>NC_090265.1:142566643-143197143 GCF_040414725.1 Anabrus simplex
GTGAAGTTTATGGGAGAACTATCTCGGAGTTTCGAAATAAAAACTGGAGTACAACAGGGTGATTCTGTTTAATCTAGTGCTTGATAAAGTCATCACGAACTGGGAATGTACACTGAGGAGTCTAGAAATCAAATCAATTGCCAATGGAGCCAGGACCCGAAAGAATGAGATCAGGTGCCTAGAATTCGCAGATGACATTGCAATCCTAACCAACAACTCTAAGGATGCTGCCTTTGCTATCGAAGCCCTGCGTGAGATAGCGGTGAAGGCAGGATTACAGATATCGTACGACAAAACAAAGTACTTTGAGACTCGGCATTCCGGAATCCCCCCCCCCTCTCTTTGACAACCATACATGGAACAACTGGGAGAATCAATCGCTTCTGCTATCTTGGTGAATGGGTCCAATGGAAGAGAAGGTATATCCATCTTAGAAAGATGTAACAAACTCAATGCAGCGTACCAACTATCCCACAACCATTATAATAAGAGATGCATTACAAAAAATGCTGCGACATGTCACTAAGAAACTGTTGTCAGACTAAAGTTTTTGTACGCCTCAGAAACCCTCCTGATGAACTAAAAAGGCAGCATGGATGATCTAGATAAAGCCAAAAGACGTATCCTCAGGAAAATTCATGGACCGAGATTGCTCCCAGATGGACCCACAGAATTAAATCGAATTCTGAGCTGTATCGACAGTTAGAATTAGCCAATACCAGCTTGCGACGCAGCAGGCTTAAGTTCTACAGACACCTACAACAAATGGACAGCAACCGGCTTACCAAGATGACCCTCTCTTTGGTTAAAACCTACAAGACGGGAAGCTTGTGGCTTAATGAAGTACAGAAGTACCTGGATTCAGCTGGGATTTGAGACACTGATATAGAAGATCGTACCAAATTTTGTGCTATGGTTCAGTCTTGGACCCCACCACCTAGAGTCCCTAGAAGTCGAAACCCTTTTCACAGGAAATGGAGAAATCATCAGCAGGGCTCAAGAGATATTGGGAACGAAGAAGAGCATCGAGGAAGAACTAGTCACAGAAGAGGAAAGAAAATGTCCACCTAATCAATACAAATTTATTATAAGCTACTATATTACAGTACCGGTTTCGACTCCTCACGAGTCATCTTCACCTGTACATTATCTTTTACATTACTATGTTTGTGAATATTTTAATATGTTTATATATCTATATCATTTGAAATAAGTTGATCAACACGATTTTAGACTCAGACACACTCGACACTGGATGTACCGGTATATATAGCCGGCCTTTGTATTTTAAAATATGCCTAATATTACTGTTTGTTGCAACCATTTTACTCAGCAAGGTATCTTAACTTAGACTAATGTAAAAGATATAGTACAGCTGAAGATGACTCATAAGGAGTCGAAACCGGTACTGTAATATAGTAGCTTATAGTAAATTTGTATTGATTAGGTGGACATTTTCTTTTCTCTTCTGTGATACATGATAACTATCAATACGGGAAAAATGAAACTAATAAATCAAGAACTAGTCATCAGCGCTCCTTAGTGGGCTTAAATCAATAATAATAATAATAATAATAATAATAATAATAATAATAATAATAATAATAACAACAATAATAATTATAGTAAGATACAAATGGTGAAAAAACTAAAAAAAGCAGCTGGAATTGATAAGGTTTAGGGAGATATACTAAAAACAATGGTTTGGGATATAGTACCATATCTGAAGTACTTATCTGATTATTGTTTGCATGAAGTAGATATATCAAATGAATGGAGAGTTGCTATAGTAGCCCCTGTATATAAAGGAAAGGGTGACAGACATAAAGCTGAAAATTACAGGCCAGTAAGTTTGACATGTATTGCATGTAAGCTTTGGGAAAGCATTATTTCTGATTATATTAGACATGTTTGCAAAATTAATAACTGGTTTGATAGAAGGCAGTTTGGGTTTAGGAAAGGTTGTTCCACTGAAGCTCAACTTGTAGGATTCCAGCAAGATATAGCAGATATCCTGGATTCAGGAGGTAAATGGACTGTACCGCGATTGACCTGTCTAAGGCATTTGATAGGGTAGATCATGGGAAACTACTGGCAAAAATTAGTGCAATTGGACTTGACAAAAGAGTGACTGAATGGGTGGCTATGTTTCTAAAAAACAGAACTCAGAGAATTAGAATAGACGAAGCTTTCTCTGTCCCTGTAATAATTAAGAGGGGAATTCCTCAAGGCAGTATTATTGGACCTTTATGTTTTCTTATATACACAAATGATATGCATAAAGAAGTGGAATCAGAGAAAAGGCTTTTTGCAGACGATGTTATTCTCTACAGATTAATAAATAAGTTACAAGATTGTGAGCAAATGCAAAATGACCTCGATAATGTTGTGAGATGGACAGTAGGCAATGGTTTGTTGTTTCTTTTTTCCTAATTGTTTTATACTGCACCGACACAGATAAGTCTTATGACGACGATGGGATAGGAAAGGCCTAGGAATGGGAAGGAAGTGGCTGTGGCCTTAATTAAGGTACAGCCCCAGCATTTGCCTGTTGTGAAAATGCGCAACCACGGAAAACCATCTTCAGGGCTGCCGACAGTGGGGTTTGAACCCACTCTCCCGGATGCAAGCTCACAGCTGCACGCCCTTAACCGCACAGCCAACTCGCCCGGTAAGAGGCAATGGTATGATGATAAACGGGTTAAAAGTCAGGTTGTGAGTTTCACAAATAGGAAAAGTCCTCTCAGTTTTAATTACTGTGTTGATAGGGTGAAAGTTCCTTTTGGGGATCATTGTAAGTACTTAGGTGTTAATATAAGGAAAGTTCTTCATTGGGGTAATCACATAAATGGGATTGTAAATAAATGGTACAGATCTCTGCACATGGTTATGAGAGTATTTAGGGGTTGTAGTAAGGATGTAAAGGAAAGGGCATATAAGTCTCTGGTAAGACCCCAACTAGAGTATGGTTCCAGTGTATGCAACCCTCACCAGAATTACTTGATTCAAGAACGGGAAAAGATCCAAAGAAAAGCAGCTCGATTTGTTCTGGGTTTGGCTGGGAAGTCTTGGGAGAAAGGAGTCGAGCTGCTCGACTAAGTGGTATGTTCGGAGCTGGCAGTGGAGAGATGGCGTGAAATGACATCAGTAGACGAATAAGTTTGAGTGGTGTCTTTGAAAGTAGGAAAGATCACAATATGAAGATGACAAATTGGGTCAAATATTTGTTTATAGGAAGGGGAGTTAAGGATTGGAATAACTTACCAAGGGAGCTGTTCAATAAATTTCCAATTTCTTTGCAATCATTTAAGAAAAGTCTAGGTAAACAACAGACAGGGAATCTGCCATCTGGGCGACTGCTTTAAATGCAGATCAGTAGTGACCGATTGATAGTAACATGCAAAGGTCAGAAATTTAAGGAAGAATGGTGCAACGAACTGAAGTGGCTCAAATTTGACTCGACTGAAGCCGCTGCAAGACAAGAAGTGTGTTGTTTGTTTTCTTCTATTTCAAACAGCAATTCCAAAATTTTTGTAAGATTTTACCAGTCTGTTTGCATAGGGAACTATCAAAAAACATGATAAATCATTTAAACATCAAAAGTGTGTTGGCATGGCAGCAACTTCACCAGAATCTAAAGATCGGGCCAGCTAGGAAAACGTCTAGTCGCGCATGAGCTCTTTGGGCGATCCAACATAGCACATCCCCTCCTAACAGAGCTCCTGCTACAAGGACAGTTCACTGCATAAGTTTACACTCAGCTGTCACGCGCTGCTTTGTAATTTCTAGTTATGTAGTAACTGTGATTAGTGGTGGCGTACGTTAGGCCTATCTGTGACAATATGGAAGGCGTTAAAAGTAGCCTGCATCGTAAGGTGCTAAGAGTCAGACTTGTGCAGCAATCTTGAACGTTATAGACTTTATGGAAAGGGATGCAGTGGAAGAAAAGTTTGTGATAGATTGTAAGAAAGTGCAGGAAAGAGTAACAGCAGCTGTTGGAGCGTCAGAAGTTCTGTGGCACGGATTAAGAGCGAAAAACGAAAAGCGATAGAATTAGGAAAACCTACGGACAGTCTGTTTGATACACCAAACAAAAAAAGAATGCGCACAAAGAATGTTACTGGATTAGACGACTTTGACGAAGGTGCCATACGTCGTATTGTTAACAATTTTTATTTAGTTGAAAAATGTTTACCTACAGTTTCAAAAATTCGTGCAAAGTTAGAAAAACTCTTCAAGTTCAAAGGATCCAATACTAGTGTCAAGCAAATCCTTCGATCATTAGGATATCGTTGGAAAAAAACTAACACTAGTAAGCGCATCCTGATGGAAAAGCATGACAAAATATAAAAGATTTATTTATTTTCAAAAAAATGCCTAGTATCGGGCGGAAGATAGGCCTATAGTGTACGCGGATGAAACCTATATACATATGTCCCACGTATCCAGCAAAGGCTGGTCTGATGATTCAATATTCAGTACATCAGCGCCCATGTCAAAAGCTATTCGTGCTGGCGGGGAAATGGGCTTCATTGAGAACTGTCTGCTAATCTGGAAGTCTGGCAGCAAGAGTGGCGACTACCACGATGACATGAATAGTGACAATTTTTTTAAGTGGGTGAAAGGTATGCTTACTCCTAATCTTCCGCCTCGCAGTGTTCTCATGATTGACAACGCTTCATATCAGAAGGAAGGAGATCGTGCTGCAACCTCCAATTCACGGAAAGTGACCAATGATCTCCTGGCTAGTGAATAGGAACATACCACACCGTGATATGATGTACAAACAAGAGCTTTATGAGCTTATCAAATTGCACAAGCCGGCACACAAAACTTACGTCCTAGATGAACTCGTGGAATAGTACAAACACTTGGTCCTTTGACTGCCCCCATATCACTCTGAATTAAACAGTATTGAAATAATGTGGGCAGAAGTGAAAAACTGGGTAGTTTCTCACGTCACCTTCACTATTGACAACGTAGAGAAACTCGCTAGACAGAAATTCGCGTCAGTATCAGCCGAATACTGGAAGCGTAAATGTGAACACACAAGGAGGGTGGAGAAAGATTTCATGAGGGATGAGGAACCTCTTGAAGACATTATCGAGTCCTCTGTGATACAGCTGGGAGCCGAGGACACGTCATCCGGTGAGGACGACAGAAGTGATGACGGAGGACTCAGTGGAATTGAAGAGCTCTAGAGGACATTTAAAACGCGTATGTGCTCATTTTTTAAATATAGTGTCATTATTTTATTATTTATTATTTCAAGTGTCATTTAAGTTATCTTTTTATACGTACATTGTTGCCTTTTACTCAGCATATGTAGACCCTTTACGGTGTTTCTTTTTTGAATTTTTTATTTTTTTCTGAACCTGAAAACCATTGTATCACTATATATGTCATATCGTTAAGTCGCATTTCTTATTTTACAAGAGGGCAACAAAATCTTGGCAGTAAGGAGCTAGGGACAAACAATCATATAGTCTAACCCTGCTTCTTCGCTTTATAGCAAAAGTTATTATTCCTCTCTCTCTGTGTGTTGTTCTTTTCTTAGTGCCCAGTATTTCTTCATTATTTCTGACCTTCGTTTCCTCTCATCTTCCGAGATAATAGATTTGGCTTTTAATGTAGATTTACCGGGCGAGTTGGCCGTGCGGTTAGGCGTGCGCGGCTATGAGCTTGCATCCGGGAGATAGTGGGTTCGAATCCCACTGTCGGCAGCCCTGAAGATGGTTTTCCGTGGTTTCCCATTTTCATAACAGGCAAATGTACAGGCTGTACCTTAATTAAGACCACGGCCACTTCCTTCCAATTCCTAGCCTTTCCTATCACATCGTCGCCGTAAGACCTAACTGTGTCGGTGCGACGTAAAGCCACTAGCGTTGGTGGTTAATGTAGATTCGTCTTGGAATATTACATTTTCTTCTTTAGTTATTACTTTAGCTGTTCGACCGAATAATGAACTTTCTGTAATTTTTAATTCTACCAGGTCTTTTTCAGTTTCTTTGAACCAGTTCAGTTTTGTTTTGCGGTTACGGAAGAAGTCAAAGATTTGTTTGGGTAATCTATTAGAGTTCA
Organism: Anabrus simplex; assembly: GCF_040414725.1. Classification (NCBI taxonomy): domain Eukaryota; kingdom Metazoa; phylum Arthropoda; class Insecta; order Orthoptera; family Tettigoniidae; genus Anabrus; species Anabrus simplex. The sequence goes on from NC_090265.1 coordinate 142,572,725, forward strand.
TTCTGAGGAGATGATGACCGTAAAAAATTATTCTCCTTTTTCGCATAGTATCTGAGAGTTTTTCAATTTTCTTGTAGTGTTTTCATTCTTGATGTATATTATCATCTTCTTCATATTATTATTATTATTATTATTATTATTATTATCATCGACTTATTTTACATGATGTGGCTCAGGTTATGAAGCCTGCTGTTATAGCAAACCATATTCTACACTGTGCATCTACATCGTCGTAAAGTTAATTTTACATTAAATTATAATTTAAAATAATGATTACACTAATTGATACATGAAAGCGATTTTCACAGCTACTATAATAAGATGTTAAATTATGTTCTCCTTAAATCTATCTATCATCTGTAACACTTGTAAATAAATTCATTTCGGTTAGGTATGCCTGTAATTTACAGCTGACCGGGCGAGTTGGCCGTGCGCGTAGAGGCGCGCGGCTGTGAGCTTGCATCCGGGAGATAGTAGGTTCGAATCCCACTATCGGCAGCCCTGAAGATGGTTTTCCGTGGTTTCCCATTTTCACACCAGGCAAATGCTGGGGCTGTACCTTAATTAAGGCCACGGCCGCTTCCTTCCAACTCCTACGCCTTTCCCATCCCATCGTCGCCATAAGACCTATCTGTGTCGGAGCGACGTAAAGCCCCTAGCAAAAAAAAAAAAAATTTACAGCTGGAAGAGAATTTCACTAACTAAAAATCTGCAGAGTGTTACGTATCAGTTATAACAAATATTTCAGCTCAACTGTACATCGCCACAACAATGAGCGAGAAGGGGAAGTCAGCGTTCTCGCTCCCACAGCTGTGCTTTCTCACTCGCACACTTCCCCTCACTGGATGTCTTCCTAGCTGGCCCAATCTCTACTCCTTTAACAGTGTGTGCAAAGAAAGTAAAGAAGAGATGTTGGAACATTTGAAGAATATGAAAATTACAGAACAACCATGTACTCTTGCTGTGCACTTACATACTGTGATCTTACGATGTTCTGAGCACATTTGCTGTGGTTGTAGCATTTTGCAGCAGACAGTAGCATACAGAGACGTTCATTCATACTATACAGTTAAGAATAGACAGCTATTCTCTGATTTTAAAGATTTGTTGACATTGGCAGGCAAATTAGGTGTTGAAATTAAAAGCAAGAATGGAAACAACAAAATATGCACTGAATTTATCTCCCACATTGATCAGGTGCTAAGCAAAGAATTAACTAGTGAACTGCACAAAGTAAACTAGGCTAGTTTAATGTTAAATGCATCTACAGATTCAACGTCTGTTGAGAAAGAGGTGCTCTATGTATTGTACATAAAGGACTATGGAGAAAGAAGGCTTGTTGTCTGTTGATCCTCTTAAAGTGTTACAGCCTTTTTTTTTGCTAGGGGCTTTACGTCGCACCAACACAGATAGGTCTTATGGCGACGATGGGATAGGAAAGGCCTAGGAGTTGGAAGGAAGCGGCCGTGGCCTTAATTAAGGTACAGCCGCAGCATTTGCTTGGTGTGAAAATGGGGAAACCACGGAAAACCATCTTCAGGGCTGCCAATAGTGGGATTCGAACCTACTATCTCCCGTATGCAAGCTCACAGCCGCGAGCCTCTACGCGCACGGCCAACTCGCCCGGTAAAGTGTTACAGCTGAAGGCTATTTACAAACAAATAAAAATAAATTGAAGACGCATGAGTTATCACACAGGTTAAGTTCCAATCACTTAAATGGTATTGGAACTGATGGTACTGCCAACATGATTGGTACAGAAAACCAATTTGTAAAAAAAAATTCACCCAAATTTGAGTCACGTGATCAGTATTCACTGCACTGTTCAGAGGTTAAAACAGAGTGTTCAAACGCTGTTAAAAATGCACAATGTATTGATGACATACAAAGGTCGATCAAATATACACAGAATTTTTGTTCCTGAACATCCAACAGTTGGCAGAACTGGCCCCGCACTTCTGCAATGCTTAGGCGGGACTGTTAGGAGTGGGAAGAGCATGCTGTTAGATTTTTATGCCGTTTCGTTAGTAACGCTCACGAGGTTGGAGCAACAGGTGTACCCCTCCACTGCGCAATGCATAATTATAACATTTCTTGCTTGTGAAGACGTTACAGCGGTGGAAATTTGCCAGAGATTGACTGCACAGTTTGGTGATCAAACATTGTCAAGGACGCATTTGTTTGCCTGGCATAAAACGTTCAAGGAAGGATGGGAATGTGTGGAAAATCAGCAACACGATCCCCGTCCTCGGACCAGCATTACAGACGAAAACAGGTGTGCGGTTAAAGACATTATTGCTGATTGATTTTTTGCATGAGCGATGCACAATCAATGCTGCTTACTACTGCAAGCTGTTGGACAAGGCAAGGGTTGCATATTGCCGCAAAAGAAGAAACCGACCAATTCAACAATGCACGGTCCCATACTGCAGCTTCAGGATATGCACTGAACCACATTTGATCATCCTCCTTATAGCCCGGACTTACGCCCTGCGATTTCCATTTGTTTGGACCACTCAGAGAAGCTCTAGGAAGGCAACGATTTGAAGATGACGAGAGTGTGGAAGACTGTGTGCAACTGGCTGGTGGCACAACCCTGTTCTTTTTATGAGGGCATCAAAAAGCTGCCCATATGCTGGGAAAAATCCATTTCCAAAGCAGGAAACTATGTGGAAAAATAAATTGTAATTGCCTTGTTTTTCAATAAATGAATTTTAATAAAAAATAAAACCCCATTTATATTTGATCCCCCCTCCTAGATTCTGTATTGAAAAATTCATATAAATATTATCAATATTTTCCAAAGAGAATGCACCAGTTAATAGATGAATCTGGAATTCTGCAGACGAAACTTCTGTAAATTCAATATTTTCATGCTGCGAGATGGGTTGCCAAAAAAGCTGGTACAATAACTGCCTTAGTTAGAGTGAAAATGTCTCAATTCATCTTTTCTGCAAAGACAAATGCCCCAGCAATACTAAAGGACTTCACGAAAAGCTCAAAGATTTCATGATACATTTCCTTCTGGATTATTTTTTTAATATTTAGAACAAATCTGTCTCTTATTTCAAAGAGAAGATCTGTTGCTGAGCACTAAGCACTTTTGTGTAAAGCACACGGTAACAGCTTCGACAGGACTTTTGGAAACCCCAGTGTTCATGAGCAAATGTTTTTGGACCACCCATCTCTTCAGGGTAAATTTCATTCTATGCAACTAAAGGGATTGAATAGTAGCTGCTTTTTGTTCAGGCTGACAGAGAAACTTTGTTTCACACTGGAGCAAAATACATAAAAGGACCTTTTTTTAAAAATACACCTCACACCAACACAGTTAGGTGATGCTGGGAGAGGAAAGGGCTAGGAGGGAGAAGGAAGTGATCGTGGGGCTTTAATTAAGCTACAGCCCCAGCATTTGCCTAGTGCAAAAAAAGGGGGTTTGAACCCACTATCCCCTGAATGCAAGCTAAGGAAGGGTTTCTCAAGAGTGATTATAGCAGTGAAATGTTCACGAAGGTATTTGATACTTTCGTCTAGCCAGAAGAGAAGGAACTTGGTTGTGAAAGGGATGAAGTTAAGCAAGCTTTTGAGCAGTTGTGTAAAACAAAGAGAGATTCCGGATTTTAGACCAGCTGTTTCATATTGCATCAGTGTTACCTGTGTCCAGTGTTTCTTGAGAGAGGTTTTAGTTGAATGACCCTAATAAATAATAAAGTTACCAGGCGAGTTGATCGTGAGCTTGCATCTGGGAGATAAATGGGTTTGAATCCCACTGTCGGCAGCCCTGAAGATGGTTTTCCGTGGTTTCCCATTTTCACACCAAGCAAATGCTGGGGCTGTACCTTAATTAAGGCCACGGCCGCTTCCTTCCAACTCCTAGGCCTTTCCTATCCCATCGTCGCCATAAGACCTATCTGTGTCTGTGCGATGTAAAGCCACTAGTAAAAAAAAAAAAAAGAATAAGTTAAGGTCATCAATGGGGTCAGACAGCCTTAATAATTCTATAGGTCTACAGAGGATTTTGGATCTATGCAGAACAGTGGACAATTAACATTTTAGTGCTCAAGCTACAAGACATGTTCATAGACATTAAACACACAAACCACACACTGCTGCTTGGTAAAACTTCACTTATATTGCCTTTAATTGCTGTAATCTTTGAGGAATAGCCTGTCCATAGTCGTATATGCTTTGGCCTTAAATTACAGTTATTGATATAAAAAGTACAAGTTTACCTTAGTGGAATTGAGCCTGGCACAAGTAAGTGGAAGCAATGCCAGGACTCATCTAAGGGCCCCGTGGTCACCAACCCATGATCCCGAGAGCCTCTGGGGTCCCTTTTAGTTGTCTCTTATGACAGGCAGGGGATACCATGGGTGTTATTCTACCGCCCCCCACCCACAGGCGGAAGCTCTGTCGGGAAAAGAAATATTCCACGTACTTTTTCAGACCTGGAAGAATCTCTGAGAAGAAAAGCATACTCTGCTAACTTATTCTGGCTGAGGTCTGGAGCTAAGGCATAACCTGAGCATTATTTTACCTTAGCCATAATACAACAATGAATACTGTGTTTATGTATCCACCTAATAAGCAGGATAATTTAATTTTGTACTTCTTTCCTGAATGTCATGGGAAAAGAAGTAGACTGAGAATACACAAGATTGGCCTTCCACAAGAAAGAGTGCTTGCACCTTTGTGCTTCAATATTTATATTCATGACCAGCCACTACCTGAAGGAACATGGAGTTTTATCAACACAGATTATTGTGCTATTACTGCCCAGGCCAACCATTAAGAGACTACTGAACAGAAACTGACTGATGCCTTGAGACATCACTTACTACAGAGAAAATCAGTTGTAACAAAATCGTAGCAAAACCTAGCTGAGGAAGAGACAAGCCAGCTCCACGTCTCCAGATCATATGGGAAGAACGGGAAGAATGCAAAACACAAAAATATCTTTGAAAACACTAGATCCTGCTCTCCCCTAACAGAAACACTGCTCAAACACCAACCAGAAAGAGGCAGCCAGGAACAATGTTGTATGGAAGCTAACAGGAAGATGAAGATGATTGTTGTTTAAAGGGGCCTAACAGCTAGGCAATCGGATCCTAATGGTATGAGGTGCAATGAAATGAAAATTAAAACTTCAAAATGTATCCACTGACTAAAATCTAAAACGAATGATGAAAAAATGACCATGAATCCAAATCAGTCAGTGGATCCAATTCACAATGAATTATTTTCTGAGATGATGCTTGTCCAAAGGGGTCCAAAATCCTGGTCACCGGCCCCTCATAATAGTACTGGTAAAGCAAAACCATGGAGTTCCTCCCACAGTGGTACTAGTCACAGATTACGTAGACTCATGGTGTTAAATCATAGGTAATGTAGACCCATGGCACCACTCACAGGTAACAGAGATCCATGGTGTTCCTCACATAAGGGTACTACGCACAAGCAACGCAGACCCACAGTGTTCCTCACATAGTGGGAAATCATGGCCGCCGGCTAAATCCGTGGTGTTCCTCACTTAATCACAGGCCATGTATACTCATGGTGTTGCTCACATAGTGGTACTAATCATAAGCAATGTAGACCCATGGTGTATCGCACAGTATGGTACCACCCACAGGCAACACAGACCCATGGTGTTCCACACATAATGATACTACTCTCAGACAACAAAGACCCATGCAGTGTTCCTCACATAGTGGTTCTAATGACAAATAATGCTTAAACCTGTGGTGTTCCTCACCTAGTGGTACTAATCATAGGCAACGGAGATCCCTGGTGTTCCTCAAGTAGTGGTACAACTCATAGGTAACGCAGACCTATTTTGAACACAGTGGAATCAACACGTCTGAGCGCAGCACCTTCTTGCACTAGACACTAGTCTGTGCAGCCAAGTGCCCCCCGCCTCGGTGGGACGCACGCGATGATACTAATGACAGGCAACGCCCAGGCCCATGGTATTCCTCACATAATGGTACTGCTCCTAGGTAACATACACTAGACCCAAGGTGTTCCTCATATGGCGGTACTATGAGCATGCAATGTCGACCGATGGTGTTCCTCAAGTTATGGTACTAATCACAAGTAGTTTCATGGTTAGGGCTCGGAAGTTGAGGAAAAATCTTTTTTCTTGAGTGCCTGAAGATGAGGCCTAAAATCAATCAATCAATCAAATCAATACTGATCTGCATTTAGGGCAGTCGCCCACGCGGCAGATTCCCTATCTGTTGTTTTCCTAGACTTTTCTTAAATGCTTTCAAAGAAATTGGAAATTAACTGAACATCTCCCTTGGTAAGTTATTCCAATCCCTAACTCCCCTTCTTATAAATGAATATTTTCCCCAATTTGTCATCTTCACATTGTGATCTTTCCTACTTCTAAAGACGCCACTCAAACTTATTCGTATACTAATGTCATTACGCGCCATCTCTCTGCTGACAGCTCGGAACATACCACTTAGTCGAGCAGCTCATTTTCTTTCTCTCAGTTCTTCCCAGCCCAAACTTTGCAACATTTTTGTAACGCTACTCTTTTGTCGGAAATCACCCAGAACAAATCGAGCTGCTTTTCTTTAGATTTTTTCCAGTTCTTGAATCAAGTAATCCTGATGAGGGTCCCGTACACTGGAACCATACTCTAGTTGGGGTCTTACCAGAGACTTATATGCCCTCTCCTTTACATCCATACTACAACCCCTAAACACCCTAATTACCATGTGCAGAGATCTGTACCCTTTATTTACAATCTCATTTATGTGATTACATAATATATGTTCATTCTGGGTCATTGTAGGCCAATAAATGGTGGGGTTATTTGTCTTTGCCTTTTTTTAAGTGTTACTGGTCTTCTTTTAAGCCTTTTTTTGGGTCTCAATGACTTTTTTTGCAACTTCACCTTCTTTCGACTACATTTTTACTGCCCATTCTCAATTCGAAGCCGGCCCCGTGGTGTAGGGGTAGCATGGCTGCCTCTTACACGGAGGCCCCGGGTTCGATTCCCAGCCAGGTTGGGGATTTTTACCTATATCTGAGGGCTGGTTCGAGGTCCACTCAGCCTACATGATTACAATCGAGGAGCTGTCTGACTGTGAGATGGCGGTCCTGGTCTAGAAAGTCAAGAATAACGGCCGAGAGGATTTGTCGTGCTCACCATGCGACACGTCGCAATCTGCAGACCTTCGGGTTAAGCAGCAGTCGCTCGGTAGGCCATGGCCCTTCGGGGCTGTTGCGCTATGGGGTTTGGTTTTTTATTCTTAATTCGAATCATTAGTTTATCCATCATCTCTTAAACATCTTTTCACTAGTAAATACATATTTGAACCATATCTGAAAAGAGAGAAAATGAAATGAAAAAGTGGAACGTGCTTGAAAAAAAAAAAGGTATCAAAACTATGTGCAAGATAAGTGAAATATTGAAAGGAGAAAATGCCGAGCATCTATTTTTGACAAGGAAGATCTCATTTATTCAAGTATGAACGTTTAACATCGGTTGATGTGAAGAGAAGTTTCTTGATGTTTTGCAACATGCTGTCTGAAAACAGACAATCCTTTACACCTAAGAACCTGGAGCTGACTATTCAGATATACTGCAAAGCCAACTGAGGTAAGGTTGTAAGGTTTCCAAATTCCCGTTTCTGTAACCCTAGTATGGTTAAGCAAAATGTGATTCCAGTTATACCAATTTCAATTTCTTTCTCCAGTATGTCCATTGCGGGTTCCCTGAATTCATTTTAAATTCTGCAAGTACTTTGTTAAAAAAAAAAAAAAATGAAATTCTTTTCTTTTAAATTATGTTAATCCTAAAACATATACTATCGGAAAGACGTATTTCACTCATATTTTTTCACTGTAAGTTGCATACCACCAGAAATTTTGCATTGTTTCCTTCATTAAAAATTAAATTAAAACTAAAATTATGAATGAATTTGGATCACATTTTTTTGTCATCTTTGCCAGTTTTTAGGTTCTTTTTTGGTTATTTGTAGGTCTTTTAAAGTTCTTAGGCAATTTATAGGCTTCAACTTCTGAGCCCTACTAATGGTTCAAAGTCCATCATCCCTTGGTTGCCCCTTACGACAGGCAGGTGATACCGTGAGTGTATTCTTCAACTGCGTCCCCCACCCACAGGGGGTGCTAAGAGGATCAACATGGGGAGCACATGCATGCATAGGTAGAATCTCTACCCTCTGCAACTGAGTAAGCATGTGTGGTGTGGACCAACTCTAGACATACCACATGTGTGTGGCACTTAATGAGACTCATCACACAATTATGAAATGTCTATGGACTAAACATCTGGAGAAGGTACACTTGTCTCGCTACGATTGTATATCTGACATCTAGTTAGAGCGTGAAAAGAGAGTTGAAGAAGGAGTGGTTATCAGCTCACAACTAAAAATGAAGGAAAAGCTTTCTGAAGACAACAGAAGCATTATCAGAGACACTATATTAAACTCAAATTGAAATGTTGAATGCAAGATATAAGAATACTATGAACTGGCTGACATCAAATGAGACTTTTCTTCCCAGTCATACAGACAATTCTGAAAACAATGCAAGTAGTTAGTGGGACTTAAAATCATTAACATTAATTATCACACTGAGAAATGATCAAAATGGAAGTCGCCCAACAGGTTATGCTCAGGTCTTATGTGGTATAAAAGCAACCGACAGAAGTGGGGTTTCCATGTGCAGTCTGATGTGTGGATGTGGAACTGATCACACATCTTCCTTGCTCCAATACAGAGTATGTTCCTCTACATGCACAAGCCAAGTGTAACACCAGACACACTGAATGTTGCTAACTTCAGGTGAGTGGCATTTTGAAAACAAGCAAGCTTGTCATGATCTTAGCAACCGGACCTCCAGTTTTACGTAGAACCCAAACAACTAGGGCGTAACTTTTCATTTCAAAAATCCCATTTGCATTGGCCAGGATTTGAACTACAGCCACCTTGGTGAAAAGCCTAAGGTGACATCACTCTGCAATCATGCCTTCAACATCCTGAAATGTACAATCAATATATACAGTATAAACCAGTATAAATTTAATTTACAATAGCCTGTAGGTTTGTGATTCTGACAATTACATTGTATTTTTATTATGTTCAAAACAATTCCATTGCCAACTATTCCACCATCAGCTGTCACAGAAAACCCAGGTGCCACTGGAGAGGTGTTTACTTGGGAACTGAGAGTGAGGTAGTTTGCTGTGGCTTTCTGCACTGGGTCAGAAGATATCACATATCAGTCAGGGGTTTTTGGAGATGAAGATAACAATGGGGGGAGTTTCATGTTTTAAAAAATCACAAGTTTAAAATTCCAATAGTGTTCTTGCCTAACAAACAGAATTATGCTCAAGTTTGTTTGGATTCCCAAATAAATTTCAATGGTGGTGTGGCGTATGTCCCCCAGAAACAACAAAGACAGAGGTTCCAGTACAAAGGCAGAAATTATGACACTTTACACATGTACTAAGGGCAGAGTTGACAAATGTGACCAAATATATGGCAATTATAATGTTGGTCATAGAAAAAAGGTGGCGGTCATTGACACTGTTCTACCATTTTCTGAATATTCCAGCAATGAACTCATATGTTGTTTAAAAGATGAACACTAGAGAGAAGATACCAATATGAACATTTCTGAAGAACCTTTGTAATGAACTACTATCAATTTCTTTGGAATCATTTAAGAAAAGGCTTGGAAAACAACAGATAGGGTATCTGCCACCTGGGCGACTGCCCTAAATGCAGATCAGTAGCGATTGATTGATTAATGGAGAACGATATCAGGAGAATGAGTTAACTCATATATCGGAGACTTAGAATCAGGTTATTTCTAATGGAGAGAGGCACTGAAGAAGCAGCAAAACAACAGCAAAATGAAGAAACAAGAATAAGAAATGAACCTATACTTCAGAAAAGGAAGAGATGTTATGTATACCCGAGTACCAATAACAAACAATCAACACAATGTGCTTCATGCATGGGACATACGGAAAATACACTGCAAAACTCATCATCATCACTTTTCCACTCCAGTTGCCCGGGTGTGGTTTACGAGCACTCTCCACTTCTGTCTGTCCATGTACCACTCTTCTCTCAAGACGACATCCCAGCTTTTCCTCTTGTTCCCATGTCCTCTTTCACTTGGTCCAGCCACCTCTTCCTAGGTCTTCCTACCGGTCGTTTTCCGGCCACGACTGTGTGTAGCCATTGTTTTGCTGTCCTTCCATCGTCCATTCGTTTGACATGGCCAAACCATTTCAAACGGGCCCTTGTCACTTTTTCATTCAGGGATGGGTACACACCAGCTTGCTCCCTTATTCTTTCATTCCATACCCTGTCCCTTTTTGTCTTCTGTACCATAGTTCATAGGAACTTCATTTCTGCGGCTTGTAGTTTGCTGTCCACTTGTTGGGTTGTTGTGCAGGTTTCTAGGCCATATGTTATTATGGGGGTGAAGTACGATTGGAATAGAATCTGCTTTGATCTTAAGGGAACTTGTTCGTTCCAGAGGAGGTTCCGAACTTGATGGTAAAACAGCTGATTTTTGAATGCGGTTGTTAATCTCATGCTGTATTCTGTTATCACTTGAAATGATGCACCCAAGATATTTATATTGGTCTACTGTTTCCAGTTGTGTACCTTCCAACATTATTTTTCCTTTCTTCTTCTGCCTGTTGACAGACATACCGTAGTAACAGTTTTCGATTTATTTATTGTTAATCTGTGTGCTTTCAAATGTTCATTCCAGGTGTTCAGCCTCTCTTGGACTTCCTTCTCTGTATTTCCCCAAATTACTACATCATCTGCAAATGCAAATGCATTGATGTCCATATTGTTCTTCTGCTTAATTTCTTTCATGACTTCATCCATGACAGTGATAAAAAGTAATGGTGAAAGGGTACTGCCTTATTGCACTCCTTGAGTGGTTTGGAACCAATCAGAATTACCGTTTCTATCTGTACGCAACTGCAGCAGTCTTCGTAAAGCATTTTAACTTTCTGGATAAGCCCTTTGGGTACATTCTTCTTTCTTAAACATTCCCATATAGTCTTCCTTGGAACACTATCAAATGCTTTTTCGAAATCCAAAAACACTAGTGTTAAGTCTTTGCCCTTCTCCCAATGCTTTTTTAACAGTATTCTAAGTGCAAATATGAGATCGGTAGTTGATCGGTGTTCTCTGAATCCATATTGTTCTTCCTGTAGTTGTGGTTCTATTATTTTCCTTAGCCTTTTTTCAAGTATTTTCTCAAATATTTTCAAACCATGAGACAATAAAGTGATCCCTCTATAATTGCTGCAAAACTATCTGAGTAAAATGTGGAAAATATACAAGGAAAAAAGCCCCTTCAGCTTGCTGTGAAGGAAGAGCATGGTTTTAAGATTTCCAGCTCATGTTTCATTTTCTTCAGAAGAAATTGAGAAGTTATAGATTTGTTGTTCTATATACTTACTGGCTCTGGCTTTGCCTTGCAATGCAGTTTGTTTTGTGTTTCTATGTGGGCAACACCCGTGTGCAAAGTGGAAAGAGAATAAATGGAAATTAATAACAACAGCATACTTATTCTATTCCACATTGACTGTTTATTTATAATTCATATGTCTGTAAAGAATCCGCTCACACTGTTAGATTATTGCAAAAGAAATTCCCAGGTGTTAAGAGTTCCAAGTCATGGAACAGTTCATAGATTCCTATTTGTGAAACTGGAAATATTAAAGATAAGAAGCCAAGAAGGTAACATACAGCGCTAACAGAAGAAAATCCTGAAGACAATGAAATGCCTGAAAAATTCTAAGAAATCTATGTCATCTTTCTCAAACAGAAATTTCTTGTGGTTTCGTACAAAGGGCTATAACGTGGCTTAAGTTAAAACGAAACAAAAAAAGTACAAACTCACTCTAAAAGATAAAAAATGGCATCATGAACAAGAAGCAGAAAAATTAGTCGAAGAGGCGAACAGAGACCTGTTCGTTATCTTAAAACGGAACAAAGCCCAGCAAACTACGACGATACAAATGGACGTGTGGGAAAACCATTTCAATAACATCCTCAACCGGAGATGCACCACTCCAACCACAAGTATATCAGCACTAACGGGAAGTCAACCAAAGTTGCACCCAATCCCAATAACGACTTATGAGGTGAAACAAGCCGTATCAAAAACCAAAAGCAGGAAAGCTGCTGGTCCTGATGGGATCTACAACGAACTTATCAAGGCAACCAAAGACGTACTCCTAGGAGTGTGGACTGAGTTATTTAACGTGTGTCTAGTCAGTGCACAAATACCTGGCTCTTGAAGATGATAAAAATGATCTATACAGGAAAAGGAGATAACATGGACCCAAACTCATTTAGAGGCATCGCCCTAGAAAACAATGCTTTCAAGATCTTTATGAGAATAATCACGGACCGATTAGTGAGGGAAATAGATCACCTCCTCCCTGAACATCCGTATGGCTTCAGAAAACATCACTCAACACTGCAGGCAATAACGAACCTAATAAGTGAAATAGAACAGGCCTTAAGATTTCCAAAAGGAAAATACTATTCAGTATTCATCTACTACACGAAAGCCTTCAACATCCTAAAGAGAAAAGTAGTGATTGAGAAACTAGCACAAATGATTGGAGAAACACACAGCATTACAATCCTTCTAAAAAACACCCTAGAATACAACCTAGTTAACATAAGTGATGGAATCTCTCTTTCCCAATATATTTACCAGACCAATGGAGTAATACAGGGAGACCCAATTAGTCCAATACTATTCAACATTGCAACTGCAAACGTATCAAAAATAGTAGAATTCAGTGGAACAGTATAACGAACACATATGCTGACGACATGGTGATTGGGTCAACCATCCTAGAAGACTTTCAGGAAGTAGTGAACAAGCTGAAAACATGGGCAGAAAAAAAAAAAAACTACAGATAAACAAATCTAAGACAGTAATGATGATCTTCAGAAAAGAAGGAAGAGCTGCACAAAAAACAAAATTAAATTTCAGAACAGAGACCTAAACAACGAATTCCTTCAAGTACCTTGGAATAACCTTACAAACGACAATTAACTCCTACAGAATACACAGAAAGGAAAGGACAACAACAACCATCAAAGCGATATACAAAATTACAGACCTTCAAAAACATTCTTTAAAAACAACAATAGAGCTATTTCACCGAGCTTGATAGCTGTAGTCGCTTAAGTGCGGCCAGTATCCAGTATTCGGGAGATAGTAGGTTCGAGCCCTGAAAATGGTTTTCTGTGGTTTCCCATTTTCACACCAGGTAAATGCTGGGGCTGTACCTTAATTAAGGCCACGGCCGCTTCCTTCCCACTCCTAACCCTTCCCTGTCCCATCGTCGCCATAAGACCTATCTGTGTCGGAGCGACATAAAGCAACTAGCACAAAAAAAAAAAAAAAAAAAAAAAAAAGAAAGCTATTTCATGCTGCAATAAGCTTAATTGCCACCTATGGCATTTAAATTATTTGGGAAAAGTTATCTGTGGCTGACCTCAGGGCTCTAGAGAAACTAAAAGCCAGATTTCTAAAGCGAGTATTAGGGTGTACCTACGAACACAAAGTCCAGATTAGTGTACGAGCTTTGTAAAGATAAAGTGCAAAGATACTTGAAAGAGATAAGAATGAAACGAGCCCAAATCAGGCTTGAATTCTATGCCACTGACGCCATGTTGGAGCGGAAATGGACAGAAGCCAACTACGAACAGCGACATGTAGTTACAAGGATGGCAGTCCATGGCTTCCACCATAAGCTATGCGAGACTAAGCGATTGCATGAGATGAACAATGAGTGCGTGTGCTCTCTATGTGAGGAAGTGTATGACTGCTACCACATACTTAAGTGCAAAAAAAAGAACAAGATTAATCAATCAGTAAAGACAAATAACTGTTAAACTCTTCGCACATTTGTGCACATTTCACTTATTATTAAGCCCTACATGTACTGTAGTGCAAAAACTTAAACTGGGTGATCCTGTGTGTAGGATTAGATTTAGTGAATGGCCTGGATTTTTATTAAAGTGAATGACGGAGTAATTGATTCCGATCTCATTCTCTTCTCAGACAAAGCATGGTTTCACTTACCGTGGGTATGTAAATTCTCAAAGCAGCCAATATTAGAGCGATGAAAAATATAATCTAATCTCCATGAGGAACCTATTCATGATGAGAAATTAGGTTTTTTAAAAAGCATTAGCACATTATCAGGGAGTCAGACTAGCTTGCTCCTGTAATGCCCAGCCTGCAGGCCTCAGTTACTGTTCTGGGTTAACCGGATGAATGAACAGTTCTATGCAAGACTGTTTCTTTCACTTCAATTAAAAGAAACCATTTCCCCTCATATTACGCCTTGAATAAACACGTACTATCTTTTCATTTGCAACTATAGATCAAAAAAGACCTGACATGAGTATTTACATACCTTTCGATTTGCATTACGTCGCACCAGCACAGATAGGTCTTACGGTGACAATGGAATAGTAAAGGCCAAGTGGGAAGGAAGCAACCAAGGTACAGCCCCAGCATTTGCTTGGTGTAAAAATGGGAAACCACGGAAAGTCATATTCAGGGCTGCTGACAGTCGGATTCAAACTCACTATCTCCCGAATATGAACCTTTCTGTCATGAGTATTTATGGGTTAGGTTTAAAAATGTAATTTTTATACAGATGTAGGTAGGCTTACAATGATACTCAGCTTTCAGTGGTATTTCTAAAACATTTTTGTTAATGCACTTTTCATAAAGTTAATTAGATTTTGTGGGATTGAATGAGATGTTAAAGCACATTAAAAAGACCAAAGGAGCATCATTCAAGTTCTAGGTCAAGGACCTAGTTGAGATAACTTGAACTTTTAAAAGTCCATATGCCATAACCTCATAACAACTAAATGTATGTCATTCAAAACTATACCCTACATCATGAACTTTCCGTGATACTTAACTAAGAAATACACCTAAGTTAACCACTCACAGAATTTATTTAATTATGCCTCACAATAAATTTAGTTTCTATACCATATATGCGCAATAAATATTTTAAAAATTGTACATTAAACTGCTAACCTGAAAATATTAAATTTACACCTATTACACGAGAACTGAGGAAGAGTAAAATCGTAAGGACATAAATATGATTATTACTTGTATTAAACAGAAATGAATCAACTCCTCCACATAGCCAAACCATGCTCAAAAGACAATTTCCCTTTTTCAGCACCACAACAGTACTTATTCTTAACTGCAATGTTTGTTTTTAACACCGGCATTCAAAACAATGAGGGGCAGGATTTATATATGCATTAGCTAGATTGCAAGCTGATTAATTTATATTACCAATCCATAATCCTCCTCTTCCTCGCACATAAAATCATCTTCAACATCAGACATTCTTCACTTTAGTTTGACTTTTGCAACTTCAATCGGAAAGACAGATGGAGCTCAAAACTACGGAGCTACGGAGACGAGCCCCCCACAAGAGATATAAATACTGAAGCAGTATAACTAGTTCAAAGCAATACAATAAGAGAGCACTGCAATGACATGTTCCAGTAAAGGTATGTTCCAATGATACGCACGAATACAATCCGTTAAAATTAGGACTAAAGCTGGGAAAATAATTTAGAGATAAGTCATTCATGTGACTTAGGACAAATATAGATATCAGATTAGTTTAACGTTAAATACATTCCACTCCTGACCTTCAGCCTGATATTCGAGCTACTTTGACCACATCATCGTTTTCCAACGACATCTTCGCAAAATGTTGGAACCTCACTGACAAAAAAGAAACGTCAAGTTTTGTTGCGAGTTGCGAGTTCCGAATTTCGTCACCTGGAAAACTACAAAGCGGTGACTAGTTGACCAGTGCAGGCAAGTGAGAAGCTTGATTGATATAAATTCTGGAAGTGTAATAAGCCAATTGTAGTGCAATATGACAGCCTTACCTCGGAGAATAATCAAGGAAACTCAGCGCTTACTTCAGGAACCGGTACCTGGGATTAGTGCCGTGCCGGATGATAGTAACGCCCGATATTTCCATGTAATTGTCACCGGTCCAGAAGATTCGCCGTTTGAAGGAGGGTTATTTAAGCTGGAGTTGTTTCTGCCTGAAGATTATCCTATGTCTGCACCTAAAGTGCGATTTATCACTAAAATATATCATCCGAACATCGATAGACTTGGCCGTATATGTTTGGACATTTTAAAGGATAAGTGGAGTCCGGCACTTCAAATCCGAACGGTGCTCCTTTCAATACAAGCACTACTCAGTGCTCCTAATCCAGATGACCCGTTGGCTAACGATGTTGCAGAACTGTGGAAAGTAAATGAAGCGGAAGCTATTCGCAATGCGAAAGAGTGGACCCGAAGATATGCCATGGACAATTGATATGGAACATTTAAAACATACTATGATGTAGAGTCCTGTTTGGGGTTTTTTATGATCACGTATTTCCAGTGAGCTGCTGAAATGCAAGTAACTTTTAAAATTGAGAAGATTTGCTATGCTAAGAAGTTGCAGGTAGCAAACAACCCATTCAGCTTAGCATTACATATTCCTACCAGGGTTATCTCTCAACCCATGCAGGGCTCTCAACATTTACTTATGAGGGAATAATGAAATGTATAGCGTATCTATAAAAAAAATGATTGGGTCAGTTGCAAATGGTTTAAGATTTGGTTGATAGTTAAGCATGTATCCAGTATAACATATGCTTTTTACTTGTTATTCTTGTATAGTTTTAATGCTAAGTCCAAACCATTTTAGTATGACATAATTCAAAGTGGACACAATAGTATGGGGTCTCTTTTATCAGTGATTAAGTTACTAGTGTTCCTGTCTTTTGTGTGCCTGCAGTAAGCTCAGCTGTTCATGTGTACTGGGATGCTTTTTTGCAACTGACTCCAGAGGTTACTTTCAGCAGTTCGATCAAATATTATTTCAGATTTAAGAGCAGGGCAGAAATGGACAGCTGGTGGATCTTGGGGGAAGATTTATATTGTCATTGTTTTGTGATTTTAAGTGCGAGTTATGTCTCTACTGTGACTTTCTCTAGGACCCTTAAACGTTTATCAGCATTACTATTTATATTGGCCTAGTGTCAACTGGAAAGAGAATCATGCTAGGATTGTGTTTTTTTATTATTTTTGTTAGCCTAGTGGCTGAATTAATATGTAGCCAATTCATTTGGAATTGGTTTTACATAATATTTACTGTATATACATTTTTGATTCCCTTTGAAGTTTACACTCAAATTGTATGAGTGCCCAGAAGAATATTTATGTATATTTACAAGTATTCACAGATAACTGACCTGCAATCAAGTGCTGTCTGTGGTTTTGCACTTGTATAGTGGCATTTGCATAATCTCGCACAGTTGCAGGACAGGCTGCTCAATGTGTGCACATGCAAGTCTTCGCTATAACACCTGGGCTTTCTTCCTGGATTGCTTATGGAAAAAAAATTGAAAAACAAAGAAAAAACTTGGCTGATATTGCACTTCTGAAACAGAGAAGGTATGTTTGATTCCTGCCATTAAGTTTTCATTTTTTTGTCAGACATTATTTGCAAGAGTTGATTTGGCCATGTATTAGCATTGTAGGCTGGTGTAATTTAAAGATACCAACAATATGTGCCTGGTTCATCCATGTTGTACAGTTCTTAATCATTTGAATAAACTAGCCATAGGAAATGAATTGGATCTCAGTTTTTACTTTCATTACCTTCATTGAACTTGCACTGTTTAATAAAATTAGGTTTATCTATTCAACAATGTTAATACAAGTTCGTAAAATGCCACAAGAGGTACTTTCCAGTTTTCAGGGCCCTTTAAAGTCTTTGATTGTAGGTTGCACAAATTTATAGTGGCTTAGGACCTTAGACTTTTGTACAGTATGCGCAACTTTTAGTGATACCTGGTTTTGTGGGGGTGAGGAGTAAGGAGGGACTCTTCTGGTTCTGGTAATACTGCCAACTGAATGGAAATGAAATGTGAATTGAATGGATAGTATGATCGATTGATTTTCTAAACCTTTATTATCTAAGTCAACTGTGTCACGCACACATTATATAACATTTCTTGATGCGAATTGTGTTCCTGGCATGAATTATATGTTTTGGCTTTGCTGTGTAAACGACAGTAGTAGTACATAAAGTGTAAGCTAGATGTCTCTCGGCGATGCATAATTGCTTCATAGTTTGTGTGTCAAAGGTTGCCAATACGAATCTCGAAGATAATAGGGGTCTACCGATTCAGCATTAGAGGGCCCAGGTATCACTAAAAGTTTAATGATAAACTGTATTAACATAACCTATTAATTGACCTAAATGCTTTCAGTATTTGCATCTTCCCAGTTTGGTATGACATACCAATTAAAATGTTACCTATTAGTGTTATTTAGCTATTGTAGGAAAAAGACAAGTTTTATGGACTAATGTGAAGCAAGAGTAGTTTCATGGTATTATTTTGATGGATTGGTAGTTATATTACTTGCAATAAGCATAAAAAGTAATGAATGGGAGTTAAGAACTATTTCCAAACAAAATTGAACTGAAAACATTTAGCATAAGATTTGACTCCTAGTCTCCTTATAGATAAGACGGTCTTAATCATTGCTTTTGGTACCCAATTTTCTTGTCTTAAATGAGAAAATGATGTGAAGTGATACCTGAAGTAGCAGTGAGGAGAGGTTCTTCTTTAATGCTTCCCAGGGATTTTCCAACCTGCCCTTAGAAGCATTCTTGGTGATATAGAAAATTAAGACCATCAGTCTGGGAAATACAACCCTAATCTGTGTTTCTACTGGTTGGATCATTTTGGTATTGTCTCTGATAAAGCCACAGGGCTGTCATATTCTGTGAAAATAACTGTGAAGTTTGAAAGTGCTGTGACATGTACTAGATGTATTTTGGACATGATCATATTTGGTAGGTACAGAAGGAGAGAAATTCTTAGGTTTATTAGGCAAACGAATGGACTTGTCACTCGCCAGTGGTCTAACCAATCCAGACTAGTGGTCTTGTCACTAGCCAGTACTGTTGCTGGGGATACTAGAGGCCTGTGTGTTGCTTCCCAGTTCTTACCTGGGGCTTATGTCCCCAGACCTATCCAGACCAGTGCTCTTGTCACTAGCTAATGGTCTACTCAACCCAGACCAGTGATCTTGCCACTAGCCTATGGTCTTGTCACTAGCCAAGGGTCTAATCAATCCAGATCAATCTTGTCGATAGTTGCACTGTAACAGCCATGTGTTATGACACTGTTAGAGCAGCACAATGTTGATTCCTAACCTCTCTTTTTGCAATCTCGTTATTAAAGTTTTTACCAATTATTGGTTAATATTATTCTCTGAAATCCTTTGAGAGACTACAAAATAAATTTTATAAAAGGCTGGTTTTGTGATACCAGTTGTTGGTTCTTCATTGCAGCTTTGCTGTTTGGTTATAGTGGTAAAATATTTTCTTCATTAACTGAGTGACTTTATTCCACAATAGGCTAAGTCATCTTTTGGCTACTCCACAAATCTGTATAGCCTATGTCGTAATACAATAATTTCCGAAAGAATTTTGGAATATTGGAATTTTTTAGATTATGTTGGAGGAAGGAATAGTAAATATCTGAAAAAGCAGACCCATGGTGTAGGGGTACCGGTAGCATACCTGCTTTTTACTCGCAGACCTAGAGTTAGTTTAGACTGGCCAGTTTATGGTTTTCAGTTCTAGACTGAGGGCTGAAATGGGGTTCATTCAGTCTCAACTGAGAAACTGACTTATGAGACACAGTGAATCCAGTCACAAAAGCTGGGCAATTTGGCTGAGAATGTTGTTGTGCTGACCACATGTGCTCTAATACCTGCAGGCCATCTAGGCAGATTCATCTTTGTAGGTAAAGGCCTTGAAATGTAGTGTTAAAAGTTGGTTTAATAGCATAGAGAGGCAGAATCTGCTGGATGGCTGTGGTATTTGGAGAAAGTTATAGGTTAGGTGAAAGTAGGTAGGTTTCATTAGTGAATATCCATTGAAGTCTTTATAGGTCTATCCTTTGAATCCTGAAATATAGGGGGTCACGAATTAATTTTAATTGATCTCCAATTTGAAGGTAGCAACTTCATCATTGTTACTAAAAATTTGCCTATGAGAGATTGTGAGCATACCACAGATACTGTGTAGGCCTATCCTGCATTGTAGAATTCCAGATTGTTGGAAGAATTACCTGCAACAACTAAACGTTGATTATTTTCCATCTGCACATTTCATAAAGGATTCTAGCATTTTACTCCTGATGTGAAGAATGGTGCAGGTATTAGGAAGGAACTTTATATCATTAAAGGATAAATTTCAGATTTCGTAGTTCCTTTCATTGGACCTACAGGATTTGAATTTCCTTTGACACTAAAGCATATCCCTAGCAGTATGTATAATTGTTTGAAAAAAGTAATGTTTTAGAAGATGTTTCTCTCTTCATTTCTCTACTTGCACAATGTGCAGTCATTCCACAAACTGGTTGAAGGAAGTTACAAACAGCAGGGAAACAAGTCTTGGTTGTATTGAATAGTTCTGGATTCTGTGGCCTCAGTTATATGCTGTACCAAGCTTTCTATTAAGTTAACTGTGAAAACCATAACAGCAGTTGTTTCTAGTAAGCATTCATGATTTCAGCACAATCTTTATAGATGATATGATATGATCTTAATAGTATTGACTATGCAGGACTTCCATATTTAACAGTGATTTCAGAAGAGGACAGATTTGTTAGTATGGACCACAAACAATTAAAACCGCAATGGTTAAAAAATAAGTACGTTACTCTTTTGTTAGAAATCACCCAGAACAAATCGTGCTACTTTCCTTCTGGATTGTTGTGGTTGTTTGTACATTGTAAGAAGTTTGAAGAATTACCTGCAACTTCTAAAGGTTGAATATTTTTGACTTGCACATATTGAAAAGAATTCTAGTAGTTTTCTTATCCTCTGATATGAACTTGAATCAGATAATCCTCATGGGGCTCCTTTGTACTAGGTCATTGGGGTCTTACCAGTGATGTATACCCCCCTCTCCTTTACATCCTTACTACAAACTTGTTAATATCAATGATATCAATGATATGTGTAAAGAAGTAGAATCAGAGATAAGGCTGTTTGCAGATGATGTTATTTTGTACAGAGTAATAAATAAGTTACAAGATTGTGAGCAGCTGCAGGGTGACCTCAATAGTGTTGTGAGATAGACGGTGGGCAATGGTATGATGATAAACAGGGTTAAAAGTCAGGTTGTGAGTTTCACAAATAGAAAAAGTCCTCTCAGTTTTAATTACTGTGTTGATGGGGTGAAAGTTCCTTTTGGGGATCATTGTAAATACCTAGGTGTTAATATAAGAAAAGACCTTCATTGGGGTAATCACATAAATATGATTGTTAATAAAGGGTACAGATCTCTGCACTTGGTTATGAGGGTATTTAGGGGTTGTAGTAAGGATGTAAAGGAGAGAGCATATAAGTCTCTGGTAAGACCCCAATTAGAGTATGGTTCCAGGATTACTTGATTCAAGAACTGGAAAAAATCCAAAGAAAAGCAGCTCAATTTGTTCTGGGTGATTTCCGACAAAAGAGTAGCGTTACAAAAATGTTGCAAAGTTTGGCCTGGGATGAGTTGGGAGAAAGGAGACGAGCTGCTCGATTAAGTGGTATGTTCCGAGCTGTCAGTGGAGAGATGGCGTGGGAGGACATCAGTAGACGAATAAGTTTAAGTAGTGTCTTTAAAAGTAGGAAAGATCACAATATGAAGATAAAGTTGGAATTCAAGAGGACAAATTGGGGCAAATATTCGTTTATAGGAGGGGGGGTTAGGGATTGGAATAACTCACCAAGGAAAATGTTCAATAATTTTCCAATTTCTTTGCGATCATTTAAGAAAAGGCTAGGAAAACAACAGATAGGGAATCTACCACCTGGGCGACTGCCCTAAATGCAGATCAGCAGTGAGTGAGTGATTGATTGATTGATTGATTGATTGATTGATTGATTGATTGATTGATTGATTGATTGATTGATTGATTGATTGAATATGATTACCCCATATATTAATACCTAGGTACTTACTGGTCCCCATGAGCTACTTCCACTCCACACTGTAATTAATACTTGATGAAACAGCCTGACTTTTCACCCCGTTTACTGTCTTACCATTGTCTGCTGTCCATTTTTGCAATCCCTCAGTCATGTAAATTGCTTATACAACATCGTCCTCTCAGTCATTGCAGGATCACGTGATGCTTTACTATTCTAATTTTCTTAATCGGAACATTATACACATACCAGATGGTGGGAAGGGGATAATCTTGAGAAGTCTGTCATAGAATGGAAAATAGATGGCACAGGACCATGGGGAAGGACTGCCAAGAAATGGATACGACAGATGATATCATTTTATTGGTTGGGCTCTCCAATGTGCCCTGAAGAGAGCTGAGGGTTGTCCTGATGGCGTTGTTATATCAGTGGGATCACAACACTCGGTAATGAGCTCGACGGATGATAAGTTGAGTGGACTTTATAAAAGCATTTGTAATTCACATTAATGTTATTTCTTATTACACTTGGTCAGTTCCTCCTCACTTTTATCTATCCTATCTGACCTCCCTTGGTCAACTCTTGTTCTTTTCCGACCCGACGGTATTAGAGCATTCGAGGCCTAGGGAGTCTTTCGTTTTCACGCCCTTCATGGCCCTTGTCTTTCTTTAGCAGATACCTTCATTTTTCAAAGTGTCGGATCCCTTCCATTTTTTCTCTCGGATTAATGTTAAGAGGATGGTTGCCTAGTTGGTATTTCCATACCACCTCACTGCCTCCATGATTGATATGGGCATTCTGTATACCTTCTGTTGTATCATGATTTGGGTAGATTGATGCTCTGCTTAGCTTATAAAGGAGAATTAGTATTCAAGTTAGATTCATATGTTATTTTATTTTCTTACTCTTCATGATGTCATCAGATAGATAAATTTATCTGTGTATTATTTAGAGTAGTTACAAAAAACAGGGGTGGATTATTACACAGCAAAAATTAAGGCTTATGTTATGTACTAATAAACCTACAAAATATATTCTATAAACTAGCTGATGTAATCATGCTTCACTATGGAATTCTGCATTGTGTACAGAATTCTAGGTTAAGTAATTTACATGTTGTGAGTAGGATTGTATTAAATTGGATAGCTCTTAATGTTGCCCCAGGAACGCGATGGAGAATTCACCGTACATCTTTTCTCATGTGAAGACTGGGTTAGTGAACTTTCATTGTAAACACAGGCCCTCTTACCTTCTGTCAGTCAATAGAGTTGAGCAGTTTTCATTGTAATGGCAGACACATACTCTCCATCTGCCTTTTTACATCCTCAGAAAGACTGTCTTTGTGGTTTTCCTAACTGAAATCAACATAGGTCATTACTATGAAGTCGGTACAAATGTCGCGATTAAAAGCGATGCTATCATGTGAAATGCTCGATCAAATTAAAAACCACACATTTTCTCACTTTTAACAAACAGGATTACGCTGCCGATCTAACAGTCCAAAGTTCCCTGCCTGGAATGACCAGGTCGCAGACAACCATGAACACTTCTCTGCCATTATTCCTTTAAAAGACACAATCAGAAAATTTATTCTCTGTAACTTTCGCTATGTTGTACTTTTTGATAGGACAAATAACATAGGTGTTCAAACATTTAATTTCAGTTACCTTCCCCAGAACTACCATTTCATCCAGTGTGAATAAAATTATTTACAGCCTAGACTGTAGTTTCTTACTCCAACTTCACATACCGATAAATGCTCGCCCATTGTCTCGTGGCTCGACATTGATGTGGACTTGGAAACAAAAATCGAAATTAATGAATATCTCAGTTATCATAGCCAGTACAGTAAAAATTTATAAGACATAAATGATAGAAAATTTAATTCTGTACAACTTTAGTTATGTAGTATTTATTGACTGAACCACTAATAACACAAATATTTGAACATTAAATTTAGGCCTTCCCCTAAAATACCATTTCACATAGCGGAATAAAATTATTTATAGCCTAGATTGTAGTGGCTCATTCCCCGACTTAACATACTGATTTCATTAAATTCTCTTCGGCCATTTTCTCATGATGTGTGTATGTTCGTACATACAGACAGGGAAAATTAATAAGTTCCTTGTTACTGTATTGTAGACACAACTGATAGAGAAATACCTTTCTTTTCTACATTCTAAGCAATGTACAGACACTCTTAATTTATATATCTGAGAAGTAGTAGAGCACCCTCTCTATTTCCTAGATCGCGGTCCATTCGCCTTTTAGATAAATCAGAAACTGAAGAAACCTTCCTATGTGGTGCACCTTGCATACAGGGCAGCCTCATAACGGCATATTGACGAAACATTGACCGCTGATGGCATCCAACGCCTTTTCCATTTGCGATTGCCCCGTGCCATTACACACCATTTGGTATCGACAAGCAGTGAAACGTACATTGCCTTTGATTTCCAACGGACATCGTGGATGTCTCGGGCTGCAGCGTTATCGGACAATATAACATAGTTGCCCTGAGTTATGAAACTTACTCTGTATAAATGCAACTTTGTCATAATCACTGCCACCATCATTATCATCATCATCATATTATGAAGGAAGCTTGATGTTTGGATATACTGTTATAATGTCCACCTTCTTCATGTCAGATTATGTTTCACTAAATGCATAAATATCCTTTGACATATCTATGTTAACAACATTAATGTGACTATTATTGGCACGAATGTGCATGAATAGAGAGTGAAAGAATAGCATGTGGTACCAGGTAATGAATGTCATGTACGCTACTTCATGGAAGACGTACAAAGCTCTACAGCTATTACGTGCATTAGAGTTCTTTTGAGTTGACAAATC
Source organism: Anabrus simplex (assembly GCF_040414725.1). NCBI lineage: Eukaryota > Metazoa > Arthropoda > Insecta > Orthoptera > Tettigoniidae > Anabrus > Anabrus simplex. The sequence goes on from NC_090265.1 coordinate 142,597,691, forward strand.
AATGGACTGTCTTTGAGATGACATAAGATGACATAAATAAGTGAAGAAGGTCTTCAGTTTCTGAATACTTCCAACCTGTCATTGACAAATTGTTTACTGACAAATTAATAGTATTTAAACAAATGGGAGTCAATATTCCAGGTATAATTCAGCTATAAATCTACACAATGAGTACAATGAATTTGTTCTATGTTCATTATTGTTATTTCAATTCTATTTGTATAAGTAAAATTGGATTGGGCTCATCCACGACTCAGTTTCTAGGCATATTCATTACAATCTTACGTGTGCTGATCGAGTTGGTTGCGCGGATCGAGCAGTTAGCCTGCATTCGGGAGATGGTGAATTCAAACCACACTGTCGGTGACACTTTAAAATGATTTTGCGTGGTTTCCCATTTTCAAACCAAACAAATTCTGGAGTTGTACATTCATAAAGGCCAAGGTCACTTGCTTCCCAGTTTTAGCCCTGTCCTATTCCAATTTCGCCATAACACCTCCCTGAGTCGGTGCGACTTATAAAAAGTTGTACTGCAGAATCATTACATTGCCTTAACGGCTGTTGAAATACACTATATCATGAAAATGAAAATCCACAACTCATTTCCAGTCATTTGACCGGATCAGGAATGGAATGAATGAAGCCCCCTTCTAGCGGCGAGGACGGGAATTGTGCTGGCTGCCGAGGCCTGTCGCACTCCTCTGGGGCAATGATTAATGAATGATTAATGACTGACAAATGAAATGATAGTGGAGAGTGTTGCTGGAATAAAAGATGACCGGGAAAACTGGAGTACTCGGAGAAAAAAACCTGTCCCGCCTCCGCTTTGTCCAGCACAAATCTCACATGGAGTGACTGTGATTTGAACCACAGTACCCAGAGGTGAGAGGCCGGCGCGCTGCCACCTGAGCCCCGGAGGCTCCCAGGAATGCACTATATTATAAAAGCAAAATTTTCCAAGTTTATGTCCCCATATATCTGAAATGTGACAGTCAGGAACTTTGAAATATTTATATTTCTTTTTGGTATTTATATCTTCACTGGACCAGAATTAAGTGATTTTATGGTTTAACTTAATATTGATTTTTCTTCTCCATTGAACATTATTTCAGGGGGAAAATATTCCATAAATGTGTCTAATTCAGACAGTGGGAACAGAGAGAAAATAATTATATTCGTCTGACTGTACTGCATATACAGTTGACCACAAGAATCAAGAGTAGGTACAAAATTATTACAATTTTTCATAAAAACCTGATGTCATAACACCGGCAAATCAATTATAAATATGTGAAACATTCTCTGGTAGTTTAAAATACAGATGGTGGTGCAAAATATTCAGAAAGCCCCTTATCATAGACACGTCGATATCACGTATGAAGTCTTGAGAGAAACCTAATTGTGACAGGATGCCTGCCACACACAAATTTTCTCATCTGCTTCTTGCTCTGAAGAGTAATCCATGCACCTTCCATTCTGATGATGGTTCAGTGACACTTCAATTCTTATAAAGAAAAGATGGAATTTCCAGTACTATTCGCGAGACAGTGATTGAGACACTTTGAAAGTGTCATATGCTTGAAACTACGATGAAAGTGAAAGTAATTCATTACTAATACTGAAGTACTGAATTACAAACCAAATAGCTTGCTCTCAATGTTGGCATTTGTCACGATAATATTGCGAATGTAAGGAATGTAGCTGTCTTTATAAATTCATATAAACCATAGAGTTATTTGCAGGTTGGTTTCAAAAATGCACAGGTTTTTTAATAACAGCATGGAGAAAATACAGCTATTACTGTATAATGCTCAATATAATATTTAATCAACAATCTAACCAGAAAATTCTAAATTATTTTGATGAACAGAAATCTAGAAATGTGAAAATTACCATTTATTGTTTTTCTACCGCTTTTCCCACTCTTGTGGGGTCGTGGGTGAGACCTGTATCGCACATGTGGATTTGGCCCTGTTTTACGGACGGGTGCTCTTCCTCGTGTTAACCCTGTATGGAAGAATGTAGTCACTATTGCTTTTTTCTCTGGTGGTTGGTAGTGTGTTGCGTTGTGTGAATATGAAGAGGAAAGTGTTGGAACAAGCACAAACACCCAGTCCCCGAGCCAGAAGATTTAATCAGACACGTTTAAAATCCGCGACCCAGCCGGGAATCGAACCCAGAACCCTCAACGCTGACCATACAGCCAAGAATTCAGATGTGAAAACGGTCATCTAACTCCTTTTAACTTATTGATATTGGAGTTATATATCAAGACTGATGCTCTAATTAGTTCCATTGTCTATTAAGTGTCTGTCAAGACATCAGACTTAGGGAGGTTTGATTCTCACATAACTACACTCAGTATTATGAGGTTATATAGAAACAGCATAAACTACAAAAATGAAGCATGCGAAACAAAATGAGGAGTGATATAGTTTATCATTGCTTTCCTCACCTGGCCAGACAGTGCTATTTCAGAGCGACTGTTTCTATGAGTAGTGCCTTTCATGCATATGGACTCGCTAGTCATGCTCAGCATCATAAATGCTGCAGCGGATTTTATACTGCCATAGCCAAGAACGAGACTGAGGCTTAAGTATTGCCACATTTTGCTCTGGCCTGTGCCAGTAGACAAACAGAAATGCTTCATCCACCAAAATGCAATAAGAAATGAATCCTATACATATGTAATAAATTCTCTGCAGGTGTGTGTCTGTGTTTGTGGGCTAATCTTGAGAACCACAGCACAGATATTTGTGGTTTTAAATGTTGTATAAAGCATTTATCAAGGAGCGTTCACATGCATAAAACATAAATTTATAACGAGAGGCATCCAATAACTGGCCGTTTTAATGAAAGAGAGAGAAAAGATGTGAACATGCGAATGATATTCTGGCTTACGTTGCCTAAACCGTTAAAGATAAAACCTAAGTTTGGTAGGGGAACTCTTGGACATAAAATACGATGGGCTATATATCTAAGTGGTAGTCCTAAATAATCACTTTTATAGTTGCAGTAAAAAGTCAAAGTAGAAATTAGAAATAATATTTCAAAATTATTCATGTAATCCTTATCGAAAAAAATTGTTTTTCCACCTTGATAATCTTATTAAGATACGGGTGGTATATAATTAACATGACTGATTTAGAAGTTTTAGTCGTTGTAGTGAAAGCGCAGGAGTGGTTTACACATCACATGGGGAGAAAGTCCTGTACACTGATCAATAAGCAAAAGGAGACGGACAAAAAACAAAAAACAGAAATATAAGTAAACTTATTTTCAACTTTTATAATCCTGATCTGAGATAACGGGAGATGGTAAGGGCTAGTATATATATATATGGATTACTAAAATTTTCTTTAAGAACAAAACAGCAAAAATACAAGAAAGACCGGGTGAGTTGGCCGTGCGGGTAGAGGCGTGCAGCTGTGAGCTTGCATCTGGGAGATAGTGGGTTCAAATCCCACTGTCGGCAGCCCTGAAGATGGTTTCCCGTGGTTTCCCTTTTCACACCAGGCATTTGCTGGGGCTGTACCTTAAGGCCACGGCTGCTTCCTTCCAACTCCTAGGCCTTTTCTATCCCATCGTCGTCATAAGACCTATCTGTGTCGGTGCAACGTAAAGCCCCTAGCAAAAAAATAACACAAGAAAGTCCTTAAAAGTTAAAAGTGGTTGCACTAAGCAACAGATTAGTTTTATTCATACCATTGCCATAAACAATTACATATTTTTTTCCTAAATGTTCAGTCAGATTGTTCTCTTGTCGGAGAGAATTATTGTATGAACTAAAAATATTCTTTGTGTGTCACAGGAAGTTACGGAACATTAGGCCTATCTTAAAAGTGGTAATTTAATTAGCAGAGTTCTTGGACATTTCTTGCTTCGTGTATATTCCACTTTCACATTGAAAGTTCATTCCCACATCTCATCCCTTACTGGGTCTAAATGTGGGAATTGCTATACTAGTTAGTCCTGCTGCAATATCCTTCATCAAAAGATTTCTAGTAGTGTGAGCTTGAGCTCGGCTCAGGCAGATGTCACAGCTCAAGGTAGATCAAGCCGTACTTGTAGGAGAATGCTTAGCTATCCTTGTACCCAAATATGAAGGCTGATCAACAAAGACTGAGACATCTTTACTGTAGCTTCCATGATAGTTTCCTATATGTAACATAAATATTTGAAAAAAGCTTGTTTTTATGTATTATATATGTAGGCGGCAGCACTCTCGTAGCGGTAGGTTAGTATTAATGCTCTATTCTGTAGACGCTACGTGCATTTCGCATACCAGACAATGGAGGTGACGTAAGAGGAGCAGTACAACGCAATCAAATTCTGTTTTCGTTTAAACCATACAGACACTTCAACTTATGAAAAGCTGAAGCAAACGTACGGTGAAGATGCACTACCTCGTGCAACAGTGTTTAGGTGGTTCAAGGACTTCAAAGAAGGCCGACTTGTCTGTGTTAAGCAAGGTGGGCCGGGTGTTTCGGCTTCTGTTGTGACTGAAGTCGACATCAACACAGCTGCTGTAATTGTCCGTGAGGATCGGCGGATAACATTACAAAACGTCAGTGAAGTGTTGAGAATTTCATATGGCAGTGTCTTTACAATTATGCACGATCATCTCCATATGACCAGAGTTTGTGCCCATTGGTTGCCACGTCTGTTGACTCCCGAACAAAAGGCTGTGCGAATGGAGCCAAGCCGTGGGATGCTGCTTCTCTTTGCTGATGGAGGAGGTGCGTTTTTGAAATTATCACCGGTGATGAGTCATGGCTGCATCATTATGATCCTGAAGGAAAACAAGCCAGCACAGCGTGGAAATCGCCAGGTTCTCCAACACCAAGAAAGGCAAAAGTTGTTCCATCTGCAGGGAAAGTGATGATCAAATTTTTTTACTGTAATGGAATGATTTTACCAGCATGCAGTTCCCCCTCACACTACTGTTACAGCAGCATACTACATGTCAGTATTGGCTACACTGAGGAAGCACATTGCAAACAAACGACCAGAGCTTTCTTGGACTGGGTGGCGACTTCATTATGACAATGCACGGCTTCATGTCGCAAATCAGGTTGTGCAGTTTCTGGCTCGATTCAACATTATCTGTGTACCGCATTCACCATATAGCCCTGATCTTGCACCCTGTGATTTTTTTTCATTCCCATCACTAAAGGCAAAGCTTAGGGGCATTCAGTTTGAGAACTTTGAAGCAGTGCTCAAGAAAAGTGAGGCGATTCTCAAGGACCTGACAAAGAATGGTCTCTAGCATATGTTCAAGGACTGGCAGAGATGCTATAAAAAGTGCATTGAAGTAGGAGGGGACTACTTTGAAAAAGATCATGTAAACCTTGAAATGGAGTAGTTTATTTAAACATCTGTGAAAAAAAATCTGTCTCGGTCTTTGTTGATCTGCCCTCGTACCAAATCAGATGTGTGACACTCTTCTTTGGTAATAGTACTGAAACTAGTGTGTGTACAGGAACACAAGTGAATGGAATTTAAATATTTTGAAAGTACTTCACTAGATTACTCTAGCATGCAGTACAGTCCCATAGTGAACACGTAGTACAACGAGCAAGCTGCCAGCTTCTTGCATGTGGTCTATGGATTGAAATAGATTTTTTTCATTACTATTTTTCACAGGCCTAGGGCATTCTCAACTCTATCAATGACATACAACATATATATGGATGAAGACTTACGAAAATTTACCCAAATCTTAAACTGAAATGGCTCAAATGCTGGGTATTCCATTGTTATACCAAACTCATAATTATCAGTTATAACTGTACCCAAGTAGTTCTTGAAACATTCAAAGTTTAACGATAATTTCAGTTCATAGCAATAGATTTCCCAAGGAGAAGCAGATGGCAATACGCACAATAGTGAACCATTATTTTAAAATACATATGATGCATATCTTTAATGTGCTTGTGATTAAAATAATGTAAAAACTTTACAATAAAACAAACTCGCAAAAACACTACAGAGGAGAGTTTCAGTCCATGAATTTCAAGCTTGTGAAGCAGAAAGCTTGTTCATTGTGCTGTGTGTTCTTGGTAAAAATGTACAATGTGCTGCTGGTCTTGTGATGCACTCTCAAAATACCATATTCAAAATCCAAATTCTCGGAATTGGGTGGGAATTACTCCTTGAATTTTGAACCAGGAAAGTTTTTGCCATGGCTTGCACGTATATTGAAACTGAATAAAATCAGTGGGAACATGTTGGCAAGGTCTCCATGTCAGAGTGCTTCGAGGGCACGCAAGTTTACATCATGAGGGAATTCTGGTGTACTCGATCTTGCTCGACCAGGCTAGACTTGCTGGTTCGCGACGTCCGTACTCGAACCTACTTGAGCAAGCAGCACATCTCTTTCTAGTGAAGCCAGCAAAAACTAACCCTGTTCCTTTATATGTGAAATAATAGACAATGTAACCCCAAACTGAATTTGATCACTGCAAGCTGGCATTCCAATACCTTCTGTGTTGCAAGTACCGGTACCAGAGTAAGAATTCACCTACTTTCTCATGTATGCAGACTGCTTAGTATCATCAAATAAATGAGTCAGCATTACTACTGCATGGCTATAAAATGTACATACCGTAATTGTTTCTTCTACTTGTTTTGCATGTTTGACATTCTCCCATGGTTGCAGTATTATAGAGCCTAAATTCAAGAATATATCTCTTAAATCATTAGCTATGTAGGTAAGCGGTTTCTGGTACACTCAAAATAGCACTGTAATAAAACTTTTCATATAATCTGCTTTACATCACACCAGTACAGATAAGTCTTATAACAATGATGGGATAGGAAAGGGCTAGGAGTGGGAAGGAGTTCCCGTGGCCTTAATTAAGGTACAGCTCCAGCAATAAAATTTTTTCTTGACAGTCAAAATGGCTCTCTATTTCCTAAACTATGATGAACATGTATCTTCTCAGCAACTCCGTGGAGTGCATGAGCAAGGATTGTGAGATGCATTAATGTTGAATAAAAAAGAACAAGATCTTCCTTGCTTTAAGCATGTATATTACTCTGTTGATAACTAAAAGTTTGTATTCTCTTTCTACAGAAGTTTATAAAACTCCAAAAATATAGTGAATCTGTTAAAATGTCATTTGGAATTATCAATAAACTTTAACCCTGGAGCAGGCACATGGCGGGGGAGACAGATGTCACCCACATACTTTTTTCTGTATTCTATTGATAGTTCACTTAATCCAGGCTTGTGTTCCTTTCAGTACCTTTCAAAGACATTGTCACCAATAATGTCTGAAAATTATCCTCTTCATCGTTGCATTCGTATTATAACCAGAGGACATTGAAAATAATTGGGTGACAAATGCCCACCATATGCCTGTTTTAAATCATGGTAAGTTTTATTCTTATTTCACTTGATCATCCTCTTCGCATTTTCCCATTTCTGAGGGATCTGCCTTTTTGCAATGTTTACTCTACTTCAGTTGATCCATAGCATCGTGGGGACTGAGTTTTATGAGTCACATGTTATCTCTTACCTGTCCAGTCAGCATCTTTGAGGTCAACAATCCTCTTATGTTCAGTTGAAGGGTAGTCTTTGCAACTGAGGTTTCACTGCTATGGAGTACATGCCCATATCATCGCCGGTGTTTTACGCGTTTTCTCTGTGATTGATGTAACCTTAAACTTCACACATCATTCCTGTATGGTGTAGTAGTGTCAAGTAGTTGGTCCATCGCAGAATCTTCATTTTGATTGCATAGAGGGCCTGTTCATGCTTCAATGTTATAGGCGAGCATTCAGCTCCATAAAGGGCCACTAGATGGCTAGAACTTGTAAAAATATAGGGGAATAATCCTAGAAAATTATTACTGTCTGGTAGACTTCAAATTTTAGATGCAATGGAATTTCTTACCGCACAGGACTCCAGTAACTTGGCACCATTTCATTTATATGGCACTGACTCTTGTTTTGACATTGGGAATGGTACTGCAGTCCGAGGTGATACATGACCCCAGGTATTTGAATTGGACCCTGCATACGGTGATTGTGCTGTATGTTTGGTTTCATTCCAGGTATTATTTTTTCAGATCTAATTTCATCCCAAATTCGAGATGGATATTCCACTCCCTTACTTGCTCGTCAAATCCTTGTGCATTTCCATAGCTAGCTGGAGATCATCTGTGTATAATATTGTCCAGGCATGCCCCAGAAGTACGTCACTTGCGACGATGTTTATTTCACTTATATATTTTAAATATGAATTTTGACTGTACATTGCTCAAAATTTTAAAAAGGATTGCATTTCTGTTTTCCGTGGTTTCCCATTTTTACACCAGGCAAATGCTGGGGCTGTACCTTAATTAAGGCCACGGCCGCTTCCTTCAAACTCCTAAGCCTTTCCTATCCCATCGTCGCCATAAGACCTATCTGTGTCGGTGCGACGTAAAGCCCCTAGCGAAAAAAAAATTAAAAAATGCATTTCTGTATCACCCATGTCCACAGAAAGAAGGAAATGCAATTTTAAATTCTCTGCCATATCTATACAGCATGATTCAGCCACCCCTTCCAATGTAGTTTTATGCAACCTACAATATTAATTCAGTCCCAAAAACATCTGCACTGCTGGTATGATCAGACAACACAGCCGGATATCTTGGTATTTACCACCTCACCATGATAGGATGCCGTAATGTTATAATTGTATTAAACACTGGAAGACATGCGCGTGCCTTCTAGATCATATGAACCTGACATGCCAGCGAAACATTAAATTGATATTGTGACCGCAGTAAATCTAATACTTGCTATAAGCTGCCCAGTATACCGTACAGAAACGTAGTGTAGTTGATAAAGGCGTGGTGGAGCGAGCTTGCACGTCAGGTGGGAGGTTCGAGTCCGGGGCGAAGATTACAAATTTTGTAAATATTTGTTTAATATGTACTGCATGCGTAATAGATCGTCTTGCGCGCTGATGCATTCCAGGTGTAATTGCTCAGCAGGCGTCCGTGATAAGTTGCCGAAACTGGTTGGGGTTTTCTGGCGCTTGAGTGTAAATAACGTTCTTCAAATGTCCCCACAAGAAGAAGTCTAACAGCGTTAAATCCGGTGATCTTGCGGGCCAAGAAACAGGGTCTCCTCGTCCCATCTATTTCCCTGGCAGTTCCTTGTTCATATGGTTACGAACGAGCAAAGTCAAGTGTGGTGGAACTCCATCCTGTTGCAACCACATCGTCAAACGATGATCCAAGGGCACTTCCTCCTCCATCAGCAGTGGGAGTTCCTGATGCAGAAAGTGCAGGTAGCGTGGGCCCGTCCAAATGGTCCTCAAAGAAATGAGGTCCAATCAGGCGATCCCCCAAGATTCCACACCAAACATTCACTCCCCTACATACTTGATGGGCCGCCTGCCGCACTAAGTGAGGATTGTCCGTACTCCAATTGTGCATGCTGCGGTGATTAGCGTTCCCATTATTGTGGAAGCGCGATTTGTCCAAGAACAAGATATGCGATACGAATCCTGCATCATTGTCCAGCCTGACTAATAGCCACCTACAGAACTCCATTTGAGCTTCGAAATCCCGCCCATGCAGCTCTTGGTGTAGCTCAAGATGGTATGGGTGAAATTTATGTTCATTCAGTATTCACCAGATGGGTGGCTGGCTGGTGTTCACCTTTACAGGTCATTATCCTCATGCATACCTGCCAACTTTCCCGATTTAGGCGGGAGACTCCCGATTTTCGATAGCTTTTCCCGATTCCCCATTATTCTGTTATTTCTCCTGATTTTAGCTAATTTTTTTGGTGAACTTCAAACATTTGTTTTCAAATCCCACCATTTCAGCTTTGTACACCAGTTTCCGGAAGTCCTTCTCTCATTGGCCATTAGCAAATGAAATATTGACGTTTATTAATACGACAAATGCGCGCAAGTGTGCGATGTTTATTGAAACCTGTATATCGCGATGCGTATATCCATTGTCAATCTCTCATTCTCGCGTGTTATGTTTGTGTTCGTTCACATTAGTCTAGTCGATTCTAGAGACTAGCTGCTGGATTTGTAGTCTTCTTAGTAATTTAATGACAGAATTTCAAAAAAAAATAGCGACTATTCACTATTCTAGAGATTTTGGGAGGCAGTTGGAGACACTTCTGGCAAATTTTAATTTATTACTTGATAAAAATAGCATTCCACTTCACATAATCACGCGGGTGCGTGATGTAACATATTAATCTATGCATTTGCTAAGTAATGGCATCTAAGTGCATGACTGATCCACACATGTGGAGCAAGAGTTCATACTATTTCAGAAGGCTTATCAGAGACCGATTATCTCACTCACTTCTTGTGAGGGAATAGAGATGTGTAATTTTTAGCCTTGTAGCCTCGTCTAGCTATAGTCGGGCTTTGAGATAATAAGTGTTATAATGTGTACCATAGTACTCCTGTATTGTGCAAGACATGTAGAATAAGCAGTTTTGACCAACTAAATCTGATTTTTTTTGTTTTGTAAAGTTGGCAGGTATTCTCATGGTTATTCCATATTGAATACTGTTATTAACAACAATTATAATAGGGAATTAATTATTGTACACCTATTCAATACTATCCACCTTTAGGTGGTTACAGTTTCATACAGTTTTATCTCTTTATGGGACATGTTTTGCTCACTTAATGAGCATCCTCAGCCTTAAATTAATCTTAAAATAATGACCTTGAACAATAGTGAACATATTAAAAAATAAATTGTCAGTATTAAAATTACATCAGTCTCTAAAACTAATTTACATTACATCTAAAAGACAACACTAAACACTTCTTAAAAAGGTGATAACTTCAGTGATTATTACATTGTCATTCCAAAGCCTTGTGTCTGAAACGAATAATAAGGCTATGGATTGACAATGTGGTAGTTTTAATCGCTCAAGTTATCACGTTTTTAAGAAGTGTTTAATGTTGTCTTTTAGATGTAATGCAAATTAGTTTTAGAGGCTACGATGTAGCCTAATTTTAATACTGACAATTGATTTTTTAATATGTTCACTATTGTTCAAGGTTCTCATTAAGATTAAGTTAAGGCTGAGGATGCTCATTAAGTGAGCGAAACATGTCCCATAAAGAAATATAATTGTATGAAATTGTAATCACCTAAAGGTAGATAGTATTGAATAGGTGGGCAATAAATAATTTCCTATTATAATTGTTGGTGTTCACCTGTCATGCAGTCACCCTTGTGTTGATGTGTAGATTATTACGAGCTGCCTCCAGAACGTCCTCTTCTGTTTCACCCGATGTAACGGGCCTATCACGGACTGGTGGCTGGTTGGATGTCACGCCTGTTGTCCTTAGGTGTCTTTCAACATGGTGGAATGTCGTAGCAGCCGGGTGTCGCCTGTCGGGATACCGTTCCTGGTACACTCGTAGTGCCTCGCACGCATTTTGTCTTGCTTCCCCATAAATGAGGAGCATGTCAACGTATTCCTCTGTGGAAAATATACCAGATGACAGCAGAGATTACAGTACATTCAGACCCTAACCATTGGAGTATGAGCAGGGCACGAGGTGAATAAGTCATTCTACTGCTTGAATGCGGCAAACGTGGGCCTGTGTTTACGTATTCAAACATTATACCGATGTAAAAATATTTGAACGATATAGGATTCAAACTGCCGCTGGCACATTCCGTCGAACGCCTAGCCACATCCGCTATGCTACACTGCTGGAAACATGCTGTAGTATGACGAGAGGAGAGTACATACGCCATCCGGTTCAGTGTTTAAGACATTAATTACTGCACTGTTAACTAGTTTTATGCATTGATTCCCATTTTCGTTACACCCAGTCACGAGGCACGATACATTAACATAGTTACTTGATAAAAGGACGTTGCTACACGATTTCAAGGCGCCATGTTTTGCGAACGGATGATATAACATTTCGCTAGGGTTCAGAATTGAGTGCAAAATGTGCTCACTGAACATCAGTACCATTCAGTACGCCTGCAGGGGAATAGCACTCCCATAACCATGTGCACGTTAGTTGGGCTGCAACAGACTGTATTGGAAGGGGCTGCTGAATCACACTGTATGTATGTTTGTGCATGATGAGAAAATGGCTGAACAGAATTTAATGAAAAACGGTATGTAAAGTTGTGGAATAAGACAGTATAACTAGGCTATAAATAATTTTATTCATGCTGGGTGAAATGGTAGTTTAGGGGAAGACCTACATTAAATCTTAATTCTCAAATATCTATGATATTAGTGGTCCTATCGATAAATACTACCTGCAAAAGTTCCAGAATACAATTTGCGGTCATTTGTCTTAGGCCTAAAAAATTTTACTGTACTGGTTATGATAACAGTTATTCATGAATGTACACTTTTGTTGCTTAGACCATATCAACAAGGAAATGTTCAGTTGTTTAACTGGCAGTCTTGGTGGTTTTTGTCATTGTCTAACTGCATGGTCATCAGCCCATACCAGCAATGAAAATTGTGAAGATCAATATCAAAATGAGAATTTATTTGTGAAGGAATGATCACTTGAAGAATAAGATGAGGAGTCATGAAAATAGGAAGGACTCCCTGTACATTGGATACCCTAAGATCACAGTTGAAAGGAAACATGTGAATCAAAGAATTTAATTCTATGCTACCTTGGTCAATATTAAATATACAGTAAATAAAATAAACATAAAGTTTATTTCACATCATACATGTTTTGAGAATCGTAATACTCTTTTTTTTTTTTTAGCAAAAATCATAATCTTCCAAAATCCAGTGATTTGATTAGAATGAGTGTTTATTACGGTATATTTAATATTGACCGGACAGGTTCAAATTAAATTGCTTGATTTGTTGTAAGTAATCCATACGAATCAATATAGGCTGTAAATATGGTCAAGTTCATAGATTCTAAATCCTACAATGTTTGCATTGTATCATGGGTCAGGCCAGTGCAAAGTGTAGCTTCCACCAAAGTCCCAGTCTCATTCATGGCTATGACAGTAAGAAAGCTGCTGAGGTGTGGGTGGTGCCAGGTACTAGCATTTGGAGCATAGCAAGTGCATCTGAGTCTTATGAAGGGTACTACTCATAGGGCTGTTCATGCTGCAATAGCGCTTTCTGGCACAGTGAGGAAAGCCATGGCAAACTACCTCACTCCTCATCCTGCCTAGTATGCCTTACTTTGATGCTACCATCAGTTATTGTGATTTCACTATAACTGCATGACCATTAGTAGTACTGTTTGACCAGGCCAGTTGGCCATGTGGTTAGGGGCGCGCTGCTGTAAGCTTGCATACAGGAAAGAGTGGGTTCGGATCCCAATGTCAGCATCACTGAAGATGGTTCTCCATGGTTTCCCATTTTCACATCAGGCAAATGCTGTGGATATACCTCAATTAAGGCCACGGTCGCTTCCTTCACTCTCATAGGCATTTCCTATCCTATCGTCGCCATAAGATCTATCTGCGTCGGAGCGATGTAAAGAAAAAAGAAAAAGTGCTGTTTGAGGATCCAATCAGCCTTTGGGCTGTTGATGTAACAGACAAGTCCTTCAATATCAAAAGGTGATAAAATTGATCAACAGGAACATTGCATTGGCTATTATTTGTTGTGATGTGCTTGGTCTCTTCTGCTGCCACTCTCTCAAACAGATAGCATTACTGCTGCATCTTGTGTGACCAGAGTACTACAGCCTGCCTGAATATTGATGGTAAGTAGCTGGGGAGTTAGATAACTTTCTATTTTTAGAACCCCATTCCTCTGTTCTGAAAACTGATAACTACAGGTATGTGACCTACTGGTTTATCATTGTATTCCAGCTATTACGATCCCTGCTATGAGCCACTGATTACAAAATATTAAAATCACACCATATTGATGGTTTTCACTTTACAAAGGAAATGATTTATTGCGCCCTCCTATTCAATATATATATATCCATCTTTAAATGGAGTAATTCTAATCAGACATGTTTCGACTCATTTTTGAGCCATCTTCAGTGAATATATTAAAATCTATTTTTTAATGTGTGTGTTGAATTGGACAACACAACCAATCCTTTCCTTTGTAAAATGAGCCACTGGTACTATTGGGGAGTGTGCACACTTAATGGAAAATAGCAGAGCAGTGTTCACCACTGTCTGTGGCCAGGTCATTCCAGCACTGTAACTTGGCATTGTTAGAATGCCAGGGTAGTACTGTTCATGAAAAGTGAGAAAATTTGCTGATTTTCATTTTTGATCGAGCATTTCAGATGATAGCATTGTTTTCACCACGACATTCCAGTCGGTTAATATTGTATTCTGATAAGAATACCGACATCATTCTAATGACTTGCAGTATGTCGAGTTCAGTTTAATGTTTGTTACAGCACCACAGAAAAAATGGATGGGTGGAATTTAATGAAACATGGTATTTCAGTTTAGAATTAAGTAGGATCTCTTCTGTGTTGTCGTGATCCTAAAGACTCGGCAGGCTGGAGACCATGTGTTCGGATTTTCGGGAGCTTAATTTTAAAATAATATTACCTTTACACACTCATGTTCTTCCCTTCACCTGTATTGAATAAAAGACACACATTACATATTTACACATATACATGAAACTCTTGGTTAGGTAGTCCTTCTCAAAGTCTTTGACTAACCAGTTACATTGCATTCTATATTACAATAAAATCGTACCATACAAGCTTGGTAGTTACTTAGCTTTTGATTGAAAATTTCTTCAATCTTCGGCATCGCCTTGTCTCTTGAATTCTTCTCTGCGCCCTCGGTACTGTAGTTGCATTGAATGATGCGATGTTTGGCTCACGCGAACGTGTAGCTCCGGGTTTCGAATACAACACCCTCAGACTCCGTCATTGACCAGATTAGTCTTTCTCCCAAACAATTCTGACTACTAGGTTAGGTATGCTGAAAGGACAGGCTCGCTATGACACCTGGCCTTCCTGTCAAACAGTTCGATATTCATGTTGTTGCAGCTCAAGTCTTTGCATTAGTAACCTGCTAATTATGCTGTACACAGTGTTACCCTCTGCCTCGTGGAACTCGATACATTTTCTAGGCTGTTTGCTAAGCCACATTCAACTGATCCTGCGGCTCACTGCTACGTAGATAACCTACAAGTCCTGAACTTTTGTCTCACAACCACACACACATTACTTGTACTGAAACTAGGCAGTTTATCTCCCTTGTAGCGCTCGACCACAAACACACAAGTTGCTATCACGGTGGTTAGTCACATTCTCCCTTGTGGTGCTCAGCCACAAACACGCAAGTTGCTACAATGGTGGTCAGTCAGATTCTCCTCGATCTCCGAAGTATCATTCCGTATATCTTACATTCTGACGTTTCTCGAATCTTTTCCCTCTCTACTCCCGTAGAATAAGATGTTTTTAAGTCTGATTGGTTCATAAGATTTTCTCACTAACTGAAGGGGTGTGTCATAGAATTAACTCAATTTCCTTCTTGCTGCGTCAACAATCTAAGCGATATTTACTTCGATTTGCTTCTTGAAACATTTACAGAACTTCTTTTGCGTTCTCTGATTCACACTGATGTCGTGTAGCTGACTTTTGCGCAATGTTACACATAAACAGACTTCATATTGCACCAACTTGCTTCAAGTAAAACTTGTATCACGTCTTATGCTTTGAATACCTATAACTCTCTTCCACTAAATAAAATTATTATTCAATATTTGAAACACTATAACTCCTTGCCACTGTTACATGATCATATTAACCTTATATCAGTACTTAATATTCTTATTCTTGGAGGTCGCGGATTCGAGATTCGCTTGAGTCCATTCACTCGGCACGGAGACATGAAAGGGGCACGTCGTGACACGTGGTCGTGACAATGTGTCATTGAAAAAATTTCTGCAGGAGGGAATGCTTCAGAAGAGGCCTAAAGCATAAAGCTCTTTGTGCAGGGAGTATAGTTTAAGATTTCACACTTCTGTTCACAGGCTGCGGGAATCCCCAAACAGGCGCCATGTGGCTAGTGTCAAGCTTGACATTATAAGAAGTTTTGACAGCTGACGTAGCAGTTTGCTAGTAACTATTGAAGTTTTAAGGTGTATTATGAGGCTATTACCGCAATGGTTTAGTACTCTACAGCACAGGGAATCTTTTTGGCCAAGTGTTATTTGCACAGGAAGAAGAAACCAGTTAACAGGTGCCTTTGAAAATTCTGTAGACTTTTCTACAATACCATCAAAATATTACGTGCAACAACTTGTTCATACATGGCATAGTACTGGATCCATAAGTAATTAAAAAAAACAGTAAAGGAGAATAGCTCTCACGCAGGGGATGTTGGAGGATATTTAGGCAAGACAGCAAGTCAGTTCACATAAATTGCCTCAGAGAGTAGATCAGGAAAGTGGTATTTTTTAGATTCGACAAATTTGACCATTTTCGGTCATTAGTTGGTCCGTATTGACAAAGTTCATATAAATATACTACGTATAATGGTTTGGTCTGCCCTGTCAGTATATTACCAAGTTCCTAATTTTGTACAATTATTCCATTTGTACGTGTTTCAGGAACCCCAACTCCCTTCATGCACATTTAGATCTTATGATGTCTAATAATTCTATGGTATATAAGTTAATTCTAGGGAGTATTCTAACAACAAGGTGAAGATTTTAACTTTGGTAGTATATCGGTTGACTTTTAATACACTTAAAGTGGGCTACTATAGTAAACATTTACAGAACAAATAGTAGCAAGAAGTTTTGTCTTTGTCTCCTTTTTCCAAGGAAACGTAGCTCAAGTTTGCATATGTTTAAAAAAATGTTATATAAATTAAGAATAACCAGCTGAACTTTTCATAATTTTCTAAAAGTGTTCTATTACATAATAAATATTCTCAAGAAACGTTTATTGTGTGTGTATGTGTTAAAAATAATGTTATATATTGATAGTATTTTATGTATAGCTGAATGATGTTGGAATTTAAGATATGGGGAACCTTGCTTTATGAGGTAGAAATCGCTGATGAAGGAAGTTGGGGCACCCGAAACTTGTACGAGTGAAATAATTGTACAAAATTAGGAACATAATATGTTGACAGGGTGGACCAAACCTTTACCCATAGTACATTTATATGGTATTTCACATTCGTCAGCACGTAATACAACAAAATTATGATTGCTATCTTACCAAACTCTAGATGTAGCGTGCCTGCCTCTCACCTGAAGCCCCAGTTTGATTCCCAGCCAGGTTAGGGATTTTTGCTTGGTCCTGAGGGTTTGTTCGAGGTCCACTCACCCCACATGATTACAAGGAGCTATCTGATGGTGAGATTACGACCCCTATCTAGAAAACCAAGAATAACGACTATGAGGATTCGTCACACTGACCATGTGTCACCTCGTAATCTTCAGGCCTTTGGGCTGAACAGCATTGCTTGGTAGACAAAGGCCCATCAGGGCTGTAGTGCCAAGGGGTTTTTGTTTAAAGAATAGTGTCCACAATGGTGTCATAGATCTGAACTTTCTTTTTATGAGTGACGAAGCATGGTTTCATTTGAGTGGATACCGTATACCAGTTCACAGTACAGTAGGATCTGGATAGAACCCACACATTTAACAGAAGAGACCTCTGCACAAAAATGAAAGTGAGTGTATGCTGCGCTATTACTGCCCGTCAAATTATCAGTCGGGTGAGTTAGCCGTGCGCGTAGAGGCACACGGCTGTGAGCTTGCATCTGGGAGATAGTAGGTTCGAATCCCACCATCGGCAGCCCTGAAGATGGTTTTCCGTGGTTTCCCATTTTCACGCCAGGCAAATGCTGGGGCTGTACCTTAATTAAGGCCACGGCCGCTTCCTTCCAACTCCTAGGCCTTTCCAATCCCATCGTCGCCATAAGACCTATCTGTGTCGGTGCGACGTAAAGCCACTACCAAAAAAAAAAATTATCAGTCGGATATTTTTTCAGGACGCAATTACTTCCGGCCATTATTCGCTTTATTCTCAAACCATTTTTAGCTTAACTGACTGAAGAAGAAAAAAGATACAGCTATATTCAGTCGGATGGTGTGACTGCCCTTAGAGTGCATAGATCTACGCGACAGTTGTAGAAAGTGTTCGATGATAATCAGATTATCAGTAAAGGTCTTTGGTCCTTTTGTTCACCTTATTTAAGCACATGAAAATTTTATCTATGGGGAACTCTCAAAGGAGAAGTTCACAGGAATAAATCTGGAACTGCAGAAGAATTGAAAATTGAAATTAGGAACAGTGTGCATTCCATAAGTGTTCATGAACTGCAAAGTGTGTTTCAAAATCTCATATGACATGAAAATTGTATCACACCTCAAGGACAAAACTTTCAACATCTTCTACAAATACTGGTGAGCTCAGTTTCATTTACTAGTATATTTATTTATTTGTCCTGAGCATGAATATAGCTGGCGAGTTTGGTTTCTAAAGGTATAATCATGCCCTTCTTTGAGGCGGCTACGTCCTCTCGCCATTGTGGGCACACCGCTCACTGTCGCTGTTTCTCTACTCTCCTATGCCTTGGTACTCTGCTATGAAACCTTAAATTATACTCTCTGTATCTCTCATAGAGTAAGTTTTATACAAAAACAGCACCTGGCAACATATATTTAGAATTTTTTCTATACTTTTCCCAATACGCCAAAAAATAAGGGAAATATCAGTATCGGTGGCAGTGTGAAAGTTTGATGATGATGATCATCATCATCATCGTTTAAATGTGTCATCGGCCCCTGTGTGTAAGTTTGAGCCAGTAACTAACTATAGGCTGGAAAGGGAGTTGCTATAGAGATCGTTCCAGGAACATTTTAAAGGCTTTGTACATCTGTCAGTATTTTTAAAAATATTACCCTGATACTTGGCTTTTTTTTTTATCCAGGAAGGGAGAGATCAAATTAAGGTCGGTAATAATACAAATATTGGCCGAGCTGTTAGAGGCGCGCTGCTGTGAGCTTGCATCCGGGAGGTATGTTGTGGGTTCAAACCCCACTGTTGGCAGCCCTGAAGATGGTTTTCTGTGGTTTCCCATTTTCACACCAGGCAAATGCTGGGGTTGTACCTTAATTAAGGCCATGGCTGCTTCCTTCCCACTCCTAGTCATTTCCTATCCCATCATCGCCATAAAACATATCTGTCGGTGCGACATAAAGCAAATCATAAAATATATATAAAATTGCAAAGGGCCACGGAAAGAATAAATCACAAGAAGTCACTGATGGGGAGAGGCATGCCCGCTCATGGCCTCAGAATCTGGGGAACATTATGAGGTGTGGACAAAAATGTCATCTTGCACATGTTAAGTGATTGTCCTGTCAATGACAAGTGCTACAGCTAGTCTGTAATAAATCTAATGGAACCTAGACATCCATCTTAATCTCATCAATTTACACTAAATGTTAAGGTCCCTGTCTTTCTGCAGTCATGGTCTTGCATACTGTTGTGGTGGCATCAGCAATTTCTACTTCCTGTCATGCCAGTACCTAGGAAATTAATGAATAAATCCTGTAGTGATCAGGATGGAATTCCCTTTTGATGTGAAGAAAGTGGCAGTGAAGAGGAACATACAGTTATTGTTCATGGCCATCAAACGGAATTTCAGCAGGAAGAGGAGACGAATGAACACACGTCAGATGAAAGGAAGCAGGTTCAATTTTGGAGATTTTATATAGAACAGAAATGGAGAAAGGGAATGCCAATTATTAATATTCTAACCCACTGATACAATATAATAACACATTTACCGAATGTTAAGGGTAGTACTTAACGAGTATAACATAATTTGAACTTAAAAATTTTAGTGCTTAAATGAATTGGTCTATTAGAAAGGGGAATCATCACAGAGAACATCTACAGCCCAGTCTGCATCACAAGAAGCTACCCTGTCGACAACAATTTTGAGGTATCCAGGTTGGAGTAGGTGTACATCCTGTCTACAATTATCAACCAATTATACAGGGTTATTTGGCTAAAATGTCCATATCAAATAACTTGTGAACCGTTTAAGATACTGACATTCTGTTTTCACTTTCGTTAATGGTATTACGGGCCTCATAGTTGAACATGCAGTACTTTTCCAGGCTTTTGACAAAATTTATCAGCACACAAGTTTCCGTATGAGAACATTATTTCATGTAATAACTGCTGATGAAATACTATAAGGTTATGCTCATAGTTAATGGGATGTCACACAGACCACAGCACAGGAGAATCATTCTTGAGATTCCTGTGAGAGTCTTGAAATACAAGACATCAGGCTCGAGCAAGAGTATTGCCCATCACCTTTTTATTTAATTGTGTGAGTATAATGAAAAATAAAGTTAGTATAGTGAAAACTAAAGTAAAATGATAAATGTCTGTCAAGACATCCAAACAGAAGACATTTTACATGTTCCAAATGTTGTGTGTCAAACACCAATCATTTTTCATAGCCGTTCTGCAAATTGTTAATCGTAGCTGTAGTTGTGTCCCGTACTGTCATCGGCTGCAACTCGTATCCAAATAAACATATTCTTCAGCGGTTCACATTTTCATACTCTCATTGCTTTGTGAATATATTTCTTATGACTTGGTATAACTGAATATAATAAGTTTGTGTTCATTTTCAACTAACTGATCAATATCACAAGGCACCGGATCGTGGTAGACACATTCCTTCAGCATCCCCCATGGGTAAGCATCAGGTGGGGGTGAGATAAGGTGAGTTGACAGGGTAAGGAAGAACTGTGTAGTAATTTGAATCAGTTGGCGCAAACTTTTCCTCTTTTTTATTTTTTTTTAAAATTATTTGCTTCACATCGCACCAACACAGATAGTTCTTGTGGCGGCAATGGGATGATAAAGCGTTAGGAGCAGGAAGGAAGCAACCATGGCCTTTTTGAGTTGATGCACTGCTGAAAGAGATGCTGCACAGACTGTAATGAATTTCCTAGCAGTGTGTGATGTCAATTTGTCCTGCTGAAACCATTTTGTGACAAAACAGATTTCAAACCCAACAAAAATGTTTCAAATTACACACAGACCTTGAGATGACCAATTCTCCCTACCTCTCTTGAGTAACACTAAGTCAATTTCCTTGATCATCCTTGGCAAAGTAGGGATCAATTATGCCATTACCAGAGGTGGTACATCACACAGGAACTTTTGTAGATGAATAATATTAATACTTCAGTTGGTCATTCAAATCCTAGAAGGTGCACCACTGCAGTGTATGTAAGTTTGCTCCACAGTTCTTCCTTTTTGCGAATGATGTAAACTTGGAAACTGTTCCTGTTCATAGTATCTCTGGGTGGCTGCGTAAGAGTTCACCAATCAGAGTCACAGTTCTATGAAGCCAACACACAATGTGGCATGGGCTTTTATTCCACTGAGATACTCTCTCTCCACGTGCAAGAGAGACAGACATTTATGAATACTTACAATGTCCAAAATACAGATGCCACAAGACTAGAAGTTCATAAAACAGGTGTGAAGTCCTGTTGTGTTTAAGCAAAGAAACTAAAAAGTATGTGGCATGGGTATAGAAAATAACTTTTCTGGCTTTTATATCCGATACATTTCTTTTGCGTATTGCGTTATGTCGCACTGACAGATAGATTTATGACAATGATAGCATAGAAGTGGAAAGGAGCATTTTTGGTCTTGATTAAGGTCCAGCCTGGTGTGAAAATGGGAAACCAGAGAAAACCATCTTCAGAGCTGCGGACAGTGGGATTTGAACCCACTATCTTCTGAATGCAAGCTGACCGCTCCATGACCCAAACCGCACAGCCAATCACTCAGTAATGATACGTTTTTAATGTTCAAACTGTAATAATGGAGATATTCATGAATTTAGATTTCATTGCCAAGTCCATCAACAGCAAGCATTGTTGGTGAATAAGTATTGTTTATTTGGTATAGTAACAAACTGACAATGGTGGTGGTTGCCATGATTGTTTTTAAAAACTGAAAAACTGCCCCTATTGATCTGAAAGATGATGACTATCACATTGAGAAGAAAAACACGAAGGGACAATAACTCAAAGAAAGAATCTTCGGGAGAGGGAGGGACCTCAAATGCCCCTTACTAACAGTAACATTATACTGACTGAAAATTGTTGGGTTGTGCTTTGTCTTTTCTAATGCCATTTATCTCCACTAGGTAATATTATTGCTGCAATTACTGAAATTAACTCGTCAGTGATAGTCTTAAATAGATACTCTTAAAATATTTCTTGATTAAGTATACCAGATACACTCTGGAAAAGTATGATATGATATGATATGATGCAGAGTAAAATGACTAAAATCAGTATGATTTCAGACCACAAAAGTATCTGCATGATCATATTTTCAGCATGTACCAAACATTCTTGGTTATTCAACACTTTCTGCTCTGCTAATTTCTATGCAGCCATTAATATATGAAAAATAAGCAATAACAATAAAGGATGTTCCCTTCCAAAATAATAACCCTATGTTACGTTAATTTAGTAATAACACATTAACATCAAATAGGAGTGGGTACAGAACCTGAATATAGAATTCATTTTCCTACAAACATAATCAAAAGGACTTTTTAATAGATATTGTGAGCAAGTGTTAAGTACTTGTTCATTAATTTTTTCTTTTGCAATAGATTATTTATACATCACCTTCAATAGGTTTTAGATTTTTATGAACACTTTTATTTAGAAATGGCTTTACATTGCACTGACTCAGAAAGGTCTTATGGCGACGATAAGGATAGTCCTAGGAGTGGAAAGGAGGCGGCCATGGCACTAAGGTACAGCCCCAGCATTTACCTGCTGTGAAAATGGGGAAACCACAGAAAACCATCTTTAGGGCTTGCCGACAGTGGGGTTCAAACCCACTATCTCCCGGATGCAAGCTCACAGCTGCGTGCCCCTAACCGCATGGCTAACTCACCCGGTTTTATGAACGATACTATACCAACGAACAATATCAAGACAACCTGTACATTTTCCATATATGTGATTGTGGGAACATGTAATTAGAGAAAGTATTTTCACAACATGATGAACAATAGATTGCAAGAAACATGTTATGGACACATCGGTGATGAACATTTCTGTCAAGTATTCATTGTTTATGATGAAATTAAATTCTAGTGAAGTGTGAATTTTTAAAGAAATTTAAATATGTTTTTTGTATGTATGTGAGCTTTTTTTTTTTTTTTTTTGCTAGGGGCTTTACGTCGCACCGACACAGATAGGTCTTATGGCGACGATGGGATAGGAAAGGCCTAGGAGTTGGAAGGAAGTGGCCGTGGCCTTAATTAAGGTACAGCCCCAGCATTTGCCTGGTGTGAAAATGGGAAACCACGGAAAACCATTTTCAGGGCTGCCGTATTTGTTTTTTAAGTTTGTGTATGTTAGCTGAAGATGGTCCTAAATAGGACTGAAATTAGTTCTGAAATTTTAAAAAAATGGGCTATTTAATAAAACTGATATAGTGTTGATTAAGTGGTACATCCTCTAATGGACCTTCATTGAAATTAGGAAATCATGAACACGGAGCATAAAAATCATAAATTACGATAAAGGTTAATTACTCGGATATATAACAAATCAAATCTATCACTTACCTATAGCTCGTTCCACGTTAAGAAAACAGTATTGCTCTTATGGACCTGCAAAGAGTGAACACACCCTCTCCGAGACACCCATAATTCTTCGTGACTAAGGGACATTATACTGTACTTTATAATGTATTTTTAAAGACAGATAAAAAGGAGGAGGCATTTTTGCCCGTGAGTTATTAAAATAATTACATAACATTATCTTTTTCATAAATACAGTATATTCGTAGGGATGAAGCACAATGGCTGGAACAGCCATCGCTTCATTGCCTTCCTTCAGTTTCTTTCTTCTGACACAAGCATCGTGTAGTTCCTCACTTTGTGAACAGCCAGCAGCTCACTTCTGTAGTGGTCATCTACAGTATTTATTTGTTGCGTGTGTGGCTTTAAATCAGTGCGTACTTGTATTGAGCGAGAGTTAGTTGTACAACCTGTGACAATAAAGTTCGCTCCCAATGTTGTTCAGTTGAGCATCGTGTCTGTGCTGTTTAAGACCGGTTTGACACAGTGCATGTTTAGTGTGTTGGTTCTGAACTGTGAATAGAAACATGAACGACTAAAAGATTTTGACCCGTTTCATGAAACATCTCGCAGGGTACGACCCCAGTACGCACAACAAGTTTCATGGTTTCTTGTCCATGACAACGGTCGCCCACACACAGCCAATATTGTCAAACAGTTCATGCCAAAAAAAAGGGGTGGTGCAACTTGAACATCCCCCATACTCGCCAGATCTCAATACTCCAGACTTCTTCCTATTCCCACGACTCAAACTCGCTTTGAAAGGAAAGAGATTTGGCGATTTTCCTGACATCCAACGAAACGTGATGAGGCTTTTGAACACCATCCCAAAGGAAGCATTCTTGCAAAGTTTCCAGGACATGTATCGCCGATCTCAGCAGTGAATAATTATGGGAGGGGACTATTTCGAAGGACAGTAAGGTCACTGTCATGCATTGTTCATCTATGTTGATAGTTCAGGACTATACACTGAACTTTATTGTCACAGGCTGTATATTGCATATTATTTGTTTGTGTTCTATTATTTTCGTACTGTACATAAGTTGTTACTGAAGATTTTGGTATTGTGGTGTGCAGCAATACGTCATGGCATAACGTTTACTGATAAAACAATAGCCGTGTGTATTATTTGTGCTTGGTTTTGTTATTTAGCTGCTCTTTCTTCAGCACATTTTAATTTTAGCTTTTTTTTACCACCGCATTTAATTTTTACTATTGTTTTTGTGAACAATACGACAGCACAGTAGTACCCCGCATTGCGTGGGGAAATTTATTAAATGCATTCCTCAACCCTCGAGCCCGATTGTAGCAGGTAAAAGAAAAAAAAAAAGGCGTTCGGCTCGCCAGGTGCAGGTCTTTTGATTTGACACCCGTAGGTGACCTGCGCGTCGTGATGAGAATGAAATGATGATGAAGGCGACACATACACCCAGCCCCTGTGCCAGAGGAATTAACCAATGATGGTTAAAATTCCCGACCCTGCTGGGGATCGAACCCAGGACCCCTGTGACCAAAGACCAGCACGCTAACCATTTACCCATGGAGCCGAACATTGTAGCAGGTGATCTCAATTTACCAAAAGTCAATTGGGAAGGTAATGCAAATGACATGAAGCATGGCCAATAAATAGCAAATAAGTTAATATAGGAAGGTCAGAAAGTGATGGAACCAACTAGACAGAAGAATATTCTGGATGTGGTGCTGGTAAAATCAGATGAGCTCTATAGAGAAACCGAAGTAATAGACGATATTAGTGATCACAGAGCTGTTTTTGTCGTAGTTAAAAATAAATGTGAAAGAAAGGAAGGTATTCAAATTAGGAGTATTAGGCAGTATCATATGGCTGATAAGTTATAAAACAGGCATGAGGGAGTTTTTAAAAAAATAACTATGATCGGTGGAAAACTGTACATAATAATGTAAACTGACTCTGGGATGGGTTTAAAGCAATTGTTGAGGAATGTAAAAACAAGTTTGTACCTTTAAAGGTGGTAAAGTATGGTAAAGACCCACTATATTATAACAGAGAATAAAGAGACCAAGAAGGAGGTGCAGGTTGGAATGAAATAGTTAGAAATGGCTGTGCAAGTAAGGAGAAATTGAGGGAACTTACTATGAAATTGAATCTAGCAAAGGAGTCAGATAAGGATAACATGATGAAAAACATAATTGGCAGTCATACAAATTTTAATGAAAAATGGAAGGGTATGTATAGGTACTTTAAGGCAAAACAGGTTCCAAGAAGGACAGGACATTCCAGGAATCATAAATGAACAAGGGGAGTGTCTATGCGAGGATCTTCAAAAGGCAGAAGTATTCAGTTAGCAGTATGTAAAGATTGTTGGTTACGAGGAAAATGTCCAGATAAAGGAGGTGACTAATACTAAGAAGTATTAAAATTTACCTATGACAACAACATTTACAATAAAATACAAAAGTTGAAAACTAGAAAAACAGCTGAAATTGATAAGATTATGGGGAATTTACTAAAGATAATGGGTTTGGATATAGTACCATATCTGGAGTACTTATTTGATTATTGTTTGCATGAAGGAGCTACCCCAAATGAATGGAGTGTTGCTATAGTAAGCCCTGTGTATAAAGGAAAGAGTGATAGACATAAAGCTGATAATTACAGGATGATTTTCTGTGATTTCCCATTTTCACACCAGGCAAATGCTGGGGCTGTACCTTTATTAAGGCCACGGCCGCTTTCTTCCAGCTCCTAGGCCTTTCCTATCCCATCATCACCATAAGACCTATCTGTGTCGATGTGACGTAAAATAACCAGCAAAAGCAAGATAATTACAGGCCAGTCAGTTTGACATGCATTGCATGTGAGCTTTGGTTCGACAGAAGGTAGTTTGGGTTTAGGAAAGGTTATTCCACTGAAGCTCAACTTGTGGTGATTCCAGCAAGATATAGCAGACTAACTGATGTACGCATGCTTCGCAATGGAATTCTCAGAAAGACTGTCGTGGTTATCCCAACTGAAATAGACATAGGTCATTACAATGATGTCAGTAGGAATGTGGTGTCTAAAAAGCAATGTTATCATATAAAATATTCTATCAAATGAAAAACCGCACATTTCCTCACTTTTAACAAACAGTACTACGGTGCTGATCTAACAGTCCACATTTCCAGTGCTAGAATGACCAAGCCGCAGACTGCCGCAAACACTCCTCTGCCGTTATTCCGATAAATGTGCACACTGCTCATTCTAACCAGTACCTCAGAGTTGGGATTGAATAGCTGGAATGCTATGATGAATAAGTGTGTTGCGTACCAGTAGTATCAGAAAATTTATGAACCAGAGGAATGGCATGCTAAAGAAGAGAGAGGTCTAACTTCCTACCTACTTCCTGCCAAAGTTCAGTCAGGCTGTTATACTCGGTACACAGTGGTAATCCCAACTATTGGAGATGAGTGGCAACAGAAGACACAAAGCACATCACAACAAACAATAGTCAATGTAATGTTATTCTTGATCAATTTTATGAGCTTTCTATATTGTAGGCCTTCACATTTAGTTTTCTACCGACTCTTGATATTAGGGCATCTTATAAAATTATTTATAGAGTAGACTGTAGTTCCTTATTCCCCGATTTTCGTTAAAAACTGTTCACCCATTTTCTTGTGACTTGGCGCTGATATAGACTTAGCAACAACAACAAATAAAAAAAGAAGAAGAAATTCACGAATATCTCCATCATAGCCAGTAGAGTAAAAATGAATAAGATATAAATGTTTGGAAAATTAATATTATATAACTTAAGTTATGTAGTATTTGTCGATAGGACCATTAATAACATAAATATTTGAGAATTAAATTTTAGGCCTTCCCCTAAACTACCATTTCATTCAGCATGAATAAAAATATTTATGGCCTAGATTCTCGAGACGTTTTCCCCGACATTACACACCAATTTTCATTAAATTGTCTTCTGCTGTTTTCTCGTGAGGCGCGTACAGACAGGTAGAAATTATGGAAAATTAAAATTTCCTTTTAACAGTGGAGATGACCAATACAGAAATACCATTCTTTTTAAATTCTTAGCAATTTACAGACAAAACTCTTATTTATATGTATATATATATATATATATATAGGTACCTTGAATTCAGGAAGTCAAATGGACTATATCGCGATTGACCTCTCTAAGGCATTTGATAGGGTAGATCATGGGAGATTACTGACAAAAATGAGTGCAATTGGACTTGACAAAAGAGTGACTGAATGGGTGGCTATATTTCTAGAAAATAGAATTAGAGTAGGCAAAGCTTTATCTGACCCTGTAATAATTAAGACGGGAATTCCTCAATGCAGTATTATTGGATCTTTGTTTTTTATATATATATAAATGATATGATTAACACATTGAGTGCCAAGCCGACTGTAGCAAACTATTCCACTGGTGCCAGGCATGAATTTCAATAATATTCCGCTGGTGCCACAGCAATTATACGTCTTGTAGGCTGTTTATATAATCTGGGATATATTAATATGATGTACTAAGTAAACTTTATCAAATCATACCAAGGTCATATGTGACGCCATATGGTGTCACATCAGTTTTTACTAAGCATAATATATAGCGTGACGCCATACGGTGTCACAGAATTTTT
Organism: Anabrus simplex; assembly: GCF_040414725.1. Taxonomy (NCBI): domain Eukaryota; kingdom Metazoa; phylum Arthropoda; class Insecta; order Orthoptera; family Tettigoniidae; genus Anabrus; species Anabrus simplex. The sequence continues at coordinate 142,625,923 of NC_090265.1, forward strand.
TGATGTTTTATGTGGAATGTACAACACAAATTTCAAATATGTCAAATTTGTGTGATAATTCAAAGAACACCATATTTACGAAAACCTGCTGAAATGCAAAACAATTCCTTATATTACATTACATATTGTTACCCCCTGTGGGTGGGGGATGCAGATAAAGAATGCACCTCCGGTATACCCTGCCTGTCGTAAAAGGCAACTGAAAAGGGGCGACCTAGGCGCGGACACGGATTGTGGTTTGGTACCATCTGTTGGACCACCTGTGAATGGCAAGAGTTGAATAAATCGTCGTAGAAGGCGACTAAAAGGGTCATGTGGCCATCAGTCTGCTGTTTCTTTTTGAGGGTTAGTTGTAGACCGATTCAAAATTCTTGATGTGCTCGCTCCTGTGGCTGAAGAAGTATCAATTTGAAGATTTAGATGCTCCTGGCTTGTAAATGGAATATATTTCTGTGTTCCTACACAAGAACTACAGTCATCATTGTTCACATGATTGTGTACACCATTTGCACCAACATCGACCCAACCTATAAATGTCACTATCAGTATCGCCATTGTCTTCCACATCACTCGATACATTCATCATGCTGTCAGGGCACTCATCGTCACTAGCGTTATATTCACTGCCATCAACACTTACATCTTTCTCTCCATCAGAATCCATAAGTAATTCACAAATATCCAATTCACTAATTCTCTTCTTGGTAAGTCACCATTTCTACCAAGAATATTACCAATATCTTCCATTTCTTTATATTTTTGCACAGCTATACAAACATTATGATAATTCGCACGTAAACGAGGAACACCATATTTACGAAAACCTGCTGAAATGCAAAACAATTCCTTATATTACATTACATATTGTTACCCCCTGTGGGTGGGGGATGCAGATAAAGAATGCACCTCCGGTATACCCTGCCTGTCGTAAAAGGCAACTGAAAAGGGGCGACCTAGGCGCGGACACGGATTGTGGTTTGGTACCATCTGTTGGACCACCTGTGAATGGGGGTGTGCCTGGGGTGCTTTCACTTGTAAGAATGATCACGGGCCAATCAGTGGTTATGGAAGAATACTGTGGTGCCATACGGTGGCACATAGTAGCAATACATAGCTGGAATAGACCCTGTAGTTTGCACTTCATGTAGTACCAATTTTACGCACATAGATGTCACAGCTTATTTCTACAGCGCATCGCCCAAAACTCTGCTGTGCCACCATATGGCATCACGCCAATCTGATTTCAAGACCTGTGTGGCGCCCAACATGTTAAAGAAGTGGAATCATAGATAAGGTTGTTTGTGGATGATGTTATTCTGTATAGAGTAATAAGTAAGTTACAAGATTGTGAGAAACTGCAAAGTGACCTCGATAATCTGAGATGGACAGTAGGCAATGATATGATTATAAATGGGGTTGAAAGTCAGGTTGTGAGTTTTAGAAGTAGGAAAAGTCCTCTCAGTTTTAATTACTGCATTGATGGGGTGAAAGTTCCTTTTGGGGATCATTGTAGAAAGTACCTAGGTGTTCATATAAGGAAAGATCTTCATTGGGTAATCACATAAATGGGATTGTAAATAAAGGGTATAGATCTCTGTACATGGTTATGAGCATAATTAGGGTCTGCAGTAAAGATGTAAAAGAGAGAGCATGTAAGTCTCTGGTAAGACCCCAACTAGAATATGATTCCAATGTACGGGGCCCTTGCCAGGATTATTTGGTTCAAGAACTGGAAAAAAATACAAAGAAAGGCAGCTCGATTTGTTCTGGGTGATTTCCGACAAAAGAGTAGTGTTACAAAAATGGTGCAAATTTGGACTGGGAAGAATTTTGAGAAAAGAGACAAGCTGCTCTACTAAGTGGTATGTTCCGAGCTGTCAGTAAAGAGATGGTGTAGAATGATATTAGTAGACAAATAAGTTTGAGTGGTGTCTTTAAAAGTAGGAAAGATCACAATATGAAGATAAAGTTGGAATTCAAGAGGACAAATTGGAGAAAATATTTGTTTACTGAAGGGGAGTTAGGCATTAGAATAACTTACCAAGGGAGATGTACAATAAATTTCCAATTTCCTTGCAATCATTTAAGAAAATCCTAGGAAAATAACAGATAAGGAATCTGGCACCTGGGCAACTGCCTTAAATGCAGATCAGGATTGATTGATTGATTGATTGATTGATTGATTGATTGATTGATTGATTGTATGATTGATCGATCCTCCACTGCTTTGGGTTGTAAACAAGTTTGAGGTCACATTTAGTACAATGCACAAGTGTCAATCAATATTTTTCATCAATTTCCAAATATTCCCTCAATTTTTTAGTTAAGATCACCAAATGACAAACCATGATAAAATTTAATTGTTGTCCACCTCCACAGCTGAATGGTCAACTACTTGGTGTATGACCCTTGGAGTCCTAGGTTAGATTCCTGGTTGGGTCAGATGATTTTAAAAACAATTAATTTCTTTAGTTTGAGGACTGGGTGTTTGCTGTCCCCAACATTCCTGCAGCAACAACAACAACTACTACTCTTTATTTTTGTCTACTCCCTAACTTCTTGGAGTGATTAAGCTGTATTTCTGTTTGGGTGACTGACTGACCAATTTGTATAGTTCCTGGATTATTATTATTGTTATCCGATTGTTTCAGCATAGAGGCAATACGGTATTATAAATTGTTTTTCCAACAGTATGGAACATATGCCTCCATGATAGAGCATACAGTATCAACAAAGGTACTTTTGTATTCGTGGCTATATTTTAATCTAATTTGACACATAACAACAAAGATATACATCCGTTCTCATTATAACATCTCCTTAATATATTGTCCACTAGTTTCTGTGCCACAAAGGGTGAACTTCACACCAAGAGAAGCCAGATTTGTGATGTTAAGAAGCCTTACTAGTCAAATATCTTCAGGGTGTGTTGTAAGGAATCAATACAAGGAAGACATGATTTAAGAACAGAAGTCAATATGACACCAGAGGGTGCTACAAAATGACACAATACGTAAAGAGAAGTTCTCACAACATGAGTATGGTGATATGTTGAGTCTGTTTAATATAAATTACCAGGTGATACAGTGTGTTGTTGTTTGAGTCATCAGTCCATAGACTGGTTTGATGCAGCTCTCCATGCCACCCTATCCTGTGCTAACCTTTTCATTTCTACGTAACAACTGCATCTTACATCTGCTCTAATCTGCTTGTCATATTCATACCTTGGTCTACCCCTACCATTCTTACTGCCTACATTTCCTTCAAAAACCAACTGAACAAGTCCTGGGTGTCTTAAGATGTATCCTATCATTCTATCTCTTCTTCTTGTCAAATTTAGCCAAATCAATCTCCTCCCACCAATTCGATTCAGTATCTCTTCATTTGTGATTCGATCTATCCATCTCACCTTCAGCATTCTTCTGTAACACCACTTTTCAAAAGCTTCTATTCTCTGTCTTTCTGAGCTAGTTATCGTCCATGTTTCACTTCCATACAGTGCCACACTCCATCTACATAGCGTATCCACAAATCAAGCCCTTTAATGTGGTCTACAATACGAGAATGTTCCAAGTGATCCAAATATATATTAGCTAATATGCCTGAGGCTGGTGTTCCCATGGGGAGGCCATCTTGTTGGTATATCTTGTTGTTAAATAAAAAGTAGTTCTGGTTAAGTATGAATTTAAGGATTATCATGAACATATGCTATAATTAATAAGGATCTCAATGATAGTCTTAGTATTTTGAACGTCCTGAACACTTTAGATCCTAATATACAGTTTACTATTGAAAAAGAGAAAAAAGATTCAATCAACATTTTAGACATTACATCAACTAGAAAAGGGAACCAATTTTACTTTTGAATTCATAGGAAGCCTACATTCAGTCCAACCATGATTCATAATAATTCTCTACATCCGACTCACAGAAAAAATCTGCATATTATAGTTTTATTAATAGGGCCTTTGAAATTCTGTTAACCAACAAAGAGAGGAATAAAGAACTTGCTTTCATCCAACAACAGGCCTTCATTAATGGTTTTAGTCTAAAAACTATTAACGGTTTAATTACTAAACGTAAATGTAAACAACAAACAAATTTATAAAACAGTCAGAGCAAACAAAAAAGTACCTGAGGTTCACCTACAACAATCCTAACATTTATGTAATTACTAATTTATTTAAGAAATACGACATCAAGGTAGCATTTTCAACAAACAATATCTGTAGGCATAGGTTTTTCAACCATAACATGGTTAATAAGAAAAAAGAAAAATGTTTCCAGGATTCAGGAATTTATAAGTTGATATGCAACCAGTGTGCCTTTGCTGGCGGGACCTAGTGTTTACATTGCGCTATGTCTTCTGGTATGGGCTAGAGCAATTTTGTTACTTTCATTGATCTGTCTCAGCTTTATCCTTGGCCTTGATAAAATGAAAGTGACTGAGGTATGAGTGATGCTAGTAATGCCATTCCTTCTGCAGCCAGTCCCTGCTATGAATGGTGTGAAAATATTGCTCATAGGGTCAGTTGGTGTATGCATTTTAGTGGGCTTGGCAGACTGATATGTAATAGCAACTTCTGGCTCGGTGAGGAAAGCAACGGGAAACTACCTCACTCCTCATTTCCCTAGTACGCCTCTTCAGTGATGCCTAGGCCGTCTATGACAGTTGATGGCGGAACTGATGAGGATCCAACCAGCCTTCGGGCTGAGGACTAAACATACAACATGCAACCAGTGTAAGGCCACGTATGTCAGGCAATCCGGACGGAACTTTGGAATAAGGTATCAAGAACACTTCAATGCGGAAAAACGTCCTAGTAACAACCACCCCCCTCCGCACACTACCCCCCCCCCCCTTCCAACCCATACGTGCCTTACTAACACCAGGTTTTTTATATTCTTTTAAATGTCAACTATGTGATTGTTGTATGCTGTTTTTATCTAAGCTTTTAAGTAAGCAGCTGATGATGATCGCAAAGCGATTGAAACATGTCCTGATATTATTAATGTTTTTATAAGTAGCCAAAGGCTAAATAGAAAGGTATCGATTAGGTGGAAACATTTTTCATATATTGATTAGATATTCTGAACTGGTCAGGAATTGTACCCGGGGCCCTTGGAACCAAAGAGTACTATGCTGACCATCCAGCCAAGGAGCCGGACAATTTGCTGATAATACGCTTCAACTTGCATCCAGCAGAAGAGAAGCTAGTAATTAAAAATTTAGGACATCCCACACCAGAAATAAACAAAATAAACATAGAGAAGACTGTGCAAAATAAAGCAAACAGTTTACATGCAATTTCAATTCGTCTGTTTATGATAAACATAATTGGATTTGTGGCTATGAAAAGAATAATAATCCATTGTACTGTTTTCCATATTTGTTGTTTGGTGGGGAGGATAAATGGACCAAAACAGGAATGACAGATTTAAATAATCTAGCAGACAAGATGAAAAGAGCACAAAACCTTGAAGGTACACTTCAAAAATGCTTTGTTTGGGAAATTGATAATTACCAAACAGTTAGACTGTGAATACAGAAAATCAGTGCATATATGTATAAAGGTTTAAACCAACTGATCCTCTAGATAGATGTTTTATTCACAATTTAACTGCAAAGAGAAACTTCCTAGATCTTATTTTCAGAATTTAAAGTTTTCACTTATACATTTAAAATAAACTGCAACCACCTATCACACACTGCCATTTCCAAAACTACGAAGTATTATGTAGAGAGTTTGGTTGACTGTAGAAGGGCCACATGTGTATCATGTTGTAGAATAATCTGATGCAGGGAGACAGTGAGACCTCTGAAATGTCAAATAGCAATAATAATATAATACTGGGAGACCCAATTTTTAGGTCAGAGTTTGACAGAGCTGTGAGCAACCTGAATAGGAACAAGGCACCTGGATGATGACATTCCCTCTGAATTACTGACTGCCTAGGAGAAACCAGCATGGCAAGGTTATTCCGTTTAGTGTGTAAGATGTATGAGACAGGAGATTCCCATCTGATTTTCGGCAGAATGTTGTTATACCTATTCCCAAGAAAGCCGGTGCTGACAGGTGTGAAAACTACCTCACCATTAGTTTAGTATCTCATGCCTGCAAAATTTTAACACGTATTATTTTCAGAAGAATGGAAAAACAAGTTGAAGTTGAGTTGGGAGAAGATCAACTTGGCTTCAGAAGAAACGTGGGAACACGTGAAGCAATCCTGACTTTACGTCTGATCTTAGAGGATCGAATCAAGAAGGACAAGCCCACGTACATGGCATTCGTAGATCTAGAAAAGACATTCGATAATGTTGATTGGACCAAGCTATTTAAGATTCCGAAGGTGATTGGGATCAGATACCGAGAATGAAGAATTATCTACAATCTGAATAAAAATCAGTCTGCAGTGATAAGACTCGAGGGCTTTGAAAAAGAAGCAGCAATCCAGAAAGGAGTGAGGCAAGGCTATCCCCCCCTCCTTTTCAATGTTTACATAGAACAGGCAGTAAAGGAAATCAAAGAGGAATTTGGAAAGGGAGAGGAAATCAAAACCTTGAGATTTGCCGATGATATTGTTATTTTATCTGAGACTGCAGAAGATCTCGAGCAGCTGCTGAATGGTATGGATGAAGTCTTGGGTAAGGAGTACAAGATGAAAATAAAGAAGTCCAAAACAAAAGTAATGGAGTGGAGTCGAACGAAGCTAGGTGATGCAGGAAATATTAAATTAGGAAATGAAGTCTTAAAGGAACTAGATGAATATTGTTAATTGGGTAGTAAAATAACTAACGATGGCAGAAGTAAGGAGGACATAAAATGCAGATTAGCACAAGCAAGGAAGGGCTTTCTTAAGAAAAGAAATTAGCTCACTTCTAACATTGATATAGGAATTAGAAAGATGTTTTTGAAGACTTTCGTGTGGAGCATGGCATTGTATGGAAGTGAAACATGGACGATAACTAGCTCAGAAAGACAGAGAATAGAAGCTTTTGAAAAGTGGTGTTACAGAAGAATGCTGAAGGTGAGATAGATAGATCGAATCACAAATGAAGAGATACTGAATCGAATTGGTGGGAGGAGATTGATTTGGCTAAATTTGACGAGAAGAAGAGATAGAATGATAGGACACATCTTAAGACACCCAGGACTTGTTCAGTTGGTTTTTGAAGGAAATGTAGGCAGTAAGAATGGTAGGGGTAGACCAAGGTATGAATATGACAAGCAGATTAGAGCAGATGTAAGATGCAGTTGTTACGTAGAAATGAAAAGGTTAGCACAGGATAGGGTGGCACGGAGAGCTGCATCAAACCAGTCTATGGACTGATGACTCAAACAACAACACACTGTATCACCTGGTAATTTATATTAAACAGACTCAACATATCACCATACTCATGTTGTGAGAACTTCTCTTTAAGTATTGTGTCATTTTGTAGCACCCTCTGGTGTCATATTGACTTCTGTTCTTAAATCATGTCTTCCTTGTATTGATTCCTTTCAACACACCCTGAAGATATTTCACTAGTAAGGCTTCTTGACATCACAAAACTGGCTTCTCTTGGTGTGAAGTTCACCCTTTGTGGCACAGAAACTAGTGGACAATATATTAAGGAGATGTTATAATGAGAACGGATGTATATCTTTGTTGTTATGTGTCAAATTAGATTAAAATATAGCCACGAATACAGAAGTACCTTTGTTGATACTGTATGCTCTATCATGGAGGCATATGTTCCATTTAACTGTTGGAAAAACAATTTATAACACCGTATTGCCTCTATGCTGAAACAATCGGATAACAATAATAATAATCCAGGAACTATACAAATTGGTCAGCCAGTCACCCAAACATAAATACAGCTTAATCACTCCAAGAAGTTAGGGAGTAGACAAAAATAAAGAGTAGTAGTAGTTGTTGTTGTTGCAGGAATGTTGGGGACAGCAAACACCCAGTCCTCAAACTAAAGAAATTAATTGTTTTTAAAATCATCTGACCCAACCAGGAATCTAACCTAGGACTCCAAGGGTCATACACCAAGTAGTTGACCATTCAGCCGTGCAGGTGGACAACAATTACATTTTATCATGGTTTGTCATTTGGTGATCTTAACTAAAAAATTGAGGGAATATTTGGAAATTGATGAAAAATATTGATTGACACTTGTGCATTGTACTAAATGTGACCTCAAACTTGTTTACAACCCAAAACAGTGGAGGATCGATCAATCAATCAATCAGTCTCCATTGATTTGCATTTAGGGCAGTCACCCAGGTGACAGATCCCATAATTGTTGTGTACCTAGTCTTTTCTTAAATAATTTCAAACAGTTTGGAAATTTATTGAACATCTCCCTTGATACTATAAATTATTCGAATCCCTAACTCCTCTTCCTATAAACGAATATTAGCCCCAATTTGTCCTCTTGAATTTCAACTTTATCTTAATATTGTGATTTTTCATACTATTAATAACACCATTCAAACTTATTCATCTACTAATGTCATTCCACGCCACCTCCCCACCAACAATTTGGAACATATCATTTAGTCCAGCAGTTCGTCTCCTTTCTCCCAAGTCTTCCCAGCCCATACTTTGCAACATTTTAATAACACTAGGAGTTATGCCTTTGCTGGCGAGATGTAGTTTTTACAGTGCACTATGTCTTCTGGTATGGGCTATATCAAATTTGTTACTTTCATTGACCTGTCTCAGTCTCATCCTTGGCTTTGACAATATGAAAGTGACTGAGGTATGAGTGATGCTAGTAATACCATTCCTTATGCAGCCAGTCCCTGTTATGAATGGTGTGAAAATATCGCTCATAGGGTCAGTTGGTGCATGCATTTCAGTGGGCTTGGCAGACTGATCTGTAATAGCAACAGCTGGCTCGGTGAGGAAAGCAACGGGAAACTACCTCACTCCTCATTTCCCTAGTACGCCTCTTCAGTGACGCCTAGGCTATTTATGACAGCTGTTGGCGGAGCTGCAGAGGATAAAACCAGCCTTCGGGCTGAATACCCAACATACATAGGAGTTATCATCCAGACAAGATCTTTGGCAGTTAGAGAATTGCTGAACTGTGTGTATACATTGTTATTCAATTACTACTACTATGCTCCATGACGCTCAGAGAGTCTTAGCCCCTTTTTTGCTGTCCCTTAATAATATTATGCAATGCAAATAATTTGACATTGGTATTTACATAGGAGGAAAATGAAATCATGGAACAAATCATACAACTTTATTATTCCAAGATCAGTACAAATTGGACAGTCTGTTAGCCAAAAAATGTAATTACAAGATTACTTCTCCAGGACCAGTACAGATTGTCTGATCAGTTAGCCAAATACAACTTTATTACTCCAGGATCAGTACAGATTATCCAATCAGTTACCCAAACAAACATGAATATAAATTTATTACTTCATGAACAGTACAAATTGGCCGAAAAGTTACGGAGTAGACAAAAAACAAACATAAGGATGAAAAAGACTGTCTGTTAGTCTGGGAAGGTTGTCATTCCAACAGCTTGCCTTGACCCAACAGATCTACAGCTGTAGTGCTGCTGTAAAAAAGCAAAAGCAAAGTCATCTCCGTACAGGCCATGAAGGCCCTGGGAGGGGTGGAAGGTAAAGGCTTCCACTATCTGTAACATCGGCACTTGGTGGGGTAGAGTGGCTAGCTCTACGCCTGACCGCCTTTGCCCCCAGGATTTAACCTGGTACTCATTTTTGTTGTAGGCTGAGTGAACCTCAGGACCATATGCACCTCGGGAAGTGGAAATCTCATTTCTTAAATTTTCGACTTCCTGACGGGGAATTGAACCCATGTCCTTCTGGGTGAACTGACCATGACTTTACCGCCTCGGCCAGGCAGCCCCTTACCTTCACCGTAAATGTTCTGAGGACACTCTAGGAGAGATGACAGGTCGCTGAGGCAGTCAAAGTGTGCCTTTTGCTTACGAGGAATCTTGTAGTTGTTCCTGCCAATGACTTGCATTATTTCAATGAGACAGGACTCCAAAGTTGTTAAGTTTGTCATATGTCAGGTCAAAGAAAGATGTTGCAACAATGGCAATCAACTCATCAATAGTTTGTGAAGCTGCCTGATGCAGGAGAGACCGAATTGCCCAGAAGTGTCCTGGATATAGAACATTCATATCCTGAATGTTGGTGGTTGGCATACGAGATCTAAACTGATTCCACTGGCTGCTGCAGCATCCATCCAGCCAGGTGTGCTGTTTGGGAACGATATGTGGATGCATATTGTACTGTTGAATAGACACTTGATTTCTTCCCATGCACAATCCATGTAGCCATATATTCCATTTATTGCTGGTATTAATTTGCAGATGAGCATGTCCCAATAAACATCTTTGGTAATAATAATAATAATAATTTCATGTGGCTATTTCTAGCTGAGTGCAGCCCTTGTAAGGTAGACCCTCTGATGAGGGTAGACGGCATCTGCCACATGTAGGTAACTGCGTGTTATTGTGGTGGAGGATAGTGTTGTGTGTGGTGTGTGAGTTGCAGGGATGTTGGGGATAGCACAAACACCCAGCCTCCGAGCCACTGGAATTAACCAATGAAGGTTAAAATCCCCAACCCGGCCGGGAATCGAACCCGGACCCTCGGAACTGAACATCAGTATACTGACCATTCAGCCAATGAGCCGGACAACATTTTTGGTGACAGTAAATGATTTGGTGACCATTGGACCAGCAGAATGATTCCTACTGTTCCTCTTGGCAGGCTCCTTGCTAATGAATGGCCAAATGCTTAATTTACCATCAAACCACTGATTGTGACCAATATCTCACTGAGGCTGGGTTGACAATATACAGTTTGCTTTTGGATGTTTGTTGCGGGTCTGGTTCATCGGGCAGTAAGTACAATTGGATGGTGTTATTCATCGCTTGACCAAGCACCAAAAATAGATTTTGAGATATTTACACAAATGCAAAATATTTTGTATTAATTCATTAATCTTTTCTGTGAAATGTAAAGTACTATATCAAAAATGAAGATAAAAACATGAATTCTTTTGTTAATGTATCAGAATTAATTTTTTTTAAATACACAGTTCACAAAAATTAGGGGAGCATGTTTTGTAACGTCTGGTATGTGAACGTTAATTTGGTAGATGGGGTTCCAATGGTCGTACAGCATACCTTGAGACCTTAGCTACTCAGGGTATGTCAAATTGAAGTTATACTTCATCTGTAGGCGTAGCCATGCATTAAACTGTCAGGTGACCCCTCAAAACAAAGTGAATAGCGGTGCATCCGTGTGTCATTGTGAGGTACAAAGACTACTGCGGTCATTTGAGCACGTTGTACGTCAACCAGACATCTTAACGAGGTTCAAGTCACAAGGGCCGTCACTTTGATCCAGAAAGGATGGAATTTTCATCGTGTTGCTGTGGATCTCAATGTCTCTCCATCAGTTATTCACCTCTTGTGGAATCACTACGAGACATGCCAGTCCACAAGGAGCTTTGGACAAGGTCGTGGACACATGACAACCCCACAACATGACGGATATCTGACCATCTGTGTGTTGCAGCGTTGTTCAGCAACTGCCAAAGAAGTACAACAAGACCTCAGTAGGGTCACTGGAGTCACGTTGTCTGACCAGACAGTAAGGAACAGGTTAAGAGAAGTGTCCTTATGACCCAGACGTCCTGTTCGACTACCCCATTTAACGCAGCAACAACGTGCATCTCGTCTTCTGTTTGTCGGTACCCATGTCAACTGGCAACTTCGCCAATGGTGACCTGTATTGTTCACAGACAAGTCCAGATATCCCCTGACACAGCGTGATGGACGTCAACGTGTATGGAGACACCGTGGTGAGCAGTACATGCCAAATGTTGTCCAGGAAGGCGACCGATTCGGACAAGGTTCTGTGATCACAATAATAATTATTAAATTAATGTTGTATGGTCCACCTTTTTCAATACTATATTATGCAATATTATTGAATTACATTACTAAACTGGGGACTAGATTCGGCCGAAAGCTAACCATTTAGCCATGGAACCGGACTTAAGTACAGGATTATATTATGTCAATCACCACATTGCAAGTACAGGATTATATTATGTCAATCACCACATTGCATGTTATATTAATCATCTCTTTCACAAATGCCTGCAATTTTACAACTAAATAGAACAGAATGTTTCGAACTCAAGAATTACACCATAAATTGCGCTTGGTCAAGTTTCGGCTGAAACTAGACCCTAGTTTAGTGATGTAATTCAATAATATTGCATAAAATAGTATTGAAAAAGGTGAACCATACAACATTAATTTAATAATTATAATTTGATCACAATTCAATATGGATCAAAACCATGAAGTTTATATCCTATGATAAGGTTCTGTGATGGTGTGGGGTGGCATCAGTATTGATGGCCGTACGGATCTTGTCATCGTCCGTGGTAATCTTACCGCTGCGGGGTGCATCAAGCAGATACTGCTACAGCATGTGTTGGTTGCTGCATGCGGTGTTGGCCCTGAATTCATACTTGTGCACGACAATGCTAGGGCTCATGTAGCGCGCATCACCAGAGCTGTCTTGTGAGAACTGGACATTCAAGAGATGAAATGGCCAGCAGCAAGTCTCGACCTTCATCCCATCGAGCATGCGTGGAATAGGCTTGACAGAAGTGTTTGTGGACGTCCTGTTCCACCACAGACTCTCCAAGACCTCAAACGTTGATGGAACATGCCACGTAGGTGCCAAGCTGTGATAAATGCTCATGGAGGACATACACCATACTGAAGCTCTCCAACTGTCATAAAAATCCACCCTGGAGGACTGTTATCACTTTGTTTTCGCCCTATTTGGACATTTCCGTTTGTGTTCTGAAAATAAATGCAAATCCATCAATGTTCTTTTGTATACTTCAATGGTAAAGAATAAAGGTTTAGTTTGTAATATACCTGGGTGTGAGGTATTGTTTTGTGGAGCATGGCATACGTTCAAAAACATGATAGCCTAATTTTTTTGAACTGTGTGTATTGTGGTAATCTGAGATAATGGCACTTGGTCTTATGATGCTTTATTGTGGTTCCTTTTTGTTTTGCATCACTTGAATATCCAACAAAGCTATCATTTAGTGTTTTGATAAAACGCTCAATACAGTGTAGGATTTAAAAAATTTATTGCCTACATAAGTAGAAGCAAAAGCAAAGAAAAGTCATCTCTTTACAAGCCATGCAAGCCCGTGGATGGGTGGTGGAAGGCAAAGGCTTCCACTGTACATAACCTCGGCACTTGGTGGGGTAGAGTGATTGGCTCTATGCCCGGCCACCTTTGCCCCCAGGAATTAACCTGGTACTCATTTTTGGTATAAGCGGAGTGAACCTCAGGGCCAAGTGCACCTCTGGAAGTGGAAATCTCGTTTCTTAATTTTTTTTTACTTTCCAACGGGGAATCAAACATGTCCTGGGTGAACCAAGCACAACCTTTACTGCCTCGGCCAGGCAGCCCCTTGCCAATTAAATTACAGGAAACGGCATATGGCTTTTAGTGCCTGGAGTGTCCGAGGACATGTTGAGCTCGCCAGGTGCAGGTCTTTTGATTTGACACCCGTGGGCAACCTGCATGTCTTGATGATGAAATGATGATGAAAACGACACATACACCCAGCCTCCATGCCAGCAAAATTAACCAATGATGGTTAAAATTCCTGACCCTGCCAGGAATCAAATCCAGGACCCCTGTGACCAAAGGTCAGCACGCTAACCATTTAGCCTGTACTTAAGTACAGGATTATATTATGTCAATTACCATATTGCATGTTATACTAATCATATTTGTCTACAGATCTCTTTCACAAATGCCTGCAATTTTACAACTTTTTTTTTTTTTTGCTACTTGCTTTACGTTGCACTGACACAGATAGGTCTTATGGCGATGATGGGACAGGAAAGGCCTAGGAGTGGGAAGGAAGCGGCCGTGGCCTTAATTAAGGTACAGCCCCATCATTTGCCTGGTGTGAAAATGGGAAACCACGGAAAACCATTTTCAGGGTTGCCGACAGTGGGGTTCGAACCTACTATCTCCCGAATACTGGATACTTGCCGCACTTAAGCGACTGCAGCTATCGAGTTCGGTAATTTTACAACTAAATAGAATAGAATGTTTCAAATGCCAATATAAATGGTCCGTTATTGGACATTATAAATTTTCTAGCTAATTAATTCCTGGTTGCCTGGTATGTGTTTCAAACTCGAGAATTACACCATAAATTGCTTATATAAAATGTTCCAAAACAATACTGTACATAATAATAACAGCATACAACATGAAATAGCATAATTCAGACCCAAAACTTTAATTTAATGATTGAGGAGTTGACGTTTCGTCAAAATTAATTTCCCATGAAATCATGTTGAGAAGAATATACTGTACTGTTTTCACCTTTAGCTACCAGATGGAGCAATAATCCTAACAAGTAAATTTTGGCGCTTGGTCAAGTAATGTATAACACCATCCAATTTCTGGCTTGTGCAGAGATGACTTTTCTTTGCTTTGCTTTTGCTTTTACTTATATAGGCAATAAAATTTGTTAATCCTACGCTGTACTGAACTTTTTATCGAAACACTAAATGACAACTTTGTTGGATGCTCAAGTGATGCAAAACTAAAAGGAACCACAATATATCATCAAATGACCAAGTGCCATTATCTCAGATTACAATAATATATTTAAAAATCATTAATTTTGATACATTAACAAGAAAATGAATGTTTTATCTTCATTCTTGTATATAGTACTGTACATTTCACAGAAAAGATGAATTAATTAATACAGAGTATTTTGCGTTTGTGTAAATATCTCAAAATCTATTTTTGGCGCTTGGTCAAACAATGCATAACACCATCCAATTGTACTTACTGCTCGATGAACCAGACCCACAGTAAACATCCAAAAGCAAATCGTGTGTTCTCAACATGTTTCTGCTGTAACCCAGCCTTGGTGAGATATTGGTCACAATCAGTGGTTTGATGGTAAATTCAGCATTTGGCCATTCATTAGCAAGGAGCCTGCCAAGACGAACAGTAGGAATCATTCTGCTGGTCCAATGGTCACCAAATCAGTTACTGTCAATTTCTGATCAACCATCAAGGTAGAACCATTTTTCATCCACATTAATTATCTCCATCATATTGAATTTCAGGTTTTCATCTTGTGGATTGTCATCTATGGTAGGATGTAGCATTAATAAGGCAAATTTTAGATGTTCCCTTATGTTGTCATAGTCAGTGTGTTCAGTGCATTCTGATCCTTCCTGCCTTCACTTGTCTGTGAGGGCTACTGTTAGGGACATTTAGCTTCACTATAACTGAATGAATATTCTGCTGCCTTCACAGTGGCAGATGCTGTAGTCATTGTAGGATCTTTCTCCTTTTTTACCGATGTTGCCTTTCATCCAAGATGAAACTACAGCACAAATGGATCAACTTTCCAAAGATTGCTGCACCTGTCATAGCACCTACCATCATCACACCAGCCGTACTGTTTTCAAACAGAAGCTTGTATGCCACCTGCTTTTCACTGTCCGTAAGGTTCTGGTTACCTGTGTCACTCACTACAATGGATTGTGTTCCCAGGGTATTCGTGTCTGTTCTTTTCAAACATACTCACTGTAGGATTATGCTCTACTAACAATTTCCAGTGTGCCTTACTATTTCTGTTTTCATACAATGGCACACCAATATGTTGAAAACCAACACCCCGTTTCAGTAATAATCTGGGTGGTGAAAAATGGAATGTTGAAATTGACATGTAGGCAGCTGAGGTGGCATTGGATCGAAATGCCTACACACACCAGCTGTGGCATTTTATTATTATTATTATTATTATTATTATTATTATTATTATTATTATTATTATTATTATTATTATTGTGTACTCCATCTACATATCATAATGACTTTTCATGACATAAAGAAAAGAAGATTGGATATTGTGCCAACTATAAGGCCTCTCCCTAGCGGTAGGAAACACCTTAAACGTCTTAAGTGTGGTGAAGTCTCATGGTGACATGCTGAACTTTCACAAAACAATATAAATTTTAAGGTTATTAATAGATGTCGTTACTTTGGTTTGAGGTGCCTCCTAGGGAATTGGAATGAACATTCTTAAGTGGAAAATTGTTATAGTTAGGGGTTGCTACTCTCTGACTTATTTCTTTTGTTCTTAAGTTGCCTCTACTGTAATTTCAAATTTAAGTCTACCAATCACAGCCCAGCTCCCCATTATAAATTTGACTGATCTTGGACCTTCAGTATCCATCTTGATTAGTGCATCGATTTGTAAGGGCCTTCCTCATATAAGACAGCAGACGAGCAGGGACAACTTTTCAGGTAGGTGGCTAAAACTTATCCTTACTTGTGAACTTACTTGTGTGTGATGACCAGAAGATTCCAGCATTCCCCTCTAGCATGTAACTGTTACGGTTGTGCTGTGGATACTTTATGCTAATGTAAGATTTTCTAACTAAACTTAGTTTTGTAAAATGTAGGTTTCTAGGTTTTCTGGCTATGAATGCAACCACCTGAGTGGGTGCCAGGTCATATGGAAGCACGAGTGTGGACCCTCATTTCCCTTGTTCATTTTTGAGTTCTGGTGACTAAGTTTTTCCATATTTAAATTTTTTCCTTGCATTTTTCGTTGTTAATTTCCCCTTGCTTAGTCACAAGGTAGAGTGGATTATCTACTGCATTATGGGGCCTTCTGCCCTGTTAGGTTTTAGTGGGATCATGTCATGGGATTGCTTGAATGGGTCCTGCATCTCCTTCTCTTGTGTTTGGCCTATTTTCCTTTAAGCTCTACTTTCCTCTTTCTCTAGGCCTTGTAGTATGAGCTTCTGCTCCTCTTTTTTCTGGATCCTCCTGATCTGAGTGATTTTTTTTTGTTTTTGTTTGTTTCCCTGTGAAATAAGGACAGCGAGTGTCTTAAGGCTTATCTTTTCCCTCTATGAATGTTTTAAGAAGGTGCCTTGTTGTTGGTACTAGGCTCTTAGGGACTTGAAGGTTGGGAGTTTGATCTCCCTGAGCAGTGTAAATTATACTGTATGTCACTCTTCCTGGTTGTACTATACTGGTATGCCAGAGATTTTTCTTACCATAGTAAAGGCTAAGAAGTCTTGAAAATCTGCTCATTCTCCCATGTTATAAATGAAGCTCTACAGTTAATTATCACTGTTAAACCTTTCTAAACATTTATTATTATTATTATTATTATTATTATTATTATTATTATTATCTACTATTGTTATTGTTGACTGTAAAAGGGAAAAATAAATGAAAAGGAAGAAAGAAAGAAAGAAAGAAAGAGAGGTATAGGAAATACATTCAAAATTTGAAGTTCTCGTGTGGTCATTTGTCCAGGATCCTTGGCCCCGCTGCTTCTTTCCCTCTGCTGCCCTTGTTGGGTAACAGATATATATATATTTTTTTTTTCTTTGCAAGTTGCTTTACGCCGCACCAAAACAGATAGGTCTTATTGCGACGATGGAACAGGAAAGGGCTAGGAGTGGGAAGGAAGCGGCCGTGGCCCCCCAGCATTTGCCTGGTGTGAAACTGGGAAACCACGGAAAACCATCTTCAGGGCTGCCGACAGTGGGTTCAACTGACTATCTCCCGAATATTGCAGCTATAGAGCTTGGTAACAGATATCTTGTAAAAAATATTATACCTCTCTTGCTAGCTTTCTTACCTGATCATTTACATCAGTCCAAGTGTTTTAAGCATTGCCTACACCTCATATTTAAGGCCTCATAATCACAGTTCACAACTGAAAATGTAACGATTCATTTCAAGGCCAATCTTCTATTCTTCAATTTGATGTTAAACTGGAGATTACTTTGACAAAGCCAAGACCAATTGCTTCCAGTGATGTGATAGCTTCAGGATTACATTGTAAAAGGGCCAATGTAAACACAAGGTTATTTTCTCACTTTTGACTCTAGTGTAGCTGGAGATTATTTTTTACAACTTGCTTTTCTGCGAGATATCAACTTCATATCCATATTGACAGTATCAATTGTACAATATAATATTGTTTAATGTATTGAATAGGACTCTATTAAACAATTATATTGTACAAGTTGCTTTACGCCTTACTGACACAGGTAGGTCTTATGGCGATGATGGGATAGGAAAGTGCTAGGAGTGGGAAGGAAGCGGCTGTAGCCGTAAGGTACAGCTCCAGCATTTGCCTGCTGAGAAAATGGGAAACCATGGAAAACCATCTTCAGGGCTGCCAACAGTGGGGTTTGAACCCACTATCCTCTAAATGCAAGCTCACAGCTGCGCGCCCCTAACTACATGGCCAACTCGCTTGGTGTGGAGATTATTACCATAAGGAAAGTACAAGTGAGCAACCATCTTCCATTAACGCTAAAGTCATCTTCTTACAGGCCTCAAAAGGCTCTTGGAAGAGTGAAAGTTGAACGCTTCAACTACACTAGAGTCCCGTTAATCCAAACTCCGTTAATCCGAAAGTCCAGTTAATTCGAACTGAAATATTAAATTTTAAATAAAAATTCCCCTTATTGAAATGAAAGAACATATTATAGAATGAAGATTTACTTGCATTTTATTAGTCATATTTTACTAGAATAACTTAATGTAAACATAATTACACATCATAAACCATCGATCAATGATCGTTTTCTTTAATGGGCGAGTTGGCCGGCGGTTAGGGTCGTGCAGCTGTGAGCTTGCATCCGGGAGATAGTGGGTTCAAAACCCACTGTCAGCAGCCCTGAAGATGGTTTTCCGTGGTTTTCCATTTTCACACCAGGCAAATGTTGGGGCTGTACCTTAATGAAGGCCACGGCCACTTCCTTCCCACTCCTAGGCCTTTCCTATCCCATCGTCGCCATAAGACCTATCTGTGTCAGTGTGACGTAAAGCAAATAGCGTTTATCTTTAAAAAGTCTGTTAATTTCTTTTGCCATAGTAATTGGAATCTACTCGAAGATGCAGTGTTAAACCAGCATCTCGTAAACATCACATCAGTGGGCGTAGCAGCAGTGTTGCTTGACGTAGCATATGGCATGTTCTAAAGCGTCCGCAGCATCTGAATGTGACACTAGTTTTAGTTGTTTTCTCCTCTACGGGTTCTTAACTACCCTACTGTAACTTTTATACAGTATTTTATTAATGTAACTGCTAAAGAATGGACATTTCATGTTACAGTATGTACTGTATTGTATTGTAGAAACTATTTTCCTCAGACGGTTGAGGCGCTGGCCTTCTGACCCCTACTTGGCAGGTTCGATCCTGGCTCAGTCCGGTGGTATTTGAAGGTGCTCAAATATGTCAGCGTCGTGTAAGTAGATTTACTGGCAAGTAAAATAACTCCTGCGGGAGGAAATCCCGACACCTAGACATCTCTGGAAACAGTAAAAGTAGTTAGCGGGATGTAAAAACATTAACATTATTATTAGAAAATATTTTACGGCTATTCCGAAAATTTCGTAATCCGAACAGAATCTGGTCCCAATTAGTTATGATTAACGAGACTCTGGTGTATATGTAACATCTGTACTAACTGGGATTAGAGTGGTTAACTATGTCTAGTATTCATTTTTTGGTCTAGGCTGAGTGAACGTCAGGGTCATGTGCCTCTCGTGGAAACCTCATTTCTAAATTTTTTGATTTTCTGACAAGCAATCAAACCCATGTCTTTCTGGGTGAACTGAGCACGCCTTTAGCTAAGCAGCCCCTCCTCTGTTAACAGTAAACAGAGGAAAAATGAACGAGGTCCGGTTCTTTGAAGAAATGGAAGGGCTGCAAAAAGTGTGAAAATGAAAGACTTACTAGGCCTTGTAAACCTAATACCATTGGGGCTGGAAGAGAACAAGAGTTGACGAGGATACATCAGATAGGAAAACAGAAAAAGAGCCCAGCACAAGTTATTGGATTTTGACAGTAGTTTGTGTTAATTCAAAAGACACTGCCTAATTACAAATTTAAGAACTTCATAAATTCTTTATACTTTGCAAACTTATGTCACGTCTGAACAAAAGAGAAGTGGCAATGGCAATAGGAAAATATCTACTGCTATTGTTTTAAATAGTTGAAATATGGTTTAATGCTTTATCAAATATGGTACTTTTTCTATATGATCTTTAATATACACAGTTCAAAAAAATTAGGGGAACATGTTTTTGAACGTATGCCATGCTCCATAAAACAATACCTCATATCCAGGTATATTACCAACTAAATCTTTATTCTTTACCATTGCAGTACACAAAAGAACATCAATGGATTCACGTTCATTTTCAGAATACAAACGGAAATGTCCAAATAGGGGCAAAAACAAAGTGATAACAGTACTCCAGGGTAGATTTTTACCGCAGTTGAAGAGCTTCAGTATGGTGTACGTCCTCCATGTGCATTTATCACAGCTTGGCACCTATGTGGCATGCTCCGTATAAGTCGACGCAGGTCACGTTGTGGTATCGGGTTCCATTCTTCAATGAGAGAGTGTTCGAGGTCTTGGAGAGTCTGCGGTGGAACAGGAAGTCCACGAACACTTCTGTCAAGCCTATCCCACACATGCTCGATGGGATTAAGGTCGGGTCTCGCTGCCGGCCATTCCATATCTTGAATGTCCAGTTCTCGCAAGACAGCTCTGGTGATGCGCGCTACATGAGCTCTAGCATTGTCATGCATGAGTACGAATTCAGAGCCAACACCGTATGCAGCAACCAACACATGCTGTAGCAGTATCTGCTCGATGTACCTCGCAGTGGTAAGATTACCACGAACGACGACAAGATCCGTACGGCCATCGATACTGATGCCACCGCACACCATCACAGAACCTTGTCCGAATTGGTCGCCTTCCTGGAAAACATTTGGCATGTACTGCTCACCACGACGTCTCCATACATGATGACGTCCATCACCCTGTGTCAGGGGAAATCTGGACTCGTCTGTGAACAACATAGGTCTCCATTGGCGAAGTTGCCAGTTGATATGGGTACGGGCAAATAGAAGGCAAGATGCGTGATGATGCTGCGTTAAACGGGGTATGAATTAATTTTATTTCAGTAAAGCAATGGCAAACTATGTAGTCACTGCTGTGTACACTCCTAGTTCTCTCTGTGGTTAGTACAGTACAGTAAGCATGGCAGACTTCAAACTGAAGTCCCAGCATATGTCTTAATTAATACAAGCATTTATCAATATGTATTTTCAATAGAGGAATAATTTTCTTTTCAAGGATTTAACATTGCATTATATGTCATAATGGAGATTATTAGAAATATATTAAAAGGAAACTGTCCCAACATTGTATCTAAACATAGTTTATTCATTAATATGCTCTGACATTTGTAACAATTCAGAAAACAGTTATAAAAGCATTCTTTAGTCTACTCCAAATCAAAAATACATTCAAAAAAGTAATGGAGGATAAGTTAGGACCCATTTGTCTATCAGCCAACTGACAGAGAACCACTATATCACAAAGGTAACTACTGCCAAGTATGTAGTTCACTGTCCTCGACAAGAAGACAAGCAAGTTCCATCCAGTCCATTCAATTGTCTGATATGAATTGTCTTCTGAATGAAATATTGATGAAATGAAAATATCTTCATATAAGTTTTACAATTATTTATTTAATTACAATTGGCAGCAAACTATTTATACTGGATTCAGTTCAGAATATTTCATAATTTTATTTTTAATGTATCGTACTTTGAAGTGAGGAAAATGCTCCACTGACTCTTACACCTTTCCTTTTCTGTGAAGATATTAGGTAATGATATTGTACACAATTATTAGTGCATGATAGTTCTGTATTTCTATTCAACATAAATACCGCATTATACTAGAGTAGATATCAGACTGCAATTTCTATAACCCTGCTAAAAGACTGAAGTCATAGGAAAGAAAGATTCCTTCTGAAGGTGTGACCAGACTGTGATTTAATGTTAGTCCAATGTATATTTTTTATAGAATTGTTATGAGAGGAGAGATATGGAAGCTATAGACTGATGGCTAATTTATATTTGAGAATAAATACTGTTAATAAGACATCATAAATATCATGAAATACTATCACCTACAGTTGTGCATAATTTATCAGAGTCTTGTAATTTATCTTTTTCATCACCATAAAAAAATCAATGTTACAAATCTTATTTAATCAGACCCTTGTATTTCTCCATACCAGAACATAAGGAAGAAAAATTCAAGCAGTATGGGAAAGCTAGCCATGATATTTTCATAATATGCACCAAGAAAAGAGGAGAATGCACAACTTATATTTTAAGGCAACATTACAAATTTTGACAAAACTTACAAGGGATTAGTCTTGGAAGAAATGAGTGAAGTACAATAGACTACCTCAGATGAACCTTAGAAGTGCAACTGTGCATCATTACGGATATCCCAAAACACAGTTATAAACTTTTAATTTACTCCATTATTTATCTTTCCTTGTAGTCTGCTTAACAATTTAAACACGATTTTACATAATTTAAAAATCTATCATTGTGATTTGAGTGATACAAAATAAAGTTATGGTCATCTTCTGCAGTATAGTAATATCTGATGACAACAAAATGGAAGTTTCTATCTTCATCATGGATACACTGAAGGAAGCAAAGAAAATATCAACAAATTTAAAAGAATTCTAGTATACTTTAACACTGTCCTTGACAAGATGACAAGTAAATTCCATCCAGTCCATTCAATTGTCTGATATGAATTTTCTTCTGAATGAAATATTGATGAAATGAAAATATCTTCATATAAGTTTTACAATTATTTATTTAATTACAATTGGCATTACTTGTCTGCAACTGTTAAGAAAGTCAAGGTGATAAGTGGTTTACTGCAGTTCATCCCCACTGTAAGTAAGAGATGATGTTAATCATAGGGGCTCAAGCTGAGTTTTAGTGCTTTAATTTATTTTTATCAGACTATTAACTTAAATGGTTAACTATTGTTTCTCTCAATCGCAGTGTGATTAATGTTTTAAAATGTTATGGTATTTTTCATTTTCTTGTCTTCCATGATCTTACACTATCTGATGCAGTACACTCATTTTACACAATTGACGTTGGTAATGTAAATGTTAAGTCCCTCCTACTCAATCATCACTCTGCTAATTTAGCACAATTCTGCACACAAATGTACAGCAAAACAAAATATATTCAGAAATGGTCATGTTGTTCTTTCTGTTTAAATAAAGTACAGTGAAACTTTTAAAACATAAAGCTAGTGTTAACAGAGAACTAAAATAACTAACATTTCAGATTAAAACAGCTATCCATATTTTAAAATGAAGACCAATGGTAGATTCACTGGCTAGTAGGCAGCTATGAAATAAACTATAAAACTGTATCAATAACCAAGACTGTTTTGCTTCCATACAGGTGAACATTTTTGGTAAAGAGACCACCTTTTTGTTATTTCAAGGTTTGGTTCACAGCCAATTTACTGTGCCACGATTAAGGAATCTGACATCTTTTTTCAAGAGTAGATAACAGAAGGAACATCCAGCTTCATTTGAACAACTATTAAAATATTGCTTTGAAGGAGATTCACTGACAATTGCACATTTAATGCCTGCAAGCTTGTAGCATTTATCAGATGTATAAATTGTGATAAATTGTGAGAAATCAATGTGTAGAATGTTGTCTGACACAGTTTTTTTTTTTTTTTTTTAGCAGATATTATGCCTGCAGTACTGTTCACTGTTGAAGATGTCAGACTGTATGTACCGGTACAGTATGTATCACGCGTGCTGTGGAGTTTTCAATTGATCTGATTGCGTGCTTGTTTTTCACCTGATTTCTGTGGGGGTGGTGAGGGGCAGGTGAACAAGTTCTCACAATATCTAAATACACAATAAATTATTGATCATAAACACAATATTAATTTAAAATCTTAAATAGAGTTTCAATCTTTAAATACCCACTATTTGAATATCATCACTTTCAGTTTAACTTGAGTTTTTTTTTAATACCCTTTGCATCTCACTTCAAGTTTGTAAGTAACATCACTCACCAGATCTAAAAGCTTAAATTATCTCTACTACAATTTGCAGGATATTCCACACAGCTATGTATGTATGTATGTATGTATGTATGTATGTATGTGCGCTGGCCCCACATTTTCGAGGTAGTGAGCCTGCCTCTTGACTGGAGACCCTGGATTTGATTACCAGTCAGAACAGAGATTTTAAACTGGATCTGAGGGCCGGTTTAAGGTCCATTCTGTCTACATGACAACAATTGAGGAGTGAGGCCCCAATGTAGAATGCAAAGAATAATGTCCAAGAGGATTTTTCAAACTGACCAGGTGTCACTTTGTAATCTGGAAGCCTTTTGGCTGAGCAGCAGCCACTTTGTAGGCCAAGGCTCATCAGGCCTGCATGACCATGTAGAAGAGGGGAGTATGTATGTATGTATGTATGTATGTATGTATGTATGTATGTATGTATGTATGTATGTATGTATGTATGTATGTATGTATGTATGTATGTAGATAAAGATTTGTGTGTTTCAAAATCATTCCTGATGAACATCTAATACAACAGGATGACTAAAATGTCTGGGAATCAATTTAGATTTTCATGAGTTGTGAATAATGCATACCTGCCAAGTATTCCAGTTTTTCTGTAAAATGTATGGATTTTGAGTGTGTTTTACGGTTATACGGATGAACAATGTTATTGTACGGATTTTGAATATCCACGCTTGGTTTCGCTTTCTGCGGTTAAATCAGATTGTTTTTACTTTCGATAGTAGCTGTTAATACGAGATGCAGTGTTTGAAATTTGACCGTAAATGTATTGATAGTCGCCGTGCTTTTGTCACCTGTTCTACCTCAACTGCTACTTCATTCAATGAGATGTTCCCAAACAAGTGGCAGGCTGCAATTTCGAAGAAAATAAATCCGTGAAAAGTAGCAGGCTGTGAATTTATACAAAACAACTTCAGTAACTGCGTCGTGCTTCGTAGGAGCTGAAAGGCTTTGTTTGTTTGCGTGTGTAACATTGGCGGTAGTTCTGAAACTCGTGGAATTGTGTGATGAATTTCTAAGCGATTTAGTATTTTTAGTGGTGTTCGTAATGAGTTCAACTAAGAAACGATATCAGTCTTTTCGGGAGGCATATTCTGCTTTATTTCCTTGTTTTCTTACGATCACGGAAAGTGTTCCCAGTATTAAGTGAAAACAGATGAGCACTCGTCAAGATGTTACTTTGTGTAAGTATTTAATTTCAGGGGTGATCATAACATATACAGTAAAACTTCGATGCATCGTTTTTCAAGGGACGGGGGAAATTGACGACGGATGCGGGAAAACTATAAATGCGAGCAACATAAAAAATAGGGGGAAAGCAAAATAATAAAATACGGGTACTGTATTGGGACTTTTTTGTTATGTAAATATATTATTATTATAAAAACAACAACAACAATAATGGTGCGTGGCCTCCGGAGCCGAGTGCAGGTCTTTCAAGTTGTCGCGTGGTAGGCATTCTACACGCATATTGAAAATTCGGCAAACAGACAGCCCCCAAACCATTGGAATTAACCAAGGAAAGTTAAAATCCTCGACCCAATCGAGACCCCTTGAACCGAAGGCCAACATGTGCTAACCATTTAGCTCATACTATTCATACTGGTACCGGTATCAAAATATTGCAACCATGATATAGGCCTACGAGACGAAAATAAAAAGCATAACTTTTATGCCGTTTCATTTCACATTTTGTAATAATTGAGAACCTTTAAGTCCAGTTCTCTTAATGCAAATTAAAGATACACATGGATATTACGGCGACAACCTGTATTTAGGAAAAGATTCTGTAGACTCTTTGCGAACGATAGGTTAGATACCCAACATGGCGCGGCTCCCGCAGCTCAGCTCAGATGATGTCACAGAGGTTAGAAATTCAACGCAGCGCGTCTCGAATAATGTCACAGTGGCTTGTGTGAAGCTGCCAACTTAGGAACTAGTTACAAGACTAGGCTATGAGAAAAGATTATTAGTCTGGCTTGGTTAGGTCCGGCTTGTAACAAGACTGTTGGGCAGAGGGCAACAAAGCGGTCAACAGGCCTCTAGCATCCCACACGACGCGATTAATCACCCTGTGACTAATTAAAACGTATCTGGTGCACTGTGCGATTTTCTGTTTTTTCAACGAAGTTGGCAGCCCTAGCCAGCCTATACTAACACAGAAAATTGTGGCAAATTTGAGTTTTACGCTGTCTACGTTTTAATTCTTGTAAATAAGAATACTTCTAGGGGTTGGTTAGTGGGCTGAGGAGAACCGTTGGCACCAGGAGGCTTTAGTGAGGTTGCGCGTGAATAACCTGCGCACAGCACTACAAGATCCTTGTTCAAGACTAGCATCTCCGAATCGCTCGTACATTCCCGCATAACAGGTTGCCGCTATTATATGCTGAGAGTATTGAGCAGTCCCTCTAAATTCAAAAAACGTTTGCATATCTTTTTCTTACGTACGATCGATCAATGCGGCAAAATTGTGACAGAGGACAAATAATTTTTTGACGATAGATGCGACAAAACAATAGTTCGAGGAACGATAGATGCAGGGAAATTTAACATTGGTTTATATGGAACATTTTTGGGACCGAATAAATTCAACGATGAATACGGGAAAACGACAGTTCTGGGAACGATGCATCGGGTTCTACTGTATTTGACTTGTCCTGCCGTCCTTTTTCATTGTGTCTCAAGACTGTTACGCATACTCATGATGTTAAAAATTCTCCACTTGAGGATCTTCCGGATTTCTCTTTTTGAAAGTTGGCAGGTATGATAATGAAACAAACTAGATTAAGATGAAAATATTTATCTCCCACAAGACTCAAAACCATGATGTCCCAATATATAATTTCTTGCAATATTATTGTGCATAGAAAGTGTCTTATCCAAATGTGAATGTCAGCAACCTAGTCAGTGCATCTCTCACCAGCTGTCCCTCTGTGGGTGTGCGCAGTAGAATAACACCCTTGGTATCCCCTGCCTGTCATAAGAGGAGACTAAAAGGGGCCCAAGAGGCTCTTAAATTTGGAGCATGGGATGGTGACCACAGGGCCCTTAGCTGAGTCCTGGCATTGCTGCTGCTGCTGCTGCTGCTGCTGCTGCTGCTTACTTGTGCCAGGCTTCTCACTTTCATTGATCCTATCCAACCTCACTTGGTCAGTTCTTTTTCTTTTCCAACTCTGACGGTATTAGAACATTCGAGGACTAGAGAGTCTTTCATTTTCATGCTCTTCATTGCCCTTGTATTTCTTTAGTTGATGCCTTCATTTTTCAAAGTGTCAGACCCGTTCCACTTTTCTCCCTCTGATTGGTGTTATAGAGGATGGTCACCCAGTTGTACTTCCTCTTAAAACAACAAGCACCACTACCTCTCACCAGCTGTTGTTTAACTTACTTGGATAAGGTGATTGGTTCCTTCTCATGCCTTTACCAACTATTTAGTAAAAGTTTATAATAACTTAAAAGATCTAATAAGATTCGATAGTTTGAAAAATGCGTCACCAGCCTCTCTGAGATGTTTGTATTTTGGTGGTGGTGATTGCTGTTTTAAGAGGAAGTAGGAAAATGTAAGGGCCTCCTTCCACTACTGTTGCTCAGGCCCTTGTACTTGCCCACCCTATTGTTAGTAGGTGTGTACTCCCTCATAAAACCACTACTATCTCTTCCTCAGCCCATCCCTGCAAAACTATATTTTAAAAAAAAATTTTGGTACCTAAACAGCTTTTTGCGTCTGAAGAAGTACTGGGAGGACCGCAAAGCCTGAACAATCCCTTCAAAGAGACCTGAACGACAGACTGACTAAAGTGATCCTATGTGGTCATAAAAGAAGAAGATGATGATGATGAAGAAGAAACAGCTTTTTGAATATCATTGTTGGACATTCTTCCAGTTTCTGTTGTTGACTGTAAAAGGATTCTGCCTCCAAGATTTGAGTTTTCTTATTGACAATGTGATCTTTTCTTCCATGTTACTCAATGTAAACTTGAAGTGACCAATGGCAATATTCTTTATAGCTTTCATTTTTTCATTCCTTAAAAAAAAAAACACAGATGTTTAAGTTAATTTCACACCCTATTCATTTACTTGATACCAGTGATATTGTTTTGCGACAAAATTAGAAGGAAAAAACTGAAAACATTGAATAAAAATGGGTAAGAACTATAGTGATAACGGAGTTTATAATTTTTTTTAGGAAAAAAAGAACAAGAGTATGTCTCAAAAGAAGTACATAATTAAGGGTTTTATTTTATTTCAGCAGAGTTTCAAAAGATAAGTATGGGAATTTACAGGTGAAAAAGAAAGGATAGTGGATAGAAATTCTGTTAAGGATACAATTTAGAGAGGACTAGTTATTAAAAAAACTAAGTACATGAATACAAGATATATAATCCAGACAGTAAACTGTTTCCATCTTTTAAAAGGTTACAGAAGAGAAATAGTTAGCAACTACATTAAACAAAATGAACACTTTCTTTTAAATTTCATTCCTAATCTTTCTCACTGCATATGATTCCAACAACAAAAGCAAATGAATAAAGACTTACATTTCATGATAAGTATAATGTCAAAAAATTTGGAAGTTTTTATGGAGATACATGTTCCATCAGTACTGGAAACACTCCAACATTTTTGTCACCTTGCTTAGAAGTTAAAATTGATAGCAGTCTAATAAAGGCACAACAGTTCTTAGAACCAATACCCACTTTTAGAACTTTCTTACCCTCCATTGAACAAAGAAAGTATGAAGACCAAGTGAGAGCTAAACCAAAGAGCAGCTCAATGCTTGAAAGGAAAATGCCCTGGTCATACACAGCAAAAAGATGTTTGATTAGCCTACATATTGCAAGTGTCAGAACCTGCACTATATCCTTATTTTAATTTTGAAGAGCTAATTACAGATTTATGCATACTAGAAGATTTTTAACCAATTTTATTTTTATATGTATATATATGGCCCCATCTTATTTTAAAATACAAATTTATATATTCTTTTAGTTTTAGCTAGAGCCAATATTATTTTCCTCTAAACACAAGCTCATATGTTTGAGGTTAACATTAAGGAATCAATCACTTATATGCTTATTTCTTTTACTGGATATAGCAAAAGCTGTTTAATAAACATGTAAGTGCCTGGTAAATGTGACATGTCCTCTGTCAATGATGCAGTGTGTAGGCACTTCTACTCTTGCAAGGTACCAGAATCTACTGCCATTCCTCAATATTAAAATTAAAATGATAGCAGATATTGTGACTAGGGTCTACAGCTCCTGCAAATCAGTCATAAGAGAAGAATAGACAATCTTGGAGAAGGCTTCTGATTCTGACAACAGACAAGTATTAGTATAGTAGTTGGGTAGCGAGCTAGAACCACACATTATACAAACAATCATCACTTGGCACCATTCAACATTAGACTTATATAGAGTATTCTTCTTTTCACCACTTGCGTGATATTTATAAATTTCTTCTTCATCCACCTTAATACGTTCTTCTTATGCACCACTTCAAGTTTTAAATCACCCGTGTTCTTCCAACATAATACATAAAAAACGAGTCTTTCTTTCAGAAATCCTTTTGCTGAGGAACGTACCATTAATTGGAACAAGATTCTCACTCCAGTACACATTTACATTTGATGTATCTCTATAGCATTTTACATCACTTCGATAAAATTCACGATATATTCTGTGCTTGATGGAATGCTCCATTGTGTTTACAGTTCACAAATAATCTCTCAAGGGATATTGATAAATGACTAGAAACACACTTCTTGTAATCCATGGCTCAAATTAATTATCTATATTTTGCAGTTAGGATAGGCACTGCACTGTTTTCATTTGGTATGCACCTCTGGTATCTTTGGTTTTTAAATTCCAGACAGAGAGACCTGATACCTCCCCACATTTGAGGTTCTGCTTCATTAACTTTGTCTGTTTTAATCGCTGCTTAAGCAGATTTCTGCAGTCTTAAATCATATGAATGCAGCAGCACTCTTTCCTTTAGAAATGCACTCATGTTTTGCGATGACTGGATATTCAACTAATAATTATTGAACAAACCAGTAAGCATAAATAAAACATTCGCAAAAAGAATGTTTGTTCAGTCTTTTCTTGGCGATGAATTTGAGTAAACTCATCACAGACTGAACTCTGGTTTTGAAAATACAGGCAATGTCCATATAACCTGTATAGATTATTCTAAATATAAACAGGTGTCTCCTGACCCGTCAGAAGGCGAAACATTGAAGTTGGCATAGTCTTCATGAGAATCTGCAAATTAAAAAAAAGGAGAATTACAGGTCAACAAATAAAAATACCAGTAAATGACAGATCACATAGTTACCAATTTGGCAGTTCATGCATTTAAAAAAATAATTCATACACAAAGTCCAGAAAACAGGCTTGATTTTCTTTCAGGATGGTAGCATAATACGAGAAATTAAATCAAGCTGTAGGAAAGCTAAGGTAGCTGTTCCGGGCTGTTAGTGGAGAAATGGCGTATAACGACGTTAATAGATGAAGCCTGAGTGGAGCTTTTAAAGGTAGGGAAGATCATCATAATGATAAAGCTGGAATTCAAAATGACAAATTGGTGCAAGTATTTGTTTACAGTAAAAAGAATTAGGGATTGGAATACTTTATCAAGAAAGATGTGTGGTAAATTTTCAACTTCTTTGAAATAATTTTAGAACAGACTAGGTGAAGAACTTATATGGAATTTGCTACCTGGGTGATAGCCCTAAAAGAAAGAAAGAAAGAAAGAAAGAAAGAAAGAAAGAAAGAAAGATTGATTATTAGTTTATTTATTTATTTATTTGGATGTAAAAGAGGGTATTATATTATGCTGTTCTATGTAAAATATACAACACCAAGTTACTACTTAATAAACTAATTGATCAGAGCAGATACATATTCAGTCCAATATGGCAGCTCAATCAATAATAATGTTTCAAAACAAAGAAAAGGAAATCCAAAATATCAACAGATCCCCTCACATAGTGGGGTAAATAAAATGGCTAGGAGAGGTGCTAGTTTCCACAGAAATTTATAAATCACAATTTCTGTTGAGCAAAATGTAAATACCATGTTCAAGAATCGGCTGAAAGAAATGCCCACAAAAAATGTAGAGACCAGATTTTATCAAAGGAGTCACATGATGAATGAAACTGTAAATTTCAATCAATTGCCACTGATCTGCATTTTTAGAGTTGCTGCCCAGGTGGCAGATTTCATATCAGTTGTTTACCTTAGAGGTTCTTTCCAACAGTAAGAAATTGTGACTAAGCTTCCTTTATAATTAACGAACGGCAATCAGCTTCAAGGTTCTGCATTATACTCAATTTAAAATATATTAAGTAAGCTCAAAACAAACACAGCCAACTTGGAAGGAGAGAAAGAAGTGAACATTCAACAATATTTAGAACAGTGACAAGGAGTCATACATATTAACAAAAACTTTTTAACAGGAAGACAAGCACAATAATTTTAGTGTAACAGAGTTTGAAACTTTTTAACAACAACTATTCAAATGAATAGATATAGTTTTTAAGTAGGCTAACTATGTATCCATCCCATCTCATTTCACTCATTTAACCACCACATAGTTTTAATTAATTTAAGTACATGTACTTTGTTTCGAATTTAGGTTTAAGAAATACTTTAGGTAATAATATTAACTTTTAAAACAATATTTTTAAATATCTGTAGGTTCTTTGGTATAATACTTACAAAGGCAGATTATCATAAGGAGTTGTAACTCATTGTAATTTCCGCCGCTACTTTTTCAATATTTCATACAGATATCCGTTCAAACTATCACGAAGGTAATAATTTATTACATTAAATAACACGATAAGCCTGTAAACATCGTTTTAAAGAGAAGTTAAAGAGGATTCACGGTAATTTCACTGGATAATTATGATGCTTAACAGTTTTTTGGATTGTTGATGATTGTTGCTACATGCACATGATAGTTGTGTAAATAAATACAAAGTCAGCTAATTCATTATTCCAATATTTTGTAGTCTTAGTTTCCTGCATACTTTGTACTTTCCACCTTCGTTTATTCATCGAGTAAAAGTTAAGTTAATAATCAAATTCCTAAATCCAAATAATACCGTATTGCACTTCAAGCCTCCGGCGTGATTTTGACAGAAATTATAGTAGACAACCTCTTATTCTCAGCATTTAAGGACACTTTTATTCTCCGTCCCGCCTAGTAGGGAAAATAATACTAATCCACCAGCGGTAAAAGTTCATATAACCACACTTCAGCTGAAAATTGTTGTGTAGATACATTGTAGTGTAGATACAGTATATTTAGACGGTGCCGTATCTTGCCTGCTATATTCGTGTGTTATCTTTCGTGTGTATCTATTACAGCATAGTACTAATAACAATTTGTCTGAGCATTTAGCTTTGTTGGTAATCTTTGAGTACAGTAGTTCTTGCAAATTTCATTTCTGTTTGTGCTTAGTAGTGACATACGGTACCAGTATTGTTATTAGGATATGTCTGAAAGTAATTAAAAAATTACTGTAGTGTACTGTACAGTAGTATACGAGTAGCCTAATATCCTATCAGAATTGAGTGTGCTTATTTTATTATTGTAAAATATTTGTGTAGTACTGGTGTAGTAGAGGTATCCGTAGAAACACTTACTAAAATTCTGTTGTTGTAATTAGGATAGGCTTAATTGCAGTTTGGAATTGTGTAGTTCTTGTGTATTCCTTTCGATATTCAGTAATTAACAGCAGTTTTTATCCTGTTAGGGGTTGTAGGATAAAAAATAGAGTACGACTAAGTAGTATTGCATGTAGTTGTATATTAATTACCTTATTGTTGTGTGATATTTGAGTACTATCCCAGGCAATATATCCCTCCGTTCATTTATTTTTTTGCAAATAAATTATTTTATTTTTATTTTTTCCGTAAAAAAAAATGGCTAAGGAGCACAAGTGTACGAACTCTGGGTGTGGCGAGGCATTGAGGGGTATGAGGGAGGAGTTGGAGAGTTTGAGGGAGATAATTAGGATTCTAACAGAAGACAGGAAGGAAGATAGGACTCCCTCAAACAATGTACAGGTTACAGTAGGTGTACAAGAGGAAGGGGAAGGAAAGGGGGTAGTTGTAGAAGACAGGTGGTCTAATGATCTAAGGGGAAGGAGATTGCAGGCTAAGGGCTCTATTGGGGATCAGAATTCAGGACAGGTGTCTGCACGAAATTGGAACGAATCACTCCAGGTAGAACAACAGAGGGAAGATGAGGGACAGGGAACTGTTGCTGAGATGTGTGGAAGTAGGAGGAAGGGAAAAGGTAGGAAAGGGAAATGTAGAGTAGAGGATAGGAAAAGACAGGTGGAACAGGGTCATGGGAAGGAGAAAAGGGAGAAGGAAGTAGCTTCTGCAGCTATCAGGAAAGATAGGGCTGACCAGGAGGGGAGAGGATCAAATGAGGTGAGTAGGGTTGAGACTCTGGTCATGGGGGATTCCATTGTTAGACATGTGGGCAAAGTGTGTGGAGGAAAGGGAACCAGGGTAGAATGTTATCCAGGAATTAGGTTGAGGCAGATGTTGAGGAAAGTAGAAGAGAGGGAGGAGGTGAAGGAGAAGGTGGTAGTGTTTCACGTTGGTACCAATACTTAAGGCAAGCGGATATAAGTACCAACATAGTTGGAGATGTGTGGGATCTGGTAAATGCAGCATGGGTGAAGTTTAAGAAAGCAGAGATTGTTATTAGTGGAATACTGTGTAGGAGGGATACTGACTGGAGGGTGATTGGGGATTTAAATGAGACTATGGAGTGGGTATATGGGAAACTGGGAGTGAAATTTTCTAGATCCTAATGGGTGGGTAGGAGATAGGGATCTATGCTCAGATGACCTTCACTTAAACTGCAGTGGTACGTATAAGTTAGGAAATTTGTTTGGAAGGGTAATAGGGAGGTACATTCAGAGAAACGGGGTGGCCTAGGGAGTGGTGATAAGGGAACAGGGAACTGGAAATCAAGTAGGGATGACATAAAATAGTTAGTCTTGAACTGTAGAAGTATTGTAAAGAAAGGAATAGAATTGAGCAATTTAATAGATATATACTTACCAGATATTGTAATAGGAGTTGAATCATGGCTGAGAAATGATATAGTGAATGCAGAAATTTTCTCACGGAACTGGAGTGTGTATTGTAGAGATAGGATAGGAATGGTGGGAGGGGGAGTATTCATTCTGGTGAAAGAAGAATTTGTAAGCTACGAAAAAGTTAAAGATGAGACACATGAAATTCTAGGTGTAAGGCTCATTTCTAAAGATAATAGGCAACTTGATATATTTGGAGTGTACAGACCGGGAAATGGTAGCACTGACACGGATTCAGAATTATTTGATAAGATAATCAGCTACGTAGGAAACGACATGGAAAGAAATGTGATTGTAGCGGGAGATCTGAATTTACCAGATGTCAATTGGGAAGGAAATGAGAACGACAGGAAGCATGACCAACAAATGGCAAATAATTTAATATGGGGAGGACAGCTGATTCAGAAAGTGATGGAACCAACCAGAGGGAAAAATATCCTGGATGTGGTGCTGATAAAACCAGATGAGCTCTATAGAGAAACTGAAGTAATAGATGGTATTAGTGATCATGAAGCTGTTTTTGTCGTAGTTAAAAATAAATGTGATAGAAAGGAAGGTCTTAAAAGTAGGACTATTAGGCAGTACCATATGGCTGATAAAGCAGGCATGAGGCAGTTTCTAAAAAGTAACTATGATCGGTGGAAAAAGGTAAATAAAAATGTAAACAGACTCTGGGATGGGTTTAAAGAAATTGTTGAGGAATGCGAAAACAGGTTTGTACCTTTAAGGGAGGTAAGGAATGGTAAAGACTCACCTTATTATAATAGAGAAATAAAGAGACTAAGAAGGAGGTGCAGAATGGAAAGAAATAGAGTTAGAAATGGCTGTGGAAGTAGGAGAAATTGAAGGAACTTACTAGAAAATTGAATCTAGCAAAGAAGGCAGCTAAGGATAACATGATGGCAAGCATAATTGGCAGTCATACAAATTTTAGTGAAAAATGGAAGGGTATGTATAGGTATTTTAAGGCAGAAACAGGTTCCAAGAAGGACATTCCAGGAATAATTAATGAACAAGGGGAGTGTGTATGTGAGGATCTTCAAAAGGCAGAAGTATTCAGTCAGCAGTACGGTATGTAAAGATTGTTGGTTACAAGGATAATGTCCAGATAGAGGAGGAGACAAAGGCTAAAGAGGTATTTTAAAAAAATTGTTAAAAATATGTTGGTCTAGACAATTATAAAGAAATTGTGTGTCTAATGAGAAGAGTGTATTTTCACTTAAGAGTCAGCACTGAGCAGTTGGTTCCTTCAAACAGTACCAACAGTAAGTTCTAAAGAACATTGGTGGGAGTACACCAATCACTAGTCACAATTTCCAATTTGGCGAAGAAGCTGGTGAAAATGGTAAGCATGATTTCTGTGCACAAAGGTGGATGGCCTGAAATAATAGTGTACAATACAGGATATGAAGTAGTGGTTATTGTGTTGTCCACAAAAATTACTTATAGGGAAGTCCCAAAAGACTGGATGATTGTATTCAAGCTGTCAAAGGTCAAATGAAATAGGCTAAGATTAATCATGCATGAATCACAGCCACTCAATCTTGCGAAGCAACTAGTGTTCTGTTGATGGTTTGCTCAATGTTTCAATGAAAACCTCGCCCTGTTGGATGTGTATGGTCTCATTTATCAGGCTATGTAAGTTCACAAAACAGCATACAAGTGTGGGTCACTATTAATTCCCAAGCTATCTACTACATGATGCAATAAAAATTGATGCCTGGTGCATAGTGTCTCTTGCCCTATCATTACACCAATCTCCTGATCTGATATCCTTAAATTTATTTTGCTGGGAACATTTTAAAAGTAAAGTTTATGCTCACAGGCTGAAGTTGATTGAGGAAAGGAAATACATTTACCAATTTTGAGAACTAGGTAAATTATTAGCACATGCTAACCTCTGTTGGAGTACATTACTTCTTTCATCCATCAAGGCATACAAGCTGCAAGACTCCAGAAGGTTTCCTCAACATCTGACATGATCTCACTCATCAGATACAAGGTCCTAGAGAGAATCTCATGATGTGGAACCAGCTGCAATCAGTTTGACTGCATATAACACAACCTCACTGCAGATGTGTTCAATAAGATTTTAGTCTAAATCTGAAGCAGACTAATTTACAAGTTCATTGTGTGTCTGTCTAACATACAAATCTTGAATGATATGACTGGTGTGAATTGGAGAGAGGTCCTGCTAAAATTAGATCACCTCACTAGGATAGCACATTTAGAGCCTAATGCTTTGCATCATCATCATCATCATTATCATCATCATCATTTCCCTCATTAGGATGTTTATGGCACATTTCCAGCTTCCTCTATTCAACCACCATTGCACCTCCCTAACTGTGTTCCTATCCATGTTTCTTCTAATTATACTATTCTAGATCTTTTCCACCACCTTATTCTGGTTCTCCCTCTTGCCCTCCTATCTGGGTCTCCATTGTCTACTTCAGTATCCGTTTTCCCTCCATCCTCTTAACAACATGTCCAAACCATGTAAGTTTATCCCTCTCCATTCAGTTGTAGAGCTTTTCCATTCCAATTTCATTCCTGATGTTCTCACTTCTTGCCTTTCCTATCATATTTCTTAAAAATTTCATTTCACTGGCCTGGATATTTTTCTCCTGCTTTTGTTAAGTGTCCAGGTCTGTGCTGCATATGTTAGTACTAGCAAGATACCCGTGCTTCGCTACGGTATTATACTCAAATTTATAATTGAATGCTTATTGTTTTAGATATATAATCCGCCGAAATTCGCGATCTGACTCGTTTTCTGCAAGAATCCGCCAAAATTCGCGATCTGACTCGTTTTCTAATAGATTACGGCAAGTTTCCGCCCATTTTTCAATCTTTCTTTCCAACAATCGATTTCGTACTTCCCGGGCTAGGTCCAGGTATTCCACCCCGTCAGTTGGGTCCCGAA
Organism: Anabrus simplex; assembly: GCF_040414725.1. Lineage (NCBI taxonomy): Eukaryota > Metazoa > Arthropoda > Insecta > Orthoptera > Tettigoniidae > Anabrus > Anabrus simplex. Next base: position 142,663,062 of record NC_090265.1, read on the forward strand.
ATCCTTGCCATCTTTTCCTATAAGCATTTTTAATATGGATCAAATACTTCAGGAGATCCGGCGTGGTGTCGTCTTGGGTGCCTTGGCGGTACTGAACCCGCGGCCAGACTGCATTCTTAGTCATTACCCCCCATGACGCGTTTCCAGCGCGGTCCGCACATTTGACGACGACCCAGAACATTATTATTATTATTATTATTATTATTATTATTATTATTATTATTATTATTATTATTATTATAGATGTTCTGGACCCCACAGCAAGATGCAAGACCGCCACTTGACGGTAAATTATATCTGCTGACACTGTCATTGTTGACAACGTGACCAGTACCATTGTCGCGCGTAGGCAAGTGTGCAAGATTTCTGGCAATACGAATGACATACTTCCGTGCATTATTGACCTTATTATAGAGGTGAACAATTTGACGATCAATATTATACCTTTAGTTTATTTCAAATGGGTAATTTTTTATTTATATGCCAGGAGAATCTACTGTAATCTAAGAACGTTCTCTGAAGGAAAAGATGGCTGTTGAAAACGAATGCAGGAAGATTAAAAATGATCGGTTTATGATCAGAATAAGTACATCGAAAATCTACAGCCTGTTTTCAGTCATTCGACAGGGTCAGGAATGGAATGAATAAAGCCCCATCTAGCGGTGACAATAGGAATTGTGCCGGCTGCCGAAGGACTCCTCTGGGGCAATGATCGATGAATGACAAATGAAATGAAATATTGGACAGTGTTGCTGGAATTAATGTTGACAGGGAAAACTGGAGTATCCAGAGAAAAACCTGTCCCACCTCCGTTTTGTCCAGCACGAATGTCACATGGAAGGACCGAGATTTGAACTACGCAACCCAGCTGTGAGAGGCCGGCGTGCTGCCACCAGAGCAACGGAGGCTCCTTATAAGTACATTATGAACAGTAAAATCAATTGGTCTCACCTCCTTTTACACCCCACTGCCTTTAAGTTTATTTACCCCCCCCCAAAAAAAATTAAAAGATGCCGTGTTTCTTTATGTTTAAAGGAGATTCCAAACACCAATGTTCACGTCTATTACCTTAAGTTTTGGGATATAAGTATCCCCATAAAAATAATTCACTCTTTTCACTTCGTTTCACACTCCTCCCCCCCCCCCCCCCCAGTTTATTTTTCGGCAAAATATACTTGTTTCTTTAATAGTAAAGGATCTTCTAAATACCAATTATCATGACTAACTTTTTCAGTTTTTGATTTATGTGGCCTCATGAAAGGAATTCAACTCCTTTTCACTCCCGCTCCCAAGATGGTTTTCCTCCCAAAACACGTTTTTCTTTATTTTTAAAGGAGATCCAATTACCAATTTTCACGTCTGTAACAACTTTAGTTTTTATTAGATGTATGTATTCTCATACAATTAAGTCAATTAATTTTTCAATTCCTTCACCCCTCCCCCCTTCATTGGATTTTCCGAGAATACGTGTTTCTTTACTTTTAAAGCAGATTCCAAATATCAAATTTCACGTCTGTAACATTTTCATTTTTGAGATATCAGTAGCCTAATTAAAAGAATTCAACACCATTTTCAGTTATGTTTACCCCCCCTCCCCCCTTCCACCCAAGTGGTATTTCCGAAAACTAAAAATATACTTTCTTTCTTTTTAATAGAGATAAAAATACCATTTTTCACTTCTGTAACATGTTAAGCTTTTTGAGATGTACTGTAGAAATTCTCATTTTAAAATTTCACCCCTTTTTAGTTCCCCTTAAGTGGAGTTTCTAAAAACAAATCACCTATGTTTCTTTACATTTACAGGACATTCCAAATACCCACTTTTTACATCTGTAACATTTTACGTTTCTCAGATATTCTGTAGATATAGTCTTTCAAAAAATTCACCCCAATTTGGTACTCCTGTCTAACCGCCATTAATTGGATTTTCTAAAAACAAAAAAATACATATTACTTTATTTTTAAAGGAGATCCCACATGCAAATTTTCAGTTCTGTAATATCTTCAGTTTTTGAGATATATGTATCCTCATTAAAGGCATTCAACCCATTATTCACCCTATTAGGATTTACAGAAAACAAAAAATGCGTGTTCCTTTATTATTAAACGAGATTCTAAATACCCATTTTTACATGTGTAAACTTTTAAAGTTTTAAGATGTAGACACACTCATTTTAAAAATTCACCCCCCCCCCCATCAATTGGATTTTCCAAAAACAAAAAAATACGTGTTTCTTTATTTTTAAAGGAGATCCCAAACACCAATTTTCAGGTCTGTAATATCTTCAGGTTCTGAAATATAAGTAGCCTCATTAAAGGCATTCAACCCCATTTTTGACCCTTTTCCAGCCTTCCTATTAGGATTTTCCAAAAAGAAAAAAATACGTGTTCCTTTATTTTTAAAAGAGATTAAAATTACCAATTTTCAGGTCTGTAATATCTTCAGTTTCTGAGATATAAGTACCAGTATCCTGTTAAAGGCATTCAACCAATTTTTCACCATTTTTACCCCTCCTATTGGGATTTTCTGAAAACAAAAGCAAAATGTGTTTTGTTATTTTTAAAGAAGATTCGAAATACCAATTTTTACATCTGTAAACTTTTAAAGTTTTGAGATATAGATACACTCATTTTAAAATGTCACCCCCCTTTTCACCCCCTTAGCGACGGAATATCCAAAAATCCTCTCTTAGCGAGCACCTACATTTTATATGAATGTATCCCCAAAATTTCATTTCTTTATGTCCATTTCTTTGGCTCAGCGATGATGAATCAGTCAGTCAGTCAGTCAGTCGGGACAAGTTACTTTATATATATAGATTGGGCGGTAGTTATTATTATTATTATTATTATTATTATTATTATTATTATTATTATTATTATTATTATTATTATTATTGAATTTCTCATACAGAAAAGAACCCTATTTTGCATGGTATATTAGGGTTATAGATGAACAAATCAGAATATATATTATTTACACAGATAGAGTATTATCATGAAAGCTTACTGAAGATGTAATGAATGACTGTGTGAAAATGAGAATAACAACATTGTCTTTTAAAGACCGAGTACACAGGTTTAGCCAGTTCATTATTACACAAGTTTAAATGGCATTCTAGAGTAAATCTTGCTCTTCCAAAAACAGGACAGTCAAATAGAAGATGATGCACAGTTTGACATGATCCACGAAAGCAAGAGCAACCATCTGCAGTCTTAATCTTAAATCGCTCGAAGTATGACTTCAATTTACCATGGCCAGATAGGAACTGAGTAAACACAAAGTTTGGTATAAGATTTTCACACTGGAGTCAATGCTGGATTTCAGAAAAAAATCATTATCTTGTAACGGATCCTTTCGAAGTAGCGGTCCAGACATTATTCCACTGAGAAGTAGTATATTCTTTAATCTTCCTCTTCAGGAAACATATTAGAGCTTTGTTGTACGAAACTTCCAACGTAGATTCTGCAGCTTGTTTTGCTTCGAAATCTGCCTTTTCATTTCCAGTAGACCCTGTGTGTCCATGAACCCAGGACAGACAAGCGTGCATACTTTGTTGAGTCAATGCCCTTATATCAGCAACTATCTGGTTCATATTGTACCTGTTGTTTATTGCATTAAGTGCAGCCTGTGAATCACTGTACAGCTTTGCATTTTTATTATTATTATCTTTACACCACTGTAATGCTGATTTTATGGCCCAAAGTTCAGCTTGAAAAATTGAACAATATGAGGAGAGCTTGTATTGTGCTGAAAATATTTCGATGTCATTTTTGTATACAACAAAAGCGCATTAAACCTGGTCAGTATCAACACCAGGAATTCCAGAACCATTTGTGTAGATGATGGAGTTGTGATAGCTTGAGCAACAATTGTTAACAAGTCTTTTGAAAGTGCTAGGATGTCCAAATTAAAGAAAATTGCTTTCTTTGTTCCAACGTAATCTTGAAAATTGGCGCCAGTGATGTTTTATTTTTCTTGAGTGTTGCTAGCTCAGCTTTATGAACTGCAGTTAGAAAGAGAGGCTTAATTCCTGCGATGACAAGTGCAGCATCAGTGGATGTAGTGCTGTAGGTGCGGGAGATACGAAGAGCGAAACCTTGTTGAAGTTGCATCAGTTTTCTTTGAGCCCACTTCTTATCCAACGTAGAGCAGAATGAAGCACAATGTAAAATCAATGGTATGAAAGCTGTGTGGTGAATTACTCTTAGTACCTCAGAGTTGAGGTCCCAGGATGGCCTACAGGCAATGGTTATACCTTATAAATACTTACTTGCTTTAATTTCTAGTCTGTTAAAATGAGCTCTAAAAGTCATACGTTTTTCAACCATAATGCTCAAATATTAGATATTAAGGAGTTGTAGACTTATTTGAAAAGATGGCAACTCAAATCATAGTCTTCATTCAACTGAGTAAATGCAAGTTGTTAAAGCTTATGGTCATCAGAGGGATTCTGCTTTTCAGCAGGTCTGTGGTAACTGAAGTCAGTATGATGTAATAAGGTGCAGATACTGTATTCTGAGAATATTCTAGGAAATTGGTAGTTTCTTTAATCTGGGCTCTGTTTAAAAATGGAGTCTTCTCTGAGACAGCAGTGAAACGCTACTTAAAACTGTCCTTCAATGCTGACCAATTACCCTGATCACTGCTTCACAAGCCTTCAAACTACTATGCTAAATGACAGGCAGAAAATGTCTTCTCTGAGTCTATGTGTATCAAGGTGTGCTGAGAAAGGTTGTGGACTTAAAAAAAATTCCCATTCATGACTGCACAATACTATTTCATATCTCTACACTGTGAATGTTGTTAGTATATTTGATTTCTGTATGAGACTTGGTCAAGTATATAATGTGTGTTGGATTTTTGGAATGTGTACATACATACCTGTACATAACTACAGCCACTCAAATACCATGAGGCATGTAAAGTACTAATAGTTGAATAAGCTTGAAAGGAGTTTTTAAAGAGCTTTTAAAGGTATGAAGATAAAGTTGGAATTCAAGGGGTTGAATTGGAGAAAATATTTGTTTATAGCAAGAGGAATTAAGGATTGGAATAATTTACAAAGGGAGATGTTTGATAATTAATCAATCAATCAATCTATCTTTGCATTTAGGGCAGTTGCCCAGGTGGCAGATTCCCTAATCTGTTGTTTTCCTAGCATTTTCTTAAATGCTTGCAAAGAAATTGGAAATTTGTTGAACATTTCCCTTGGTAAGTTATATTCCAGTACCTAACTCCCCTTCATATAAATGAATAATTGCCCCAATTTATCCTCCTGAATTCCAACTGTGTCTTCATATTGTGATCTTTCCTACTTTTAGAGACCACACTCAAATTTATTCGTCTACTAATGTCATTCCACACCACCTTTCCACTGACAGCTTGGAACATACCACTTGGTCAAGCAGTTCGTCTCCTTTCTCCCAAGTCTTCTCAGCCCAAACTTTGCAACATTTTCGTAATACTACACTTTTGTTGAAAATCATCCAGAACAAATCAAGCCGCTTTTCTTTGGACTTTTTCCAGTTCTTGAATCAACTAACCCTGGAGAGGGTCCCATACACTGCAACCATACTCTAGTTGGGGTCTTACCAGAGACTTATATGCCCTTTCCTTTACATCCTTACTACAACCCCTAAATATCCTCATAACCATGTGTAGAGATCTGTACCATTTATTTACAATCCCATTTATGTGATTACCCCAATGAAGAACTTTCCTTATATTAACACCTAAGTACTTACAATGATCCCCATAAGGAACTTTCACTCCATCAATGCAGTAATTAAAACTGAGAGGACTTTTCCTATTTGTGAAACTCATAACCTAACTTTTAACCCCATTTATCATCATACCATTGCCTGCTGTCTATCTCACAACATTATCGAGGTCATTTTGCAGTTGCTCACAATCTTGTAATGTATTTATTACTCTATACAGAATAACATCACCCGCAAGAAGCCTTATCTCTGATTCCACTTCTTCACTCATCAGTTGTATATGTAAGAAAACATGAACATAATACTGCCTTATCTTGCTATATCTTGCTAGAATTCTACAAGTTGAGCCTCAGTGGAATAAACTTTCCTAAACCCAAACTGGCTTCTATCGAACCAGTCTGATATAATCAGGAATCATGTGTTCCCAAAGCTTATATGCAATGCATGTCAAACCAAATGGCCTATACATTTCAGCTTTATGTCTATCACTCTTTCCTTTATACACAGGAGCTACTACAGCAACTTTCCATTCATTTGGTATAGCTCCATCATGTAAAAAATAATCAAATAAGTACTTCAGACATGGTGCTATATACCATCCCATTTTCTTTAGTGTATCCCCAGAAATCTTATCAATTCCAGCCGCTTTTCTAGTTTTCAACTCTATCTGACTGTAAATGTCATTGTTAGCATATGTAAAATTTAATACTTCTTTAGCATTAGTCACCTCCTCTGTCTCGACATTATCCTTGTAACAAACAATCTTTATATACTGCTGTCTGAATACTTCCGCCTTCTGAAGATCCTCACATACACACTCCCCTTGTTCATTAATGATTTCTCAGATATAATCTTCTTGGAACCTGTGTCTGCCTTAAGCTACAAATACATACCCTTCCATTTTTCACTAAAATCTGTATGACCATTAGTTATGCTTGCCATTATGTTATCCTTAACCAACTTCTTTGCTAGAATCAATTTCCTAGTAAGTTCCTTAAATTTCTCCTTACTTCCACAGCCATTTCTAACTCTATTTCTTTCCAATCTGCACGTCCTTGTTAGTCTCTTTAGTTCTCCGTTATAATATAGTGGGTCTTTACCATTCTTTCCCACTTTTAAAGGTACAAACCTGTTTTCACATTCCTCAACAACTGCTTTAAATCCATCCCAGAGTCTGTTTACATTTTTACTTACCGTTTTCCACCGATCATAGTTACATTTTAAAACTCCCTTATGGCTGTTTTATCAGCCATATTGTACTGTCTAATAGTCCTACTTGTAAGATCTTTCTTCCTATCACATTTACTTTTAAGTATGACAAAAACAGTTTTGTGATCACTAATACCATCTATTACTTCGGTTTCTCCATAGAGCTCATCCGGTTTTACTAGCACCACATCCAGAATATTCTTCTCTATAGTTGGTTCCATCATTTTCTGAATCAGCTGTTCCTCCCATAGTAACTTATTTGCGATTTGTTGGTCATGCTTCCTGTCATTCACATTACCTTCCCAATTGACATTTGGTAAATTGAGATCTCCCGCTACAATCCCATTCCTTTCCATATTGTTTACCACACAATTCTGAATCAACATCAGTGCTACCCTTTCCCGGTCTGCACACTCCAAAGACATCAAGTTGCCTATTTTCTTCAGAGATTAGCCTTACACCTAGAATTTCATGTTTGTCATCTTTAACTTTTTTGTAGCTTACAAATTCTTCTTTCACCAGAATGAATACCCCCTACCATTCCTATCCTATCTCTACGATACACACTCCAGTTCTGTGAGAAAATTTCTGCATTCATTATATCATTTCTCAGCCATGATTCAACTCCTATTACAATATCTGGTAAGTTTATATCTATTAAATTACTTAATTCTATTCCTTTCTTTACAATACTTCTACAGTATGTATAGAGTATGTATAGGTACTTTAGGGCAGAAACAGGTTCCAAGAAGGACATTCCAGGAATAATTAATGAACAAGGGGAGTGTGTATGCGAGGATCTTCAAAAGGCTGAAGTATTCAGTCAGCAGTATGTAAAGATTGTTGGTTACAAGGATAATGTCCAGATAGAGGAGGTGACTAATACTATCGAAGTATTAAAAACAGCAATGACATTTACAGTAAGATACAAAAGTTGAAAAGTAGAAAAACAGCTGGAATTGATAAGGTTTCGGGGGATATACTAAAGACAATGGGTTGGGATATAGTACCATAACTGAAGTACTTGTTTGATTTTTGTTTGCATGAAGGAACTTTACCAAATGAATGGGGAGTTGCTATAGTAGCCCCTGTATATAAAGGAAAGGGTGATAGGCATAAAGCTGAAAATTACTGGCCAGTCAGTTTGACATACATTGTATGTAAGCTTTGGGAAAGCATTCTTTCTGATTATATAAGACATGTTTGCAAAATTAATAATTGGTTTGACAGAAGGCAGTTTGGGTTTAGGAAAGGTTATTCCACTGAAGCCCAACTTGTAGGATTCCAGCAAGATATAGCAGATATCCTGGATTCAGGAGGTCAGTTGGACTGTATTGTGATTGACTTATCTAAGGCATTTGATAGGGTAGATCATGGGAAACTACTGGCAAAAATGAGTACAATTGGACTTCACGAAAGAGTGACTGAATGGGTGGCTCTATTTCTAAAAAATAGAACTCAGAGAATTAGAGTAGGTGAAGCTTTATCTGTCCCTGTAAAAATTAAGATGGGAATTCCTCAAGGCAGTATTATTGGACCTTTATGTTTTCTTATATATATCAATGATATGTGTAAAGAAGTGGAATCAGAGATAAGGCTTTTTGCAGATGATGTTATTCTGTACAGAGTAATAAATAAGTTACAAGATTGTGAGCAACTGCAAAAATTTTTTTTTGCTATTTGCTTTACGTCGCACCGACACAGATAGGTCTTATGGTGACGATGGCATAGGATAGGCCTAGGAATTGGAAGGAAGCGGCCGTGGCCTTAATTAAGGTACAGCCCCGGCATTGGCCTGGTGTGAAAATGGGAAACCGCGGAAAACCATCTTCAGGGCTGCCGACAGTGGGGCTCGAACCCACTATCTCCCGATTACTGGATACTGGCCGCATTTAAGCGACTGCAGCTATCGAGCTCGGTCAACAACTGCAAAATGACCTCGATAATGTTGTGAGATGGATAGTAGGCAATGGTATGATGATGAATGGGAATAAAAGTCAGGTTGTGAGTTTCACAAATAGGAAAAGTCCTCTCAGTTTAAATTACTGCGTTGATGGGGTGAGAGTTCCCTTTGGGGATCATTGTAAATACCTAGGTATAAATATAAGGAAAGAACTTCATTGGGATAATCACATAAATATGATTGTAAATAAAAGGTACAAATCTCTACACATGGTTATGAGAGTATTTAGGGGTTGTAGTAAGGATGTAAAGGAGAGAGCATATTTGTCTCTGGTGAGACCTCAACTTGAGTATGGTTCCAGTGTATGGGACCCTTACCAGGATTACTTGATTCAGGAACTGGAAAAAATCCAAAGAAAAGCAGCTCGATTTGTTCTGGGCGATTTCCGACAGAAGAGTAGCGTTACAAAAATGTTGCAAAGTTTGGGCTGGGAAGACTTGGTAGAAAGGAGACAAACTGCTCGACTAAGTGGTATGTAAATACAAAGTATGTTACAAGTGTTTATTTATATATCCACCTATTCAATACAAAGAGATCTTTTTAGAAATTAAATATTATTATAAAATGTTAAGGGACATGTTTCGCCCATATTAAGGGCATCATCAGCCTCAAATTCAAACCTGTATGGTGAAAAATCATGATCCTAATTGCTCTTACAAGCCATAAAAACAGGATATCATTATAGGTGTCAGTCTAAACATACAAAATATTAGAATATCCTTGGCTAAAATTGCAGTATCAAGCTGCATGTCATAAGTTCACATGAATATACTTTCCGGAGCGTTGAAAGTATATTCATGTGAACTTATGACATGCAGCTTGATACTGCAATTTTAGCCAAGGATATTCTAATATTTTGTATGTTTAGACTGACACCTATAATGATATCCTCTTTTTATGGCTTGTAAGAGCAATTAGGATCCTGATTTTTCACCATACAGGTTTGAATTTGAGGCTGATGATGCCTTTAATATGGGCGAAACATGTCCCTTAAAATTTATAATAATATTTAATTTCTAAAAAAATCTCTTTGTATTGAATAGGTGGATATATAAATAAACACTTGTAACATACTTTGTATTTACGTACATTTCAATACGGACCTAACATGAGAATTATAACATGTAAGTGGTATGTTCCGAGCTGTCAGTGGAGAGATGGCATGGGAGGACATCAGTAGACGAATAAGTTTGGATGGTGTCTTTAAAAGTAGGAAAGATCACAATATGAAGATAAAGTTGGAATTCAAGAGGACAAATTGGGGCAAATATTCGTTTATAGGAAGGGGAGTTAGGGATTGGAATAACTTACCAAGGGAGATGTTCAATAAATTTCCAATTTCTTTGCTATCATTTAAGAAAAGGCTAGGAAAACAACATATAGGGAATCTGCCACCTGGGCGACTGCCCTAAATGCAGATCAGTAGTGAATGATTGATTGATTGATTGATTGATTGATTGATTGACTGATTGATTGATTGATCGATCGATCTTGGTACAGTTGAGCACTAACATTTTTATGTCATCCCTACTTGACTTCCAGATCCCTGTACCCTTATCACCACTCCCTAGACCACTCCGTTTCCCTGAATGTACCTCCCTACAACCCTTCTAAACCAATTTCCTAACTTATATGTATCACTGCAGTTTAAGTGAAGACCATCTGAACCCAGATCCCTATCTCGTACCCACCCATTAATATCTAGAAATCTCACTCCCAGTTTCCCACATAACCACTCCATAGTCTCATTTAAATCCCCAATCACCTTCCAGTCAGCACCTGTACTGCTTCCAACTTCTTTGAAATCATTTAAGAAAAGACTAGGTAAACAACTGACAGGGAATATGCCACCTGGGCAACAGTTCTGAACGCAGATTAATGGCGAGTGACAATTTTTTTTCTAGGAACCCAAAACCTTTCATTAGAAGGATGAATTGTTCTTTATTTCAATTTGTGAGGTGACAATATAATAGGAAATGTAGATCTAGTATTGTGTATAAATAAACAGCAACTATTAAAAGACAAAGCTCACCTCGCCGACTGACGTTGCCAGAAGATTAACAATCTTTTCATGGGGTACCGCAACCACGCTCTGATTGTTTATCTCAATGATTCGGTGTCCAACTCTCACTCCTCCTCGTTCAGCAATACCACCTCTCAGAAGACTGCATATCTAATAAAATTTCAAGTACATGTCAGAAAATATCTTCTATGATGTACAAATAATAGACAACAAGAGAAAATAGGAGGTAGATGGTATTAAATATTTTGTATAGTCACCACTGCAACGAAATAGATTAAGATAGCGACCATCAATGTGGTGACACTAACAGGGAAAGTGGAAGAAATTGTAGATTTTATTGTTGACAAAGATATAGCATTGCTGGGAATCGGTAAGACCAAATGGAAAGGAAAAGGTGGGAGGAACCTAAAGAAAGGATACACCTTATACTATAGTAGAGGAAGAGAAGCAAAAAATGGTGTAGGTCTCATAATTAGAAAAGACCTAAAGGAATACCTAGAATTGGTGGAAAACATAAATGACAGGTTGTTTAAGGTCAGATTGAGACTTGAAACTGGTGTCACAGATATAATTCAAGGGTATGCTCCACAAACAGGAAATACAGATATGGATCTAGAGGAATATCTGGAAGGCCATATACAGCACAAACAAGTTGTGATCATAGGATACATGAATGCCCAAGTAGGTCAGGAAAGGAAAGGAGATGAAGAGATACCACACATAAAAATCTTCAAAATCCTCAAACATATAAGAAAACACTTCAAAAATATAAAATAATCTAATAAATTCCATAAAATGGCTAAATAATGATGTATAATTTTTAAAATGACCTAAAATACAAAATGGCAAAAAGGACAAAAAATGACCTAATAAATTAGCATTTCTACAATGTGGGAACTATTATCAGGATTTCTGTACAAGTTAGCAATGTCTGTTGTGAACCAATGAAAAGATGACATGTCATCAAAATCCTAGCCCTTGTCGTCAATGATGGAGGTGTTCTGAATGTACATTGAGGTATTAACATAACATGTAGGTAGTCTCTTTTGCTCCATTTGTTGGCAAAAACTTCAAACTGATGCATAACACCACCAGCCCCCACACTGTCTGTTGTGAGTCAGAATATCTTCGTGATGTTAGAATGCAAGCCCTAAACTGGCCAATATGTAGCACACAACTCTATCTCAGTGAACATCTATGGGATATGCTTGGGCAAAATGTCCAACACCCTGGACTATTGAAGGAGTGATGTGCATCCCTCAGGACATGATCCAGGACCTTATAGGTAGCGTGGTGCGAAGCATGGAGTCTGCTGTTGCCATGGGTGAAAAAACACAATAGTTGTGTGAGAAAATTGATCAGTGACAGCAAGAGAACGTTCAGTCGGAAGATCATGAATCAGATATGCCAGTGTCCCTTTAATTATATAGAGTGAAATTCAGCAAAAACTTGTAACTTTTGAAAAATGTAATAAAATATTATTAAAAAAAGCATTGAACTTTGATGATGAGAATAAGGTGCACAAGGCACAATGCAATGTGTTGTGTAATCAGTAAAAAACAAGGTTTCAGGTAAATAAATGCAACATTAAATTGATTTTTAAATGATCACTTTTTTTTGCCGGTCATTGTGGTAAATCAAATGTATATAGGATATATTCAGACATCCAGTCAGAAAATGGTAAGATCATAGACAAAGGCATACAGCTGAGGAGATACAGTACTGAGCAATGCTTCTGGATTTTTAAAGTATCATGGATTGAGTTAAAAGATGAACTCTTCAAACAAATACAGTAGAAGTCTGTTATAGCAAGAATTCATGACGGCAAAATATTTACTCACTATAACGGATTTTCGTTACATCCGATTTATGTAAAAGTTGGGAAAAACTCCATACACATTAAAATCAGTATGAAACTCCAATTAGTTTGTTCAAAACTTGTGTTTTTGCAGATGGTATCCACACTACTGCTTACTCGTTTGTGTTTTTTTCGAAATCCAATACTACTTGAAAGTGTATGTTTAATTTCAATCCAAAAAAAATTATAGTATCACTCCAGAGGCCTCTGTGGCAAATGTTCCAGTTTTCTTCTTCAAACACAGTCACCTAACCTAACCAAATATTATGTATCTAAGTATCAAAAATTTCATTTTTAGGTTCCGTATTGAATCAAGATTTATATTCAAAATTGTTTGGTATGGGGATCCACCTATTCAATACAAGAAATAGTGATAATTACAAAGTCATCCCAGATTCATTTTTATTTGGGACCGGTTTTGGCAATAGGGTATGCCATCATCAGTCTAGGAATTAAGACAAAGACATTGGACATAGAGTACATTACACTTCTTAAAATTATTAAATGTAAATTAAATGTATGTGCTTTAACTGAAATACTTTACATATGTACAAGGGTTTTTTATCATTAAAATTGAGTATAGAAAGGTGAACACCAAAATGTTTGTACAGTTAAAATTCCTAGATTGGAATGAGCTTTTTTCACATTGTAAGAACAATATGGGTTGTAGCTATTATGTAGTCATAATGGTATATATGAAATTGAGTTCGGTAAAGCCTTAGATGTGGGAGAATTCGCAATGTGGCGTGCGTTGAAAACCCTAGTGTTGACAGAGAGTTGACTAGCCTTGTTGGTTGTTTGAGACGACCGTCTATTTGTTGAATCTATGCTAGACAGCTCACGACTTCAATCTGTTACAAAGATTATTCTAGAAAGAGACACAACACTTCTATACTGATGCTTCAAGCGCCTTTTGACCTTATTATGCAACCACTTGGAGTCAACAACTCTACTGTAATTCTACGTACCTGATTCTCATTCAACAGCATTCGAAGATTTATTTTCTGCTATTTTAATTAATCCACGCTTCATTAATATCAAATAATTTGTACAATCCAATTGTATGTCAGATCATTATGACTATGTTTCGTTCTACAAATAACCAACTTGTACTTTTTTAGACAAACACTGGTATTCATTCCATGTACATAAAATACTATAACAAGTTTATTATTGAATTTTAGTTACATTTAAACATCGCTTTCTCGACAGACTAGATTTTTATGACTGTTTTATCTTGTATTAAAGCATGTATTATATTTTAATGAGGAACCCAATTCAGGGCCCTGACTTAGCATTAGATTAAGTGTGACTGAAGATGCTTGCATAGCTTAAGCGAAACATGTCCCATTTTAACATCTATGTAATATTTGTATCTTAAACTTAAAGATTGTAAAGTATTGGAATGGTAGTTTTTAATAAATTTGTTTGAACCTTTTTACATTCTGTACTCCAATACGGCTATCATAATGAGACTCATAACATGTAATAAGTGGTATGTTCTGAGCTGTCAGCGGAGAGATGGCGTGGAATGACATTAGTAGACGAATAAGTTTGAGTGGCGTCTTTAAAAGTAGGAAAGATCACAATATGAAGATAAAGTTGGAATTCAAGAGGACAAATTGGGGAAAATATTCATTTATAGGAAGGGGAGTTAGGGATTGGAATAACTTACCAAGGGAGATGTTCAATAAATTTCCAATGTCATTGAAATCATTTAAGAAAAGGCTAGGAAAACAACAGATAGGGAATCTGCCACCTGGGTGACTGCCCTAAATGCAGATCAGTATTTATTGATTGATTGATATTGTTCTTACAATGTGAAGAAAGCTCATTCCAATCTAGTAATTTTAACTGTTTAAACATTTTGGTGTACACCTTTCTATACTCAATTTTAATGATAAAAAACCCTTGTACATATGTAAAGTATTTCAGTTCCAGCACGTACATTTAAAAAAAAGTATTGTTAATAATTTTAAGAAATGTAATGTACTCTATGTCCAATGTCTTTGTCTTAATTCCTAGGCTGACGATGGCATACATTATTGCTGAAACCAGTCCCAAATAAAAATGAATATGTGATGACTTTGTAATTATCACTATTTCTTGTATTAAATAGGTAGATCCTCTTCCCTAACAATTTTGAATGTATATATTATGTATCATGAAAACATATTTCAAGTGTACATAGAGAAGTGATAACCTCCTTGCTACAAATTTACATGGGAACAAAAACACCCAAACCCCATGGCACAACAGCCCCGAAGGGCCATGGCCTACCAAGCAACCGCTGCTCAGCCCAAAGGCCTGCAGATTACGAGGTGTCGTGTGGACGCGAGAAATTATAAACTATCCTCTGAAATCAGTGGTGTACTCTGCCATATCTTGAGGTGTATCTCATTCTTACTTAATTTCAGTATATAACATTAAAATTAAGCAATCGTTTACTTCAGCCTTTATTTCTAAGGAGTTAACAACTGTTATTGGCAACGTTATTTACACATTTATTACGAAAACGTGTTATCCTCTTTCATTTTGAATTTTCTTTTAGAGAACTGCAGTTGACGGGTATTACTAATCGACTCCGACATCGCCCTTGAATGTCGACGAGAGAGCTTGCAAGTGTACATAGCGAAAAAACAATATGGTACCATACCGAAGATGATCGATCGCATTTTGTGGCAAATGTTTCAGTTTTCTTATTCAAACAGCATCACTTAACCTAACTTAACCGTACTATATGTATCATGAAAGCATATTCCAAGCGCCAGCAGAGAAATAACATTCTCGCTATAAATTTACATGGGAATAGCCTCTCCGAAATTTTTTTTTTTTTTTGCTAGGGGCTTTACGTCGCACCGACACAGATAGGTCTTATGGCGACGATGGGATAGGAAAGGCCTAGGAGTTGGAAGGAAGCAGCCGTGGCCTTAATTAAGGTACAGCCCCAGCATTTGCCTGGTGTGAAAATGGGAAACCACGGAAAACCATCTTCAGGGCTGCCGATAGTGGGATTCGAACCTACTATCTCCCGGATGCAAGCTCACAGCCGCGCGCCTCTACACGCACGGCCAACTCGCCCGGTCTCTCCGAAATTTAACCAGTCGCGAGAAGATATAAACTAACATCAGTGATGTACTCAGTCATATCATGAGGTGTATCACATTCTTACTTAATTTCAGTGTAGAGTATCAAAATTAAATGATTGTTTACTAGGTCTCGTTACCGTGTTGTGGAATGCTCTAAGAGAAATAGGCCTATAGTAGACTTATGTTTAAATGACATGTAATTGTTTTATATACACAAATTGTGTGCTCTATTAAATTATTATTATTATTATTATTATTATTATTATTATTATATGTACCATGAAAACATATTGCTGTAAATTTAGATGGGAATAGTCTTACCAAAATTTAACCAGATGCGAGAAAATATAAACTAACCTCTGAAATCAATTCTGCACTTTGCCATATCTTGAGGTGTATCCCATTCTTACTTATTTGCAGTATTTTACAATAAAATTAATCAATCGTTTATTCAGCCTTTATTTTTAACAAATTAACAACTGCTATCGGACAAGTTATTTACGCATTTATTACGAAAACATGTTACCCTCTTTCATTTCAAATTTTCTTTACGGAACAGCAGTCGATGGGTATTACTGATTGACTCCGACATCACCTTCGAATGATACAGATGTTGATTCCCATGGGGAATCTGGAATATTTCCCCATGGGAATCAACATCTATATCATCTGATGGCCAAGCAGGCATCAATTTTTTGTAAGGAGACAAAGTCTCACATAGTGCACTGGCACTGCCGGTGGCTACAAGTTGCCTACGCAGTGGTCTCCACGGTGTGCACTGGCCATGCGTCTTGGTAGGTGTCCTAGGTACCAACTGATGAGCCCAGCCTAGCACATGGGGGCGAAACGCTGGCAACCAGGAATGAGTTAGCAGGAAAATTTATAATGTCCAATAACGGACCATTTATATTGGTATTATTGCCTTCAAATGTTGACTATAGACCTCGCTAGTGGAAATAGCATAAACAATACTGAAAATGATCGATCGCATGCAATACAATAGCTGGGTGCATAAATATTGGTAACGGAAAATATCGTGCACGCTTCATTGCTTGCAATAACAGATGTATCAGTGACAGGGCTCTCACTATAACCAAACAATAATACACAGTTTAATATAGGAATTTCAAAGGGACAGAAAAAAAAACCTGTCGTTATAGCGAGGTTCTCGTTATATGCGTACTCGTTATAACAGACTTCTACTGCAGTTTCATGAACAGAAAAATTGAATATAAAATAACTTACCACTCCATTTTGAACACTGAAACCAAGCTGATATTTCGTATCAGGACGCTTTATCTTTACTTCAACAACTGGAGCACATGGAACTACCGTCAACTTTACCACCGTTTGATTCTTTGTGTTCTGTAATCAAGAAGGTAATGAAATTAACACAAATAAAAGTAAAATCTGCGCATGGATATAACAAAACTTCCCCACATGATATGGATACATTTTCTTCAAAAAGCCTTTTCAAACAATTAAAGGAAGCTGTAATATAAACCTTTCCTTATAGTGATGACCAGCATTGCATGTGATGAGTTTTCCTCAGAGTAGGATACATTCCATATATGGCAGTGTTACATGTGCACTACTTCACTACACTTCTGTTATCATCATCAGCTGATAATCGTATCCAGGTGTACGTTTCACACCTGTTCCTTTTATTTATTTATAATAGTGCCGATAATGACTTAGAAGGCCAATCCTTGCACAAAACGTGTGATCACACATGTTGCACCTAATGGAGGGTGGAGGTTGTGGCTGAATTTGATGAAGTTTCCATCTTTCATGAGCCTATGTTTCATCTCTTCAACATTACTTACTAACTGGTTGCTTTACGTTGCACCGACACAGGTAGGTCTTTTGGCAATGATGGGACAGGAAAGGGCTAGGAGTGGGAAGGAAGTGACCGTGGCCTTAATTAAAGTACAACCCCAGCATTTTCCTGGTGTGAAAATGGGAAACTGCAAAAAACCATCTTCAGGGCTGCTGTCAGGGGGGTTCGAACCCACTATCTTCCGAATACTGGATACTGGTCGTACTTAAGCAACTGCAGCTATCGAGCTTGGTACTTACTTACTTAATTCCTTTCACTCTGGTGTGGAGTATAGGGCACATTTTAGAGCTCTCCATCTAACCCTGTTCATTGCCATCATCTTGATGTTAGTCCAGGAGTACCCAATGGCCATCACTTCTGCTTCATGGTCCTGCGCCAGGTCATCCTCTGTCTACCTCTCCTCCTTGCTCCTTGAGGGTTCCATTCCAGTGCCTGCTTTGGAATATGTTGTGGGCCTCTTCTCAAAATGTGTCCGATCCATTTCCATTTGCTTTCTTTTATGACTACCCTCTTCAACATACTTCGTCAAATTGTACACCAGCTGAGGTATTTGCATGCCAGCAAGCGTGGTATTCTGCCTGAGCATGCCAGGTATTCAGATTTATGTCTTCTTGAGCATATCTTTAGAAGAGCAACACACGGCCTCTTGCCAATGTTCACTGTACAGGATTTGTTGAGGGAGGCGGTTGTCATTCATACATTAGATGTGACCAGTTCATCTGAGGTTTCTATGTTGCTCATCTGTGCTCTTTCAAGAACAGACATCAGTTACTTAATCCTTCCATCTAATCTTCATAATGGTCCATAGCTTTTGGTGGTGATGGAGTTCCAGTTTTGTTATGTCATGGCAGTAGAGGGTTGAGGTTTCCCATCCATAATGTTTAAACAATAGTTTGATACAACATCTAGCTTGGTGCATAACCACAGATCTCTATTCAGGAAAACCCCATGGGAAAGATGTTCAAAAGCTACACGGGCAGCACGGATTCTGTTTTCCTTGTCCTTCTCTGAAGTACTCTATCAAGAGGATTCTTCCAAGACAGAAGTGTTCTACTTGCTCCAGACACAAGATGGAAAATCTTGGAAGGTAATTCCAGGGGCAGGTTGTGCAAGCACCTTAGCTTTTTGTGTGTTTATGGTCAGACCAAAACTGTTCATATGCATTCTTTTTTTTTTGGTTAGTTTCTTTACGTCGCATATGCATTCTTGAAGCAGCTGATTGATAGCTGCAGTTCTGTAGATGCAAGAGTTGGAGAAGCACTGTCTTCTGTATGCTGTAATTCAGTTATCCGGGTGAACTTGGTTAGTCGTTTTGAAAGGAGCCTGGCCTGATTAAAAAGTCCACCATCAAAGCAATATTTGATTTCCACATTTACCTTGTGAACTGATGATATATCAGAGCATGGAAGTGTAGGAACAGGGACACAGTCTTGCTTAAGCCTGTTAGGAATTCTTCTGATATCTCATTTCTGTACAGAACATGTCCAACCACACCATTGTGAAATGCTCTGACTAGTCCTAAAAAACTTTCAGGACAGCCAATGTGCTGTAAAACCACCCACATAGCTTCTGTAGGCACAGTATGAAAGGCCTTTTCCAAATCATAGAACACTAAAATAAGAGGTATTTGTTATTTGTTACTCTCTACTCTTCTCTTGCAGCTGTCTTCCAGAAAATCTCATGCTTATAAGGCTTCTAGATACATAAAACCCACACTGTGATTCTGGAAGTATCTTCTCTAAAACAGTTGAGTTGATTCAACAGGATTCTAGCAAATTGCCCTGCTATGGAGAGCAAGAAAATTCATGATAATTACCACAAATGGTTTGATCACTTTTCTTGAAGATGGTGACTATAGTGGACCTTTTCATATTAGCAGGTACTGTTATGGGTTTCCATTATTAATAGGATTAAGGAAAAGAGCCTCACCCTAGGATAAGTTTTAGAGGCATGTTGATCTGGGAGCCTTTCTTAGTTTGAGACTGTGAAGGGCTTTGTTGTATTCTTGGAAAGTTGGTGGCTGCCATCCAAGGTTGTGAAGGATGTTGTAGGACATTTCAAAGAAAGTCATCAGCAGCAGTGGAGTTATGGTTTAAAAACTATCTGAAGTGTTTTTTCCAGTACATCAAGATGTCTTGGCTGTCAGAAAGGACAGTAGTATTATCAGCAGTTTCCAGAGGTCCAGAAGAGGAGCAAATGGGTCCATAGAGATCTTTTAGACCTAAATCAAAAAAAAAAAAATTAGGTCCCTGGCATCTGACAAGCTTTGTACTGTAGTTCCTTTCATTTTTGTTGCCACATCATCATCATCATCATCATCATTATAATCATGAATTCCTTCCAGCAAACCAGGTAGGATGTTTAAGAATGATGTGCCTCCATTTATATGCTTCTTGGTATGCTTCTTTTCTCTCTGGGGCATCCCATGTTTATCCTCTCTTCTCTAGGTCTTCTCTTATCTGATCTAACCACATTTTTTAGGGTGTCCAATTGGTTTTCGTCCCAGAATGATCTTTCCAAGATACTTCCTTGGTGTTCGAGTCTCCTACATCTGCTTAACGTGTCCTAGCCACTTCAGCCTTACAACATTCAGCCTTTCTTCCATGGTCAGGTTGACCTGCAGGTCTCTTCGTATCTGATCATTACTAATTCTGACCTTCCTTGTTTTCTGTTCAGCTGATCTAAGGAACTTCATTTCAACAGTTTGCAGTTGATTTACTTCTCTTTTATGTATGATGCAACTCTTCAGACTACACGTCATGATGGACAGGAGATAAGTCTTAAACAGGGTCTGTTTAGCCCTCTGAGGAACTCCCTTGTCCCAGACTACGTTCAGTACTTGATGGAAGAAGTTGGACCCTTTTTGTACCCTGTTCAACACTTCGTTCTTGGCACTTCCATCATTTGATATTGTACTCCCCAGATATTTAAAGGTATTCACACATTCTATCTTCTCTCCTTCGAGGGTGAGGTTACAAGGTGTATTTGTCCTACTAACTATCATTACCACAGTTTTGCTCTTGCTCACAGTTAACTTATATTCTTTAAACTTGGTGTTCCAAAGATCCAGTCACCTCTGACATCTCTCTCAGTTTCTCCCCAAATGGCAACATCATCAGCAAAAACAATTGCATTAAGATCTTCCTTATCTATTTATTTGAGTTCCTTTATAATAGTATCCATGAGTGAAATAAAGAGCAATGGGGAAAGAGAACTCTCTTGTTGGACACCTCTTCTTGTTTTAAACCAGTGAGATTTTCCATCTCCTACTTGCACACTACTTTCACAACCATCATACAACATTTTTTTAATTAGTGCTTCTGCCGGCTCCATGGCTAAATGGTTAGCGTGCTGGCCTTTGGTCACAGGGGTCCCAGGTTCGATTCCCGGCAGGGTCGGGAATTTTAACCATCATTGGTTAACTTCCCTGGCACGGGGGCTGGGTGTATGTGTTGTCTTCAACATCATTTCATCCTCATCACGACGAGCAGGTCGCCTACGAGCTTCAAATCAAAAGACCAGCACCTGGCGAGCCGAACCCGTCCTGGGATCTCTCGGCACTAAACGCCATACGCCATTTCATTTCTGGGATGTTATGTTTTTCTAAACATTCCTATATTTTTCTTCTCTCCACCCTGTCATATGCTTTCTGCAAATCCAAAAACCCTATTATCAAGTCCTTCCCTTTTTTCAAACTTTTTTTCATTACCTGCCTGAGTGAAAAAGTTAGGCCTGTGCTTCCTCTATTTCTTCTACCTCCATGTTCCTCTTCAAACTTATCTTTCATTACTTCTCTGAGTCTATGTTCTATAATCTTCTCCAGCATCTTAAGGCAGTGTGACAAAAGGGTGATACCTCTATAATTGGCGCCCTTCTTTCTACTTCCCTTTTTAAACAATGGCATTATAATTCCTTTTTTCCAGTCATCTGGCAACTTGTTCTCTTTCCATATGACTCCCAGTATTTGATGTAGTCACTGTATTCCAGGGATTCCAGCTGCCTTAATCATGTCTGTTGTCTAATTCTAGTCTGACATCTCTGCTCGGGTTCTAAAAAGCATGTTTTCTTCACCTTGGAGGATGGATCTTGAGGAAGGGATAAGTAGGCAGTCTAGCTTGAGCAACCGAGGAGTGAAGTCGCGTGGTGCAGTGCGTGCTGTCAACATGGTCGGTATTGAGCAGTACCGAGCTGCGATTGGGAAATGGCAGGTGAAGCAGAGGAAGGAGACCAAGAATGGACAGGTGTTAAGAAAAGAAGGAGTAAAAATGGGTGAAGCGGTGCCAGTAGTGACAGTGATAGCGATGCTACTGGTTATTGGGGGGGTGGAATTAAACCCAGTTCCAAATACCAGCGGAAAATTCAGCATGGAGGACTTGGCAGCACTTAAGGTGGTAGTGAGTGAAGTAATATAGGAAAAGTGTCAATAGGATAAGGTACAGGAAATAAAGGACATGATGGAGGAGCAGAGAAAGGAGATAGGGAACATGAAGAAATGGCTAGAAACGACGAATTGAACAGGAGAATGGGCAACAATGAGAAGGAAATAGAATTATGAAGAGGGAAAGTGAAACATCTGGAAGAGGAGGTGATGATGATGAAGAGAGAAGCAGAGGGATACAGGCAGGAGAGAATGAAGAAAGCCATATTTATATATGGTGTGGAAGAAAGTGAGAGGGAAGGCAAGATTGATCTGATATCCAAGGTGGTAGAGGTCATACGGGATAGGATGAAGATAAATTTCAGTGAAGTGGACATAGACGATGTGGAGAGAGTGGGAAAAACTAAAGGACGGAGGCCAATTAGGGTAAAATTTTTCTCAACCCTAATGGCAGAAATTGTAATAAGAAACAGTAACAATTTACAGGGCCAGAAAGTAGGGGTGAAAAGAGACATGGGAAAGGAAGGAAGTGAAAATATGAAGATGCTGAACAGACACCTGTGGAAAGTAAGATATCAGGGACTAAAGGCCCAAATAAGAGGTCAGAGGTTGGTGGTGACAAATGGAAGATGGGTTAGGGAGCACTCAGTGGCGAAGCTGAAGGAGATGGACGTACACATTAGTTCCGAGGGAGGAGAGATGACAAGGCAAGATGGAAGGAAGAAAGAAGTAACAACGAGGAGTGGAGCCGAGGAAGGAGAAGAGATCAACTCAGGTGAGAATGGACAGTACAGTGTAGATACAGAAGATCAGAACAGTGAAGGGGTGAGTGAGGGTGAGCAGCAAGGGATGAGGAGAGCAGAGTGCAGTGGTTTAGTGAGCAAGAAAGGACATGAGAAGACTGATCGACGGGAAGGTAAAGCAGTTGTGAGTAAAGGAAGAAGTAGTAGTTTAAAAGACCTTTGGGGTAAAGTTTGCAAAGGGATGGAGGGCATGGAACGGAATAGGTTGCTAAAAAAGGGTGAATGGAGATAGGGGATGAGGGGGCGAGAACTACAAGGAGTAAGATTAAAGAAGGAAACTTAGAAGGGAGGGAGGGAAAGTTATAACTATATTGGAAAATAGGATGTGTGAATATTGAGGGACTAATAAGCAAATTAGGAAATAAGAAAGTTCGGGAAGTAATAGAAAGTTTCGATGTTGTGGCACTCTTGGAGACGTGGCTGGAAACAGGGAGGAAGATCTCATGGAAGGAGTTTGTGATTAAATATAAATATAGAAGGAAGGAGAGGACTAAGGGACGCGCACCAGGAGGGATGATAGTACTAATTAGGGAAGAAATTAGTGAACTGGTGGAGGATACAGAGACAGATATGAAAGAAACAATATGGTTGAGATTGTATATGGGATGGGTAGAGGGAAGGGTGAAGAAAATAAATCTAGCGTTCATATATTACCATCCTAGTAGTTCAGCATATGCAAATAAGTATCTTTTTGAAGAGCTATTAGTGGATATTAGTATGATAAGAGAGAAGTTTGCAGGAGAAGAGGATATGTTGTTATTCGGAGATTGGAACGCGAGAATAGGGGAACAGAGCCCAGTATATAGTAGGGAGGATGGAATGTGTATGTTGAAAAGTAGAAGTAGTGAGGATAAAATGATAAACAGTTATGGGGAGAAGCTCCTAGAGATGTGCGCTGCAGGAAATTTGTATATTCTGAATGGATGGATGGAGGGTGACAGTACGGGGAATTGACCTATGTTACCGAGAATGGAGGTAGTGTGATAGATATGGTTTTAAGCTCGGAAGGAGTGTTGGAGGATATTGTAAGGATGGAAGTAGGAGACTGGATTGAATCACACCATTTCCCAGTGTGGGTTATGTTGAAAAGGGGGGAAGAGAAGCATAAAATGAAGGAAGCTGACACGAAGGATAAACAAGGGAGTGAATATAACAAGTATAAATGGTCAGAGAAAGTGGGATAGGATAGCAAAAGAGGAATTACAATTTCTGAAATATGGTTGGAAAGGTGCGTTAGAGGAGAATAATACTGACAAAGCCTTGGAATTGCTGCTACACCCAATAAAGATGATAGCACAGAAGGTAGAATGTAGGAGGAGGAAAAAGAAAGAGGGTGAAGAATGGTTTAATAGAGAGTGTGAAGGAATGCAGAGGAGGGTACTGGGTGCGTTAGGAGAGTATAGAAAGAAAGATGGGAGTGCAGAAATGGAGGTTTTCTGTAAGTTGAGGAAGGAGTATAAAAAGAACATTTGTGAGGTAAAAAAGGCATGGTTAGAGGAACAAACTGAAGCCATAAATAAAGATTGTAAGACTAACAGCATTGAAAAAGTATGGGAAAGGATTAATAGAATAATTAAGGGTGGAAGGAGTATAGAGAGAATGAGCATTGAGGAAGTTCAGTGGGTAAGGCATTTTGGCGAATTACTCGGTGGTAAGGGGGAAGAACGGTGGAGAGGGACGGGGGAAAAAGTAATTTGGATTGTTATATTATTGTGTTATTGTTTTCAATTATAATACAATGTGACTTCTCTTGTTAAACTGTGAATTTATGTTAGTTACAGATAGCCTATAGGACTGTACAACGTATTAAACATGAGTGCTGTTGCTTCCACCTCGAAAATAATTGAGTTGGCAGGCCCAGAATGTTCATGTATAATAGAAAGCTTAATGAACCCCATATTCGTTAACAACTTTTGAAGAAAAGGAAAACATAATTGAAAAAGGTAGATTTGACTGGGTCTCCCATAAGTCCAACCCCTCGTCCACATCGTGGGAGATGGGCAACATCATAAAGTAAGGGATCGCCTGGTGGGGTGATGTACAGTGGGGACTGTGTGTGTCCCGTGACTGCTTCGGTAGCTGGGAAGGCCCAGCAGGAACCTTAAAAAGTGGCAGCTAATGGGGCTATGGTGAAGATGCTGCTGCCTTGTAGTATATGGGGTTGGTTCTCCAAAGGCTAAGGGAAGAAAACCCTGATTAAAAATTAACCGTCCTCCGGAAGAGGTTGGACGTAGGGCTGACTCCCCGCTCTGTAAAAAAGGTCAAGTTGAGAAACTTCAACGAAAGAAAGCCGGACTGATCAATGGTGACAAACTTGGCGTGGAAAAGGACAATGATAATCGACCATCAGTGCATGAAAGAAAGAGAAGAAATATAAAGCGTAAGTCAGACTTATATATTGGAACCTGGAATGTGAGATCCTTGTATCTCCCAAGAGCCCTGAAGGTGCTGCTGAACCAAACAATGAAGCTGAAACAGAGCTCTACAAGAAGTAAGGTGGACCGGAAGTGGAATTCTAGAAAAGCGAGAAGCCAGTATATTCTATAGCTGTAGCGAGGAAAAGCACAAGTTCGGCAGGATTTGTGGTACACCACCAGCTAAAGCACGTTGTAATTGGGTTTACACCTATTAGTCCGAGAATGTCAGTACTCAGGATAAAGGGTAAATTCTTTAATTACTCTATAATTAACGCCCATGCACCAACAGAAGAATCTGAGGAAGAAGAGAAAGAGTTGTTGTATGAACTTTTGGAAAGAACATATGACGGTTGCCCAGGCCATGACATTAAAATAGTTGCTGGCGATCTAAATGCTCAGGTGGGAAGGGAACAGATATATAAGCCAACAATTGGTCCCCACAGCAAACATACTGTAAGTAATGATAATGATACGAGACTAATATTATTTGCAGCATCTAGAAATATGGTTGTGGGCTCCTCATTGTTCCCACACACAGATATACATAAAGGAACGTGGACATCGCTGGACGGAAACATAGTTAACCAGATTGATCATGTGTTGATAGATGCAAGGCACAAGTCAGATCTCCTGGATGTGAGGAGTCTCAGATACCCAAATATAGACTCAGACAACTTCCTGGTACGTGCGCGAATTAGGGCTAGGATCTCCAGTGCATTCAAAGGAATCCGAACCAACATACCAAATTACAATATAACAGCTCTAGAATCATCTGAAGTTAAAAAGCAATACCAGGAGAGGCTAATACAGATCCTTGAAAATACTGAAGAATGCAACGACATTGAGAATCAGTGAGAAATGATAAAAAAATGCAGTGGAGACGTCAGCAAATGAAACATTGGGGATTGAAACAAGATATAAAAGATCTCCTTGGTTTGACACTGAGTGTGAAATAGCAACAGAAGAGAAGAACATGGCATACAGAAGGACATTACAATCAAATTGTACAAGAAGAATGAAGGAAGTCTGTAAAGAAAAATGGAGGATTGAAAAGAAGATCCATCAGAGGAAAAAAAAAAGAGAGTGGATGAAGGCAAATATCGAAGAAATGGAGCTTCTGAGAAATCAAAATGAGGCGAGGAAATTTTACAGAGAGGCAAATGCTGCACGGAAACCCTTCTGTGGCAAAACTAGACTGATAAAGGATGAAACAGGAAAAATTGTTAGCGAGGGGAAAGAGATATGTGAAAGATGGTGGCGACATTTTGATAGACTCCTGAATTTCAGAATGATAACAAGACACTCAATTGATGCGCAAGGAGAAAATGACCCTGACGAAAATACAGGTCCACCAACTTTAGAAGAGATGATAACTGCCATGAAGAAATTTAAGAATAACAAGGCAACAGGAACAGATTATATTCCAGCGGAACTGCTCATGCAAGGTGGCAATGAATTGGAATGGACTTTCCTAAAAATAGCCATTTCAGTATGGGATGAGGAGAAAATGCCTCAGCAATGGGAAGAAGGAATTATATGTCCTGTATATATAAGAAAGGTGATCAGCTTGAGTGTGATAGAGGAATTATGCTACTTAACTTGGGATGTAAAGTATTCTCCAACATTCTATTTGACCGTCTTCTCCCAATTGTTCAGAGAGAGACTGGGATTTATCAGTGTGGATTTATCCCAGGAAAGTCCACTATAGATCAGATTTTCACCTTAAGGCAAATTTTAGAGAAGACAATCGAATTTGGGATTGGCACGCATCACCTCTTCATTGACTACAAAGGAGCGTATGACAGTATAGAGAGAGAGCAATTGTACCATGCTATGATTGAACTGGGAATTCCTAGAAAATTGGTAAGGTTGGTGAGAATGACAATGAGTGGGACACGAAGTAGCATAAGAACGGGAGGATGATGTCTGAGACATTAAATATACAAAATGGGGTATGGCAGGGAGACGCGCTGGCATGTCTCCTTTTTAATGTTGCCCTGGAGAAGGTGATGAGAGATGCAAACCTCCTGAATAGGGGAACAATTTTCTATAGATCAGTGCAGATACTTGCTTATGCCGATGGTATATAGTGGCAAGAACTCGAAGCAATGGAAGGGACATTCATCGCCCTTGAACAGGCCAGTAGGAAAATGGGATTGAACATCAACCATCAGAAAACTAAATATATGGCTGCTGGGAAAGCACATAAGGAGAACATGCCACCCTCAATAACTGTGGGCAATTACACCTTTGAGAGAGTTGAGCAGTTTAAATATCTGGGATCAACAGTCACCTACTCAAATGATACCTCTCATGAAATTAAACAGAGATTAATAGCAGCCAACAGAGCCTATTTTGCTATAACAAGGCTTCTCTCCTCAAGGCCCTTGACCCGTACCACTAAATTAACCATCTATAAAACACTTATAAGACCTGTGCTTACATATACCTTGGAAACTTGACCATTAACAGCAAAAGATTCTGGAATGCTGAATGCCTTCGTAAGAAAGATACTTTGAAGAATCATTGGCCCAGTCTGTGAAAGAGGAACATGGAGGAGGAGGTACAATCATGAATTGTACAACATTTATAAAGACCCACCTATTAGAAGAATAGTGAAACCAGCCAGATTGAGGTGGGCCGGGCATGTAGCACAGATGAGTGATACGGAAGTACCTAAAAAGATATTAAATGGAAATCCAGGGGGACAGACACGACAAGGTCGACCAATCACCAGATGGATGGATGGAGTTACTGAAGATCTTTGGGAAATGGGCTATAGGAACTGGAAAGTTTTAGCGTTGAATTGAGATAAATGGCGGAAGATTGTTGAAGAGGCCAAGGTTCACAATGAACTGTAGAGCCAAAGAAGAAGAAGATTTGACTGGACTTCGCACACATACAAAAAAACACTTCTGAATATTATGGGCTGATGGCTCCTCGTGTCGCAGACCGAAAATGGCTTCCTACTCAATGGACTTACAATCCGAGGAATACTACTTCGCCCGCGGCATTCCCAGTCATGATGGTGGCTTCAATAATATTCATCATCAGTTTCAGAGTAGTGTTCATTGCAGAGGGAAGGATTCATATTCCTGAGAAGGATAATCAGTGCCACAATCGTCCACTCCAAGATGTTCGAGGGTACTCCAGGTGACTCCAAATTGTTCAAAATCTCTGTCGTGTAGTTGACAGTCTCATCTGTATGACATGTCGTGTCGATAGACTTTTCAATTTATAGAAAACCGGATAATTCTTGTGAGTGCTGCTTGTTGATGACATTGACAGCTTCATGTCTTGGTGCAAGAATAGCTTTTAGACACAGCCATACATCTTAGGTGAAAACCTATGCCCACCTATGACAAACATTTCAAATCTTTGTTTGCCGTAGATTTGGCTGGGCATCGCACAGAAACAGACAGACATCATGGACTGAAGGAAAATGGCTACCTATTCCATGGACTTAAAATGGCATCTTCACTAATATAATTATGTATTACTCCTTGTTTATTATGATCGTCTATCTTGTGTCCTATATGTTTCCTCTAAATGTATACATGTCCAACCCTTGTCCTTTTTCTCTATGGGGTTTGGGTATGAAGTGAGATGAATCTTCGTAGGGAGCTTTTATGACCAGATGACTTTCATGACGTCAACCTAATCAGAGTCGTCGCGCGTGAGACTTTCTCTCACATTAAAATAAATATGAAATTTTTCACAGTTTTGTGGGGCGTAAGACTGAAATTTACTACTGAAATGAAACGCAAGTTCTACCTTATATATTTTAAATAAAAATGAAATGATTAACTGTGAGAGAGAGAAATGGCATATGGCTTTTAGCGCCGGGACTGTCTGAGGACAAGTTCGGCTCGCCAGATACAGGTCTTTTGATTTGACGCCAGTAGGTGACCTGCATGTCATGAGGAGGATGAAATGATAATGAAGACGATACATACACTCAGCCCCCGTGGCAGTGAAATTAACCAATTAAGGTAAAAATTCCCGACCCCGCCGGGAATCGAACCCGGGACTTCTGTGACCAAAGGCCAGCACGCTAACCATTTAGCCATGGAGACAGACATGATTAGCTGTTTATTAAAGACACAAATTACTACTTAAAATAACATATACAATGTACATAAAAATAACTTCCGTCCTGAAGTTGTAAAAAATAAAATCTCACACATGCATTTTATCTAGTAATATTTAGGTACAAAGCAAGGTTTCTGAGCACAATAACATTTTTAAAAACGAGGAGTGCTCATAATACAAATATTAATGCGTACAACGGGAATAAGTTTCCCACTCCACTTCAAAATAACACCAATGTCATTAGTCGCACGATGAGAAAAACTCTCACGCAGCGTGCACGGACACATAGGAACCTTTGTTCTGACTAGGGGAGGGGGTGCTTACCCTTCAAATGTGAATCGCTCTACTCACGACAGTTATAAACTCAAAAGAGGTAACAGTCACCTCCCTTTTATCACTGTGTAGTAATATCACAATAAAAAATAATGTGAGAGAAAATCTCATACAGCGACCACTTGGGGATTAATGAGATGAAATGAATGACATGATATATGATAGTAAGAATGAAGAAGATGAAACCCGGTGCCGGCACATAGCCCACTCCTCTCGAATAGCTCAAGACTTTATGTCCCCATGATGGACGAATCACCATCAACAGCATCATATGCCCTCACACCATATAAGACTAAAAACGGCTTCCTGCGCCATGGACGTAAAATAGCTCCTTGAATTCTGTTCTCTATCTATCTTATGTACGTTGCCTAGCGACAGTGACTCTACGCATTTAATCTTGGTGTCAGCATGTTGGATTATCATATTCCGATAAACGTTTTCCAATAGTTCTTCATTCATAACTCACTAACAAAAGCGAAAATGAATATTCCGGCTTCGAGGTTTCCATCTCAGATCTCTGTGTGCTGTAGATTTTGCTGGGCATGGCGCACGTGCAAAACACACATGAACAGACAAACACTTTCTTTTATTTTTATATTATTTTATATTATATTGTATTATATTATTATTATTATTATTATTATTATTATTATTATTTGTGAGATGAAATTGTTTACACCTATTAGTATTATTATTATTTACTGTATGTAGTTATGTACAAACTTTATTTGGTATAAATCATGAATGTATTATTTGTGAGGTTATGTCATGAAACATCGTTTGTCCAACCCTTGTCCCGTTTCTCTATGGGGTCGGGTGTGAGGTGAGATGAATCTGTCATGGCGGCTTTTTATG
Organism: Anabrus simplex; assembly: GCF_040414725.1. Lineage (NCBI taxonomy): Eukaryota > Metazoa > Arthropoda > Insecta > Orthoptera > Tettigoniidae > Anabrus > Anabrus simplex. Next base: position 142,693,646 of record NC_090265.1, read on the forward strand.
GCCGCATGCCCTACCTGGCGTCAACCTCATCAGAGGAGTTATGGAATGAAATGAATGACGTGGTATGTGATAGTAGGAAGGGAGAGGGTGAAACCCGGTGCTGGCACATAGCCTACTCCTGTTGAATAGCACCAACGGGTCTGCACAAGGCTTTATGTCCCCATCTGACGGACGAATCACCATCAACAGTGTCATATGCCCTCACTCCATATGAGCACTGTGGAGAGGTTTGAAATTTAATCCAGGCTTTTGGCACACAATCTAGTGATTAGAAATTGTATACCACCACCTCCTCTATCCTGCTGGCCAACATTCTGATGGTGAAAATTTTTTCGACCAATGGGACTCGAACTGGCTAACCTCGGTGTCAGACCGTTTAGACTTCAACGCGTGAACGATCATGGCCACCAGACAGGCTTTTGTCATGAAAACATCTGCTGTATGTATATTAATGTGAGTTTATTTAATGTAAGAACACGTAATTAATAGTATGTCATTCATTATTACCTGTATATGATGTATAAATCCAATGCAATGTTGTGCAACACACGGTAATAGTCCAGAACAACGTATCTTTGGCACTAGAAAGTTACAAAAAAAATCCATTCATTGTAAATAGGCTATTGGAGACTCTCAAAATTATGAGAAATCATGTTGTGTCATATTCTTCTAGAATAGGCAATGTATATAAATGTATATAAAGAGGCAGTCTTGAGGGTTGAGTGGAGTTGTTAACGAGAGTTGCCAGTGAAAGTCGTGAACGCATGTTGTGAGTTTGGTGACATGCTAACGGAGCCTTCTTTTTCATAGTGTTTTGTTCAAGATGGCAGTTTATTAGTGCGTGTGTGTAGAATATGTATATATAATTTGTAAATAAAATAGTGTACACAATTGGCAGCATTTCATGTGGTAACAATACCCAGCACCCAAGCCATCGGAATTAACCAATGAAGGTTAAAATCCTCAACACCACCGGGAATCGAACCCAGGACCCCTTGGACCAAAGGCCAGCATGGAGCCGGATAATATAAGTAATGAAAAGGAACAAGTGACAAAAAATGAAGAGGCTCTCTTTGATGCTGCCCTTTGATGTAATGAATAAAACACTATGCCAATTTCTCAATACTGTAAGAAAGGTTTGTGCTGAAGTCTTTTAGCATACAGTTACAAATATCTTCAAATAATTTTGACAAATATAACATGGTGGAAAATCAATATCAGCTGCAATGATGGTTGAGGCAATTGTTATCATGGCAAAATAACAAGAATGTCAACTTGTAGTGGAATGACAGTGTCAACTTGTAGTGGAATGACAGAAGAATGCACGATTACTGTTAGGACAAGGTTAAATCTTTACATTCATCTTGTGCCATAACTATATGGGTAACATTCATTCAAAAGATACTACGGTTATTAACTTCTGTAGTTATGTTCTGTTCACGGAACATTCAAGGGAAGTACATATATTAGTTCTATACAGAACTCCTTGCTTTTAGACAAATTAGTGGTAAAAATAATATTCAGTGCTACATATAGTGTCTAACAAACTACCTGTTGCCAGACTTAACTACTTGCAAAATGGTTTGGCAGAAAAGTAGAATGAACTAAATACAAAACTTGACCCCTAAAATAAAATAATTCTTAAACATGCAGGATAACTTTTAACTTTTTTTCTTTCCAAGATGGCGTCAGCAAAGGATGTAAGTGAAGATAGCTCCCGGTTCTCTTGTGAAATAAAGGGAATAAGTGTGGTGAAAACAAGAAGCGAGTGAAGAATGGTATCCAGTGTGAAAAGTGTTTAATTTGGTACCATTTTGAGTGTATATGTAGTGCTGATTTTGCTAAAAATGAAGATACTTGGACCTGTGTGAGCTGTGGCGAGAGCAGTTTGAATAGCGGTAACAAACTTAGGCCTACAACAGTCAACGAATCGCTGGGGTCTCATTCCTTGGAGGATGGAGGTAATGATAATGTACTTGTAATTCTGTCTTTATTGCAACAGGATTTACAAGTATTAAAAGCAGAGAATGAGATTTTGAAGAAGGTACGTTTACTGGAATCGAAAGTACCAGTACCAGTAAACATTCAGAACACAGGTGGCTCCGTGAATTCTAGCACGTGGTGTCAAGTTGCTTCAGATTCTAGGAGGAAAAGTGTACAGTTAAATAAGGACAACTTTGTAATTGACATCAAAAATAGATTTTCAGCCCTGAGGGAAGTAAGCGATACACAAGGACTTATCCGTATGGGAAGCAGTCAAACGTATAGCGCAAAATCAGTTACAAAAAGCGGCAAAGTTAGGCCTAAAATCCCACACAGTGCACCGGCGAAAGTGTCGAACATTCTTATATTTGGTGATAGCCAGGCGAGGGGAATTGCAGAGAAAATGAACAATGAAGATATTGCAGCATCGGCCGTCATCTATCCTGGGGCCCCAATCAAGAAGGTATTGGAAAACACGGAACAGGCAGCAAGAAATCTCGGAAGTCGTGATGCAGTAGTGATCATCAGCGGGACGAACGACGTAGGTCACAACGACGCTAAGAATGTCATTTCTAAATTTAAATGTACACTAGGTAAGCTGACTCACACTAACATCTTTGTAGTGAACGTGCCCCACAGTGCATGATTTGATTAGAGACTCGTGTGTGAACACTGAAGTGGACAAAGTTAATACAGATATGGTTAAAATTTGTAAACATTTTTGTAATACACAGGTAACTGATAACAGCAGTTTTGAGAGACACTATTACACAAAGCATGGCCTTCATCAAAACAATTCAGGTAAATGAAAGATGGGAAATATTGTTCTAGATTTTATTAATCTTAAGATATGTACTGTAAAAAAGGCAACTCCCTTGAGTTATAATACCGACCAGAAAAACTAGTAGAAAGAGCCAGCTGTACTTCAAGCTGGCTCTGTCAACTAGAAAATGAAACTCAGGAAAGTAAGAAATTTCAAGTTACCCAATTGCAACAGTCAAGTTTTAGGGAGGAAGGGGGTCTGAGATTGCTCTTGGTAAACTGTCAGAGTGTAGTAAATAAACAATTAAAATTCGGTACATTGATGGAATCTTATAAGACTGATGTGGTGATAGAAGTGGAATCGTGCTTGAGAGAAGGGGTGGGTAATAGAGAAGTATTTCCAGAAGGGTACACAGTCTATCGTAGAGACCGAGGAGATAAAAAAGGAGGGGGGGGGGTTGTGCGTGTTTATTCTGGTGAAGGAAACTTATTGCTCACATGAATGGTTTACCGATGAAAGGGATGAAATATTAGGGATAAAATTAGTATGTGATAATATGAAGGAGGTGGGAATTATAGGAACATACAGGCCTGGAAGAGAGGAAAGAGACATGGAAATATTTGAGAAAATAATAGATTATACTCATAAAAACAATAATAATGATATGGTAATAATTGGGGGAGATCTAAACTTGCCTGAAGTTGAATGGAATGGAGCTGCAAGTGAAGCCCATGAACAGAAACTGGCAAATAAGTTAATTTGGGAGGGAGGATTTACACAAGTAGTACAAGAACCAACTCGTCTCAATAACTTACTAGATGTATTCTTGGTTAAACCATGGGAAATTGTTGATAAAACTGAGGTAATTGAAGGAATAGGTGACATTAAGGCTGTAATAACGGATGTAGGACTGGTACCAAAAAGGCTTAATAAGAGGGTCGCACAAGACAAGAAATTGTACAGAAAAACTAAAGTTGATGAATTTGGGACTTACCTTAAATCACAATTCAGTTGTTGGATAAGTGAAGGGAGTAATGTGGATACACTTCGGGCTAAATTTAAAGGAATCATTTGGGAATGAGAGAACAAATTTGTACCTGTTAAGAAGGGTAAAATGACCTCAGACCCTGTTTTATTATACAAGGGAAATAAGAAAATTAAAAAGAAAATGTAGAATAGTAAACAGGAAAATCAAAGAGGGTAGGGAGAGTAGAGAAACTAGAAAACAGCTAATGAGGGAACTGACTAGAGTGAAAAAGGAAGCAAAAGAGAATTATATGAATGGCATACTTCAAGAGGGTAATGACCACAGAGGGAAATGGAAAAAGCTGTATTCATATATCAGGAATCAGAAAGGAAAAGTAATCCAGGAGGGTGTGAACACTATTTAACAGATACTGAGAAAGCAAACCTATTTAGTAGGGAATTCAGAGATTCAGTAGATGATTGTCAGGAGTTGGAAACCGAAACAGAAGATAGAGAGGGAGAGACACAGAGGGAAACAAGAAGCTTCTCATTCACAAATGAAGATATTTTCAGAGAAATCAAACTGGAAAAGCAAGGAAAAGCAGCAGGAAGTGATCAAATTACTGGGGAGGTGTTAAAGACAATGGGGTGGTACATAGTGTCTTATTTAAAATTTCTTTTTGACTATGTCATAAATAATAGTGTAATACCAAAGGAATGGAAGGAATCTATAATAATACCAATTTATAAAGGAAAGGGTGATAAAAGGAAACCAGAGAACTACAGACCAATCAGCCTGACCAGAATAGTTTGTAAAATACTGGAGAGTTTAATATCAAAGTACATCAGAGAGATATGTGATGATAAAAATTGGTTCATGAGGAGCCAGTATGGATTTAGAACGAAATTTTCTTGCGAGGCACAACTGATGGGATTTCAGCAAGACATATCAGATCAATTGGATTCAGGAGGCCAGTCAGATTGCATAGCCATAGATATTTCCAAAGCTTTTGATAGAGTGGAACATGGAATATTATTAAAGAAATTGAAGGGAATAGGATTGGACGTAAGGGTTACACGTTGGATAAAAACATTTCTAAATTCAAGGGTTCAGAAAGTCAAAATAGGAAATAATGTATCACAGGAAGAGAAAGTTTGCAAGGGAATTGCCCAGGAATCGGTCCGTTACTTTTCTTAATGTACGTAAATGATTTAGGGAATAATATAACATCAAAAATCAAATTGTTTACAGGGAAATAAATAACATTGAGGATTGTTCAAAATTACAAAGGAACCTTGAGTGTATCCAGCAATGGGTTGAAGAGAATAATATGAAGGTTAATGGAGGCAAATCAACTGTTACAACATTTACAAACAGAAGTTTAAAACTGAATTTGAATATACTTTGGATGAGGTAGTTATCCCAAAAGATGGCAAGTGCAAATACTTAGCTGTGAGATTTGAAAGTAATTTGCACCGGAAGGGTCATGTGAATGACATTGTTGGGAAAGCATACAGATCGTTACATGTCATAATGAGGCTACTTAAAGGATGCAACAAAGAATTAAAAAAGAAAAGTTACTTAAGTATGGTTTGTCCATTATTGGAATATGCAAACAGTGTTTGGGATCCTCACCAAGAATACCTAATAAAAGAAATAGATAGTGTGCAGAGGAAAGCAGCAAGATTTGTAACAGGGGATTTCAGGAGAAAGAGTAGTGTATCAGAAATGTTAAAGGAACTTGGTTGGGAAACTTTCAGTAAGAGAAGGGAGAAAACTAGACTTATAGGATTATATAGAGCCTATACAGGAGAAGCAGCATGGGGAGATATCCGTGAGAGGCTTCAGTTGGAAAATAATTATATCGGCAGGACTGACCACAAATATAAAATTAGAAGGAATTTTAGCAGAAGTGATTGGGATAAATTTTCATTCATTGGGAAGGGTGTGAAGGAGTGGAACAGTTTACCAGGGCTAGTGTTTGATCCTTTTCCAAAATCTGTACAGATATTCAAGAAGAGAATAAACAGCAACAGAGAAAATAAATGAAATCTTAGAGGGCATTCGACCAGTACAGGTTAATATAAATAAAAAATGTGTGTGAATAAATTAATTCCATCCCCTGGTCTAAGGAGTTTGGACAGCCAAAGTAGGGGACTGCCTGTAGGGGTGAAGTACAGTGGGGACTTCGAGGGCCCTGGGACCGCTACGGTAGCTATGAAGGCCCTTCAGGAACTCTGAAAAGTGGTGGCAAAAGGGGCTCTGGTTAAGATGCAGCAGGTCGTTATGCTACTTAGGTTCCAGAATGGGTGAAAAAAAGAAAAAAAGTAAATAAATGCAATGTAAATTTTAATCTTATACCAGTTGTATAGTATCATTTGAAGTAATTCCACATACTGTATATCAGTTGACTATATTTGTAAGTAGTTCAGGAGATATTATAAGTAGAATTTTGTAAACAATATAAATTTATTAAGGATGAGCTGTGTGTTTAATAGAAAAAATTGTTAGCGTAAATTGTGTAATATTGTATTATGGGAAAATTTTCTTCTCTTGTTAATTTAATATTTAGTGCTTTACAATAATGTATTTTAGTGTACCATTTTCCACCTAGGTAGACACCTCATTTGCAAATAAAGAGATTTTGATTTGATTTTGTTTCGATTTGACTATCAACTTCTTCTTTCTTGGCCATATATGTACCCATAAAATAGGCACCTGAGCTAACTCAGGGTCTCCTCATCTGACTCAGAGAGAGTAGGTCAGACCTTTTTGTGTTAGATCTAGTGGCACTTCACTTTTACTTAAAGCAGCTTTAGCAGTTCAGTTCTGTGTTGCCTAGGGCCGCCCTCTTCCTCTCTTCTGCTCTCTGATGGCAAGAGCTTTCTCTCCTGGGTGGTGTTCACCACTTCTAATGTGACCATACCAACAAAGCTGTTTTTATTCTACCTTGTCACCAATGGGCACACTTTAAAAGATCCTTGCACATGCTCATTTTGCACTTTGTCATGCAGAGCGATGCCTGCCAACCAACATATCATCCGCATCTCTGACATGCATTTAATGATCATGCTTCTTCTGTCTTGCCCAGCATTTGGAGCCATACACGAGGGTAAGCCAGATAGTAGTTTTGTACACTTTGCCCTTCAATTCGACTGGCATCTGCTTATCACACAGAACACCAGTAAGAGACTGCCATTTCGTCCAACCAACACTGATACGTTGCTTGACATCTGCGTCAATATTATCATCAGTTGTGATGACTGATCCAAGATATTTGAACATGTTGGCCATCACATTATGTTGTCAAGGACATACAGAAGAATGGCGACACACCAGATCAAATGTGGGAGAGATTCCAAAGGTACTGTACCAGCAGGGCAAAGCATCATCTTAGAGTTTTTAATGGCAGACTGAAAATATACAATGTACAATATAAGTGCCAATGTCATCAATGAGTGGCTGTACTCTTTTATCCCACAGCTGAAACCACTTAATCTTCGTAGTTGGTCTGACTAACGGATGGCATAGTTCAAGCTTGCTGATCAAAGGTTCTTCTAGGATGATGGTGGTGGTGGTGGTGATTATTGTTTTAAGAGGAAGTACAACTAGGCAACCATCCTCTTTATAACATTGATCAGAGAAAAAGTGGAAGGGATCAGACACTTCGAAAAATGAAGGTATTGGCCAAAGGAAGACGAGGGCCACGAAGGGCATGAAAATGAAAGACTCCCTAGGCCTCCATACGTAATACCGTTGGGGTCTGAAAAGAACAAGAGTTGACCAAGAGAGGTCAAATAGGATAGATGAAAGTGAGGAGCCTGGCACAAGTAAGTGGAAGCAATGCCAGGACTCAGCTGAGGGCCTCGTGGTCGCCAACCCACGCTCCAAAGTTCAGAGCCCCTGAGGCCCCTTTTAGTTGCCTCTTACGACAGGCAGGGGATACCGTGGGTGTTATTCTACCGCCCCCACCCACAGGGGGGTCTTCTGGAATGACCTTGCAGTCAAATTGTTTCAGCAGACCACAGTTGCAAAGAATGTAGTCAGTCTGCATACATGACTCTCTCCTCCACTCAGTTTTTTTTAACCATGGATGAGGTCTTCACCTTGTACATACTTCTTCAGAAATAATAATAATAATAATAATAATAATAATAATAATAATAATCATCATCATCATCCTTCAGGCTAGCAACCCATCGGAAGGACATTTGATTGCTTTCAAGTCTTGCAAAAAGAAAAAGGCATGACCATAACGGGACACATTATTATTATTATTATTATTATTATTATTATTATTATTATTATTATTATTATTATTATTATTATTATTATTATTAAATTTGCTCTCAAAGTTATCATGTAACATATATGAAGAGTAAATGATAATACATGCTTTGCTACAAACCTTGATATAGTTTTGGCAAGTAGATAATGGTAACCCCACAAGGCTGACACCATTTATTGCAATGATCTGGTCACCAATGTTTAGCTGCCCACATCGAGCTGCTGCACCTGCAGGGGCTAGATTGGCAATCACCACAGTAGGTAACATTGAACCCCAGCCAGATTCCACAATGACAACACCCAGAATTTCTCCTTTTGCTTTAGGCACCACCACCTGCAACATAAACATAAACATAACATACAACATAACATGTAACATAACATTTCTCCTCACAACTACAGATTTTTTTCCTGACGTTCCCACCTAAAATCTAGTAGGCACTACGGTCAATTAAAAATTCCGAGAAGAGTGTTTGGAGGCAACATAATTACATGATTCCGACGGACTTATGGCTTCCCATTCAACAGATATAAATGTCAGTGAAATGAAACAGATATTTTATTAGACGTTAAAAAGGATTTTAATGACTGTGATTGTACTCTTTCAATCAACAGCATAACAGATTAAACTAACAGTTCACTAGATTTTAAAACAGTGAATTTTTCAGAGCTCAAGAAGAGTGTTTTAATTCAACAGATACATGGACGGTTATTAGATTTTAAGATGCAATTTACAACAATCTCAAGAAGTGGTTTTGATGGTGATGATGCTTGCTGTTTAAAGGGGCCTAACATTGAGGTCATCAGCCCCTAATGGTACGAAATGAGACAAAATGGAACAACAAATTAAAAGTCCAAGATTCTCCACTGACCAGAATTCAAAACATGAGGACGAAGAATGAATGGATGGAGATGAATTTAAAACAATCAGTGGATGTGACCTGCAATGCCTTACATTCACAGAAACTGACGTAAAACAATAGGATTACTGACCAAGGGACTGCTGCTATAGCATAACACTGAATCGATGATGCTTGCAGTCTAAAGGGGGCCCAAAATCCAAGTTATTGGTCCCTCATAATGGTACTTATCGCTAGGAAAGTAGAACCATGGTATTTGTCATGTTGCGGTACTAATCAAAAGTAGCAGAGACTCGCGGTGTTCCACATATTATGGTACTACTTACAGGTTATGACATTTGACATATAATACAAACCTATGGTTTTTCTCACTTTGCGGCACCATTTACAAGCAACACACACCTATGGTGTTCATCACATAAGAGTACTAAGCACAGGGACCTACATTATTCCGTGGTGTTCTTCATATAGTGGGTACTAATCATAGGCAAGGCAGAACCATGGTAGCTATCATTCAGGGTCCTGCTCATATGGTGGTACTAATCACAGGTACTGCAAAAGCCGACCGCACGGTGCTCCCGTGTGCTACTAATCACAAACCTATTTGGTACCCAATATAGTGGTACTACGCGCAAGTAAAAGCGACCTATGATGTTCCCCGCGTGGTGGTACTAATCACAAGTAGTTTCATGGTTCCAAGACAATCATCCCTTGGTCACCCCTTTTACTCGCCTCTTATGACAGGCAGTGGATACCGTGGGTGTATTCTTCGTCTGCATCCCCCACCCACAGGGGGTTGTAAGTTTGGTCCGCAAGAGGTATTTTATTTCCCTCAAGTCCGCCGGCAAGCCGGTTAGGACCCCCCTATCCGCCACCTGGGATGCGCCACGTGGGAGTATCACCTTTCTCCCTGCTATGCCAGTGTAGTAGGTTCGTGGAGAAGTGGTTTTTAATGATTGGGTGTACTATTTTAATTGTTAATGTAAACAACTGAGGATGATCCATGGATGGAAACTAGTATTGTAGTTTAGATGTTAATAAATTAATTTTATAACATTGATTAGGTGGGAACGTCACAAAAAAAATAATTCTAATTGCGAGTCGAAAACCATCAATGTGTAAAAATGAAACTAATTGCACATGATAACATAACATGAGATAAATGAATGTAGAAGAAACGGGACTGATAAGAAGAGACCCTTCTATTGGAAGACGGTCATGTATGAAAATGTGGACAATGTTTTTTTGTTTTTTTACACTTTGCTTTACGTCGCACCAACACAGATGGGTCTTATGGCAACGATGTAATAGAAAAGGCCTAGGAGTGGAGAAGAAACAGCCATGGCCTTAAGGTACAGCCCAAGCATTTACCTGGTGTGAAAATAGCAAAATGATGGAAAACCATCTTCAGGGCTGCCAACAGTGGGGTTCGAATCCACTATCTTCCGGATGAAAGCTCATAGCTGCGCTCCAGCATGGCCAATTCACCCAATGTTTGGATATTGTCCTGGTCCTTTTGTGCTTTCATGTTTGTCCTTGGCTCCTTTCCTATAGCTTCCTCTTTCCTCTTCTGATGCTGACCTGTCGTGGTGTGTATCCCATTATTTGTTCCTATTCATGTTCCTTTCTATATGTGAATTGATTTTTCAAATGTTTATTCCATTCAATGAATATTTAATTTTCAAGATCGCATTGTACTCGAATGAGCTTTTAACTTATAAGGTTGTGTTCAGCATAGTACATATCAAAGAGATGTTAAGTACAGAACAAAAAATGACCAATTGGACACCAGTCCTGATTTTGCATCGGTTGCTCTATCCAACTGAGCTATGGTGACCTAGGTCAAATTTGTTCTGCAGTAATGCCAGACCTGTAGTTTAGATCCTTTCCAACAGAACAAATAAGGATCCATTCCTCCTTTTGTGTTTGTCATCAATCAATCATCAGTGATCTGAATTTAGGGCTATCACCCAGCTGGCAGATTCTCTATCAATTGTGTACCTAGCTTTTTCTTAAAATGTTCAAAGAACTTAGAAATTTATTGAACATTTCCCTTGATAATTCCAATCCCTTAATCCTCATCCTTCAAATGAATATTTGCTCCAATTTTTCCTCATGAATTCCAACATTATCTTCATATTATAATCTTTTCTACTTTTAAAAGCTCCACTCATGCTTATCTGTCTACTAACGTCATTTCATGCCATCTCTACTCTGACAACTCAAAACATACCACATATTGCATGCTATAAACTTAATTTTTTGGTCTGTATTGACAAAATATTATTGAAATGTTTTACAGATACCCCTGAGGTTCCACCTATTCAATACAACTTATAATCTTATAGATTAAATATGTTTTACTTTCTTAATATTAAAATATGGGCTATGTTTTGCCTTGTCTTTGAGATATCCTCAGCCATAAAAATGTCATTAAGATTAAAATATAATACTGCACTGGCCGTTGAGAGTGTTCTTATTATACATTTAATATTTGTTTTTAATCTTCCTTGTACAGTTTTCCTCTGTGGAAAAAGTCCTCAGATACCAGCACCTTAAAAACAATGTTAACTAAACATATACTTTTTAATTAAATCACTTATTCAAACACCCCTTCGTATGTTAAAAACTGGATTTGAGTTTACATAAAATTGGACGTGTTTTTATATACAACTATTCAATAATTTTCTGAATACACTACTGATGTTTTTGTCGTCTTATTGCAAGTTGTAGAGAAGAGGGAACATCTCAGGGTGTGTTGTGAACCAGCACGGACCTAGCGAATCTCAGTAGATATACAGTATGTTGTTCAGATATTGTAAAAGTACCTCTCTTCCTCCACACAGCTGACTACCTTAAGTAACTTCACCCGCCCTGTTGGCCGCTGCTGTTCATCTCGTGTGAGAGAGACTTTTACAATATCTGAACACCATATATCTACTGAGATCCTTAACACACAACACACCCTGGGATGTCCCCTGTTCCTTTCAGCTTGCAATAAGACTACAACAAAAACATTAATTGTGCATTCAGCAAATTATTGAAGAGTCGTATATAAAAATTTGTCCAATTTTATGTAAACTCAAGTCCAGCTTTTAACAAGACATACTAAATGTGTTTTAATAAGTGTTTTAAATTAAAATGTGCATGTTTAGTTAACATTGTTTTTAAGGTGCTGGTACGTGAGAGGGACTTTTTCCACAGAGAAAAACTCTACAAGGAAGATTAAAAACAAATATTAAATGTATAATAAGAACACTAGAGCTTCCATGGCTCAGACGGCAGCGCGTCGGACTCTCACCGCTGGATACCATGGTTCAAATCCCAGTCACTCCATGTGAGATTTGTGCTGGACAAAGCGCAGGCGGTACAGGTTTTTCTCCGGGTACTCCGGTTTTCCCTGTCATCTTTCATTCCAGCAACACTTTCCAATATCATTTCATACCATCTATCAGTCATTCATAAATCACTTTGGGAGTGGTGACCCCATCGTACTAATAGACTATATGATTCACTCATTACATCCCTGACCCGGTCAATGACTGGAAAACAGGCTGTAGGTTTTCATTTTCAATAAGAACACACTCAATGGCCATTCTAGTATTATATTTTAATCTTAACAATTTTTTTATGGCTGAGGATGTCTCAAAGACGAGTCGAAACATGTCACACGTTTTAATATTAAGAAAATGGAACATATGTAATCTATAAGATTATAAGTTGTACTGAATAGGTGGAACCTCAGGGTAACTGTTAAAACATTTCAGTAACATACCACATATTCTAGCATCTCGTCTCCTTACTCCCAAGTCTTCCCAGCACAAAGTTTGCAATGTTTTCATAACACTACTCTTTGTCAGAAATAATCATCATCATCATCATCATCATCATCATCATTATTTCCCATTTCCAGCATTCCGGATTGGGTTGTAAATCAAGGACCTCCATCGCTGCCTGTCTTTTCATCACTCTTCTCCTTTTATAAGTACATCTTCTGGTTTTCCTCCCCTTCTTCTCTATGCACTCCCACACTAAATCTGTCCACCTCTTTCGGGGTCTTCCTCGTGGTCTCTCTCCTGTTAACTTCTTTCAAAAAGCTTTTTTTGGCACTCTCTCTTCTCCCATTCTCATCATATGCCCATACCACTTTAGCTTTGTTGTTTCTATCCTGACTTGAAGTTTCAAGATTCCTGTCCTTTTCCTTATCTCTTCATTTCTAATTCTATCCTTTCTGGTCTTGCCCTCGATATCTCTTAGGAATTTCATCTCCGCTGCCTGTATTCTACTCTCTTCTCATTTTGTTGTAGTCCACGATCCAGCTGCATAGGTTAGCCCTCTACTGCATACTGTTGCCATTAGGCAACAAATAACTTTTCACCTGTGTAAATGGATAAATATTATAGACAGAGGTAGTTTTACGGCACACCTTCAACTGTACAGTCAATTAAACACATACCCCAGTGATGCCTTGTTTTTTTTTTTTTACATAACAAGACAAAACAGCCCTACAGCCAAAGGTACTCCTTCCACCCTGTCAACATCCACGCGAACCAACCACCGTTTATTTTACGTAGGCCCTCCCCATTATATTACCACAGGCTTCAGGAGTACCTCTGGCTCAACCTCAAATACATTACCGACCTACGGTCGTGCAAGTATACTTGCGCCTTGCAATACGTACCCGTGGCCAGTAGGCAGTAATGTTCGGTCTTTGAATGTTAAAAGCTTAGCGTAAAATCGTGAAAAATCGTATATATATTCCAATATGGCAATATATGGCAATCCATATCACATACGAGTGTTAAGCTATTAGGCCCAGTTAAGAATTGCTGGTATATCTAAAACAGTGAGCGTATGTTGAACAAGGCTTGAAATTTTCTTCACCAAACGGAAACGAAAAATAATTCATGCAGTAGAGGGTTAGTATGGGTTCATAATAGGTTGAATATAATACTTTCTTACATTTCTTCGGGACATCATGGTTCCACAAAATACATCTTACACTCTGGTAGAAGCTGTTTTCTTATTGTATTCTTTTCCCAATTTCCTCGGTTATCTTTCCATCTTCTGTGATCACACTTCCCAAGTACTTGAAACATTTAACCACTTCCAGAATTTTAGCATTCAGTTTTATCTTTCCACTTCCTTTCTTCCTTCCTTCCTCCCTCCCTCCCTCCCTTCCTTCCTTCCTTCCTTCCTTCTCCTTGTTATCACTATTGTTTTACTTTTCTCTGTGCTTACTTTCATCCCAAATTTCTCTCTCTTGATTCCATGCATCTATTTGTTTTTGCACTTCCGTTTCATCCTCACCCCATATCACTATATCATCTGCAAACAACACGGCTTTTGTTGCCTGTCTTCCCAATCTCTGTTTAATGTTCTTATGAATTTCACCCATGACAAATGATGAATAGTATGGGGGATAGTACACTTCTCTGTCGGAGACCAGTTTCAAATTTAAACCATTTTGTTTTTCCTATACACCCTACTAACACAATTTTTGTTCATAGCTTTTATCAATTGCACTTCCACTCTGTTAACTTGTTTTTTTCCTTAATGTGTCCCATACCAACTGTCTGGGCACACTGTCATAAGCTTTCTTAATGTCAATAAATGTCATCACTATGTCTTTTCCAAACTCCCATCGTTTCTCCATCATATGTCTTAATGTAAAGATCAGGTCAAACGTTGATCTATCTTTCCTAAAACCATACTCTTCTTCTTCCATTTCTCCTTCTAGCTTCCTCCTCAGTCTTCCTTCCAATACTCTCTCAAATATCTTAGCTACATGGGCAATAAGGGTGATCCCTCTCTAGTTATTACATTCCTTTTTATCACCTCTTTTAAATATCGGGATAATGAAACCCTTTTCCCACTCTTCTGGGATCTCTTTCTTCCTCCATATTATTCTAAATAATCTATACAGCCACTGTAGCCCTATTGGTCCTGCTGCTTTTATCATTTCCTTAGTTACCCTATCCACTCCTGCTATTTTACCGCTCTTTATCTTTTGTATGGCTTCCTCTAACATCTATATCTCCTTTTCTTGTTCTTCTTTCCCCATTGTTTCTTCTTGCTCCTTCTCATCTACCAGTTCACTATATTTAATATTTAGCAATTCTGAGAAGTATTCTTCCTATCTTTTTAGGATGTCATCTCTTTGCATCTATATCTGCCCTGTTTCAGTTTTAACAAATTTTGAATCCTCACTATTTTGTAAACTATTCTTCACCAAACCATACAAAACCTTTTTACTTCCCTTTATATTCTCCTGTAAAGTTTCACAGAAACTTTCCCAGCTCTTCCTGTAGCATTTTCTTACGTACCTTTCTGGCTTTTTTATATTTCTGCCAATCCTCCGTACTATTGTTGCCTATCCACTTCCTCCAAACCATTTGTTTCTCTTTAACCGCTTCCTTTACCCTACTGTTCCACCAAGGAGTCTCATTTTCCTTTTACCTCCATGATAGTCTACCACAGATGTTTACTGGACACTTTACAAAACCATTTCTGAAACATGTCCATTCCTCTTCCACACTGTTCATGCCATCTTTGGGAATTTCTTTCTTCAGATCCTCTTGAAGCTTTTGCCTTATTTCTTTCTCTTTTACCTTCCATCCCTTTATTTTTCTTTCCCTTTTTTCTATTAACTTCATTATTTTACCCAGTCTTAATTTGGCTACCACCACTTTATGGTCTCCTTCGAAATCTGCTCTTGGCATTGCTGTCACATCTTCCAGTTGTCTACGTTTCTCCTTCTCCACCAGAATAAGATCAATCATTGTCTTTGTCTTCCTATCTCCCCAACCATATGTAATAAAAAAATTTAAAAAACAGAAATCACCCAGAATAAATCAAGCTGATTTCCTTTGAATTTTTCTGGTTCTTGTATCAAGTAGTCCTGGTGAGGGTCCCATATAATGGAACCATACTCTAACTGTTGTCTTACCAGAGACTTCTATGCCCTCTCCTTTATATCCTTACTACAACCCCTATATGCTCTCATAACTACATTTATGTGAAGAGATCTGTAACCTTTCTTAACAACCTCATTAATATGATTACCCCAATGAAGATCATTTCTTATGTTAACACCTAGGTACTTACAGTGTTCCCCATGATATGTTATCACTCCAACAATACAATAATTAAAACTGAGCAGACTTTTCCTCTTGGTGAAACTTACAACTTGACTCTTCATCCCATTTACATTCATACCATTGTCCTCTGTCCATCTCACAACATTGTTTAACCTTCTGTTGGTCGCAATATATAAAGTTTCAAGGCAGGTCGCAATGTACCTGAGAGATCCCCCCACGTATAAGTTTCAGGAAGTTCAAGTGGGCAGCTATGAAGTACTCCTTATGTTTAGCAAAATTCTGATCCCAAAATAAGCCACATTTTATAACCAACTATTTTCTTCAAAATTTTAGGTATCTTTGCAGTATTTACAATTTTAATCGCAAAGAAAATCTTATATTGGTGGAAACTATGTTCATACGTCTCAGCAATAACAACAAACATGGGAAATATCATAAACAGGGCTAAACAGGTCATATATTCTTCAGTAAGGATTCTACAAAAACACTCATATTTTGCAAAGGCACTAGCCAATCATGTTCCTTTCTTTCTTCATGGGTTTGGCGGTCATCAAATCTTAAACAACGAATCAAGAGCTTAAATCTCCTGAGACTCATTACCAGTGCAAACTTTTCTATACCATCTCCATCAGTGCCCCAGAGATCTTCAAGGCTATGCCTATTCCCTCTGTAAGATCCTGCCAAGTACAATAGGCCAAAGAATGCTTTTATCTCTATCTGGTCTGTATGCTCAGCATCCCTTTCACGAGTAAAATTTTGTTTTACGTAGTCCACGTATTGATTTGTGTAAGTTACAATAGTGTCTATTATTTCCTCCGTAAATAAACACTGCCAGGAGTAAAGCGATGATTTAGCTTGCTTTGCTTGTCCTATAAGTCCAGGTAGATGTCGTACGAGAGTGTGCTTCCTGGTGTTGACCTGTTGGGATTGTGGCACCATACACCATTTTGTCTTGTCATTCCCTTCATAATAATTAGCACTGGCCTCTAATTCTCCTTGTTCATCAGCATCACCGTTGCCATCTTCTTGTTCTGTTTTGCGAGTCACCATCTCTTGATTCCAGAAGATCGTCACTGTTTGTGTCACTTTCGTCTTCAAAATTCTCATGTGAGGCATCATCTTCATCCAGCAAAAGTCGTTGGACATCCTCCACATCTTCTGCTCTGTCTGAGTTAAAATATTCCTTCCTACTGGCCATAATGTATGGTAAATCTAAAATAAAGAGAAATTGGGACGTAAGTAGTCGCAATGTGCCTGTGAGGCACTGGGCTTATATTGCACTATCTACATGCTTACATGGGAAATTACACCAAATTTAGGGTAAACAAATAATTTAACTACTTACAAAACAACAATTGTTTGCATCTCTTTGAAACACCAATCGCAACGGGAACAGTCGCAATGATCTACCAGATCAGATGGAACACTCCCGGCTTATGGAGCGAGCGAACACAGCCTGCCTGTCACATAAATAACAAACGTGGCAAGGAGCGAGGCTATTCAGAATGATGAAAATTGTAGGTCGACGCATTGGAGCGGTAGCGACCGATGACTACAGCCTGTGCCTGTCAGATCAGTTGCGACCGACGGAAAGTTAAGCACCCCTGCTGTCGCTCACAATCCTGCAACTCACTTACAGCCTAGTTGTACGTCCTCTTAAAACAATCACCACCACCACCACCACCACCACCACCACAACCCTGGAGGAAGTATGTAATACCTACAATGAATAGTTACATTATATTCCTAATCTTCACTCCGTATCTCTATGCGATATAATGCAAAAATGCAAACTCATGTCTTCATCCCGAAGTGGCGGAGCTCCTTTCAGGAAAACCCCCCATTGCAGGTGAGCTGCATGCACCATTTCAACCACATACCAGCCCTCCTGATATTTTAAAATTTCTAGCGGTACTGGGAATCGAACTCAGGCCCCTAAGGGTAGCAGCTAATAACACTATCCATTATGCTACAGAGGCACTGTAATGAGGGAGCCCAACTAAATAGAGATGAAGGAGGAAAAGAAGAATGGCACTGTGTGACAAACTAAACGAATGGCATTTCGAAATAAATATGTTACGGTCTTACATTTGCGTGTTTCACGTTATGGTCGTCATTTACTTAGCTGTTGTCATAGTACTTAATGACTGGAGTATTTATTCTGACTGCTCGGCAACAGGTCGCAGTTACGGATCGTGACGTCACCGTGGAGACTCGAGTACTTCGCACGGGTTACTCCGAGAGGCTCGGACTCGCCAGACTTGATTCTCGTGAGTCCAAGCGTCACTCGCGCACATCACTATTTCGCATGCCTTCTACAGCATGGCTTCATTCGGAAGGAGTGGCTTCTGCTACATATACACCAACTGGGAATATCAGAGACCATCTTGGAATAGATTTACACTGTTTAGACTCTATTGTCGGGAACAAAATAATTTTTAAAAGGTTCAAAAAGACGGAACCTCATATGCTCTTGATTGCAGTGCACGGCTCAAAGAGAATGAAGCATGGCTGACGCGACTAATGAGAGATAGCAGTGAAGATGACGTCACTTAGAATGCAGACACGCCAGTAGCAAGGCAGGGAAGTTGGTGGCGCAAGGCGATAATTCAGATGAAAGCAGTGATCAGGTTTACTGTGTGGTAGGCCTACTGCTGAACTGACAGAGACAAATGACTGGCCATTAAGTTGTTTTGTATCAATATTTAATTATATGATAACACGATACCCTTATCCCTTTCTTCTACGGGATCAAGTATGAAGTGAGACAAATCTTCGTAGCGAGTTTTTACGGCCGTATGCCCTTCCTGACATCAACCTCACCAGAGGAATTAATGAGATGTAACGAATGACGTGATATGAGTAACTAAAACAGACTTTTATATGTACTATAGGCCTAAGAGTCGTGTTCACCATTTTTTATCTTTTTACCTTTAGAAATACTGCCTTCCGACGAAAATAGCCAGTATAACTTAAATACATTCTAAGTCTGTTAAATAATAGTATAGAATGTTTACACATACAATTTATAGCTCTTTATAACCTAGAAATCATGTGTTCGCTGTACAAATTTTTGAGGTTATCGCATATTGGATCCCCCTTTGTTATTTTTGGCTGTAAAAGTGGGAAAAAAGGGGGTCTAATACGTGAGTAAATACGGTATTACATACATACTGTCCCTGCAGGATCCCACTTTTAATCATTACAGGATCATATAATTCTTCAACTACTCTTAATTCTCTGAGTTCTATTTTCTATAAATGTAGCCACCCATTTAACCTTTCTTTTGTCTAGTCTAATAGCCCTCATTTTCATCAGTAATCTCCCATTATCTACCCTTTGTCCTATCTTGTTATTCTTTTACCACTTATCTTCATCTTTATTTACTTGTCTCTTCCTATTTCCTGTTTTTATCTGACTTTCTTCTTATCCCACACTACCCACATCAGGACTGAAGAACTGTCAAGTTGGCCTATCAAAGGAGTGTTAGAGCCCACCCACCTGATGAAGCTAAGAAGCAGAAACAAACTTGTTGGGAGCCAGTAAGATAAGAAAATGGATCCAGAAGAACTGGGATCGATCAGAGAGCTTGTTTTCTATTGCTCCCTCTTCTGAGGGAGAGAGGGAGAGAGACAGAGGGAAACAAGAAGCTTCTCATTCACAAACGAAGATATTTTCAGAGAAATCCAACTGCTTCAGCAAGGAAAAGCTGCAGGAAGTGATCAAATTACTGGGGAGGTATTAAAGACAATGGGGTGGTACATAGTGCCTTATTTAAAATTTCTCTTTGACTATGTCATAAATAATAGTCTGATACCAAAGGAATGGAAGGAATCTATAATAATACCAATTTATAAAGGAAAGGGTGATAAAAGGAAACCAGAGAACTACAGACCAATCAGCCTGACCAGTATAGTTTGTAAAATTCTGGAGAGTTTAATATCGAAGTACATCAGAGGGATATGTGATGATAAAAATTGGTTCATGAGGAGCCACTATGGATTTAGAAAGAAATTTTCTTGTGAGGCACAACTGGTGGGATTTCAGCAGGACATATCAGATCAGTTGGATTCAGGAGGTCAGTTAGATTGCATAGCCATAGATCTTTCCAAAGCCTTTGATAGAGTGGAACATGGAATATTATTAAAGAAATTGGAGGGAATAGGATTGGACGTAAGGGTTACACGTTGGATAAAAGCATTTCTAAATTCAAGGGTTCAGAAAGTCAAAGTAGGAAATAATGTATCGCAGGAAGAGAAAGTTTGGAAGGGAATTGCACAGGGTAGTATAATCGGTCCGTTACTTTTCTTAATATACGCAAATGATTTAGGGAACAATATAACATCAAAAATAAGATTGTATGCAGATGACATAATTGTTTATAGAGAAATAAACAACATTGAGGATTGTTCAGAATTACAAAGGGACCTTGAAAGTATCCAACAATGGGTTGAAGAAAATAATATGAAGGTTAATGGAGGCAAATCAACTGTTACAACTTTTACAAACAGGAGCTTGAAAACTGAATTTGAATATACTTTGGATGAGGTAGTTATCCCAAAAGATGGCAAGTGCAAATACTTAGGTGTGAGATTTGAAAGTAATTTGCACTGGAAGGGTCATATTGATGACATTGTTGGGAAAGCATACAGATCATTACATGTCATAATGAGGCTACTTAAAGGATGCAACAAAGAATTAAAAGAAAAAAAGTTACTTGAGTATGGTTCGTCCGTTATTGGAATATGCAAACAGTGTTTGGGATCCTCACCAAGAACACCTAATAAAAGAAATAGATAGTGTGCAGAGGAAAGCAGCAAGATTTGTAACAGGGGATTTCAGGAGAAAGAGTAGTGTATCAGAAATGTTAAAGGAACTTGGGTGGGAAACTTTAAGTAAGAGAAGGGAGAAAACTAGACTTACAGGATTATATAGAGCCTATACAGGAGAAACAGCATGGGGAGATATCCGTGAGAGGCTTCAGTTGGAAAATAATTATATCGGCAGGACTGACCACAAATATAAAATTAGAAGGAATTTTAGCAGAAGCGATTGGGGTAAATTTTCATTCATTGGGAAGGGTGTGAATGAGTGGAACAGTTTACCAGGGGTAGTGTTTGATCCCTTTCCAAAATCTGTACAGATATTCAAGAAGAGAATAAACAGCAACAGAGAAAATAAATGAAGTGTTAGAGGGCATTCGACCGGTGCAGGTTATTGTAAATAAAAAAATGTGTGTGAATAAATTAATTCCATCCCCTGGTCTAAGGAGTTTGGACAGCCAAAGTAAGGGACTGCCTGTAGGGGTGAAGTACAGTGGGGACTTCGAGGGCCCTGGGACCGCTACGGTAGCTGTGAAGGCCCTTCAGGAACTCTGAAAAGTGGTGGCAAAAGGGGCTCTGGTTAAGACGCAGCAGGTCGTTATGCTACTTAGGATCCAGAACGGGTAAAAAAAAAAAAATTGTAAATAAATAAATGCAATGTAAATATTATTGTTATACCAGTTTTATAGTATCATTTGAAGCAATTCCACATACTGTATATCAGTTGACTATATTTGTAAGTAGTACAGGAGATATTATAATTAGAATTTTGTAAACAATATAAATTTATTAAGGATGAGCTGTGTGTTTAATAGAAAACATTGTTAGCGTAAATTGTATAATATTGTATTATAGGAAAAATTTTCTTCTCTTGTTAATTTAATATTTAGTGCTTGACAATAATGTATTTTAGTGTACCATTTGCCACCGAGGTAGACACCTCATTTGCAAATAAAGAGATTTTGATTTGATTTTGATTTGATTTGATGCTAATCTGTCATTGTGCTCATTCTATTATGTGTTCATTTTCATGTTCCCATATTTCTATATATCTTGTTTTGTTACTAGTTTTGATGCAAGTGTGATAAACTGATATAACTTGAAAGCAATATTCTCTCACCCATGGGTAAATAATACAAGTATCAAGCTCAAATTATTATTATTATTATTATTATTATTATTATTATTATTATTATTATTATTATTATTATTATTATTACTTGTGATGTACATCCACTTATTAGTATCATTATTAGTTTACGATCACATTATTTGTGAGGTTATGTTATGTAACATTTGTTGTATATAGATGTTATTATTTTTATTTTTACAAGTTGCTTTACGTTGCACCGACACAGACAGGTCTTATGGCGATGATGGGATAGGACGGGACTAGGAGTGTGAGGGAAGCGGCCGTGGCCTTAATTAAGGTACTGCCCCAATATTTGTCAATCAATACTGATCTGCATTTAGGGCAGTCGCCCAGGTGGCAGATTCCCTATCTGTTGCTTTCCTAGCCTTTTCCGAAATGATTTCAAAGAAATTGGAAATTTATTGAACATCTCCCTTGGTAAGTTATTCCAATCCCTAACTCCCCTTCCTATAAATGAATATTTGCCCCAATTTGTCCTCTTGAATTCCAACTTTATCTTCATATTGTGATCTTTCCTACTTTTATAGACGCCATTCAAACCTATTCGTCTACTAATGTCATTCCACGCCATCTCTCCGCTGACAGCTCGGAACATACCACTTAGTCGAGCAGCTCTTCTTCTTTCTCTCAATTCTTCCCAACCCAAACATTGCAACATTTTTGTAACGCTACTCTTTTGTCGGAAATCACCCAGAACAAATCGAGCTGCTTTTCTTTGGATTTTTTCCAGTTCTTGAATCAGGTAATCCTGGTGAGGGTCCCATACACTGGAACCATACTCTAGTTGGGGTCTTACCAGAGACTTATATGCCCTCTCCTTCACATCCTTACTACAACCCCTAAACACCCTCATAACCATGTGCAGAGATCGGTACCCTTTATTTACAATCCCATTTATGTGATTACCCCAGTGAAGATCTTTCCTTATATTAACACCTAGATACTTACAATGATCCCCGAAAGGAACTTTCACCCCATCAACGCAGTAATTAAAACTGAGAGGACTTTTCCTATTTGTGAAACTCACCACCTGACTTTTAGCCCCGTTTATCAACATACCATTGCCTGCTGTCCATCTCACAATATTTTCAAGGTCACGTTGCAGTTGCTCACAATCTTGTAACTTATTTATCACTCTATAGAGAATAACATCATCCGCAAAAAGCCTTACCTCCGATTCCACTCCTTTACTCATATCATTTATATATATAAGAAAACATAAAGGTCCGATAACACTGCCCTGAGGAACTCCCCTCTCAACTATTACAGGGTCAGACAAAGCTTCACCTACTCTAACTCTCTGAGATGTATTTTCTAGAAATATAGCAACCCATTCAGTCACTCTTTTGTCTAGTCCAATTGCACTCATTTTTGCCAGTAGTCTCCCAGGGGTCTTACCAGAGACTTATATGCCTGGTGTGAAAATGGGAAACCACGGAAAAACATCTTCAGGGCTGCCAACAGTGGGGTTCAAACCCAGTATCTCCCGAATACTGGATACTGGCCACACTTAAGCGACTGCAACTATCGAGCTCGGTAATATAGACATATATATATACACACACACACACACACACACACACACACGAGTTCAGTTAATGTAAGAATCTGTAAATAATTTATTATTACCTGAATATTTGATTTGTAATCCCCTACAGAATTGTGAAACACACTGTAACATCCAGAATGGTACTGGGTAGACGAGAACTTTGTAGAATATTCTGTAGGCTACCTTATATCTGGGCCTTAAGCACTCTAGAATTTACAACAAAATGTATCTTTCTAGAAGCCTGGCCAGGCACATGTATAAAAAGGTGGTCTTGATGGTAAAGAGGAGTTACTGTTTAGTTGGAGTTATGGTTTAACAGGAGTCTACTTGTGACCACACCTGTGTTGTGGGTGATATGCTGTTAGCAGTCAACTGTTTCAACTGTGTTTCAAGCATTGCCTACGCTATAATACAAGGCCTTGAAATGCACTCGTGGAAACGGGTTGCTTTCTAGTTCACCATTCAGCCGCTAAGATCACGGTCTTGCCCCCTTGTATTCGCATGGCCGTATATGTCAATAAGTAAAGTATATCCTAAATAAAAAGAACTGAATGTTTTTGCAAGTATTGACAGTACTTTATTTATAGAGCGGTGCTGCATTGGCTTGGATATGTCATTGAAGTTTCAAAACTTTCCTTCAATTTTTTTTTTTTTTTTTGCTAGTTGCTTTACGTCGCACCAACACAGATAGGTCTTATGGCGACGATGGGACAGGAACGGGCTAGGAGTGGGAAGGAAGCGGCCGAGGCCTTAAGGTACAGCCCCAGCATTTGCCTGGTATGAAAATGGGAAACCACAGAAAATCATTTTCAGGGCTGCCGACAGTGGGGTTCGATTCTACTATCTCCCGAATACTGGATACTGGCCGCACTTAAGCGACTGCAGCTATCGAGCTCGGCAAACTTTTCTTCTGAGGGGCTTCTTATGAAGTTTCAAAAACTTTCTCTCTTCTACTTGTGTGGCTCAAAGCAATGTTGTCTAACAGAAGTCTCAGAAATGTTCATAGCAGAAAAAGAGGTGGTTTGTCGCCTTTACACTTTCCACACTTAATTTCACTGTTGAACATGTCTTTCGGAAAAATCAACGTACACCTTTTAGTAACTCTCTTCGGGACAAGTACTGCGTAGCGGAAGTGACAAATTCCGTCGTTCATTGCAGAAGTGCCACAGACGATGATTTTCGGTATCTAAGGGCTGCTCGATCTTGAAAACGAATAAGACACAATGTTGGACTTCGAGTAGCTGGAGAACAGATATGTTCTAAACAGCCTTTACAGTCTGTTTTTTCTTTTGCCACATGAACCACAATGTCATTGTATTCCGCTTGGCATCTTAGGTAGCTGAAGAAGAGCTCGTTGTCATAGCTCGTTAGGTTCCCCATCAATGCATAATGCAAATGTATACTTACGAGGTATTTTACGCAGGCCACAGTGGACTGGGTAGTCAAGCTTTATGCCTGATACATTTCTCTCATGATTCTTTTTACTTTCTCTGAATGCATTTTAAGTTTCTTAATATATGACAGAAAATCATTAGTTAACCAACTGAGGAGTTCATCTTCAGTACTAAAAGATGCTTTTTTTTTTTTTTTTTGCTAGTGACTTTACATTGCACCGACACAGATAGGTATTATGGCGACGATGGGATAGGAAAGGCCTAGGAGTTGGAAGGAAGCGGCCATGGCCTTAATTAAGGTACAGCCCCAGCATTTGCCTGGTGTCAGAACAGGAAACCACGGAAAACCATCTTCAGGGCTGCCGACAGTGAGATTCGAACCCCGGATGCAAGCTCACAGCCGCGAGCCCCTAACCGTACGACCAACTCGCCCGGTTAAAAGATGCTCGTTTGTTCTCGTTCCTGAATATATCCCATGTGAGGTGTTGCAGACATTATGCGCATTGAACAATTTAATAAAATGCTCCATAAAACAAATGGCTTATTTTAAACTGTATTTTATGATCTCGGGACAAAACCACCTCCATACTTTTCAAACCAGAGATTGTTTCAGGGGAAAATACAATATGTTTAGCTCTTGCTACATTCATTTTCGTGAAATTTGTTGGGCAAATTATTTTCCTCGTTGGTTTCCTAATTTAAGATTTCTGAGTTTGAAGATACCTCTCAAATGATTGCCGGTCACGGCAGCATAGTTTAAAAAATGTCCAGTGACAAATTTTGGGATCGCCCGATTCTTATGACATAACTCGGATCAAAACTTAGGAACAGAGGCCTACTTTGATCAGCTTGAAGTCGTATCTCATGCGTAATACTTCCTCTGTATAATGTTTCGAACAATGAACATTCATTGGAAACTTGTGAAACGAAATTCCACTACCTTTAATTTCTTGTGAATAAACCATGACTGGAACTGCGAATGCTTAACATCAGACAAATACATAATACATTCACAACCAACTCAGTTAATGAACACATTTAAAGGCGTGAGCCTGGTAGACAGGGGGCAAGATAGCGATCCTAGCGGCCCGGCATTGAACTTCAGTGTAACCACTTCCATGGCGTTTTACGGGCTCTATTTCCAGGCTTTGTATTATAACGTAGGCAACGGTTTTAAGGTTGCAATCTCCATGTGACGTGTGCTCAGTGACAGGCATTTGTTAAAAATGGCGGTGTGTTGATGTGTATATTTTGTTTGTGACAGCAGTGATTAAGGTTATGTGTACATTTATGTGAAGTTGGTGAAATAAATAAGTGTACCAACTGGCAGCATTTTGTGTGCATCTTTGTGGATACTTCAGTTTGTTCCTTTCTATTACCATACTTACAACATAATATAAATGTAGAGGAATAAAATTGCAATGTTATCACTACTACTATGGTGGAGAGGATGGAGAAAATGGAAGTTCTATCCTCCATGTAAAAAATGCTTAAAACAAATTCCATATAAATGGAGTGGCTACAATGACTGCATCTAACCCTAGCGAAATGGCATATATATCAAAAGTTTCAAGCCAAGATTAACCTGGTACACCAAAAAATCCTGGGCATGTTACTGTCTGTCAAATATACATCTTGCAAGTAGTCATCATACAATGATGTGTTCAGCAAGCAAGTTAACATCTAAAATTAGAAAGAAAAGAAAAAGAAAGATAGAAAATTCTACAGTCCCTTACTTCTTTCTGCATTTCTTTCTTGGCAAACATCTGCAATTCATCACCAAAAATTTCTTGCGAGTTCAGTACTTCTTGGTAGTCCATTTCCTTAACAAAGCTATGGTCTTCGATACCATTAGCCTTAAGGAATTCCATGTACGCCACTTGAAATGCTTGACCTATTGACTGGGCAATGAATTGAGCCTGTAAATATAAAAATTAACAAATGGAATTTTAAAAATTTAAACTAATGCCCTGAAATTCCAATAGTCTTATGACACAAAATGAAAAAGAAGGATCCTGTAGGATCTTTTCCTAAAAAGCTATTTATAGTATAACTATAGTGAAGAAAAAAGTTCATTTCTAATCTAAATAAATAAATAAATAAATAAATAAATAAAGGGGCAGACGACGACAAAAACACAGCTAGAACACAAGCACCGTGGTCCACAGATAGCCTAAACGCAAAGAATAAATAAATAAATAAATAAATAAATAAATAAATAAATAAATAAATAAATAAATAAATAAAATTAAATAAGTAATTAATTAAATAAATACAGCTTCGTAGTAAACAAACCTTGAAACATACGCTTTGGCTTCTATTCAGAGCTTTGAAATTCATACCACTGTAGCAAAACCCCAGGGTGATCTTATCCACATAGATATTTTGAAAAACTTTAAATTCTTGTACTTTTCAGGCTCTTCAAATGTTTTAATATATACAGCAGAATTATTGCAAGAAGAAATCCCTTCAGTACTGTTGACACAAGTCATAATGAACCTCATGTGACCCATAATTTTTTCAACAACTTCCACCATCAATCTAACCTCACAGACCAAATTTTGTGTATCCTTATAAATCAAATTGTCAGTTAAGTGAACTGTAAATTTTTCCATATCTTCAGAACTTCCAGCTTTTCCAGGAAATATTCCCCAAATTACTCATTTTAACTCTACTGGATAATGAGTTAACATACAGGGATTTACAATGTGATGTACAGGAATTGGTACAGTGGGGTTGTAGAGAAGAAGTCTTTTGATTTTGTATTATACTTGTGATTCAATAAAATCAGTTGCACAGAATTGACGTAGCAAACAGAAACCCAAATACCACCATCATTATAATCATCATCATCATCATCATCATCATCATCATCTGCTTGGTGATTAATGTAACAATTATCTTCCAAATGCATAAATACTCCTGATTGTACATTTTGGATGGCTGAACAGACCAATTCTAGAACTGCAAGTTCTGGCGCAATGTTGGCACATTATATTACATTACCAAAGCTCCTTGTTGTAGTAGTGTCTGTCAATGATTTCTTCTCCGATTTCCCCATTCTTTTCTACTTAACTGGTCTTGTGTGTTTGTTGTCAAGGTTCAATATGTTGTAGATCCTCTCAATCCAGAAAAATGTGTTAAAATCCTGATCTGCCTAAATGACCATGAGCTTACCTATAGGTATGAAATAAATGGCACTCCACTAAATGCTGTTACTCAGCTCTAAAATCTTGGTTTAATTCATGAAAGCAAGCTAAATTTCTCTTTTCATGAAAATTCTGTGCCATGAGGTCTTTCGGACTTTTGTTCAGATTTATTGAAATTCATGAATTCAGGGCAGCATACTTGCCAACTAATGCTAGAAATTCTGTAAGGAGTGTTTGAAATATTCTATTGTTGGCTCATAGATGGCTCTTTTTTCTTGATCTATCTTCTCAGGCTGGTTCGAGCTCACTTGAAGTCTGATGGATTGATCCAAGGTCACAATGCTATCCTTTCTGTGATCGATGGTGATAATGTTGATCTGTTTGTTGTTCCCTCCCACTGCAATACATGGAACTTCTTCATACACTTCCAGACCTTAATGGGTAAGGGCAGTTGTGATCTTTGTCCAGATTCTGTGATGTCTGGTGTGTCTAAGGAACACCCCTCTTGGACAAGAACTAAGAACATGTGCAAGGTTTTCATTCTCATTGCAGTATCTGCAGCAGATTCTGTCTCTGCTTCATCCTGGGCCGGTACTTACTGGAATGACATTATACTGTAGCTTGAGGGCTTCTGTCCACTCAGATATCAACAAACCATTCAGGGTCTCAATCCATCAGTTTGATGGCATATGTTTGTGATCAAGTATAGTTCCTTTCAAAGAACACTCAGTTCACATCATTTATTGTACTCTCACTTTCTTAACACCCTTCTTAATTCTTTGCTATTTTTGGTACGTTGCTCTGTTTCATTGGTCATACATCTATACTTATGTTCTTCCTATCATTGACTCCTCTATTTATCAGCTGTCCTGACAAATGTCAATAAAATTATGTCGTAGGTCCGATATCCTAATTGTGGTAAAACCTTCAATAATCATATTCAACATACTGTAATAGAAGTTACCATGATCTATAAATTGTGTTAATATATTAATATTTTGAGTCCCTGGATGTATAACCTCCATATATTTATCCTGCTTATATATTAGCATGCCCACTTCACAATGAATAAGGTACCAGTGGACATGATTTTTAAAGACTTGTGACACAGCAATGGACGTATTAACACACAAAGACTTCCAATATGGTGCCAAGAAACATCACCAATAGATCATTGGTGTGAAAGATGTATATATTCTTAGCAGATTGTTTTAAAAAACAAAGCGACTGTTACTAGGGAATAAAAAAGATAATGCAAGTTCAAGAATAGAAAAAAGGACGATTGAAGGGAACAGCATATAATTATATCGTAGTGACAAAGTTGTTACACAAAGAAGTACACATGTACTCTGGACGGACGGACGGACGGATGGATGCTCTGTGTGCTGGAGATGTTTAATCATATCCACGATGTTGAAGAATGACTGAGTTTGTTTCTTACTGAACTGCCTTACGTCGGGTTTTCTAAATTTTACAATGTACAATAAAGAATGAGAACGTGCGGTTAATTATCATTCTCAATATGCCAATTTTTTTTTTTACAAAAGAAAACATTATGCGAGAACATGTGTACTTCTTTGTGAAAATATTACACGAGAACATGTTTACTTCTTTGTGTAACAACTTTGTCACTACGATATAATTATATACTGTTCTCTTCAATCCATCCATCCCACCGTCCGTCCGTCCATCCATCCATCCACCCACCTTTCAGGCTGTTGCCCAGGTGGTATATATTCCCTATAAGTTGTTTACATGAATTTACATGAACAATTTCATGAACTTGGAAATTTATCAAACATTTTACCTTGATAAATTATTGCCCCAAATTCCTATTCTAGTAAGTGAATGTTTACCACAATTTATCCTCTTGAATTCTAATTTTATATTCATGTTATGACCTTTACTAATTTCAAAATCTCTGCTCAAGCTTATTCATCTACCAATGTCGTTCCACCGACAGCTCGGAACATATGGCTTAAGATTAAGAACTAGTGTTAGGTTTAATTGTCCGCCCAATGATACACTTCACTTTAAAAGGGAAAACTATTTAATATTAAAATATATTAAACATACTTTGGAACATTATTCATCTTATTTTAAGACTTCTTCAGCCAAAACATCTCGTAACAGATTGCGATACTCATTGTTGCTGTCTAATAATTTTAAAAATGGAAGAACCCATGTCCTTGAGAACTGTTTGAGAATACACTAAAGACAATAAATAATATTTACATAAAATTGTCCATCACTACTTGTAAAAAAAATGTCTTTGATTTTCAAATTTAAATGACATTTCTTGAAATTATGACATGCAGTGCTGGTAGCTGGTACCTTCAGTGTACTGACTGAGGGTGATTTGAATTCTGGTCTCAGAATAGGAAAATGGGACCATATCCACATCCGAATACTTAAAAACTTAAATTTTATGAAAACTCGTTTCAAAAAATAAGCTATTTCTGGTAGAAGGGTTCTAATGCTTCTGAGATAGCCTGTCATATGGCAAGCATTTGCGCTGCATGACCACCATATTGATAGCTTAATTCTTATGAATATTCCTTTCAAAAAGGCAAGGTCTGGAAAGAAAGAGATATATATATATATATATCATGAATAGGTTTAAAACCCTAGGAAATTTCTTAAATTTTAGGTTCAGTGTACTGATTAAGGGAGATTTGAATTCTGGTTTCAGAATAGGAAAATGGGCCCATATCCACATCCGAATACTTAAAAGCTTTAATTATTTTGAAAATTCCTTTCAAAAAATAAGTTATTTCTGGTAGAAGGAATCTAATGCTTCCTAGATAGCCTGATGTATGGCTAAGATTTGCGCTGCATGTTAGTTTGCATGTTAGATAGTAACTGTGGGTTTAATTATGGTAAAATCACAGTTTAGTCAGGTCTGTAAATAGGAATTATGAAAAGCCACCTTTAGAATGGCCAATGTTTGGATTCAAATATACCCTATCCTGAATGCAAATTTACAGCTACATGACACATACCAAGTAGCCAACTCGCCTAGTTAATCTGAGTAAAGTATAACATTAATATTCAAAGATTGTAGTAAACAGGAAAACTGATGGAAGAAATGACCATTTTGTGCAATATATATAGTGCATGTGATCAACAAAGACATCTGTATAGTATGTTGAATATTCAAATGTACCATAAGGCAGTATGGAAGGAAGCAAATGTATATTTTACCTGAATATCCAAAAACTAGTATTCCCAATTAAGGAAAAGTCTTTGAAAAAGTATGGAATTCACACAGTATATGTTTAAGTTATAAGAAGGAAGCACCAGATCTACAATGTAATTTTAGGGTAACTTTCAAAGAATTCCAGCCTCACCTCTTCACTTTCAAATACATGGCAAATCATTTTTGGTGTTCTATTGATTTTGGGAGCCTCTTCGACATCATGAGGAACAAATCTTCTCCTAGCCATAAGAACAACCAAGTCTCCAATATCTGCAATGTATGAGATAGTCCGCAGTGCATGATCCATCATGATTTCCTGGAAGAACAAAAAAAAAGCAAACAGTAGAAGTACATCATGATCAAAAACAACAGCATTACTACTACGACTACTACTACTACTACTACTACTACTACTACTACTACTAGTACAAAGAGTTTCTGAAAATTAATATTTTTATGTGTTTCCCTATTAGTTTTCCTAAGCAGTGCCCAATTTGATCTCTCCTAGATTCTCTCTTATTGTTATTCAAACTACTGTTCCACAATCACACAGTCAAAAAAATCAGTCCTCATGTCTCTAGTATATCATTTTAGAATTCTGCCCAACTGAACTGTCCTCTCTCTAGTCGAAGATTTCTCCATCTCTGTCATTTTCACAATTTCATTGACAATATTTCTTCTCCTCTTGCCTTTATTTACTTTTCACAGGTATTCACTCACAATTATTTCCATTTTTTATAAGAGATATTCAATCCAAGGAAAAAAAAAGAATTCCAGACATACTATGTACAATGATCAAAAAAAGGTTGTGCATAGGCCTATCAGAACATTTTATATTTCTGGATCAAATATAACCTATATCAATATATCATATATATAATAGCATAAAGTATGAGTACAAACACACAGTGAAATATCTTAGAGATAATTCATGATTCAACTGAAGAAAAAACAAATTTATTTCTTTATGAGCTAAAAAAAAAAAAACCAGCAG
The DNA here is from genome assembly GCF_040414725.1 of Anabrus simplex. NCBI lineage: Eukaryota > Metazoa > Arthropoda > Insecta > Orthoptera > Tettigoniidae > Anabrus > Anabrus simplex. Next base: position 142,725,867 of record NC_090265.1, read on the forward strand.
CACAGATTCCTTAAACTCAAATCAAGTCAATTTTCAAAGCATTCAGGAATGTTTGTTGATTATATGAACTCTGAGAAAGGTTTAAAAGCGGTGCGGCATGGTCAACGTCAAGTTATCCAGAACATCTTGCAGAAGGTTGTCTCATCCCTGTATGGCAGTGAGTATGAGTTCCTATACAGTTTGGGATGGTTAATAACAGAACTGTGCAATGAGTGAGTCCGAGTTCGTTCCATCTCCACTGTGGTAACCCACCTTCCTTGGTCAGAGAACGAGCCGGCTGCTAGAACGAACAGTGACACTCGTAAATGAACAAGTCTGGACAGACGTGAACTAGACTCATTGCTGCTCAGTCAAAAGGGGTGATATTTGAACCATGAGCAGTGAGAGTAAACCTACTCAAACTTGATAACAGGCTCGGTATACCGGACCACTTATTTGTTCAGTCACTCGGTTGATCAAACTGTAAGTTGTTGCCATGTTTCTGCTTCATGCGTATACATTACGAGTGTTATATGCAATGGCTGAACAAGAAAGATGTGTGGAGAACCAATGCATATGGTAACAGTGTACTAATGAGAAAATCACTTGAATTTCCCAGTTTCTGGGCTGCTCGATCTGTCCAGATTCAGTTCTGCTCATTGTGATCAGACAGCATGGAGAGTTCGGTAGCCTTATTTGTTTCATGAAGTTTAGTGCTTTTTCAACATTGGTTCTTCCAAACACCCATTGAAGCAGGAAGCTCTGAACGAATCTAGACTGAATGGGACCCATTCTTTGTAAACAAGTCTGTGTGTGTCTACATATTGTTTGCACAGTTCTATACTATTTACAGCAATCTCCATGCAGTTTGAATCACGACACAGTGCTAGCCATGTCATCCTTTGAATATCATGTCTTTCCAATTACCTATGCACAGTGAGATGCTACAAGCACACAAACAATGGGGTAAAGGATGTTGTTCTCATACTGTTATGCACTGATATTTTCCCGGATGTGAATTAGTGGTGGGCAGACACCCATCACAATTCCTTCACGGAAGAGTGCTGAACCACACCTTTTCAGGTAGCGTTCAACAATAAAAGCTTCATTCAAACGTTGACCATTTGCCCTCCATTTTTATTTTTCTTACAATTGGCTTTATGCTGCACCAACACAGATAGGTCTTATGGCGACGATAGGATAGGAAAGGGCTAGGAGTTAGAAGGAAGCATCCGTGGCCTTTAATTAAAACACAGTAAGTATTTGCTTAGTGTGAAAATGGGAAAACACGAAAAACCACCTTCAGGACTGCCAACAGTGGGGTTCGAACCCACTATCTCCCGAAAGCAAGAGATATTCACGATTATTACATTTCTCACAAACTTCCAAATATCTCTGGAAATATTCATTTTATCTAAAATGTACACATAACAACTGGAGAAAGTCTATTTTTAAATCTTTTACTTCTAATACATTTTTACCATCTGAGCTATAATAATGGAGATATTCATTAATATTATTTTTATAGCCAAGTCCATCAATGGCAAGCATTGCCGACATGAAAATATAATACTTCTTATTATAATTGCTGTGAATAACATCATTCGATACGGAACAACCATGAGGATAATGACCTGTAATGAAAATATTTTCCAGTCATCATAATAATGTAATAGAGATGATCGTTACTGCGATTTTTTTATAAGCTGAAAAACCCCATGGCCATTATCCCTTATTCATCAGGAAGATCCTGAAGAAGAGTATCTAAAAGAGAAGAAAAATTTGAAAGTATGATCACTCAAAGAATGAGGGGGGAGGGAGGGGGGGCAGGAATCATAAAAGAGGAGATTGGAAATATCAGCCTCGAATGTTTTAATATCAGTGAGATGAAAGAAAATAAGATGTGATAGCCTAGAATGTCTTAGTGCCTAAAACTTTTCAACAATAATTTTACACTGACTAACTATTGCCGTTAGTTGAAGTGTGCTTCATCTCTTTTACTACCAATCACTTCTGCTAGATGGCATGTGTATGTATGTTCAGTCCTCAGCCTGAAGGCTGGTTGGATCCTCAACAGCTTCACCATTAGCTGTCGTAGATGGCCTAGGCAACACTGAAGAGACGTACTAGGTAAATGAGAAGTGAGATAGTTTCTTGTTGCTTTCCCCAAGATGGCATTACTGCTGCAACTATTAAAAAACTACCCTATCAGTGATGGGTATGACAGCTAGTATACAATATGTTGGAACTCAAACCCTGTATACTATGTGACTGCAACAGTGAGGAGGCTGTCATATCCCTCTGAAGCAGATAACCAAGCTGTAGGAACAACCAGATCAGATTAGATTAATTGTAATGATCGAAAATTTGGCTCCTTTCCTCTTAATGTATTTATCATCATCGTCATCATCATCATATTCTTTATTCTTTCTCCAGATCTACATAATATGTATATGATCCATTTATGTGGAGAAAAAAAATAACAATTCTTACCTAAACCAGCTCACAAAAGGAAAAGGAAAAAAATGTCACCTGATAAACAAACAGACACATGAACAAAAACAAAAATAATAATAATAATAATAATAATAATAATAATAATAATAATAATAATAATAATAATAATAATAATAATAATAATAATAATAATAATCATAGGAAAAAAAAATGGCAATAGGCAGAATAAACACTGCCGCCTGACCCGAGATCAGCCCTTATTGATAGTCTGTTGGCCGTGGCAGAAATGTAGTCTGGGAGTATAATAATCAGAAACTAAAACAATAACGCATTGCTGCATATAGATATTAAACAATAACACATTGCTATGTAGAGTGTGAACTAAACCCATAACACATTGCTGTGGAGAGTGTCTACACAATAACATATTGCTATGTAGAATGCAACATTGTAAGCAAACGGTGTCTGTTCTTTAAACACGCGGCATGTCTCTTCCGGCCTGGTACGTTACTCAGCACAATCTTTTCTGAACACTGACCTTCCTGTATTTCTACTTACATTGCAAACCCAGCTATCTTGTTACCTCCATTGCCGTGTCCTTGAGCACTCTTTCTCCTCCTGTTTCATTGTTACCTCCACTACCGTGTCGCTGTGCACTTTTTCTCCTTACGTTTCATTGCTATTGTCCATTCTTGAATACCACTGCCTCGCTATACTTATTTACTTTTATCCACACACAGTTCACCTCTTGCTAATTTAATACTTGATCACTCTTATTTCAACTGCAAATAACACACATCCTCCACTATTCCCTTTAGCTTAAACAATTTACTTGCTGCTACTGCTTGTTTTTTTACTTCTTGTCTTAATGTATTTATCCATCATTATTTTTACTATTATTATATTATAATTTGTTCTCATGTATCCCAGTATATTGCTAATTACATGGATTGGTCCTCCGCTCTGTTTCGTATATAAAAGGTTAGATCAAAAAGTTCCTGAACTATCTCTGTAGACAAAAGAGAACATTAAATACTAAAGTTTGAACATCTCTTTCATAAAAAGGAAGATCAAATATAAATGGGAATTTGAATGTACTGTTGCTGTTAATAATAATTCTGAGGTGGGGCTTTGCCAGGATGTTGGTGGGGGTGTCTGGAGGAGGAGTTAGCGTGCACAAATGACAGTGGAGAGCTGGGCTGCTTCATTACTCCCTGAGCGGCCAAGAGGTGCATACATCTGTTGCGCAACGCATCATTATCAAATTTCTAGCAAAAGAGGTCACCAAACCTTCTGAAATTTTGAGATGGTTCCGCGTACAGCTTGGGGAAGGAACACTTTTCACAGAGTAGAATGTGTGAGTGGGCTAAAAAATTTGTGGCAGGAAGAGAAGCTGTTGAAAATGAATGTCATGAAAGGAGACTGCGGACAAGCATCACTGCAGACAAGATTGTTGCCATTTGTGACATTATTGGTGAAGATCAGCTAAGAAAAGTTACGCAAATTGTTTTAGCTGTAGGAATAAGTTATGGAGTGTTCAAACCATCATCTGAGATAATAATAATTTCGTGTGGCTATTACTAGCTGAGTGCAGCCCTTGTAAGGCAGACCCTCCGATGAGGGTGGGCGGCATCTGCCATGTGTAGGTAACTGCGTGTTATTGTGGTGGAGGATAGTGTTATGTGTGGTGTGTGAGTTGCAGGGATGTTGGGGACAGCACAAACACCCATCCCCCGGGCCAATGGAATTAACCAATGAAGGTTAAAATCCCCGACCCGGCCGGGAATCGAACCCGGGACCCTCTGAACCGAAGGCCAGTACGCTGACCATTCAGCCAACGAGTCGGACATCATCTGAGATGAACTCCATTTCAGAAAATTGTCTGTCAGATTGGTTCCTCATCTCCTCAACCAGGACCAAAAAACTTTATGCCAAGAAGTTTGTCAGAAACTCCTGCATCACTACAAGGAGGAAGGAGAGGATTTCTTGCATCATATTGTGACTTGTGATGAAACTTTGATCCATCATTACAACCCAGAGTCAAAGCAAGCAAGCATAGAGTGACAGGGAAAGATGAAGCAGGTCCGGTCAAGGCTAGAAAGGTGCTTGCAACCGTTTTCTGGGACTCCGCGGGCATTTTGCTGGTGGATTTTCTTCATGAACAAAGGATAATTAATGCAGCCAATTACTGTTACAAAAGCTGTGTATCGCAACAAGAGCTGCCGGAAACAGATCCGAAATATTATTCTTCTCCATGACAATGCAAGGCCGCATACTGCCGCTTTAAAAATTGGAAGAAATTCACGACACCTCTGGAACACCCTCTGAACAGTCCAGATTTATTGCCATGTGACTACCATTTGTTTGGACCACTCAAACAAGACCTAGGAGGACAGCGGTTCGATGATGATGCAAGTGTGGAAGAGTTTGTGCGCAACAGGCTCCACACATGTCCCTCTTCTTTCTATCAGAATGGCGTCAAAAACTTACCAATCCAATGGAGAAAATGTGTATCGAAGGCAGGACACTATGTAGAAAAGTGATCTCTATATGTGTATTTTTTTGGTTGATGCAATAAATTTTAAATAAATAATTCCCATTTACATTTGAGCTGCCCTCATAATAGTCACCTTGCACAGCAATGCACCACTCTCACAATTCTGCCATTGCTAGAATGCCGCCTGAAGTTATTTTGGGTCAGTGAGCCCAGAACCTTTTGCGATTCATGCTGGAACTTGGAAATGGTGATAAAACAGCAACTTTTCAGCTTCAACTTCATCTTTGGGAAAAGGAAGAAGTCACCAGGAAGTAAATCTAGCAAGTAGGATGGGTGCAGAAGTGATAATGTTGCGTTTGGCAATAAACACATGAATGAGGATTTCTCGATGACAAGATGTGTTGTCATTGTGAAGAAACCAATTCTTCACATGCCACAGATCCTTACAAGAAATGAAATTCATTTTCAGGTTCTGTATTGACTAGAATGATCAGAAAAGGTACCTATTTGTCCACCTATTTGATACTTTTATAAATTTAATAAGCTCTTTAGATTGTTTTACATGAATAGCAGTACAGTAAAACCTCAATTATCCATCCCTCGATTAACTGTTCTGCGGATTATCCATTGCAAAAAAATCCTGATAAAAAGCAATGTACAGTCACTTCAAAACGGAATGAGCGTACTCTTGATGTCTTTTTTTTTTTTTGCTATTTGTTTTACGTCGCACTGACACAGATACGTCTTACGGCGACGATAGAATAGAAGAGGCCTAGGAAGTGGAAGGAAGCGGCCATGGCCTTAATTAAGGTACAACCCCGGCATTTGCCTGGTGTGAAAATAGAAAACCACGGAAAACCATCTTCAGGGCTGCCGTCAGTGGGGCTCGAACCCACTATCTCCCAATTACTTAAGCGACTGCAGCTATCGAGCTCGGTACTCTTGATGTCAATAATAATAATAATCATAATAATAATAATAATAATATTGGTTTTATGTCTCACTAACAACTTCGACGGTTTTTGGAGATGCCAACATTTTGTCTCGCAGGAAACAAGGCTGACGTATTTGAGCACCTTCAAATACCACCAGACTGAGCTAGGATTGAACCTGCCAAGTTGAGGTCACAAGGCCATCGCCTTAACCATCTGAGCCACTCAGCCCAGCTCTTGACGTCAAGGTATCTTCTGTTTTGGAGCGACTGTACATTGACTCTCCAACTCCTGAATCCACGATCATAACGTACAGTAACTCCTGTACGTACACGTGCACTGACCGGCAATCGGCATTGGAGACGTGACTTCATACATATTTTTTTTTACTACATAATTTTATGTTGTGTAAAATTATTTAGCTTTTAATTGTTATGAAAAACGAGGGATGCTATGCAAATTCAACAGTCACAGACTTTATTATTCATTCCATTGTTGACGAATAATGTAATGTAATGTGCCCTCTCCCAGCCCACGGAGCGTAGAGTACGGTATGCTGGTCATTTCTACTTCAGAATGATACCTACAACTTATTTGTTAGTGTGTAACATCTCCGAGTACCATACGTAGATCTTTCATATCGTTCTCTGTCAATGTTCAGTATTTTCACCAGAGGCTACTTCATCGTAAAGATTTCACAATGCACAGGAATAGGAAAGCAGCCTAGCGGTCCGTCATAGTCAACCTCCGCTATTAGTAGACTGGTAGGCTACATTCTGTACTGCAGTGCAAAGTAAGGAAATATGAGAGTAACTGATAAAGTTGAACATTTATTTTCCGTTCTAACAGCCGAAAAATGTTGAGATCGAAATCTGCAGTAAAAAGAAAATGTGTAGTTTTAACCATACAAAATAAAGTTAATATAATCAAACGGATAAAGGAAGGTGAACTAGTCTCAAATGTAGCATCAGAGTTCGGTGTGGGTGTGACAACAGTGCGGGACCGAATGAAGAATAAAGACAAAGTGTTGCAATTTGCGGCGAGTTCTGACAGTTTGCATGGACTTATTAAAAGAAAACAATGAAAGCATCCACTTTAAAAGAACTGGATGCTGCATTATTCATGTGGTTTCAGCAAAAGAGAGGCGAAGGTGTACCTATTAGTGGTCTATGATAACAAGAAAGGCACAAATTTTTCACGAAAAGATGGGGCTCTCAGGGTCTTCACCAGTATCCAATGGTTGGCTACAGAGATTAAAGGATAGACATGGCATTCGAGAATTAAAACATCGAAGGAGAATAACTAAGTGGTGACTGCAGTGCAGAAGAAAACTTTAAATACGAGTTTAAGCGTATAATTGAGAGATACAATTTAGTTCCAAGTCAAGTGTACAATGCCGATGAAACTGGACTTTATTGGAAGTGCTTACCCAGTAAAATACTAGCAGCTGCTGAAAAGAAATCAGCTCCTGGTCACAAATCTAGTAAAGAGCGCGTTACCATCTTGTGCCATGCAAGCGCTAGTGGCAACCATAAATTAAAATTAGCTGTTGTTGGTAAAGCAAAAAATCCATGTTCTTTCAAAGGAACAGTGATGAAATATTTCCCAATAGATTATTACAAGATATTAGAATCATTCCGTATTGATGGTTTTCACTTTACAAAGGTAAAAAATTGAGTGTATCCTCCTAATTCAGAACGGCCATGTAATGTGTTGAGGATGTCACGCTAACGACGGGGTATTCCAGAAAATGTTGTTCATCAATTCTCCACAAAATTCACGCCCTTGTTGCCATATTGCTTTGTTTTCATTATTCCCGAACCTAATTACTGAATGTCCCATATCTAAGTCTCACTCCTCAAACACCCTCTGCATTTTTCCATAGAGCAGTGGACTGTAATAAAGATGAAGTTCCTGAACCTCTACGATCTGCCAAAAGCACTTTCTACCAATTATTTCTACTTCCAATATAATGTACAATTAATCTATATATATAAAATAACTTGTCCTGACTGACTGACTGACTGACTGACTGACTGACTGACCAACTGACTGACTGACTGACTGATTCATCATCACTGAGCCAAAACTACTGGACAGAAAGAAATGAAATTTTGGGGATACATTCATATTAACATGTAGGTGCTCGCTAAAGGAGGATTTTTGGATATTCCATCGCAAAGGGGGTTAAAAGGGGGAGTGAATTTTTTAAAATGAGGATATCTATATCTCAAAAACTTAAAAGTTTACAGACGTAAAAATTGGTATTTGGAATCTCCTTTAAAAATAAACATGTATTTTTTTTGTTTTTGGAAAATCCCATTAAGGGGAGTGAAAGAAGGCGGAAAGGGGGTTGAACACCTTTTATGAGGAGACTTATATCTCAAAAACTGAAGATGTTACAGACATGAAAATTGAAATTTGGAATCTCCTTTGAAAATCAAGAAACACGTATTTTTGTGTTTTTGGATAATCCGATGAATAGGGGGTGAACAGGAGTGACAAAAGGAGTGAATTTTTAAGAAGACTTTATCTGCAAATTATCTCAGACAAGTAACATATTACAGATTTGAAAACTGGTGTTTGGAATGTCCTGTAAAAGTAAAGAAACATAAAATTATTTTCGGAAAATCCACTTAAGGGGAACTGAAAAAGGGGATGAATTTTTAAAATTAATGTATCTGCAGTGTATCTCAAAAACTGAACATGTTGCAGACGTGAAAATTGGTATTTGGCATCCCCTTTAAGAACAAGGAAACACGTATTCTTTGGTTTTCGGAAAAGAACCTTAACATGGGGGGGGGGGGGGGGTGGAGAGTGATAAAGTTGAAAAATTAGTTGAATTATTTGTATGAGAATGTATATACCAAAAAATGTAAATATGTTACAAACATAAAAATTGATATTTGATTTTCCTTTGAAAATAAAGAAACACGCATTTGTTGGGGGGATCAACTTGGTAGGGGGGAGGGGGTGTGAAAACGGAGAAGATATTACAGACATGAAAATTTGTATTTGTAATTTTCTTTCAAAGTAAAGAAACATGTAACCTTTTGTCTTTGGAAAATCCACTTAAAGGGGGTGAATTAATTGAAAAATTAGTCAAATAGTTTGTATGAGGATACTTATATCTGAAAAACTAAAGATGTTACAGACGTGAAAATTAGTATTTGGATTCTTCTTTAAAAGTAAATAAAATCACATTTTGGTGGGGGAGGAGGGGTCAACTTGGTGAAAAAGGAGTTTAATTCCTTTTATGAAGATACATATTTCTCAAAACTGAAGATGTTAAAGTCGTGATAATTGGCATTTGGAAGCTCCTTTATAAATAAAGAAATACGTTTTTTGTTTTTGTTTTTGGAAAATTCACTTAAGGGTGAGGGTGAAAGGAAGTGAAAAAATTTAATGGAGAAACTAATATCTGAAAAACTTAAGGTTACACACGTGAAAATTTGTATTTGGAATCTCCTTTAAAAATAAAGAAACACGCATTGTTTTGAAATCAACTTAACGGGCTGGGGTGAAAAAGGAGTTGAATTCTCTTTATGAGGATACTTATATCTCAAAAACTGAAGATGTTAAGAGGCAAGAACATGTGTATTTGGAATCTTCTTTCAAAGTAAAGAAACACGTGTTCTTTTGTTTTCAGAAAATCCACTTAAGGGGGTGAATGAACTGAAAAATTAGTTGAATTTTTGTGTGATGATACTTATATCTCAAAAGCTAAAGATGTTAAAGACATGAAAATTGGTATTTGGAATCTCCTTTAAAAATAAGAAAACACACACTTTTGGGGAGGGGGAATCAACTTAACGGGTAGGAAAGGGTGGGGGGTGAAAATGGAGTTGAATTACTTTTATGAGGATACTTATATCTCAAAAACTAAAGATGTTACAGACATGAAAATTAGTATTTTTAATTTCCTTTAAAAATAAAGAAACACGTATTTGTTTTTTTTTGAAAATTCAGTTAAGGAGCTGAAAAGAATTTGACAAGTGGTTGAATTTTTAAAATGAGTACCAGAATATCTACATTATATATGCCAAAATCTTAACATGTTAGACACAATAAAGTTGGTATTTGGAAAGTCCTTAAAAAAATACAGGAACATGCACCTTTTTGTTTTTGGAGAACGCACTTAATGGGGGGTGAAAAGAAGTGAAAAATAGTTGAATTATTTTTATAAGGATACTTATATCTTAAAAACTGAAGATGTTACAGACATGAAAATTGGTATTTGGAATCTCCTTTAAAAATAAAGAAACACGTATTTTTGTTTTAGGAAAATACACTTAGATGGGGCTGGGGTTGGGGGAAGGACTGATCAAGGGGTTGAATTCTTTTTATGGGGATACTTATGTATATCTCAAAAATCGAAGATCTTACAGATGTGGGAATAGGTATTTAGAATCTCCTTTAAAAATAAAGAAACATATATTTATTTTTTCGACTTGAGAGAAGTATGTTTCTTACATGTACAGTTCTATGTTGCATGGTCGTCTTAGCCCCAAAAGGTAATACCACAAAAATGGTTTACAAAGAATATCTGGGGGACATGAAACTCAATTTTTGGGTGAGTTTTTGTACTTTAGGAATTTTCAGATAATGTCTTAGTACAATGCCGAGGAACGATTACTTTGATGAACTTACGAAATCCACGCGAGCGAAGTCGCGGGTAATTGCTAGTCATATATATTTTATTTTTGCTTTCTGTTATTCAATTTATTATTGTCTATGAAATTGTATCTCACTGTTTCCTAATTCAATACATCATGATGGAATATATGATGTATTGAATTAGGAGGATACACTCAATTTTTTACCTTTGTAAAGCAACAGATTATTGTTATAACAAACCTGCATGGATGATACACAATATTTTCAGGACTTGGTTCCATAATAAGTTCGTTCTGCGGGTTCGAGGTTTCTTGGTGTCCAAAGGCTTGCCATTAAAGGCCGCCCTTTTTCTTGATTATGCACACTCTCATCCTGTTGATACAGAGTTGAAATCAGAGGATGGAAACATTTTTGTTTCCTATTTGCCACCTAATGTAACTTCATTAATTCAGCCGATGGACCAAGGCGTCATCACAACCTTCAAGGCGCATTATAAGTGGGAATTGCTAGGCCTCTTACTTTCCGAAGAAATGTCGATGGTTGAGTTGTGGAAAAAACTCAATCTTAAAGAAGCACTTCACCTTGCCCAGAAATCATGGGATCTAGTACCTGCTCAGAACATCACTCGATCGTGGAGAAAATTGTATGTTGATGTCAAAGAGCTCACCGACGATTTTCATGGGTTCACTGATGAAGATGAAAATGAGGGATTGATGATCAAAGATTGAAGATTCAAAATAATATTCAGTTTGGAGAAGTGGATGAAAGTAACATTGTGGAGTGGCTTCATACTGATGACGAAATAGTAAATAAAAGCGCGAACGGGAACTCGGCAGTTAGCTGCGAAGTGATGAGTGAAAGTGAGGGGATGGGGAAGAAGAGTGCATTACAAACGATCGCGTACTGCTTCAGATAACACTGGAGTCAGCTGAAACGTTAATGGAATTCTTGGAGCAAGAGGACGAAACAGATTTTTCAGACATCCTCGTAATTAGAAAGCTCAGAATGGACATAAAGAAGAAAATAAGTTGTAGGAGAGTGAAAAAAAAAAGTAACAGACCTTTTTTAAAGCAGCGTAAATGACACCAGGTAAATTAATTATCTATGGTCTGCTGGTAATTTAGGTGAATATTTTGCATGTATTGTTGTAGCTTTGACTATATTTTGGTTTTAAAGAGGGTTTAATGCCCTGCATTTTAAGGTTACACGGTATGTATTTTATGTACCATACTTTAAAGTCCATTAAAATTAGTAGTATGGCTTATCATTTTAATTATTTTTTATTAACCATCCACCCCTTCCAGGGCATTAGAATGGACAATCAAGGTTTTACTGTATATGTTTCAGCTCTTCTGAGCCATCATCAGCCACTAAATATTCACAAATGGTTAAGATATAACATAAGAACATATAATTCATACATAACCAGAATGTTGTACATGTTAAAAATAGTCCTACTTAAAATTCTTAAAAAAATTAAGGTACATTTTTTGCTAGGGGCTTTACGTTGCACTGACACAGATAGGTCTTATGGCGACGATGGGATAGGAAAGGCCTAGGAGTTGGAAGGAAGCAGCCGTGGCCTTAATTAAGGTACAGCCCCAGCCTGGTGTGAAAATGGGAAACCATGGAAAACCATTTTCAGGGCTGCCGATAGTGGGATTCGAACCTACTATCTCCCGGATGCTTAAGGTACATTCAGAGAAGGCAACTTGACTTCACCTTTGCAGTCATATACCTTGGAGTTCTACTTCATCAGTCTCTTACCATTTACAGCACGTTGTTATTCTGTCAGTAGGAAGATCAGAGCCAAATCTCTGTATTTATGCAACTTCTGTTCCAACTGACATTCTAGTAGGTTATTTATCACTAAAAATAATATGTCAAAGATACTCTTTAATTCAGTTCTTTACTATTATTTCATCAAAATCATTAACTATCCTAATAAACAAAAATACATTATAAGATGAAGAAGCAGCACTTCTCCTCCCCTCTCCAATGTACAGATATGATGTGCATAACATTCCCCTCCACCCCTCTTCCTGAAACAGATTTATCGGCAGGACTGACCACAAATATAAAATTAGAAGGAATCTTAGCAGAAGCGTTGGGGTAAATTTTCATTCATTGGGAAGGGTGTGAAGGAGTGGAACAGTTTACCAGGGGTAGTGTTTGATCCTTTTCCAAAATCTGTACAGATATTCAAGAAGAGAATAAACAGCAACAGAGAAAATAAATGAAGTGTTAGAGGGCATTCGACCAGTGCAGGTTATTGTAAATAAAAAAATGTGTGTGAATAAATTAATTCCATCCCCTGGTCTAAGGAGTTTGGACAGCCAAAGTAGGGGACTGCCTGTAGGGGTAAAGTACAGTGAGGACTTCGAGGGCCCAGGGACCGCTACGGTAGCTGTGAAGGCCCTTCAGGAACTCTGAAAAGTGGTGGCAAAAGGGGCTCTGGTTAAGACGCAGCAGGTCGTTATGCTACTTAGGATCCAGAACGGGTAAAAAAAAAAAAAAAAAATAGTAAATAAATAAATGCAATGTAAATATTAATCTTATACCAGTTGTATAGTATCATTTGAAATAATTCCACATACTGTATATCAGTTGACTATATTTGTAAGTAGTACAGGAGATATTATAAGTAGAATTTTCTAAACAATATAAATGTATTAAGGATGAGCTGTGTGTTTAATAGAAAACATTGTCAGCATAAATTGTATAATATTGTATGATAGGAAAATTTTCTTCTCTTGTTAATTTAATATTTAGTGCTTGACAATAATATATTTTAGTGTACCATTTGCCACCGAGGTGGACACCTCATTTGCAAATAAAGAGATTTTGATTTGATTTGAAATTTCTCCTCACCCCTCTACTTAGCTACCAAGACCAAGACCAGAGCTAAGAAACTGGCTGTGGTCCAAACATAGGTGATGAAGATAATGGATCATAGCAGCGAAGATAAGCACAGAAAAATTTCCATAAGTTATGAAAGTAACAGTGGAGGACCACTACATTCATTACTTATTCGTATTTGTACATAACATCACCTTTCATAATCATTGACTAGTTTATGCAATGTAAACAATATTGTACATATATGCGCATGGTTTAAAGTGATTTGATGGCTGTGGAAGTGATTGGAGAATGTTCTTGTAGAATGAAACTTTGTTTCATTGTTTAATTCTTTGTTTGATGATGATTTCTTTTAAAGGGACCTAAAAGCTAGGTCATCAGCCCCTATTCTTTGTTTAATAGTGTGCTTTTTTTAATAGATATATTAATGTTACATCTGCTTTAACCAGCATTTTCGAATTGTATGGTGTTTTGAAGATTCCAAGGTGCCAGAATTTAGTCCAGCAGAAGTTCAAGTAAATCTACCGACATGAGGCTGACGTATTTGAGTACCTTCAAATACCACCAGAATGAGCCAGGATCGAACCTGCCAAGTTGGGGTCAGAAGACCAGCGCCTCAACCGTCTGAGGCACTCTAACTGGCAAAAGTAGTAGTATGGCCTCAGCTACTGGCTTGCAGACATTCTGAAGTGGTATGTTTTAGGCAGCCAACTTACCAATAAAAGCATTCTGATCATAGTGCTACAGTCAACCAGAACTCCTAATGGATAGCCTATAAGGCTGAGCTAATTTTGTCAGGTGGACACTGAGCATGCCACCAGAAGTCTGTAACAATTATGACATGGAATGCCAAGACATTTTCTCACCCTTCAAAAATTCACTACTTCACTTGGAATAATACCCAAAAACTTGGAATCATTAGCTGAACATACTATGATCCACCATGGCAACTTCTGATTCTGTCCAAAAATATTTCGAACATTGCAGTGCTGTTGAAAAAATTATGTGAAATCTTGACAACCATTTATTGCTCATTGTTGGTGACTACAATCTACCACATCTTAATTGGATAGTCTGGACACACTATGATCCACCATGGCAACTTCTGATTCTGTCCAAAAATATTTCGAACATTGCAGTGCTGTTGAAAAAATTATATCAAATCTTGACAACCATTTATTGCTCATTGTTGGTGACTACAATCTACCACATCTTAATTGGATAGTAAATGAAGAAACATCTTCTGGCCTTATGCCAGTAGGTAACCACACTATGCAGTCCATAGTAGGTCTGATGACTGGAGCAAGGGGAACGATTCCCGCTTTTGCCGCTAATTTCTGGAAACAGATGTCTCTGCCAGTTACAGTGTTACGGGAGATTGCCATCATAGCCTTAAGGGGCTCACTGATAATTCTAAGAAATCACTGTTACAATTAGGTTACCTTCAACATTTATCAAGTAGAGTATATCTATTTATCTTCTAAAAATAAATGTAAAAGTATACTTTGTCGCAAGGCAGCCTCTGCATGAGAGGAAGTATTTCATAAAATAAAATAAAAAAAAATAAAATAAAATATAGACACTTTTTCTTATCTCTGTTTAAATCAGTTTAATGCTATCCCAAATTTTCTGAATCACTTTCTTGATTTGGTTTTCAGTAACTCCAGTTCCAGTGAAGTAAAATCTAGTAATGAAAGCATTGTCCCCTTCGATAGACACCACCCAGCATTAGAGATTTCTTTACCTATAAATGAGCTATACAATTCCTTGCCTAATGATAGTTTTTAATTTTTTTATTTTGACTTTTTAAATGGTGACTATAATGGACTAAATTATTATCTGTCACAGTTCAGCTGGAAGGAGATGTTTCAAAATGTATCAATTGATAAAGCAGTAGAAATCTTCTATTCAGTACTACATTATGGCATGGAACTTTACATACCTGCTCAAGTACTGCTCATTTATTTTATGTGAAGCACTCTTTTATCTGTTCAACTTTTCATTAAACCAAGGCGTTTTTCCAGTGGAATGGAAGAAAGGATTTGTTAGTCCTGTTTTCAAAAATGGTGATAAAACTGACATAAAACAATATAGACCAGTTATAATCTCTTCTCATATTTCCAAAAATTTTGACTCAATAATTCTTGACAAAATCACACCTCTCTTTAGAAACATCATCATTGATGAGCAACATGGATTCTTTTCAGGACGGTCAACCTGTAGCAATCTTCTTTTATTCTATCAGTTCCTCTTGGATGCAATAGAAAACCACTCCCAAGTGGACTGCATTTATACAGATTTTTCAAAAGCTTTTGACACTGTCGACCATGATATCTTGCTGCAAAAACTAACAGGATACGGAATTAATGAGCCTCTCCTCTCATGGTTTGAATCGTATCTTAAAAATCGCCTGCAGATTGTTAAAATAAGGAATCATTTTTCTGCGCCTATTATTGTTACCAGTGGAGTTCCTCAAGGGTCTCACCCTGCGCCCCTACTTTTTACTCTCTACATAAATGACATTAAAAATATACTTAAGAATTTTGAATTGCTTTTGTTTGCTGACAATGCAAAAAAATTTTTGCAAATTAATTGTCCACTTGATTGTTTAAAACTTCAAGAAGATTTACATCATCTGGAAAAGTACTGTATTCAAGATGGGTTGAAACTTAATCATGAGAAATGTAAAATAATATTGTTTTTTTAAAAACAAGAAGAAAATATCATTTCAGTACAAATTTAGTAATAACAACATTCTAACTCCTGTTTCACAAGTTAATGACCTTGGTGTTTTATTCAGTTATAACCAATCGTTTAATGAACATATTGAAAATATTTGTAAAAAAGCATTTCAAAGATTGGGTTGCATTACTAGATATTCTAGAGAATTTTCAAACTTAGCTACCTATTGATTGCTGTATGTGTATGTTACGCCCCATACTAGAATACTGTACACCTGTTTGAAACCCTTCTCATCAGACCTCTATCCATAGATTAGATTCAGTACAACATAAATTTCTTCGTTTATATTCATTTAGAGCAGGATTCTCATTTGATAATGTTGATTATACATCCTTACAACAGTCCTTCAATCTGCATAGCCTGTCACAACGCCGTGAATTATTGGATACACTCTTCATTTTTAAATTGCTTCATTCCTTGGAGAATTGTCCATAACTCCTTGCAAAAATTAACGTACATGTACCAGACAGACGCACAAGGTTCAAGAATACATTGTCTACAAATTGGCATAGAACTAACTACGCATTCAATGGGCCAATTGAATGAATGTCAAGATCTCTAAACAAAGTGGATATTGATGTATTTAACTGCTCATTGTCAAAATTGAGAAATCACTTACATAATCTCCAGAACTGACTATTACTTTCCTGTGATTACTTGTAATATAACCTGTGTATATATCTGTACATATTTTTCTACTTATACTCCATTGAACTTTATTTTTAGTGTGTTTTGTTTATTCTTCTCTACTGTTATGTAAAATGGTATTACTGTTAATTAAGTATTATTATTACACTGTTGTTTCAGTAGTATTCTTAACTGGTTAAAAATTCCATTTAAATATTTCAGGCAACAGTGGAATATGAATACACAATATTCACTACTCTTTAAATCTGTTTTAGTCTCCTGTAGAAAGCACCACTTGCTATCCACAAAATATTAGAAGTAGTGAAATGATTAATTTACTAAAGCATCATGAATTATAAACTCTAGATTTCAAGATATTCTCTTATAGGAATATAAAGTAGTAAGTAAGGACTGGTTGCACAGCTCAGTTGGTTTTGCACTTGCCTCCTATTACTCCGAACTGGCCTTCTTAAAGGAACACTGTTCATGTTATAGGAGTAAGCTCCTTTACTTTTAAAAAGATCAATTAATTGATTAAATTTAATTCTAATAAGTGAATTATAATCATATAGAAGTATCTTTATGTAAGTTACTGATACCTTCAAATCCGTGTTGAGCACCATAATTTTTTCTGTAGAAATGAAGAGATCCACCTCTGTACTAGGTTGGGTTTCACCTTCTGGAGCCTAAAAGAAAAATAATGTAACTAAGAATTTCAGTATAATGGAATTAAAACAAGACCAGAATTGAAATAAATATAAGCACATGGTGGTTGGAACTGGGTAGGGGTAGATGATGAATAAAAAGTGCAAGGCAGAATGAAGAAGTAAGGAGACCTTTGTTTGGAAAATGAGAGAGAATGAAAAGAATGAAGCACAGAGCCTTCCTTGGCCATCATTCCATGTTGCACACATCTTGCCAGGTCAAGCTGAGAAAAAAAGCTACAAAGCACACATCAACTCCAAGAACAAATAAGATCGACATTAAACATGTAAGGATTGCAATTTCAAGAGGTAACTTTAATAATAATAATAATAATAATAATAATAATAATAATAATAATAATAATAACAACAACTGGTCACGAGAACGTAAAGAAGCCCACTCCGAAAGGATGAAGAAGTACTGGGCCGATCGAAAGAGGAAGAACCGTAAATGAATGATGCTTAACGTGGTCCATAGTAGACCTATTCGAAAACAAGAATAATAATAATAATAATAATAATAATAATAATAATCCCTTGAGGCTTATTTCATTAACTTTGGTAAGTGAATAAATGAAAGGTAAACACTTATGAATCATAACATTTTGTCAGAGAGTTACTGTTTTTCTACCTACCAATTCATCTGTCAATTGACAAAAGTTACAGTATGGTACCTAATTTTTAGCACACACATATGGTAGTGACCCTTATTCATTGTTAGAATCCTGTGTTCACATTCTGTATAGTGGTATGAGGTGAAGATTTTGGCACAGCAATCAAGTTTGTTTGTTTGTTTGTTTGTTTGTTTGTATCTTGAAATTACTGATGGTATATTATTACTTTTAGTCTTTGAATGAATAACTGAGTACAGTTATGGGAAATTTTGGACCAAGTTGACCAATAATTATGAAAGTGTAAATAATTTATTAGCACTTAAGTCTACTTTAACAACAAGCATATATCCTGTTGACACTTACTGCATTAAGTTATATTGAATGCTTTGTAGTGTAAACGGTAAGAGAACATTTACTTTCTGTCCTTTTCCTGTAACATTCTAATCTTTCTTATTAAAGTAAGTATTCACCTGTATTCAAGAATAGCTATATGCATAGAATGTATGAAGCAGAGAATCATACACAGGAGTTAAAAATTAAGGACTGTAACCTCCAGCTGTATTGTTAACCAATCAGCAATAAATACCCTCATGGTAATTTCCATTTAAGCAATGAATATCTTTATTTAAAAGCCAAAACATTTACTGGAGTGACTACAAGAAGTAGTGAGCTATTTTCTTCCTCAAATCAAAAGTTAAGGAAGAGAGAAGTACTGGCAGTGAACATTGTCATTTACTTCTCACCACCTCTTGTTCGTTCCATCATGTAAGCAACATTCTTTCTCAGATATGCTTCCAAGGTATATATGCAAGATGTTTTTTTATTATTAGTAGCAGTTACCCGCGGCTTCGCTCGCGTGGATTTCATAATTTGATAAAAGTAATCATTCCTCGGTACTGTACTAAGACATTATCTAAAAATTCCTAAAGTATAAAAAGTCACCAAAAAACTGAGTTTCATTTACCCCAGAAAGTCTTTGTAAACCACGTTTGTGGTATTTTCTTTTGGGGCTAAGATAACCATGCGACATAGAACTGTACATGTGAGAAACAGTCTTCCCTCAAGTCGAAAAAAAAAGTTTCTTTATTTTTAAAGGAGATTCCAAATACTTATTTCCATGTCTGTAAATTCAGCAGTTTTTTTTGAGATATAAGTACCTCCATAAAAATAATTCAACCCCTTTAGTCTTTCTCCCCCCCCTCCACCATATGTGGATTTTCCACCCAAAAAAATGCATGTTTCTTTATTTTAAAAGGGAATTCAAATACCAATTTTCATGTCTAACATCTTCAGTTTTTGAGATATAGGTATCCTCATAAGAAATAATTAAACTTTTTTTTTTTTCACTTTTCACCCCCCCCCCCACCGTTAAGTACCTTTTCCAAATAATGTTCCTGTATTTTTAAAGGACTTTCCAAATACCAAGTTTCACATCTGTAACATATTATGTTTTTGACATACAGTATACTGTAGACATACCGGTACTCATTTTAAAACTTCACCCTATTTTTCAATTCTTTTCACCCCCCTTAAGTGGATTTTCCAAAACCAAAAATACATGTTTTTTAATTTTTATTTTTAAAGATCACAAATACCAGTTTTGACGTCTGTAACATCTTCAGTTTAAGATATATAAGTATCCTCATAAAAAGAATTCAACTAATTTTTCAGACCCCGTCCCCGTTAAGTTTATTTCCCCCCCCCCCCAAATTGTGTTTCTTTATTTATAAAGGAGCTTCAAATACCAATTATCATGACTGTAACACCTTCAGTGTTTGAGATGTATGTATCCTCATAAAAATAATTTAACTCCTTCTTCATCCTCCAACAAGTCGATCTCCACCTCCAAATGCATGTTTCTTGATTCTTAAAGGAGATTCTAACCACCAATTTTCATGACTGTAATCTTTAGCTTTTGAGATCCTCATAAAAAGAATTCAATGTTTTTGCTTCCTTTCACCCTCCCCCCCTTAAGTGAATTTTCCAAAAACAAAAAAATATATTCCTTTATTTGTGAAGGAGCTTCCAAATACCAATTATCACAATAACCTTCAGTTTTTGAGATATATGTATCCTCATATAAAGAATTCAACTCCTTTTCCAATCCCCAACCCCCCACCTCCCTGGTTGATTTTCCCCCCAAAATGCATGTTTCTTTATTTTTAAAGGAGATTCCAAACACCAAATTTCACGTCTATAACTTCTTTAGTTTTTTAAAATACAACTATCCTCATACAAATAATTCAAGTAATTTTTCAATTCCTTACATGGATTTTCCGAAAACTAAAGAATACGGGTTTTGTTATTTTTAAAGGAGATTCCAAATACCAATATTCACGTCTGTAACATTTTCAGTTTTTGAGATATCAGTATCTTAATAAAAATAATTCAACTCCCTATTCAGTCCTTTTTACCCCCCTTAAGTGGTTTTTCTGAAAAAAAATAAATAATATAGGCCTCTGTTTCTTTATTTTTGAAAGATTAAAAATATCAACTTTCATGTCTGTAACATGTTAAGTTTTTGAGATGTACTGTACATATGCTTATTTTAAAAATTCACCCCCCCCTTTTTTAGTTCTCCTTAAGTGGCTTTTCTGAAAACAAATTATCTAGTTACAGGAGATTTCAAATACCAATTTTCATGTTTGTAACATGTTACGTTCCTGAGATATATTATATAGTTTTTTTAAATGTCACCCCATTTCTCACTCCTGTTCACCCCCATTCATTGGATTTTCCAAAAAAAAAAAAGAAAGACTTTCTTTATTTTTAAAGGAGATTCCAAATACCAATTTTCACATCTGTAACTTCTTCCGTTTTTGAGATATAAGCATCCTCATAAAAGGTATTCAACCCCTTTTTCACCTGTTTTCACCCCCTTTAAGGGGATATTCTGAAAACAAAAAAATAAGAGTTTCTTTATTTTTAAAGGAGATTCCAAATACCAATTTTTACAGACGTAAAGTTTTAAGTTTCTGAGATATAGATGTACTCATTTAAATAATTCACCCCCATTTTCACCTCCATAGCAATGGAATTTCCAAAAATCCTCCCTTAGTAAGCACCTACATTCTAATATAAATGTATCCCCAAAATTTTGTTTCTTTTTGTCGAGTAGTTTTGGCTCGGCAATGATGAGTCAGTCAGTCAGGACATGTTCTTTTATATATATATATATATATATATATATATATATATATATATATATTATCATACTTATATTATTATTAGTTATAATAAAGCTACTGGTTTTCAATCAGTCACTTATGATCTGCATTTAGGGCAGTCGCCCAGGTGGCAGAAACCCTATCTGTTGTTTTCGTAGCCATTTCTTAAATGATTTCAAAGAAATTGGAAATTTATTGAACATCTCCCTTGGTAGGTTATTCCAATCACTAACTCCCCTTATTATAAATATATATTTTCCCCAATTTATCCTCCTGAATTCTAATTTCATCTTTATACTGTGATCTTTTCTGCTTTTAAAGATACCAGTCAAACATATTTGTCTACTAATGTCATTCCACGCCATCTCCCCACTGACAGTTCAGAACATACCACTTATCTTTCTATTGTTTTTTTGAGAGCCCATCTTTTCAATACACTATGATTTTTTTTATTGATTTACATAAATATTTTTACATTATTGTTATGTCTTAAGCGGGACATGTTTCGCCTACTTTTTAGGCATCTTCAGCCGCTCTTCCTAGTTCCTAAGATCAAAATAGCCAGGATCCTGAGTTTTTGTTTAATAATAAAAAATACTTAAAATGGTTAAGCTGACATGAATGTTTTAACTAAAAAATATTTTTATGTATATTATATATTCTGTGAGGCTGATGTGAATTGTTATGGCTAGTGAAATGTGTTTACATGTCCTATATATAAAAAAATTTGGCTTGTATACAATTGCTCTGTCTAAAAAAGGGTAAGTTTACAATTTTTGTACATTTGATAAAAACATGATTGATATGCTTTAAAAACTTATAATGACATTGGTTGGTTTGGATTATTTAGTCTGTAATATCAAATGTGCGTGCTCCCACTAGAATCTTCATGGACTTGAGTGTCAGCTTGGGACTAAAATTGGGTAGCATTTTTGTAAGATATTGTATGATCCATTGTCTGAATGTTGCTTTATGGAGATTAAAATTATGTAAACTCTTGCCACCTGTTGCTGTGTAGTTTTGAAGAGGGGACTTCTCAAGGTCATTGTGACATTTGTTGTGGTCTTCTTGTTTCTTTCAAGGGTTGATATTAGTAGACAGTGACAGGCAGCAAGAGTTTACAATAATTTTCAAGTTTTGTATCTTACTGTAAATGTCATTGTTGTCATAGGTAAATTTTAATACTTCTTTAGTATTAGTCACCTCCTCTATCTGGACATTTTCCTTGTAACCAACAATCTTTACATACTGCTGACTGAATACTTCTGCCTTTTTAAGATCCTCACATACACACTCCCCTTGTTCATTAATTATTCCTGTAATGTCCTTCTTGGAACCTGTTTCTGCCTTTAAGTACCTATACATACCCTTCTGTTTTTCACTAAAATTTGTATGACTATCAATTACACTTGCCATCATGTTATCCTTAGCTGTCTTCCTTGTTAGATTCAATTTACTAGTAAATTCCTTCAATTTCTCCTTACTTCCACAGCCATTTCTAACTCAATTTTTTTCCAACCTGCACCTCCTTGTTAATCTATTTTCTTCTCTGTTATAATATAGTGGGTCTTTACCATTCCTTACCACCTTTAAAAGTACAAACTTATTTTCACATTCCTCAACAATTGATTTAAACCTATCCCACAGTCTGTTTACATTTTTATTTACCATTTTTCACCTATCATAGTTACTTTTAAAAACTTCCTCATGTCTGCTTTATCAGCCTTTACTGCCTAATACTTCTAACTTTAAGACCTTCCTTTCTATTGCATTTATTTTTAACTACAACAAAAACAACTTTGTGATCACTAATACCATCTGTTACTTCGGTTTCTCTATAGAGCTCATCTGGTTTTACCCACACCACGTCCAGAATATTCTTCCCTCTAGTTGGTTCCATCACTTTCTGAATCAATTGTCCCTCTGATATTAAGTTATTTGCCATCTGTTGGTCATGCATCCTGTCGTTAGCATTACCCTCCCAATTGACATATGGTAAACTGAGACCTCCCACTACAATCAGATTCCTTTCCATATTGTTTCTCACATAGCTGATTATCTTATCAAAATAATTTTGAATCAACATCAGCGCTGCCCTTTCCTGGTCTGTACACTCCAAAGACATCAAGTTGCCTATTATCTTTAGAAATGAGCCTTACATCTAGAATTTCATGTTTGTCACATCTAAATTTATCGTTGCTTGCAAATTCTTCTTTCACCAGAATTAATATTCTCCCTCCTACCATTCCTATCCTATCTCTACAATACACACTCCAGTTCAGTGATAAAATTTCTGCATCCATTATATAATTTCTCAGCCATGATTCAACTCCTATTACAATATCTGGTAAGTATATATCTATTTATTATGTAATTCTATTCCTTTCTTTACAATACTTCTACAGTTTAACACTAACATTTTTATGACATACTTGACTTCCAGATTCCTGTACCCTTATCACCATTCCCTAGACCACCCAGTTTCCCTGAATGTACCTTCCTATAACTCTTCTAAACAAGTTTCCTAACTTATATGTACCATTGTGGTTTAAGTGAAGGCCATCTGAGCACAGGTAGTTCCTTTACATCCCACTAACTACTTGTAGAGTTTTTAGAGATGCTGCAAGTGTATTGTCTTGAGAGAAAGGAACTAGTCTACAAGGGATGAAAGAAAGTCTATTGTGTTGATCATAAGGAACAAGTGTTTAATTTTAACTACAAAGCAAGGTGATGTGTTAATCATGTATGACAATCAAAACTTAGTGTAATGCAAAACACTATTAGGAAAATCCAGGGAAGATAAAACACAGTAGCAACTGAAAGTTACATAGACCTAGGACTGAAGTATACCTTCAGTCTCAGAGTTCCTTTATGTTTGGGTGTAGATAATTTTATGTCATATCATGACAGAACAAATATTACAGCTGGCCACTTCTTATTGGTTTATTTTGCCTGCAATAAGTCAGTAATGGAAGATAGGAAAACTTAAAAGGGTCCACCTTTTCAATACAAATAAATGTTATAGTTTATTTACAACATGTATTTACACTTGGAAATAGTTGAGGTATTAGATATTCTAAACAAAGGTTCTTTCCTAGACGTCACTGAAAACCTCTATATTCATTTAGACCAATATTTCAATCCCAACCTAAACTTAAATGATATCTCAGAGAAACCAAAGATCCTATTCGACTTTCTCATTGAATTTTTCAAAAACATGAATATCCCGAAAAACAGATCTGTCTTTCACATTATGCATAATACTTTGTCACGCCACACACTTTCACCACATCACCCTCCATATTTCCCCTCCTTCCATTCCTCCTCCCCTCTCCTCTCCTAATCCAACAATGGTCGCTCCCCAGACCTAAACTATCCAACACGCTCTGTTCCTCTTCATCTCGCGCCATAGCTTTACCGCCTTAGGTCCCGCAATAAACATCATAGCAACCTGCCCCCACCCTACACGTAACGCTGCAACAATACACCACAAATACTGGCACAGTCAACCTCTAAGCTCTCAGAGGAACATTTCCCTTAATACCAATTTTATATTCTTGTCGAGCTGAATATGTATACTACACCCTCAACAAAGTGACTCTTTATCTGCCATGTTCATCTCACACTTGGATTCAAATATGCATTTGTACTAGTTTGGATATGTTGAGCCCTGTCTCATACTTACGCTGCGCTTGACCTATATGGCACCTGACGAAGAAATCCTACAAATTTTTAATTCTTTAACTGCCAATTTCACCTTGTACTACGAAAAGTTGAATATGTTATTTGTATTTGAAAATATTATTTAATGAGTCCAAACTCGTATGATATAGCTTTTGCATTCACCTTCCATGGACTGTTTTGAATTGACATTACTGAATATCTACAATTCGAACCTTCACTGCCAAGTTCATCTCGCACCATGAGTTCAGATGTCACGTGCAATTCTAAGAGGCTGTTAAATCCTAACTCACATTTGAACTACACTTGCACCGGTGCCATTCAATGAATGATTAAACGCAGACCTTTTGTGCCAAATCCATCACGAACCTACATTTTCGAGTGTGTTTCATGTGTTTTTTGCATTTATCGAGTCCAAACTCACGCTTGTGCAATTCTTGTCTAACCCTTCACAGCTGTTTTTTGAATTGACGCTTATTGAATAAGTGATTTCAATCCCTAACTGCCAAATTTCATCTCAACCCAAATATTTTATAATGTTATGTGCATTTTTGAGAAGATTGTGTTTACTGAAATATAATCGATGTTTTGTACTACACTCGCGGCAGGCAACATTCAATGGAAGAGTGTCTGAAATAATTTGAATCTCCAATGCCAATCATCTCGTACTTCCGCATGGTTTTGTTACAGTTTATATGTTTATATGTTTATTGTTTAAGTGATTATGTTATCTCATGTTTATACAATTTTGACTCACCCTTCATGACCACTTTGAAACTGACATTGTACTTTGCGTCTTCATGTTCTCTCATTTATTCACACTGATGTAACACCTTGTGTAATATAAATGTCTACATGCTAGCCTATTTCCCACATTTTGGCTGAAGATGACGCCAAACAGCATCGAAACTATTTCCAAGTGTAAATATATGTTGTAAATAAACTATAACATTTATTTGTATTGAAAAGGTGGACCCCTTTAAGTTTTCCTATCTTCCATTCTCAGTTCAATATGGACAAAAATGAAATTCTTAGATTTAAATAAGTCAGTAATTTATGATTTATTTATCAAGCAGAAAGGCAAAGCAGTCAGAGACCAGCCTTGCAGCTTAAATAAAAAGTTGCAAGCTTTAAAGACTTCCAGACTATAGAGTTATTCCCATACATATACAGAATGTTAATTATTTACACTAAAAATACTTTTGAATATCTTGTTGATTTACAAACAACAAAAGCTTGAGGAGAACACATAGATTTAATATTCAACAATAGCAGTTGTTAAGGAAAATTATCATAATACCATATCTTATTTCTTATTTGCCCACATCCTTCCACCCATCAAATACTTGAGTAAAAGCATTATTGTCTAACTAATAGGCTTATAGACTAGCCTTAATGTTGTTGCTATGTTTAATTTCGTATGTCTGGTAAGTCTTCAGCCAGGAGTTTGACTGGATCCT
This sequence comes from Anabrus simplex, assembly GCF_040414725.1. Lineage (NCBI taxonomy): Eukaryota > Metazoa > Arthropoda > Insecta > Orthoptera > Tettigoniidae > Anabrus > Anabrus simplex. The sequence goes on from NC_090265.1 coordinate 142,752,203, forward strand.
TAAACAGCACCATCAACGGTTTATTTTTATATACAGGATCTCTCATATAATCTAAGGCCATCGAAGTGGTGTTTTTATTCTCTGATATGTAAGCTGCAGTATGGGAGGCACGCACATAGTTCTTGACCTTGCAAGCAGCCTGCACATGTTAAAGCATCAGTCGTCAGTCTGAATCTCAGCTGTTAACATGGTGAGGCACTTATCATTGCAGCACCGTATTTTCGTATGCAAAATTTCTCATTTCATCTTAATGGTCGTGTGAACAGTTATAACTCTCTCTATTGGTGTGCAGAAAATCCTAATGGTGTTTATGAAGTTTCTTATTATGATAGGAAGATTGGTGTTTGGTGTGCTGTTAGTACAAGACAAATAATTTGGCAGAGAGGTACCAGGATGACATTTTGACACCATTCTTCCATCAGTTAACAGAAGAAGAAAAGTTGCATTGCTGGTTTCAACATGATTCAGCTCCTGCTCATACAGCAGAAGATTCCCTTCTTCAATCTCAGCAGTGTTTGCAGACAGAGTGATCAGCGCAAGTCTATATCCCCCTCGTTCTCCAGATCTAACAGTGTGTGATTTTTACTTGTAGGGGTAAACTGAAAGAAAAAGTGTATCAAACAAATCCTCACACTTTGGAGGAACTGAAAGAAAACATTATGAATGAAATCAGGAACATAACAGCGGCCCGTGGTTTCCCATTTTCACACCAGGCAAATTCTGGGGCTCCAGCTTAATTAAGGCCATGGCCACTTCCTTCCCACTCCTAGAGCTCTCCTATCCCATCGCACCATAAGACCTATCTGTGTCGGTGCAACGTAAAGCAGATTGTTAAAAAAAAAAGAAAAAAAAGGGAAGAGCAAACAAAACGATTACGGTGGCAGAACTCAATCCAGAATGTGGTTACCAGATACAATGCCTGTATAACCCAGTAAGGATGACACTTCCCGCATCTTTCGTGAGGGAAGATTTCATATAAGATTTTATACATGCTTAAAGCAGGGCAGCCACATACGAACTAAGTTTGGTTGAGGCAGCTGCCGTACCACAGAGTACAAACACTGTTTGTTCGGTTGTAGTTTATACGAGACACCCTGTATGTGAATAATCTGTGCACTGTAATAATAGAAAGGGAAATTCTAAAAAGGAAAATTAAGTTTGGAACTTGACAAGAGGTTCAGTGAGTATATTAAAATGAGCCTTTTCAAGACTAAGGTGATGTCAGTAGAGAAGAAACCTAAGAGGATTGAATGTCAGGTTGGGAATACAAAATTGGATCAGGTAGATCATTGAAAGTATTTAGGGTATGTATTCTCTGAAAATGGTGGTATAGTAAGCGAAACTGAATCAAGGTGTATCAGAGCTAATACAGTGAGCTTGCAGTCACAATCAATCAATAGTATTCTGTAACAAAGAAGTCAGCTTATGGAGGAAACTATCTTCATAAAGTGGTCTGTTTTCAGACTTACTTTCTTGTATGGTGGTGATAGCTGCATGGACTTGGGATTTCTTATTCATAAGTTAGAAGTAACAGACATGAAAGTAGCGAGAATGATTGCTGTTAAAAACAGGAGAGTACTCTGACTAAGGTGATGAAGGCTAAGTTAGGAATTAACTGTAAGGATGAAGCTGTACGCATAAACTGGTATCTGTGTTTGGGGGGGTCATGTGAGATGAATGGAGGAGGATAGATTACCTAAGAGAATAATAATGGACTTAGCCATGGAGGGTAAGAAAAGTAGAGGGAGCTAAAGACGATGATGGTCGGGCTCAGTTATAGATGAATTATTAGATAAAAGGGTTAGAACTAAATGAGACCACAGAGCTAGTTACACAGGTATAACAGTCTAAATGTTTTATTTAAAGAAATGAATCCTACATAAAATATCAATTTGTTTTAAAGCAGTATGCCATAATATTTGGATGCTACTATAGCAGCAAGCAGGATTCTACAGCATACAAAACATGACTGTACACCTTTGTATTTCTGATCACTTTATTGTTTATATTTCAAAATAGACCATCGTTTTACCCGAATTGCCAGTTTGTGAAATGAATGCTCCCAGAGCAAAATTATACATAGTACTGAAAATTCAACACCTTTTGTTAACCACCTGGAAGCTGTTGAGCGATGTTAGTTTTCTTCTGGAAGCTTAATCGACAGTGATTTTTTTTTTTTTAATGTTGTAGCCAGTTCCAGCAAGCTTTGAAAAAAACCCATTATATCTATTTCCCTCACTACAGCTAAAACATTCAGCTGGCACATTTTCGTAACTGTGGATCTGCATTGCCTCTTTCTCTTTTTTTTTTTTTTTTGCTGGTGGCTTTACGTCACACTGACACAGATAGGTCTTATGGTGACTATGGGATAGGAAAGGCCTAGGGGTTGGAAAGAAGTGGCCGTGGCCTTAATTAAAGTCATTAAAGTACAGCCCCCAGCATTTGCCTGGTGTGAAAATGGGAAACCACGGAAAACCATCTTCAGGGCCGCTGACAGTGGAATTCGAACCCACTATCTCCCGGATGCAAGCTCACAGCTGCGCGTCCCTAACTACATGGCCAACTCACCTGGTCATTGTCTCTTTTCATTCATATAATTGCACAATGTGTTCATGATGTCTGGATACTTTGCTTTTTGGCCATGAAACACACAATGATTACAGCGTGTTTTTTGAAGTCAAATTTGCTCTTTTGCTAGTCACAAATACAACGTACACTAATATTGTACTTCCTTTCTGCTGCACAATTTCCAATATTCTTTGCATTTTCAATAACATCAGGCTTTTCTTTAGCCATGAATGAACGATAACGAGAACTTGTTCCACTTACATCCATACTTAACATGTGATTCACATCTATCTTCTAACTAGGCAAATGATGCCATGTGCAATTTCAAAGTATGGCAGGGTTCATGTATTCTTCTTCTCCTTCTTATTCTACCACTTTTGTGCGAACTGTGCCACACAGGCCAATTTGGGCCTGTTTTACAGCCAGATGCCCTTCCCGATGCAACCGTATGTGGAGAGATGTAATCACTATCGCGTATTTCTGTGGTGGTTGGTAGTATAGTGTGTTGTCTAAAAATGAAGAGGAAAGTGTTGGGACAAACACGAACACCCAATTCCCGAGCCAGAAGAAATAATCAGACGTGATTATAATCCCTGACCTGGCCGGGAATCGAACCCGGGACCCTCTGAACCAAAGGTCTCAACACTGACCATTCAGCCAGTGGGTTGGACAGGATTCATTATTATGAGAATGGTAAAAACTTAAACCCCGAATAATGTGCACACCTACATTTTTCAGTGTGGATCTTCCAAAAGCTATGCACATAGTTTTCACATTTATACAGTTGTACTAGCTTGGAGGTTCAAAGGAAATTCAAATAGGAGGTACAATACAGATCAAACAACTTACAAAAGCATTATACAAGAGCATGATACCAGTACTTACCAGAGCCTACAGGAAACCATGGCAGCAAGGGGAAAAAAGAAATTGAGGAACTTAATCATGTGACAAATACAAACCAAGCTTAAATCTAAAATGGATTAGCACTACAGAGTGACATAGCATGTTACAGTATGGATACAGGCAAACATAATTTCCTAACGGAGAAATTATGCATATTACTCAATAAATAACATTGAGATCACAAGGAACACTGAGAATATGAATTACAGTATGTGGTATTGGAACAGATGAAATGTAAGTATACTTCAGTATGGTTTAAAAAAAAAAATCAGTGGTTTCTTTAGCTAGGAATGCTGAAAGAAATGTATTTTTTAAAGTGTTCTTTTCCAAAACCTACTCTAAGTTATGAATTCAATGGAACATAGTCCTGGGTTATTGCACATGAAATGGCCAAGAGAAGAAGAATGATTAAAAAGGAGTAGAAATATAACATTGTTGAATCAAATATTCTTGATTACATAAAACACATTCTTCCAAGTGTACTGTATGATATTAATTTGACACATTAAAAAGCTACAAAGATGCAAAACTTCTCAGCAGAAAATCAAGATGCTGTTTATCCAAAATTAGGTGAAAATACAGGGTGTAACAGAATGAGGTGTCCCAATTGGGATAATTTCAGGATGGTCACTAATGCTACAAGGGGCACACATTTACTTTGAGCTGGAGGATACTGTGTCTACTCATTGGTTTAACTGCTGATTATAGTAATGTTTCATTACATAGCATCTTGCAAGAAGCAAGTGTGCAACGAATGATGATGATCCTTGTTCCCATTAGATCTTTGGAAAATTATGCCTCAGCGTTCTTTAACATTCCCAGAACCATTAAGTGTCATGGCAACCTTCAAGAGAAAGTATATAGTTTCCTATTTTCCTGCAGGCAGTATCACTGCACACCTTTAATTATGTATTAACAACCACCACCACTATCATCATCATCATCATCCTATAGTACATTAAAAATGAATATATTTCACAAATTCAGTGAATAGCTATTTCAGATTATCTGCGCAATATATTATACATTCTATATTTAGCTTAAATTTATTGTACTTTGCAATAATGATATTCTAAAATAATCTGAAAGTTTGAGATATATAAAATATACAGGGTTATTTACATAAGATACAACAACAAAATCCAATTAGGATATCAATATTCTGTTTTTATATTCTTAAATGATATTACAGGGTTCATAAAGCATTGTGTTATGTTTCTTTAAAGGATTAACAACAACAACAACAACAACAACAACAACAACAACAACAACGACAACAATAATAATAATCATATGGCCTCAGCTACCATGTGCAGACATTTCAATCTGACGCCACCTGGCTGTCTGCTCATAAATTTCGATGTTCCGTTTTACTCTAGGCCCACTAGATGGCAGAAAGAGTAAACCGAAACTCTCTTGGGCGTCTATGGCTGAGATTTAATGAATTTTGTTGGGTAAACACCAAATGTGTCTCCAGAGATATTTTACATGTCGACATCGTGCGACATGGAATGTCGAATGGACTTTTTTCCGCCCTTCAAAAATCCGACTACCTCTGCCGGGTTTGAACCCGCTATCTTGGGATCCGAAGGCCGACACTCTACCTCTGATCCACAGAGGCAGCTTATTAATAACAGATATATAGATACCAATTTTTTTTTTTACTGTATCTATAGCCTAGTAATTTCTGCTCCTAGCAGAAAAATTCAAACTGTTACCAATTCAGACGTATAATTAATTCATAGATTGACAATTACTTTTGGGAATAACAATAATAAGATTGTTCCTTGTTGTCATCACAGCCACTTAACTGGTAATGTATATAAACAGTCTCTCTTTCTTTCTTAGCATTAATCCCGACTTTCAGGGTCAGCTGAATGTATATAAACAGTATATCTCATAAATTCAATGTGATTAATCCCTTGGGTTTGCAACATTTTTAACAGGTGAACTAATGACAGGAAACGGAAATTTATGCTGGGTTGGGGTATTTATGGCACTTCTCCATCTTCCTCTATCCTTCCACCATTCCTCTTCCACGATCTTGTCCCAGGCTAAATTTCGTCTTCTTATGCCGCTCTTCACTGATTCAATCCACCTTGTTCTAGGTCTTCCTCCTGCCCTTGCACTTTGCCTCCAGCATGTGTCTTGGAATTCTATTTTCCTACAGCCTCTTTATATGTCCAAACCACCAATTCTCACAGTTAGCTTCCCTATCCCAACTTCTTTCCTAACATCTTCATTTCTCACTCTGTTTTTCCTATCATAATTCTTAGGAATCTCATCTCACTGGCTTGAATTCTATTCTCTTGCCTGCTAGTCAGAGTCCAAGTCTCAGCTGCATAAGTCATTATGGGTACATAGTACATTTTGTACATTATCTCTCTACTTTTCCTTGGTACTTCTTTGCTCTGAACAAGTTTTCTTACACTTTGGTAGAATGCATTGCCCTACTGTACCCTCCTGCTAATCTCCATGTCCACCTTAGCATTTTGCATTAATTCACTTCCGGGGTATTTAAAGCTGTCCAAAATTTTCAGACTCTGACTTCCAATTTTTACAGTGCTCTTTTCTTGCCTTTCCCCTCTTGACGTCACCATAGCCTTGCTTTTATCTGTACTGATTTTCATGCTATACTTCTCAATTTTTTTGTTCAGTACATCTAGTTGTTGTTGCACTTCTTTCCTGTTCTTTCCCCAGATCACATCATCATCTGCAAACAGCAGTACAGTATCTTCATCTCTTTATCTCCATAGGTTTCCTTTGTTTCCTTTACAATTTCATCCATGACCATAATAAAAAGAAGAGTCAGTACCCTGATAACACAGTTGTTACACATTGCTTTCATCATTTCTAACATTTCTCTTCCAAGTCTCTTTTTAACCATGGTTTCCCAAATCTCTCTGGGGGGCACTATCATATGCCTTTTCTATGTCTATGAAAGTCATAACCAGATCCTTTCCATATTCCCAGTTCTTTTCCATCAGCTGTCTCATGCTAAAGGTTGGGTCCACTGTAGATCTTCCTCTCCTGAAACCATATAGTTCCTCTTGTAACTCTCCTTCAATCTTCCTTCTTGTTCTTCTTTCTAATATACTTTGCAGTATTTTAACTACCTGCGATATAAGTATGATTGCTCTATAGTTACCACAAACTTTCTGCCCCCTTTCTTAAACACTGGTATTATTATCCCTCTTTTCCAGTCTTCCGGTACGCATTTGTACTTCCACACACGCTTTAGTAGCTGGTACAACCATTGCATACCAACAGGTCCAGCAGCATTTCCACACTGATTTCATCCGTCCCTGTTGCTTTTCCCATCTTCATCTTTTGTACTGTTAACTCCACCTCCAACATTGTTGTAACATCCTCTGTTGTCGAGTCCTCACACTGTACTGGTACTGCTCCTATTTAGATCTGTACGTTATTATTGTGTTTCGATAGGTGTCAATCAGAAATGTACACCACTATCAATGCCAAATATCTCTTTTATGTTATTTAGATTTCCTGACGTGACAGGCTGGGCCTTCCCAGCTAAACTTAGAGTCCTTAGGCCATTGAGGAGATATGTTTAGTGATAACTGAATTCTCTTGATTGTTTGTGCTGTACATACTGTGAACATTAGTATTTTTTATTTCATTGTTGTAGTGTGTTTCACATGGCACAGGGCACAAACGCAAAAACTTACAGGAAATGATGTTTTAAATTTATTTCCCGATGCCCCGCTTGCCCACTCCCTTCTGCTACATGTGTTGAGTCATGCAATGCACACTACTGTATTGCTTGCCAACTGCACAGCACATGTAAACAGCTGCTACTGTGCGTTCCTTAGTCACACGCTCATGTGTGTACTCCATCTGCTAGAAGAGATTCTGATCATTTCTGTGTACCCCTTGCATTTTCCTTGGCAGCCAGGGATCATTGTTTGCTAATATTAATACTCTTCACCACTAACGTCCTATTGAGAATTCAGTGCACTACGTTGCAGGACACAAGGAATATGAACCAGTTACCCCTGGCGATTAACCAAACAGGTTAGGAAAAAATGGATGATGGATACTCTTTTATATTATTGGATTTATTATGCCCATAAATTTTCCATAACTTATTTTCAGACACCCTGTATTGCTAATGGTTTAATGTCGCACTAATTCAGATAGATTTTTGACAATGATGGGATAGAAAATCAGAAACCACAGAAAACTATCTTCAGGTTTGCCACTGGAAGGTTTGAAACCACCATCTTCCAAATTCAGACTTACACCTATGCAGCCTGTACCACAAAGCCAGCTCTCAATATTTTTCCTGTACATCTTTGATTAATAATACTAATTTAGTATCATCAGCTTAGCTACTAGTTTGCTTCTAAAGTGGTGCTATTTAAGCAGTTAACCAATTTAGTTGTTCCAGATGCATCTTAGGAGTGAAGGTGGAACTCTATAGGATGTCCTAAGACAGAGTAGTTCATTCCATCGAGTAGATGTCAATTGTACCACCAAAGGTCTTTATAACATGCCAAGAATAATGGAATGGAATGCCAAAACTTTTAACTGCCCTCCAAACATTGGCTACCTCAGTAGGAATTGAACCTGTGATTCTGTGATTGGATTTCCGACACACTACGTCTGAATCACAGAAGCTAAGTTCACAAGCAAGAGGCTTAAATAGAGAATGGCCATACTAAGGGTTCTAACATACGGTAATCAATACAGCAAGAAGTTATCTGAAGCAGTGAGCTGACCACCAACTGACGTACTGGATCCTACCTGCTTTAGAAGAGTGGCCTTGTAGGCTATTGTCAATGTCTTGGTGATGTGGAATGACATAAGAAGATGAAAAAGCTTGAGTGGAGCTTTTAATAGTAGGAAAGTTCATAATATGAAGATAACATTGGAATTTAAGAGGACAAATTGGGGAAAATATTTATTTACAGGATGAGGAGTAAGGGATTGGAATAAATTATCAAGGGAAGTGAACAATAAATATCCAAGTTCTTTGAAAATGTCTACTAAAAAGCTAGGTAAACAATTAATAAGGAATCTGCCACCTGGGCAACAGCCCTAAATGCAGATCATTGATTGATTGATCATGCTGAATATTTTCAGTTAGTGATGTTTTGAGTACATATGTAACAAAGGCTTTTCAGTCTGTCAAACACACAGCCTTTGTTACATTTAACTAAGTCAACACTGGAAAACATGGCTTCATTTTTAACAAATTGAGTACATATTACAATATACTGGCTGTGCCCTCCCTAAATTCTCCATTTATGATTATGAGTAATTCACAAGTAATGTGCTATAACTTAACAAAAGAAAATGCCCTGCTCTCATTCTTGTTCCATGGTAAGTTTCTAGCATAGTCTGTGTGATATTAGTAAAACAAAGTTAAGATATACTACTGAAAAACAAAAATGGCAGCCAGGGAACATTGTTTGAAATAAGCAACAATCATTATCACAACATTGGTTTAAAATATAATCTGATCAACTGGGCCACTTCATGTACAAAATCCCAACAGATATCCTAATACCATTAATCAACAGATTTTACTAGCTTTTAGCAGAACTCTCCTTAACATCTAAAGGAGATACTTTTCATACAGTGAAGGAAATAACTTTGGAATTTCAAGTTTAAAAGAGTGTAAAGAATGCTACACATTTACCAGTAACTGCGAATAGAAACTATTGCATATCATAAAACAATCTGCAACAATACATAAAAATACTAGAGGGCAAAATTCATAATACAACTAACTAAGGTAAACTTATACTACACGGAAGAATTAATGCACTCTACATACAACTCTATCCCCATCTTAACTCATTTGAGATTGATTAAGTCATATATGAAAAGGAATATTCTAAGATTGAGTTTAGATCAGCCCCTCTTATCACATGTTTCACATGTTTCATAAGCCCAAAAGCCTATACAGTATCATGTTTCATCTCAGTTTGGTACCATCAATGAGGTCATCTGTCAAAGCCTAACCGAGTCCAATACTATATCTGTTCATTCATCTCTAGGGGCTGCCTGGCCGAGGCTGTAAAGGCGTGCTCGGTTTACCCAGAAGGACATGGGTTTGATTCCCTGTCGGGAAGTCAGAAAATTTAAGAATTGAGATTTCAACTTCCAGAGATGCACATGGCCCTGAGGTTCACTCAGCCTACACCAAAAATGAGTACCAGGTTATTCCTGGGAGCAAAGGCAGCTGGGCGTAGAGCTAACCATGCTACCCCACCAAGTGCCGAGGTTACGGATAGTGGAAGCCTTTAACTTCCACCCCTCCAAGGGCCTTCCGGCCTGTATGGAGATGACTTTGCTTTGCTTTTCATTTATCTCTGCTTGTTTTGTTGTTAATTTTATCTATCCCCTTTATGCAACCCACCCCTGCTTCACATGGGAACAATTTTGAGTTAATAGTGATAGCAGTGATAAGAATCGAAGGCTTTGGAAAAGAAGCAGCAATCCAGAAGGGAGTGAGGCAAGGCTGCAGTTTGTCCCCTCTCCTTTTCAATGTTTACATAGAACAGGCAGTAAAGGAAATCAAAGAGAAATTTGGAAAGGGAATCACAGTCCAAGGAGAGGAAATCAAAACCTTGAGATTTGCCGATGATATTGTTATTTTATCTGAGACTGCAGAAGATCTCAAGAAGTTGCTGAATGGTATGGATGAAGTCTTGGGTAAGGAGTACAAGATGAAAATAAATAAGTCCAAAACAAAAGTAATGGAGTGCAGTCGAACGAAGGCAGGTGATGTAGGAAATATTAAATTAGGAAATGAAGTCTTAAAGGAAGTAGATGAATATTGTTAGTTGGGTAGTAAAATAACTAACGATGGCAGAAGTAAGGAGGACATAAAATGCAGACTAGCACAAGCAAGGAAGAGCTTTCTTAAGAAAAATCTGCTCACTTCAAACATTGATATCGGAATTAGAAAGATGTTTTTGAAGACTTTCGTGTGGAGCGTGGCATTGTATGGAAGTGAAACATGGACGATAACTAGCTCAGAAAGAAAGAGAGTAGAAGCTTTTGAAATGTGGTGTTACAGAAGAATGCCGAAGGTGAGATGGATAGATCGAATCACGAATGAAGAGATACTGAATCGAATTGGTGAGAGGAGATCGATTTGGCTAAATTTGAAGAGAAGAAGAGATAGAATGATAGGACACATCTTAAGACACCCAGGACTTGTTCAGTTGGTTTTTGAAGGAAGTGTAGGTGGTAAAAACAGTAAGGGTAGACCAAGGTATGAATATGACAAGCAGATTAGAGCAGATGTAGGATGCAACAGTTACGTAGAAATGAAAAGGTTAGTACAGGATAGGGTGGCATGGAGAGCTGCATCAAACCAGTCTATGGACTGATGACTCAAACAACAACAGTGATAGGGTTTATGAGATTTGTAGAGGACATTATTGTTTTATCTCCTTATGTATGTAGTTCAGAGCAACACTTTTCCAAGGCGCTTCTTACAATGTTAAAAAGAGAAAAATGTTCCACCTTTTCAATACAATAACACTGTTGCACAAATCAATGTAGCAACATATTTAATTTATTAAGGGACCGGTTTCGACATCTGTCCATGTCATCATCAGCCTACACAAAAATGGCAATAAGTCAACACAATTGTAACACTTTTCTTGAATTAAAAATAGAACCTCTACATGAAAACAGAACCTCTACATGAACTTCTATTTTTATCTTTATAAGGTTCTTGAAGTTGTTAAATATGATTCAAATCAATCTGCCCTCTAGTGCCACCACATAGTACTGTAGTTTTGTGTTTTCTCTTTGGTTATGAGCAGCCATCTTTTGTTCAGTTTGCACTGATGGATTTATTGTATTAAACTTGTTCCTTTTCGTATTCAATAAAGCTGCACTCTAAAGTAACGAGCATCGTACTTCATTTTGTAATCCAGGGCCGTATTAACAGAAGTGAATAAACAATTAATTTTGATAAAAATTAAGAGCATATTTCATATTTCTCAAAATAGGCTTTCTAATTTTAAGGTTGATTTTTTACTGCATACTATAACATAAAAATTTTCATCAACTTTCAGCTCTGAATGACAATATTTCAAGTATTATGGAATATTTTTACTTGAAATTCAGTACCTCTCCTCTCCATCTAGTGTTTGCCAATGATTTATTAAAAGTTTACCCAATGGATTGAAAACATGACTTATTTCATTGCTTAATATAAATTCTCTCATTCCCTTTTGGAATTACAGTAGATATAGAGCACATTCATTCTTCTCCAAATTTCTTCCAATTCTTTATGGGGTTAAGAGTTTTGTCAATTCTACTTCTCGTATTGAATCTAGGGCTAAAAAATAAGCAGTCGCCATCATAATCCCGGATTCCTACAGATGTGTTATATATTTAACTCCTTAGTACAGTACATTCCCTCAGTGGAACATCTGTGAAATAGTTTGAATATATATTTAATTTTCTTTGTCCAGGTCTCTTACTAAATTTACTCAATTTATGATGGATTTTGTAATAGAATTTTCTTTGACTAAAATTAATATTCTTCAAAAGTTTTGGTAATTAATCATCAACAGCATAACTCTTACATGTAATGAATTTTCTTTTGTATAAAATTTAGAGTGATTAAATTAATTTATAATTATATATATATTATTTTAGGATATTAAAAACGAACTTCTACAAGATATTTTCAGTTAGGTACTTAGGTGAATTTCTGTATGTTATTTACTACCAGGACATGCCTTTTTAACCCTAATAAAGCATAGTCACCTACATCATTTGCAGCTGTATAATATGACTGTGGTGACCCAAGCAGATTGATATTCAGTAATAGATGTAGGACGGAGTTGTTGTAGTTATAGTAATGATCTGTTCTCAACATCCCTGCTAACTGCTAATGGTATAAAGAGACACTGGAATGCAAGAAATTTATCCTGAAATTACATTTTATGTGCCAGTAACTCTGATGTCAAGGGTCTCTTATTTTTATACACTCCCAAATACCAATGGACTGTACCTGGGTTTGATCTCTCAATCTTGAGCATAGGCAACAAACCAAATAGGTGGTTTATTCTATTTGTACACTATAAAATTTGATATATGCTACCTACTCACATTGGCAGAATAATTTAGTTCCATCATCAAACTCTTCCTTATTTGTAATTACCCAAGATATACCCAATGACAAAAGGATTGCACACCATAAAGGGTGCATACAATTTAAACTAAATTTTATTACTGTGAAGTTACAAATAAAAGAAGGAACTTTTCACAAAATCACTGTATTAGGACAATGTTCTGTCCACCTGCAGCACTGCCTTATGCCTATATACATGCACTGTTACAATTTAGCATGTAATCAAACAGATGTCCTATGTAATCCTGAGACAGACTTCCCACAGTTTTGTCTAATAAAACTCCAAATCAAGAACACTTTGACATGGAGGAAGCCAGTATCCTATCTGTCCCAGAAATGTTCAATGGGTTATTAATTAAGTGCACAGGCAGTCTAAGGTGGTGTTGAAATTGTAAGGTAAACACTCCTGGGAAACCCAAGTTGGTGCTGGTGAGCATTGTTATAATGGAAAATGGATCTTGGGCATGCAGCCAGTACAGATAATATACAGGGTAGCAGGATTTCTGCACCGTGTTCCTGCTTAGTCAGTGACTTTCATCACAATCAGTGACGTGCTAATGATCACATGTGACAGCTCCTCAGACCATCATGCCAGTAATAAGGAATGCTATTGATACCAATGCAGAAAACATAAAGATCATAAAGATTACAGATTTGTCTGTGCTGGACATCTGGAAATGTTTCTGCTAGAGAGAAGGTGTTCTAGAGAAGCCATCACATGTCAATTGACTGTAGACAAGAAACCGGAATTTCTAATCAAATGGTTCTCCCTCCTGGTGGTCTGTGGTTGTTTAGAACTAATCTGTTTTTTATGGGAACCTTCACATGCTTGCTGCTCATTCAGAATTTGAATGGCTTGAACTATGAACAAGTAAGCATGCCATCCGCCTCATCTCTCACAGCCCAGTTATATGATCTCTCTCAAATGACATCATTTGTTACCAAAATGTGCTAAGTATATCAATCACTGATGTGTCATGCCTGACAAGTATTGGGAATGTCACATCTTTCTTATGAAGATCAATCTTATAAGCCACACACAGAGTGAATTGGCATGCCCTTGTATATGTGATATTGCATATAATGTTAATAATTTGCATATCTTCCACTGATGTAGCTATTTTCCAACTTCACTGGATATTGCAAACTCTTCAGAGAGCACAAATTTTTATGTCAATCAGTATATTTATTTACGGTAATGGATATTCCCTGTTAACAATTCTGGCATTAATGAAAGCCATTTCTTCCAGCTATCTTCGGCTTCCTTTTTAAAATGAGCCTAAATAAGTTAAAATGATATAAATATCTGAATTAAAGTAAATGTTAATCTAAACCAAAAAAGCGCTGTAAATTTTCCCATGAAAAGGATTTTATTAAATGCATTCCAAAATTCCAAGTTTCAGTCAAGCAAAGCTAGCAAAACTATGGGTGATCAATTCTAGCAATTATGAATACATGGTGATAAAGCAAAAATGTTGTCTACCATCTGCGATGTAGATACAATGACACTGCAGCAACTACACAGAGAAACTCAGTTCTGGCATGAAAGCATTAAGGCCAATGAAAGTTCATTAACTTTCACAGTACATGCTCTTAAAATCAAATTTCTAGCAGCATTCTAACAAGGCTACAATTTAGAATCCACTTTAATAATATTCAAACTGCAGACATATTATAAGGCATTATCTAAAATGTAAGATGTTTTAAAATTCCATTAGATGGGCTCAAATGCAAATGTGTACTAGCATCCCTTCAAAATCTTTCAGAAAACAATTACTACACACCACTGACAAATGAACATTTTAATTTACAATGAAGAAATAAATAGTTATACATACCGTACCAATTATGGAGAAAGTAAAACATTCAAGAGTTGGTAACTTACCAATTAAAAAGAAAGGAATTGAAAGCCTTCAGTGACAACAATGATGTCTAACTTTATTTTATTTTACAACAGCTGAAATGTAATGAAAGTATTGAATAAAGATTCATTTGTGTCAAAGTTGGTGTGAAATAAATCACATTCCTAATGAAGAAATAAGAAGCCAAGATAAAGTCCCATGAAGAAGCACTCAGTTGAAATAGTGGTGGCTGGTTGTATGAGACATAAGCATGAACCATACCAAACATTCAACGAGAGTAAGAAAAAAAAATAGAAGAAAAAAATTACTTTTCTGAGCCACAAGATGAAGAAGTCCTGACACATTTTGTATTTACCAACAACACAACTTGTAGTCATGGTACTAAATATTTTGTCACTATTGTAAAAACTTGTTACCTTTACTGGTAGTTGCACCAATGAGCTGAGAAACAAATTTGATTCCTGATTGATAGTTTAGTGAAACACAACACTTAACCAGCATTTTCCTGGAGAGTAAGCAGGAAAATACCCAGTGAAAACTACACTAAAAATGGCTGCTGTAAGTGCTGAAATTTGAAATTCAGTTCTCCCATTTGCCACTCTTCCTGTCCATGGAATGGCAGTAGGTGTCTGATGAACTTATTTTTTTTATTTTTAAGATTAAAAGATTTAACACCTAGTCCATCATCCCAAATGCAGTGTCTTGTAAAATAACGTACAAATAAAACATTATCTCCCTAGGGAAAAAAAAATTGTTAGAGGAGGGACTTAAACTACTAAAAACCTATAAATGAGAAAGAAAAAGTAGTAGCATAAACATTTCACAAATGAGTTTTAAGAGAATGTAAGATTCACAGGATAAAAAATATCTGACAAAGAATCGGGCAATTAACTTTTAAAAGCTTCTTTACAGCTCTGATAGGAAACTCTGAGACTGTAAAGAATATCTTCTGATTGCTGCAACTGCCATTGCATAGGAACCATCCACATCAAAATTTCTATCTTCCTATTTCACACAACATTCATTTACATGCCTAGTGTAATTAAGTGAGCAATGACATCACATTTTTCTTGCTTTCATCCATATAAGCCTTTTCACCATTTTATTGATTAACTATGCCTGCATCTCTGTACTGTGCATTGCAAAAGATTGTCTCCAGAGAAATGTTTCAACACAATATTAGTTAATGGAGAGGAAGAACCAATTGATACATTAAATCTTATACAGGAACATGAAAACACACAATAGAACAACTACAATGACAGGTAAGTAGGGGAAAAGGGAGAAAGAAATCAGAAATAAACAAGGATGAACATGAATGCAAAAAAGTACAAAGACAATTTTCATACACTGCTGTCTTCACATAGATGTTCTCATCAATCCCAGTTCTTCTACATGCATTTTTTCTCAGCCCCCAATCAAACTAATTTCTTCTTCCTAGCATCATAAGGATCAATGTTCAATAAGGGATCATCTTGACAGATCTTCAACTTTGATACGGAAAGTGTAGGATAAGAAGGAAGCTGTACAAAGACGGAACAAGATGAGAGACAAAAAGATAAGTACAGATGGTAGAAGACAAGGAGTTTAAGACAAACACAAAAAGAGAAAGGGATCCCAGAAGAAGGAATGGATGACTAGGACTTATTAAGAGAGAGCCCATCTATTTTCAGTGTATGAATATGTAGATATTGTTCTTGTACTTTTGTGTGTTGATTTTCCTGTTGCTCTTTCATCCCACCCTGACCTATCATTTTGTTCCTTTAATGCTCCTATTTTTATGATTGAACTTCATTTTAACAGATTAATTTGAGAAGTACTGTACCTGCATTTTCCTAAAATTCATGGAATATCTTCAACTGACAGCACATAGCAAATCAACATGACAGCCACAGAAATAATAAAGGATGATTAATTAAATCCCAGTGTGCTATTTGAGTACTATACAGGACAGCTGGAAGAAGTACATCTCAAGAAAAAAAAATCATCTACGAGCCGACAATATACATCTACAAGTACCAGCTTGAAAATATAAAATTTATTAAGTTATATTGATCTGTGCACATCCTGGCTAGTACAAGAACATGTCAGGGGTATGTTTTGTGTCAACCATTGACCCACACTGTTCAGGATTTTTTATCATGTGGTGGTTGCTTATGAAATCTGTTTGTGCTGATTTAAGGGAATGATGTCATACTGAATGATATGTCGTTCAGTGGCATTGTTACAAGTCACAGAAAATGTGGAAAATAATGTGTGCTTCAATATATTACATTTTAAAAGTAATTGTGGGTTGATGGGTCCACCTTCATAACAAAAACATCTCTCCTCTACAAATAATCAGAGGTTAGGTTAGTACCACTTGCCTTTTGCTATATGGTTATTAACCTAGCAGGGCCTTTAGTGAATTAATACCTGGTCTTGACAAAAGTCAAACTGATGCCTTCAAGATGATTTGTTGGAGGAAATTAGGAGAAGTATGGATGGAGAGAAGAACAAATATGTTCAGCACAGAAGAACTCGGCATCACTAATTGGCTATCTTCCCATGTGAATGAAAGCTACCTCCAGTTGTTTGAGTGCATTTTGATCATGGAAGGGCAAAATTTGGAAAATGCTATTTTACAAGGGAAAGTAGAAGGGCCCCTCCATCTTATACTAAGAAGAGCTGAAGACTGCTCTGGATGGTGGCATCTCATCAGAGGTACAACACAGAGAAGAGAACTCAAAAAATTGTTTTCCCCCTTTATATAAATGTGTGAGAAGAGTTCATTCTATAAGCTAACGTATGACTTTTGTATATTCTGCTTTGTAAATCTCTCTCTCTCTCTCTGGGCATTTACACATGGCACTCAATTTACCATGCCCCTTTGGTGTGCACTGTCACCAGATGTTGGATAAGAGCACCCCAGATAAATATGGAGTGCTTGTAGGAAATCATGTTTTGTCTGTTGGTAGTATTGGCTGTTGCTTATGTGAAGTTTGTGGAAACATTTGAGTATTGGTTTCTACCTAGATTTTTATGGTAACCATGTGTTTGTCCATTATTGCTTTGATACAAGTTTAGTTCGTTTGATTACATTTCTGTGTTCCACTGTGTTATTATGGACAGAATTATGTTAATGTGATGTCAATGCTCACATTACCAACATATAACTAACATTCATCCCCTGTGTCCACCAAAGGGGCTCCACACCTTGATCTTGGTGACTGCCTCCTCCACCATGTGCTTCTTGAGCCTCTTGCGACGCTTGCGCCCCCCCTCCTCCTCCACCTCGACCGAGCCCAAGAACTGGAGCCTGAAAACTGTGCCGGCTGGCCCCGAACTTAGGGGCATTGTGCTGGGCAGGGATAGCTCATTGTTTACCTCGTCATCATCGCTCATGTCCTCAATGCCCAAGATGTGGGAGCCTTGGGGCCCACGACAGCCTGCCACATGGGTTTGGTTGATGGGCTCCTGCAAATGCCCGGCGGTTCAGCTCATTCGACTGAGTAGATGCAACAAAAGCTTGTCTCCCTCTCTTTTTCACCGATTAAGCTCCATTCATAAAGTGTTTGGTTAGTAATTTGAACAGAAAGCAATAGTGGAATGATATATTTGAATAAAACTTTATACAAAAACAAAAGAAAAGAACTTAACAGAATTTAGACATTTAAGTTAAATACTTGCTCTACAATGCCACATTTTAGAGCTAATTTGAGAAATACAATTTGAATGAAAATAGATTTACATAGTCAATAATAAAAATATTTTCAGTAATGGCTGTGAAGTTTTACAGTTAACACCATCATCTGGCATGAATGAACATTTGTCAAATGATTATGATCTGAACCCTAATATGATGGCATCATAAGCATAAAAATACTGTAAACACAATTCTTTGTATACAACATGAAGGTATAAGATCTAACTGGAAACTGTCCTCATATCTTTGGGTCTGCATAACATTCAATTTTAAGTACAACCCTTCATTTTTTCATTATTTATACTTATACACAAAGGCTGTTAATAACAACAAAATAAAAATAAAAAGCGTGATCCCTATACATTACAAGGGCAGCTATAGCTTGGGTTACAGTCATCTCCCAAAATAGATTAACCATAAATATAAAAGGGTAGAGAGCTATAAATTAAAAATGAATAATGCCTAAATGTTAATTTTTAACACCAGCAGCATGAAATATATACATTTCAAATAACACAATCTATTTAAAGAAAGAGAATACCATTGGATAACGTAATTCATTATGACCCCAGAAATTTGAGTAAAATTGAACGATTAACTGTGCTTATTGCCAGTTTACTTTATACATACATTTTTCCTCCTATTGCTTTCTAAAAGGGAAATCGAAATACATATGCGAGTGAGAGAGAGAGAGAGAGGTTTCTGTTGCACCTACCAGTTCATTGTTCATCTGTCGTCTCAAAGAATTGGGTAGATTAGTAGGCATTTTATAACCACACAATGAAAAATTAAAGACATTATTGTATCATATGGAAAACAGAAAAATTAAAAAGGAGAAGTGAATTGAATTCTTACAAATTTTCCAAAACCAGATTCTGAAAAGAAAGTTTCATTATCAGTAAATTCAATAATTAATACTGTTTTGGTATATATTTAACAAAGCCAAAAAATAATTCTATAACAAACAGCTACACATCTGACACTACAGTGTATGGCTGTATGTACAAAGAATGACAAGTGCTCCACGATTTAATTTCAATAAAGGACAACATTGGTACAAAGCCATTTAGAAAATTTTAATAAATGAATTCTTAAGTAATTGGAATGTACAATGCATGATGGTAAAAGAGAAACAGTGAATCAGTCAGCAAGTGAGTACGTGACTGCTGGGCTTGAGTGAGTGCATACAAAACATCAAAGAGAAAAGCAAGAAACACAGAAAGGAAGTGATACAGACAGAGAAAAAGGGAGACGACAGATGAAACAACCATCGAACCTTTTTGTTAAGTGTAATGTCACTGAACAGCAGCCAGCAGGCATGGCAGGCACAAAACCAACCAATCACAATGAAGCGTGCGCCAACAATACTTTCGAGGGTTGGGTGGCATGCCCTAGTTTCGTGGAACATCTAGCATATACACATGAAAGACATAAATGCAAGGATCATACATAAAATAATATTTACCATATATCATACACCCAGTGAGGATGCTTATTCTCTATTCCATTCTGGAGAATACAGGTAATATTATTCTTGTTTGGAATATTTCAATCAATAGCAATGCAGTAAGGTTTAAACTATGATGAATGTGACTTATTCATTAGTTATATAAATGTCACAAACCCAGTAAATTTTCCAAATACTTCTTAGGTAGAAGCATAAATTCATTAAAATAATACTGTTGCTTTGACAAAACTTCAAATTTATTAACTTAATTTCATCTCCTTCAATTAGATATCCATTTCTTTACCTCCCTCCCCCCTCCCCACTGCTCCCCCCCCCCCCCCCAAAAAAATAACAAGAAGATAGAATTGACATGAACTGTATATTGGGAATGGTATTTAGGAAGTAAAATGTGGCAGTTTTAATTTAAAGTAAACTAACGGTATTGGTATGAATGTGTAAGGGCGGGTTCACATTAGCGAACTGTTGGATGTATTGTACCAGTTACTGTAACCATTTCTTTGCCTGTATGCCACGTTCATAGTTGTCATGTAGTAAGTTGCAAGTGACTGGATCCACTGTGCTCGTGATTTACTCGTTAAGAAGATTTGAGTACTTCTATATCGCCCGAGTCAGTTGCCAGTGTCCTCTATATCCTGATAACTGATGACAATAAAAGTTCACAAAAGTTCTGGCAACATGCATTATACAAAGAAAGAAGCAGTTCTACTTTTATTTAAAATTTAAAATTACAAACTATTACAAATTACAAACATTTTACCGACCCGAATCTAATGGACTTCAAATATTTGATGAATCTACAGTAGTTGGACCTAGGATTCAGAAATGCAATACAAGGGAGGCAGTTTCAGTGCAAGATATATTGGCTGTGACATTAAGATACCTGGTAACTGGGAACTCCTTTACAAGTTTACAGTATTAATTCTGTACATCCAAGCAAGTTATCAGCTCTATTGCTAGTTTTGCAACATTATTCCTGGCTTGGAGGAAATGTACACATTAACAAACCAGTGCATGTGGTATCCATGAGCCTATTGTGAGTCCCCTTTTCATCTGCACAAAACACTGATAGTCAGCAGCTTGCATGTTGTGTTACAAAGCGCACTCAAAGTACATTCGTGAGCATCATTCATGCGGCATCTCCACTCAACCTAGTTGACTGACTGGAGCAAGCACTGTAATGTAATGCTCATTTTGAATGCTTGATTGTGAAATGCGCCATATTCAATCTTGTTTGAAAGGTCAAACATACAGGTCACAAGTGCTGCTTTTGTTCTTGTAGGATAATATCATTTCATGAAGAATAAAAGATATCCAAAATGGTGGTGGCAAACAGATCTGTGTATAGAGAAGTGCAAATGGTGCAAGGAACTTCTGAAGTGGCCAATACAAAATTGA
Organism: Anabrus simplex; assembly: GCF_040414725.1. Taxonomy (NCBI): domain Eukaryota; kingdom Metazoa; phylum Arthropoda; class Insecta; order Orthoptera; family Tettigoniidae; genus Anabrus; species Anabrus simplex. Next base: position 142,773,214 of record NC_090265.1, read on the forward strand.
AGCAGAATACCTTCCACATTTCTGTGAGAGAAATATTATCAGTATCCTTGCACCTTTATGCATCAGGTGATTCATTTACTAATTTACAGTACCTGTTTAAAAGATATCTAGCCACAGAATATGATTTACAGTCAGAGGAGTCACTATGCAGATTACATCTAATGTACCAAAAACTGTCTGTAAGATCCATGCCAACCATATCCAAAGCATGGCTGGAAATGTGCACTTTTTACTTTTTCCTTGTGCCACTGCTTTTTGTCATCTTTTGTTTTTCTTTCCCGAGTGAAGCTAGTAAACTGGTCATTTTACATTTACATTCCTTTTCCATCGTTCCATCTTGCTAGCTAGATCTTGACAGCGTCAGGTTTTAAAATTTATTCGAGCATTCCACACCTCATGGATTACACTGAATAGGTTATTTTCCTAACATTTTATCAGTACAAGTATCTTTTCTTGGTTCCACTTCATTGTTAAATTCATGTATTTAACTCGCCACAACAAGACTTTTCTTTTGAGTGGCAGGAAGATGACCGACTGTCTGATGCAAGCTGGGCTTGCAACACGTCTTGCTGATTTGTACTGACTTGTAATGTATCATTCAAATGGATTTGTGGATAATCCAACAGCCAAATGGAGCACACATGCTTGCATCGAGCAACTTCGTTCGCTGCTTGTTACATCGTACTGACTAGTGCACACTTGTGGTATATTTCAATGTTCTGTTACAAGTCAGTCGCTGGCTTAACAGAGTGTGGTTACAGTAATCGTTACATTACAAGCAACAAATTGCTAGTGTGCGTGTGTGCCTTAAACTACAATTTAAACATGACAAATAATGAGGAAAGTTTTAATTCTTGTATTACACTATGCAGTAGTTTAATAACTGGTGGTGTTTACTTACTGCTCAGTATTCTTGAGTTTGTTTCTTGCCACTAATCATGATTTATGATTAACAAGAATGGGGCTGCTCCAGTTTTTTTTTTTTTTTTCTGCTAGTGGCTTTACGGCGCACGGACACAGATAGGTCTTATGGCAATGATGGGATAGGAAAGGCCTAGGAGTTGGAAGGAAGTGTCCATGGCCTTGATTAAGGTACAGCCTCAGCATTTGCCTGGTGCAAAAATTGGAAACCACAGAAAACCATCTTCAGGGCTGCCAACCGTAGGATTCGAATCCACTATCTACTGGATGCAAGCTCACAGCCACACGCTCCTAACCGCACAGCCAACTCACCCGGTGCTCCAGTTTTTACAATGATTAAGATGTTGAAGGGGTCAGTATCAAAGGGTAGAAAAGGGTCCACCTATTCAATACCATTAGCTTGTATAGTGTCTTATGATAGTGAAGGGGTGACCTAATACAAATCCAAATTTACTAGCTGCTGGTTTTCCTACATTAAGTATGTACATCATGAAATCTGTAAAACATAAATCAGATAACAATCACCTTGGAGGCAAAATTACTAGGCTACTAGAGTATTAAAGTAATTAAGTACGATGGAAACTGCTCCATAAAGGCAGCTAAGAGAACTCGACAATGCTAGCAAAACGTAGTTTATCTTCTCATCCATATTCTTACTACATTAAATATCCCAGTCAGTCTTACACCAGTTAGAGTAAAAAAAGTAACCAAACTTTGGTTGGCTCCACTTTGTTACGCAGGAAACTACTCTGTCTTGCCTGCATGGAGTACAGGCTATGGTCCCAGGCAAGTATGACAGACTGTGGCTATGGAGGAGTAGGCGTATGACCAACACAGCAGGCAGCCAGTATTGTTTAGCTGATTGCTTGATATGGTGAAGAAATACTGGTGCAGGTTAATGAGTATATGGCAAAATTACTCCTTAGTTCAGTTTCTTGATAAGGTTGAGGGATGAGGAGAGATTAAATTACATGGCATACCAAAAATAGTGAGTAAACATGAAATTTTGTGTGAAACTGGATAAGACATTTACTTTAACATTGACTCTGACACATCAAGAGTATGGAGGAGATCCAATGTCACAGACCCAAGTGCACGAGAGGTATAAGCACTTCACACATGATCGTCTTTCAACAGATGACAACCTACATGGAGGAAGACCCAGATCAAGCAAGAATGGAAGAAATTATTGTTACAGTTGGTCAAGAATTAAAACGAGACTAGCAACTGTTCAATGTCAAGATGGCAAGAATGTTATTTCAGGCAATATGCAATGTTCTGTACAGTCCATCCTCCACAACGATTTGAAGAGGCAATGTGTATACTAGCATACTGTTCCAAAAAGCCTATATAGAAAAACTGCTGTTAATTACATACATACATACATACATACATACATACATTTAATGTCAAGAATTTCATTTTTTGGTCCGTATTGAATCGAAATTTACAGTTACAGAAAAATATAAAGGTTTTCACCTGTTCGAAAATAGTGAAATTATTAGAATATCACATATTTATTATCTGTCATTTTGGGACCGGTTTCGGCACCTTCCTGTGCCATCATCAACCTAGGAAATTGTTGCAAGGCTTTTTTCTATGCTAAGTTGTAAATTTTACAATTACAATTTACAATTACGTATGTGACATTGAAATACAGACTAATACTTATAGCACTTCATCAAATTAAGCTGTTTTAGAGCAACTGTACAATGATTGTGACATTCGATCTTTCATTCTAACAGAAGAAAATCTGTACATTATAGATGGTTTTTATGATTACATATTATGAGGAACTGTTTCATGTTCAAAAATGGACTATGATAAGTTATTTTACGCATGTAAAGAGAACACTATTCTAGAAATCAGCTGTTAGTTTAGCATTTCAGAAAGTGCCTAATGGCAATTTTTTTTAAAGGAATGCTCTTATTACTCTTTAAGGCTAGTCGTACATACTTTATAGCTGTATGAGTTTTGCCCTACAAGAAAGATTTTATCAAACCTGGGTGTTACTATTAGTTTTATAATAGTTACAACAAATCGATAATGCAAAGAGCTTTAAAAATATATATGTTTTATGACATGTCTGTTATCCCACAAGGATTAATCTAGTCTTTGTATTTTAATTACGTTGATTTTAAGTCACATATGTAATTGTAAAATTCACAACTTAGCATAGAAGGCTCTGTTCATGTTCTTACACTGGGTCAAGTATTTTATGTAGTTATTTGCAAAAGCCTTGCAACAATTTCCTAGGCTGATGATAGCACAGGAAGGTGCTGAAACTGGTCCCAAAATGACAAATAATAAATACGTGATATTCTAATTATTTCACTATTTTATTGTATTGAACAGGTGGAAACCTTTATCCTTTTCTGTAACTGTACCTACATACATACATACATACATACATACATACATACATACATACATACATACATACATACATAACATACATACATAACATACATAACATACATACATAACATACATAACATACATACATACTAGAGGAAAGAATATTCTGGACATGGTGCTGGTAAAATTAGAGGAGATCTATAGAGAAACTGAAGTAATAGATGGTATTAGTGATCACAAAGGTGTTTTTGTCATAGAAAAAAATTAATGTGATAGAAAGGAAGGTCTTAAAAGTGGGACTATTAGGCAGTACCATATGACTGATAAAACAGGCACGAGGGAGTTTTAAAAAAGTAACTATGATCGGTGGAAAACGGTAAATAAAAATGTAAACAGACTGTGGGGTGGGTTTAAAGCAACTGTTGAGGAATGTAAAAACAGGTTTTTACCTTTAAAGGTTGTACGGAATGGTAAAGACCTACTATATTATAACAGAGAAGAGACTAAGAAGGAGGTGCAGACTGGAAAGAAATATGAGTTAGAAATGGCTGTGGAAGTAAGGAGAAATTAAAGGAACTTACTAGGAAATTGAATCTAGCAAAGAAGGCAGCTAAGGATAACATAATGGCAAGCATAACTGGCAGTCATACAAATTTTAGTGAAAAATGGAAGGGTGTGTATAGGTACTTTTAGGCATAAACAGGTTCCAAGAAGGACATTCCAGGAATCATTAATGAACAAGGGGAGTGTGTATGTGAGGATCTTCAAAAGGCAGAAGTATTCAGACACCAGTATGTAAAAATTGTTGGTTACATGGATAATGTCCAGATAGAGGAAGTGACTAATACTAAAGAAGTATTAAAATTTACCTATGATAACGACATTTACAATAAGATACAAAAGTTAAAACTAGAAGAGCAGCTGGAATTGATAAGGTTTCGGGGAAATTAATAGTTGGTGAATGAGACAGAACATCATCATCATCATCATCATCAAAATACTTTGATGTGATCTTAAAGTAATTTTTTCCTCAGTAAAAATTAAGGTAAGTATTTTGTATTTTGCCTGGTGCTGGTTAAATCATCATCATCATCATCATCATCATCATCATCATGTATTCTGTCTACAGGCAGGTTTTCACAAGGCAGCTCTCCATGCTCTTCTGTCTTCTGCATCCTCTTTAGATCCTTGCAAGTTTCTCCTCCTTTGATGTCATCTATCATCTTCTACCTTCTCCTCCCTCTCAGTCTCCTTTGGCAAACTAATCCTCCAGTGCTTCTGTTAACAAACACTCCCGTCTCACAAAGTCCCATCCAGATCTTCTCTTCTCACCAACTCTTTCCAATACTTTTTCATTTCTCACTCTTTCCATTTCCTCCACATCCACATCTCAAATGCCTCTACCCGTTTTTCATCTTTTCTTCTCAATGTCTACGTCTCTGCTCCATATAATGCCGCACTCTGAACAAAAGCATTTATCAAATCTCTTTCTCAAACCTTTATCTAATTTGCCACATAATACCGTAATCTCCTTTTCCTTTGCTATAGCAATGCGATTACAGACTATAAGTCTCATGTTAGATCCATATTGATAGTTGAACTTCTTACAAAATTGTACAAAATTATGTTGATTATCCTTTAGGTCAATACTACAATATTTACATCCAATTAAGATGAAACTTTACATAGAAATGTTTCGGCCTGACACAGGATCATCCACAGTAAGACATATATAATCAATTAAAAACATCAGGCGCCCAATATGAAGTGTTAGTTAAAAAAAATTTCTTAAAAAAGCATGATGAAATATTTAAAAAATGTTAGGTGGTGATCGTTAAAACATCTTGAGCTGGAAGCCTTTTTGTTTCAATGTTTTCCTTGTCCCCTGATGTAGCTCAACCGATATCTGTACACCGTTGGTTGAGTTAATTATGTTCAGTTATAGGCTGATGTACGTAGGTTGTTACTGAAGTTGAACCGTCTAATTTCTAGTCTGTAAAATGGGTAATAAAAATCAAATTACTAGTTAAAAAATGGTGACCAACAGGAAAGTTACGTAAGTTATGAAAATTAACTTGCGTTACATAGCCCGCTTGTTTTACCCGCTTCTCCGACTACGGAGTCCAGCTCTCGACTGACTTGCTCCCGGAGTCGAGATGCAAGACTGAAAAGTATCACTCAAATTAAAAGAATATAATTTAATAATTATAAATAGTAAATGAAATGAAAAAGTCTTCTGATATTAATACAGGCATTTTGAAGCACTATCTGAAGTTTTATTAATTAAAATATCTGGATATGTAAATTAATTTAAGGAACCATTTGGTTTTACACCTAAAATATGTAATACAGCCTTAAAGGAGGATGTGAAAAAACCTGTATGATTTATCCAAACATTTTAATATATCTACTTGTACTATTCATTTTGCCCCTTATACATTGCATTAACAACATATAGAAAGAATGTTATATAACAGAACTACTGAAGTACAATCCCATAAAAACACTGTGGACCTAATAACATCCCAAAATGATAAGGAAAGTAAATATCAAATCACTATGCAAATATAGAAGACAGATAGCATAAGAAGAAAATTTTAAAAATGGCCAACATTGGCTAAATCAACAAATGCACACACAAAAAGTAAATATCCTATGTATATTCATGCAAAAGCATGAAGGCATGCATCTTTTTGGATGGACACATTAAATCAATAAGATATCAACTGGATACATTAATAGATTGATGACATGGAAACTACAATAGAATACAGTAGTAGAAATAACTTGTAAATGAACAGCAGGAATTGAAAATGTATTGTGTCTGATGGAGGAACAAATTGTAATTTTACTGTATAGGAATATTACAGATGCCATCTTAACAGTAATGAAATTTGTACTAATATCAGTTAGGCCTGTATATATTTCTTAGACTCAAATATGCAAGCTGGGACAAACTTTACACTATCATACATTCCTTTGAAATGAATATTCTGTAACAATACTATAGATTTAAGAGATAAAATAGACCAAAAATACAGTATCATTTAGACAAGAAGTGGTCTGAAAAATGAATGTTACTGCATTAAACATCTAATTTTCAAACTTTATCACATAAAAACACAACATCTAAGTGCAAAAATTCTACCATCTTCTACTTTGACTGTACAGCACGTTTTATTATGAGTTTGTTAGTTAATGTGTGAGAGTATAATGTTATCATTCTCTACCACTATATTTTAAACAGCAGAAGTATAAACCTTAGCAGCTGGAGATCAACATGAATGAAATGTCTTGGTATTTATCATTACCATCTTCATAACAAATTGCACATACTATGTACAAAATAGCAAGCAGCAAACTACAAATTATTCACTTATACTTGTGTTGATTTTGGTATGATCCAAGAATTAAACTCCTTCCAATTATCATTCACTGATGCAGCATGAGAAAAAAACTAGAGCAAAAACTTTGAAATACCAAAAATTCAGTTAATCCAAGTACTTGTACTGAAATCTTTAAAATATGATCTATCTGCTAATTACTACCTGCTAAACCCATCATAAATAGGTAAGAGTTTGTATACATTTATATTCTTACTAAGCTGCACTAGGAAATAAATCTGCCTCAGCATAAGAAAAACCAATGATTTTTATTCATGCACCAAAGACAAAGTCTTTTCTCGCTGCAACCAATTTCCTCTGTTCTCAGCTGCTCTCTTCATTTCCTTGTAATCCTTGTACTTCATCATCATCATCATCATCATCATCATCATCATCATCATCATCATCATCATCACCACCACCACATTCTTCAGGTCTTAAAAGTATACTTTTCTGGGTCTTTTTCTGCTTTACTTTCCCAGCAACTTCTCTTCAAACATAACTGTCAGCAACTTACTGTGACTCAGCAGGTGGCCTACATGTTTTATTCCTTTCCATCTTTAACGAGTGTACATTTTTCATTCACTTTTTCTAAAACTTGAAGGTTTGCTTTCTTATCAGTCCAGCTCATTTTGATGATCCTCCTCCAAAATTTACATTTCCATTGCCTTTAGCCAGCTCTCTCCATTTGCCTAACTGTCCAGCTTTCACACCCAAACAATATCACAGTCCAAATACAGTAAAGGAATTATAAAAAAAAAACTCCTTGTCCCAATGTCCATATGCCTGCTAGTCAAAATACCTTTCTTGGTTTGGAAAGCTAATTTTGTTTAGCCCATGCTATCCATTTTTTTTTTTTTCTTTCAGAAACACATCTCTTGTCCTCAACAGTAATGCTTTCCGAGGAACAGAATTGTTTTACTTGTTCTATTTCAGAGATGCCTAGCTTTTGTATTATACAATGGTTCTTGGATGTTCTTGCTCATTAATAGTCTCTGTTTTCTAAGCATTGATCTTTAGTTTGTTCTATCTGAATGCAGCTGCCACCACTTCCAACATCCTATTCATGTTCTTTACTGAATTTGCAACCAATGCAGTGTCCTCAGCAAATCAGGTGCAGGGGATTAGTTCCCTGTTTATTTTTACTCCTCAAGTTTTTCTTTACAGTATTGATCCCTTCCTCAATAAACAAGTTGAACCAAATTACTGTACTTGGCCATGCGGTTAGATTTGCGTAGCTGTGAACTTGTACTCGGGAGATGATAGGCTCAAGCCCCACTGTCAGCAACCCTGAAGTTGGTTTTCTGTGGCTTCCCGTTTTCACACCTATACACTTATACACTTATTTTAGTAGTTTTTATATGCCTTGTTTAATTATTGTTTCTCAGCTGATGATGGTCACTCGTGACCAAAACTAGTAGTACTAAGAGAGATGTAATGTAATATTACACAATTAAAAATGTATTGAATTTGTGGACCATTATAGATAATTGTTTTTCTTGTACATCAACAATGGTAAAAATTAAGATGAATACAGGGTCTTATTGCATATCACTCACGCATTTAAATTGAATGTAATGTTTCTAACATGCCGTACTATTGCTTGCTCAATTCTTTAATTTCTTTGTCCAATCATCTCTCATGTGGTATGATGTTTTCAAGGTATCTATAACTGTCTACAATTTCTAGAGGCTCATTTCTAATCATTCTCTCTCCCCTGCTTGTGCTATTTTCTTTAGACGAATGTTTCACAGTAAATCCGTTGGAAAATTACTTGCTTCGTTTTTTGTAAGGAGAAACTCTGAGATTTCGTACCAGTTCATTCTTAAGCTGAGATCAGATGTAGCACTATAAAGTAGTTAATCTTTTCTTGGCCTCTCATTTTCACTGTTCTTTCCTTTAGTAACATATATCTTTCCATCTTAAGAATTTTTGTGCTTTAGTGCTTTGATATAATAACAAGTTCAACCGCTTCAAGGTAAGAAAATTAATAAAATGTTAATACTCAAAGGAATGCATTATATAAAATGAATTTATGACAACTGTTGATTTGAAAGGGGAAAACAATAAGATTATTAGCTCCAAATGGTGAAGTTACAGTATTGTGGAGTATTCAAATATCCAAGGCATAATTCATTAAAACACAGAATCTTATGGATATTTTGTACATGTGGTATTTTTATACTAAATAACTTTTTAAAAAAATTTGTTTTACATCACACCAACACAGATAGATCTTATGGTGACGATGGGATAGGAAAGGCCTAGGAATGGGAAGAAAGTGGCATTAGCCTCAAGTAAGGTACAGCCTTGTGTGAAAATGGGAAACCATGAAAAACCATCTTCAGGGCTGCAAGCTCTACTAAATAACATATTAAGATTTAAAAAAAAAAAATTTTTTTTAAGGAATACTCTGAAATAGGTAAGCAAATAAATTAGCCACAGGAACAGGTAATTTCTTCATAAGAGAGAGAGACTATTAAGATAAAAGCCAATGTGTGTATAATAAGAATTGTACCAGACAAATCTCAGGAATATGTTGTACAAAGAGAAACCTCAGCGAGACTGAAACACTAGCTCATACCTATATTCTTGATCCTTTGAGAAAACTCTGCGTAACATTTGATTTCATCGCATCAGAAAACTTACTGCTCAAGCTCTTTAAGAGAAGATGTATAATACATGTCCCTGAAGAGGTCCACAGGATTACTCAAAATGGTGGGACAAGGTGGATCAACACGACTGTTATTCAGCAATTAATATATTTTATGTTACTTGTTTAGGTATACTTTGTCATATGTTAGGCCATGATTAAAGTTAGTTTACATAAATATTTATTTAGATAATAGATCAAACACACAAAAGTATTATAGACAAAATAGAATATACTGCCTAACTGCAATAACTTGTGGTTACGGCAATGAGTATGGAAAAGAAAATCACCTGAAGACATTATTCAGTTCTAATGTACTGAGTGATTATACAAGAGCCCAAAAAATAAATAAATACTTTAAAATACCAATAGGAACTTTTTAAGTCAGTTACATCAGCTAAATATAAACAACAACAGGAGTTGGAAGTTTTGAAAAATCTTTTTTCTTTACGTCGCACCGACACAGATAGGTCTTATGGCGATGATGGCATAGGAAAGGCCTAGGAGTAGGAAGAAAGCGGCCATGGCCTTAATTAAGGTACAACACCAGCATTTGCCTGGTGTGAAAATGGGAAACCATGGAAAACCATCTTCAGGGCTGCTGACAGTGGGGTTCGAACCCATTATCTCCGAGATGCAAGCTCACAGCTGCGCGACTAACTGCACAGCCAACTTGCCCAGTAAATCCTATTTTTAAAGAGTTTAGAGCTTGTTGACCAGTCTTTCCTCCCCTGCGAACCATGTGACCTTGCCGTGGTGGGGAGGCTTGCGTGTCCCAATGAAGCAGATAGCCGAGCTGCAGGTGCAACCATATCAGATGGATATCTGTTGAGAGACCAGACTAAGGAATGGTTCATCGAAAGGGGGGTAGCAGCCTTTCGGAAATTGCAAGGGCGGCAGTCTAGATAATTGACTGATATGGTCTTGTAATAATACTCAACATGGCTTAGCTGTGTTGATACTGCTACATGGCTGAAAGCAACGGGAAACTACAGCCATAACTAACTCCCGAGGACATGCAGCTCTCTCTGTATGAATGATGTACTGATGATGGCTTCCTCCTGGGTAAAATATTCCGGAGGTAAATTAGTCCCCCATTCGGATCTCCGGGTGGGGACTACATGAGAGGGGGCAATCATCAGGAAGATAGATACTGACATTCTGCGAGTCGGAGTGTGGAATGTTAGAAGTTTGAATCGTTGTAGTAGATTAGAGAATCTGAAAAGGGAGATGGATAGACTAAAGTTCGATGTAGCTGATATAAGTGAAGTACGTTGGCAGGAAGAACAGGACTTTTGGTCAGGCAACTACCGAATTATCAACACAAAATCAAACAGGGGAAATGCAGGAGTTGGTTTAATAATGAATAAGAAAATAGGGCAACAGGTAAGCTACTACGACCAGCATAGTGAAAGAATTATTGTCGTCAAGATAGACACCAAACCAATGCCCACCACAATAGTGCAGGTCTATATGCCTACTAGTTCAGCGGATGATGGGGAAATCGAAAGAATATATGAAGAGATAGAAGATTTAATACAATATGTAAAAGGTGACGAGAATCTAATTATGATGGGAGACTGGAATGCAGTGGTAGGCCAAGGAAGAGAAGGTAATACAGTAGGAGAATTCGGATTGGGACAAAGGAACGAAAGAGGAAGTCAGCTGGTTAAATTCTGCACTGAACATAATTTAGTCCTTGCCAATACTTGGTTCAAACACCAAAAACAACGGCTGTATATGTGGACGAGACCTGGAGACACTGGAAGGTATCAAATAGACTTCATTATGATTAGGCAGAGATTCAGAAACCAGGTGTTGGATTGTAAAACTTTCCCAGGAGCACGTGGACTCTGACCACAACTTGTTGGTCATGAAATGCCATCTGAAGTTGAAGAAATTAAAGAAAGTAAAGAATGCAAGAAGATGGGATCTAGACAAGTTGAAATAAAAGAGTGTGAGGGATTGTTACAAGGAACGTGTTGCACAAGGACTAAATGAAAAGGCTGAAGGAAACACAATAGAGGAAGAGTGGATAGTCATGAAAAATGAAGTCAGTAGGGCTGCTGAAGAAATGTTAGAAAGGAAGAAAAGATCAACTAAGAATCAGTGGATAACTCAGGAGATACTAGACCTGATTGATGAATGATGAAAATACAAGAATGCTAGAAATGAAGAGGACAGAAAAGAATTCAGGCGATTAAAGAATCAAGTGGATAGATTCAAGATGGCGACTACTGTGTGCGAGTCTGTGATATCCGTAGTAGATAATGGTGTAAGATGCAGTGAAAAATGTGGCAAATGCAGAAGAGTAGTTAAAAATGGGATTCTGTGTCGTAAGTGTGATGAATGGTACCATTTTCGTTGTGCAAATATTGTAAATAGGACTGATATTGAAGAAAGTGAGTGGCTGTGTCCCGAGTGTAAACAAACAGAGTGAGGCAGAACAACAAGAAAGAGAGACTTACGAAACTATAATTAAGATTTTAGGAGTGCTACAAGAGGACTTATGCGCTCTGAAACATGAAAATGAAAGCTTAAAGGACAGAATAAAGAAACTGGAAGATAAAGAAGACATTGGAGAAGAAAGATCGCCGTGGACGGAAGTGACGCGTGGCCATTTTAGGCCTAAAGTTAAACATATGGGAGAAACTACGTACAACTTAAAACCGGGAAAAAACTCTTTGCAGTGCCAAAATAGATTTCAGTTATTGCAGCATGTTCCAGAAGACACACCAAGTTTTCCAATTAATTTTAAATCCAGTGGAGGTAAGCTACAGAAGAAGAAAACCAACCGAAAGTCAAGATCGCCAAAGATTCATCTCTACGCAGACAGTCAAGGGCGGGGTATGGCAGAAGGCATCAAGGATGAGCTGCAGAATCCAGAGACTGAGGTTTTAGGACTAATAAAACCAGGTGCCAAAACTGATGACGTCCTTTCAAGTTGTGATCCTGTGTTAGAGAAGGACAATTATGTGGCGATTGTGAGTGGTACAAATGACATTGCTGCAAATGAAGGTGAGGAATTAATTACGACTCTCAGAGGTAAGATTTCTAAACTACCTGACTCAAAAGTAATTGTAGTAAATGTGCCACCCAGGTTTGACCTTTTAGAGGACTCATGTGTGAACAAAGCTGTACATGATGTAAATATAAAAATCAAGAGATTAAGTAAGAGTTTTAGGAATGTCTATGTAGTAGATACTTTAGGTCTTGGCAGGCAAATGTTCACTAGACATGGGTTACATCTAAATGGTAATGGAAAAGCAACTCTCTGTAGACAAATTGCTACAATTATCAACAGAGATTTGCAAACTAATCTGTACTTAAGAAAACCCATACCACTAAACTGGCACATACAGGGAAACTTGCCAGAAAACCCAGACCCTTAAATCAAGATCTATGTACAAGGATCTGGGTTCCAGGGAAGTTCTCAACTCATGAGTCAAACATTACCCAATTGCAACAGTCAAGTTTTAGGGAGGAAGGAGGTCTGAGATTGCACTTGGTAAACTGTCAGAGTGTAGTAAATAAACAATTAAAATTTGGTAAATTGATGGAATCTTATGAGACGGATGTGGTGATAGGAGTGGAATCGTGGTTGAGAGAAGGGGTGGGTAATACAGAAGTATTTCCAGAAGGGTATACAGTCTATCGTAGAGACCGAGGAGATAAAAAGGGAGGAGGGGTATTTATTCTGGTGAAGGAAACTTATTGTTCGCATGAATGGTTTACTGATGAAAGGGATGAAATATTAGGGATAAAATTAGTTTGTGATAATATGAAGGAGGTGGGAATTATAGGAACATATAGGCCTGGAAGAGAGGAAAGAGACATGGAAATATATGAGAAAATAATAGATTATACTCATAAAAACAATAATGATACGGTAATAATTGGAGGAGATCTAAATTTGCCTGAAGTTGAATGGAATGGAGCTGCAAGTGAAGCCCATGAACAGAAACTGGCAAATAAGTTAATTTGGGAGGGAGGATTTACACAAGTAGTACAAGAACCAACTCGTCTCAATAACTTGCTATATGTATTCTTGGTTAAACCATGGGAAATTGTTGATAAAACTGAGGTAATTGAAGGAATAGGTGACCATAAGGCTGTAATAATGGATGTAGGACTTGTACCAAAAATGCTTAATAAGAGGGTCACAAAAGACAAGAAATTATACAGAAAAACTAAAGTTTATGAATTTGGGACTTACCTTAAATCACAATTCAGTTGTTGGATAAGTGAAGGGAATAATGTGGATACACTTTGGGCTAAATTTAAAGGAATCATTTGGGAAGGAGAGAAGAGATTTGTACCTGTTAAGAAGGGTAAAATGACCTCAGACCCTGTTTATTACACAAGGGAAATAAGAAAATTAAAAAGAAAATGTAGAATAGTAAACAGGAAAATCAAAGAAGGTAGGGAGAGTAGAGAAACTAGAAAACAGCTAATGAGGGAACTGAATAGAGTGAAAAAGGAAGCAAAAGAGAATTATATGAATGGCATTCTTCAAGAGGGTAATGACCACAAAGGGAAATGGAAAAAGCTGTATTCATATATTAGGAATCAAAAAGGAAAAGGAATCCAAATTCCTACAATGGTGGGAGAAGGGGGTGAACACTATTTAACAGATACTGAGAAAGCAAACCTCTTTAGTAGGGAATTCCGAGATTCAGTAGAAGATTGTCAGGACTTGGAAACCATAACAGAAGATAGAGAGGGAGAGACACAGAGGGAAACAAGAAGCTTCTCATTCACAAATGAAGATATTTTCAGAGAAATCCAACTGCTTCAGCAAGGAAAAGCAGCAGGAAGTGATCAAATTACTGGGGAGGTATTAAAGACAATGGGGTGGTATATAGTACCTTATTTAAAATTTATCTTTGACTATGTCATAAATAATAGTGTGATACCAAAGGAATGGAAGGAATCTATAATAATACCAATTTATAAAGGAAAGGGTGATAAAAGGAAATCAGAGAACTACAGACCAATCAGCCTGACCAGTATAGTTTGTAAAATACTGGAGAGTTTAACAGCAAAGTACATAAGAGGGATATGTGATGATAAAAATTGGTTCATGAGGAGCCAGTATGGATTTAGAAAGAAATTTTCTTGCGAGGCACAACTGATGGGATTTCAGCAGGACACATCAGATCAGTTAGATTCAGGAGGCCAGTTAGATTGCATAGCAATAGATCTTTCCAAAGCCTTTGATAGAGTGGAACATGGAATATTATTAAAGAAATTGGAGGGAATAGGATTGGATGTAAGGGTTATACGTTGGATAAGAACATTTCTAAATTCAAGGGTTCAGAAAGTCAAAGTAGGAAATAATATATCACAGGAAGAGAAAGTCTGGAAGGGAATTGCACAGGGTAGTATAATCGGTCCGTTACTTTTCTTAATATACGCAAATGATTTAGGGAACAATATAACATCGAAAATAAGATTGTATGCAGATGACATAATTGTTTATAGGGAAATAAATAACATTGAGGATTGTTCAGAATTACAAAGGGACCTTGACAGTATCCAAGAATGGGTTGAAGAAAATAATATGAAGATTAATGGAGGCAAATCAACTGTTACAACATTTACAAACAGGAGCTTTAAAACTGAATTTGAATATACTTTGGATGAGGTAGTTATCCCAAAAGATGGCAAGTGCAAATACTTAGGTGTGAGATTTGAAAGTAATTTGCACTGGAAGGGTCATGTTGATGACATTGTTGGGAAAGCATACAGATCGTTACATGTCATAATGAGACTACTTAAAGGATGCAACAAAGAATTAAAAGAAAAAAGTTACTTAAGTATGGTTCGTCCATTATTGGAATATGCAAACAGTGTTTGGGATCCTCACCAAGAATACCTAATAAAAGAACTAGATGGTGTGCAGAGGAAAGCAGCAAGGTTTGTAACAGGGGATTTCAGGAGAAAGAGTAGTGTATCAGAAATGTTAAAGGAACTTGGGTGGGAAACTTTAAGTAAGAGAAGGGAGAAAACTAGACTTATAGGATTATGTAGAGCCTATACAGGAGAAGAAGCATGGGGAGATATCCGTGAGAGGCTTCGGTTGGAAAATAATTATATTGGTAGAACTGACCACAAGTACAAAATTAGAAGGAATTTTAGTAGAAGCGACTGGGGTAAATTTTCTTTCATTGGGAAGGGCGTGAAGGAGTGGAACAGTTTACCAGGGGTAGTGTTTGATCCTTTTCCAAAATCTGGACAGATATTCAAGAAGAGAATAAACAGCAACAGAGATAATAAATTAAATGTTAGAGGGCATTTGACCAGTGCAGGATATTGTAAATAATAAATGTGTGTGATTAAATTAATTCCATCCCCTGGTCTAAGGAGTTTGGACAGCCCAAGTAGGGGACTGCCTGTAGGGGTGAAGTACAGTGGGGACTTCGAGGGCCCTGGGACCGCTACGGTAGCTGTGAAGGCCCTTCAGGAACTCTGAAAAGTGGTGGCAAAAGGGGCTCTGGTTAAGACGCAGCAGGTCGTTATGCTACTTAGGTTCCAAAATGGGTAAAATATAAATATGTAAATAAATTCAGTGTTAATTTTAATCTTATACCAGTTGTATAGTATTATTAGAAGTAATTTCACATACCGTACTGTATATGAGTTGACTATGTTTGTAAGATATTATAAGTAGAATTTTGTAAACAATATCAATTTATTAAGGATGATGTGTGTGTTTAATAGAAAAAATTATTAGCGTAAATTGTATAATATTGTATTCTAGGAAAATGTTCTTCGTCTCCTGTTAATTTAAAATTTAGTGCTTGACAATAATGTATTTTAGTGTACCATTTGCCACCGAGGTAGACACCTCATTTGCAAATAAAGAGATTTTGATTTGATTTTGATTTTTGATTTGAAAGTGCAAGATAGCTAAGGAGGAATGGCTGAAGGAGAAGTGCAAGGATGTGAAAGGTTGTATGGTCCTAGGAAAATTAGATGCTGCATAGAGGAAAATTAAGGAAACCTTCAGAGAAAGGAAATCTAGGTGTATGAATATTAAGAGCTCAGATGGAAAGCCACTTCTAGAAAAACAAGACAAAGCAGAAAGATGGCAGGAACATATCCAACAGTTGTATCAAAGTAAAGATGTAGATAATTTGGTTCTGGAACAAGAAGAGGCTGTTGATGCTGATGAAATGGGAGACCCAATTTTGAGGTCAGAGTTTGACAGAGCTGTGAGCGACCTGAATAGGAACAAGGCACCTGGAATTTATGACATTCCCTCTGAATTACTGACTGCCTTAGGAGAAACCAGCATGGCAAGGTTATTTCATTTAGTGTGTAAGATGTATGAGACAGGAGAAGTCCTATCTGATTTTTGGCAGAACGTTGTTATACCTTTTCCCAAGAAAGCCGGTGCTGACAGGTGTGAAAACTACTGCACCATTAGTTTAGTATCTCATGCCTGCAAAATTTTAACACGTGTTATTTACAGAAGAATGGGAAAACAAGTTGAAGCTGAGTTGGGAGAAGATCAATTTGGCTTCACAAGAAATGTAAGAACACGTGAAGCAAGAAGGACAAGCCCACATACATGGCAATCGTAGATCTAGAAAAGGCATTTGATAATGTTGATTGGACCAAGCTATTTAAGATTCTGAAGGTGGTTGGGATCAGATACCGAGAACGAAGAATTATCTACAATCTGTATAAAAAACAGTCTGCAGTGATAAGAATCGAGGGCTTTGAAAAAGAAGCAGCAATCCAGAATGGAGTGAGGCAAGGCTGCAGTTTGTCCCCTCTCCTTTTCAATGTTTACACAGAACAGGCAGTAAAGGAAATCAAAGAGGAATTCGGAAAGGGAATCGCAATCCAAGGAGAGGAAATCAAAACCTTGAGATTTGCAGATGATATTGTTATTTTATCTGAGACTGCAGAAGATCTCAAGAAGCTGCTGAATGGTATGGACGAAGTCTTGGATAAGGAGTACCAGATGAAAATAAATAAGTCCAAAACAAATGTAATGGAGTGCAGTCGAACGAAGGCAGGTGATGCAGGAAATATTAGATTAGGAAATGAAGTCTTAAAGGAAGTAGATGAATATTGTTACTTGGGTAGTAAAATAACTAACGATGGCAGAAGTAAGGAGGACATAAGATGTAGACTTGCACAAGCAAGGAAGAGCTTTCTTAAGAAAAGAAATCTGCTCACTTCAAACATTGATATAGGAATTAGAAAGATGTTTTTGAAGACTTTCGTGTGGAGCGTGGCATTGTATGGAAGTGAAACATTGACGATAACTAGCTCAGAAAGAAGGAGAATTGAAGCTTTTGAAATGTGGTGTTACAGAAGAATGCTGAAGGTGAGATGGATAGATCGAATCACGAATGAAGAGGTACTGAATCGAATTGGTGAGAGGAGATCGATTTGGTAAAATTTGACGAGAAGAAGAGATAGAATGATAGGACACATTTTAAGACACCCAGGACTTGTTCATTTGGTTTTTGAAGGAAGTGTAGGTGGTAGGAACGGTAGGAGTAGACCAAGGTATGAATATGACAAGCAGATTAGAGCAGATGTAGGATGCAATAGTTACGCCGAAGTGAAGAGTTTAGCACAGGATAGGGTGGCATGTAGAGCTGCATCAAACCAGTCTATGGACTGATGACTCAAAAAATACGCCCAGTCTTTATTCCATTCCTATTACCCATCACACTTCAAAACAAATAAATAATAAGAATATGTCGTCATGTTCAGTATGGAACAAACTGAAGCAAAATATATACTACCATCATTTTTGGGTTAGAGCAATTTGTAGCAATGGAATTCATGACTCAAGTATATTTTAAATGAAGGAATTGAAAGTACTGAATGTTAAAAGGATTTTGTGAAAATATGTACATTACAACTCAATGGAAGGAAAATCACTAACATGCTTAGTTTAAAGGAGGCATACAAATCAAGACTAAAAAATGTAGAGCTCTTAAATGTGATGCCCAGTTGATGACAGCAAATTAACATGAGGACTGAGTGCATCATGCATCATTCATTCCAGTTCTAAATCACTTACGCTCTTATGGTTACAGATTACCTTCACTGTATGAAACAACACAACATGATAGATACTACAAAAGTGCAAGAACTGACAGCCACAAAGAACTAAGAATTTGTTATTCATATAGCATTGGACAGTAATCAGAAGTATTTTACAGAATCTACTCACCTTAACAAAGCACTAATTATTCTCACTGACCAAGACTATTAACATCCTACTTCACAGAAAATGAATCAAGTCTCAGTTGATGATTACTGGCACCCATGAGAGAAACAAATTTAGGGAAACCAAATACAAAGTATCATACAATAGTTTATATAAAATGTAATTACAAAGTGCAAAAGCCTCAAACCACGTTACCTTTATACGAGAGACTGCTTCTTCAGCCTGGTTCATACGTGTCGTCTTGGTAGGTTGTCCCTCGCATACTAGTTGAGTTGATCCCAGGTAATTTGCTCGGAATAGCACACCTTCAATCAGCACTGCCGGTTCGTGGATCATTACTGCAACATACATCAGTACAGAGAAAGGACCTAACACAATCTGCCAACTGTAAGAACTTGAATTGTGGAACTTGAATGATCCCTATCTCCTGGACTAGTATAAAATAATGCAAAAATATTATCATCTACATTATCCAAATATGGAAAAGCTTCAAAGAAGACATCAGTTCAAATTAAAATTTGATTTCTAATTTTTAACAGGTTCTAATTGTGCCCTTTCTTCATTACAAAACAATCAAGAGTTAGGAAGAAAAGAAAACATGCATAAAAAATTTCAAAACATTCAGAATAAATGAGCTAGTAGATATCAGAACAAGCGAGTTGCATCATTCTACTCATATGTGTTATCCACAGTACCGGTATGTTGCTCTGTAAAACTGCTTTTGAACTGTCCTCCATAAGATTCTTTGGGTAGAAGGAACCCTTGAATATAAAGGTTAAATGAAAGAAATAACTTTAAAGGAGAAGTTATGTAAATGTCATTAATATCTCAAAGGAGTAGATCATACTTAAACCAAGTATAAATATGTTTAGTAAGTATGCATACAGACAAGAATTATATTTTTATTACAGATTACTATACCTTTTCTAATTGAGATTGCAAGCTTCTGTCAATGAACCTACTGCCTCTGCAATCCTCTATTATTAGCTAACATAAAAGCCTCTTGTGCTTCTATGCCTTTTACCTTGAAATAGTTGAAATCCAAATCTAACCGTCATCTCCTAGATTTTCCCCTCCCTCATGGCCCAGTCCATTATTTTAGATAATCTATTCCCTATTTGCCTAAAACTATTTCACCACCATAGCTGATCCATATGCATTTCATCATCTAACACATACATTCTTAACTTCATCTTTATATTTCTTTACAAATACCCCATTGCCATATTCTCACCTGCTCATGTCAGCAATACTTACTACTTTAATCTCTCTTGCCTCCCAAAATATCCATCACACTTTGAGTCTATCTAACTTTCAGTCTCCAACAATAAAACTGAATCTGAGTGTTAAGGATAATTTGATCTGTGAACTGGCTTCTTTCCTGGACATCACATTATCCATCATATGTTAACAGAAGCGCTATGGGAAGTTGTATATGTTGCTCATGAAGAAGTTGCAGGAATAACCGATCAAGGAAGCTTGGAAGGGGGTGGACATCATTGCCTACAAGGCTGGCTCGATAAAAGGGTACATATTAGATCCAATGATCTATTTTAAAGTTAGCTCTACCAAGCCTTACAATGACAATAAAGAGAAGAAAGCCATTTATGAGCCAACAACCCCTTATAATTAGGAAAAGTATAAACTTGAGGAAATTGAGGTTGTTGGGCTGATGATCGGAGCCCACGGAATGATAACATGCTATTTTGTGAACATCTGTCGTAGGGTAAGGGTTATTCTGCCCGAAGGCAGTTCCGAACCTCTGCAGAGGTGTTCCTGAGCCGGAGTTTACGTGCGGTAGGGTGACCAGTTCCTTTCCGCTCCTCCATTCCCTTACCCCCTACCAACAGCGCGTGGCAAACCATCCAACTTCTGACCACGCCCAATGTTGCTTAACTTCGGAGATCTCATGGGATCCGGTGTTTCAACATGGCTACGGCCGTTGGCACACATCTGTCATACCATTGGGATATCTAAATTAGTGATAATGAATATTGTCACTACCACCATTAAGGGATCTGTAGCCATCTTGCATAACCATTTCTACAGCTTATAAGTAGCCTATATGTCTTGTTTAATACTGTACTTATTTGTAGCACTTTGATACCTTGGTAGACATTCCTAGACATAGTATCTTTTAGAATTTTCAGATTTTGAGTCTCAACTATCAGTTATGTGTGTATTAAATTTGATTTTCTATTTTAAAATTATACTTTCCAAAATTGTATTCTCAAAGGTCATTCCAGTTTAAATTCTTTTTTTATATTGTATGTGTAATGTTAAGCTTTGTCAAATTGACAGCCTTAAAATAAAGGAAATAATATTCTTCAATTGGGATCACTTTTTATTCACAAAATTTTCATTAATATTTAGACTATTTTATCCTCCCTTTCACAAAGTGCATCTAAGCAAATTTTGAGGCTAAAGAGACTGAATCAGCACAAGTCACAAGAATATATTTACCTTGAAAAGACAGGACCCAGTTATTTAACTTATCTGTTCAATGAATTAACTATTACATTGGAGAAAATATTAGAAGATTCTACAATATGCCCTTTTGAAGGTATCTTTCCTTGTAATCGAACTTCTGCACTAGATACAGCCAAATGTGAGGTGAGAGCATAATGCCAACAATACAAACCAAATATTTTACAAAAATTCAATGACGACAACCCCTTGTAGTGAGCCTAAGAAGCCAAAAAATGTTCAAACATACACTAGTTGATTAGTGACATACATACATACTCATATTTTATCTAATAAGAAAAACAATTGTACTAATACACAGCAGTGTATGTGAACCTACCTACCTACCTACCTACCTACCCACCCACCCACCCTGAGGGCTGTTGCCCAGGTAGCAGATTCCCTATAAATTGTTTTCCTAGGCACCAATTTAACCTCTTGAATTACAACTTTATCTTCTTATTTTGATCTTTCCTACTTTTAAAAGTTCTACTCGAGCTTATTTGTCTACTAATGTCGTTCCACGCTGTTGTGCTGGCAGTGCATCTCGTGTAATTCATGAACCATAAAGTGGATGACAAATGCTATACAGACACAGAGGGCATTACCAAAGTAAGTCACGTGAAGAAAACATACAGAAGAAATTAAGTGATATCAGACCATTCATGGATAGCTTCTGAAAAATTAACCTAGTTTTCAACATAATACCTGCCTGAATTCTCACACACTGGATTGGAAAATAATATAAACAACTGGAATGCTTTATTTCTGCCAAAGTACAAATAATTTTTCTTAATATTACATGTTAGAACTATGTCATAGTATCTAGTGTAATATGTGATTAATAATACAAAAAACCTCTTTCATACGCATGGTTCAATTCTGTCCATAGTAATTTGATACTGCTTTCTATACTTCTGAGTTGTGTTTAGGGAAAAGTAGAGTTATAAGTTACTTCAAAATCACATGGGTTAAGTCTATATTGAAGAATATTTGAGATCCTCCCAATAATCTATTAATGCAGTTTTTTCTTCACGATTTTATAGGGAAAAGAACATCAAATTTGTTGTCCATATTTTACGAAAAGTTTCCATCCATCCATGATACTCCAAGGATCTGTGTTCATGCACTGAAATAACAATATAACTCTTTACTAACTGCCCATCCTTCAAACCAATTTTTAGACACAATGTAGATACATATGAGATGATGTTCTAGGAAGGTTTAATGTACATACAGTACTCATGCCAAAAAGAATTTGAAATAAATTTGGAGGGAAGAATGCTCAGAAACATTATTATTATAACATTGAAAAATGGTTTATTTATAAGCATGTTGTATGATGGTAATCAAGCTATTTACCCTACAGTATTTTGGAGCTGTCTTCCCTACCAGTACCTATCAATCAGTCATTTGGCACTTCTGATGGTTCATACTATTATTTGTACCATTTATTCAAACATTAAAAAAAGGAAGGAAATTATAAAGCTGAATAAGGGTAAAATTAAAGAAGAGCCACTTGTTTATGCACGGACATGGAAGGACATCTGGTTTTGTACATGCATGTAGGAGGGTAATCTCAAAAATAAGGTCTCCTATTTTTTTATAAATACAGAACTCTGTTCATGTGGCTGTTGGCCACAATATTGTGAAGAGAGTTTCCCACGCTTGCATATAAACATGCACATGTAGCGCTGAGGCACTCAGTCTTGGCTTGGCAGCCGCAGAGAATGGAGCTCCCGTTGGATCTTACAGCCAAGTGCGAAGTGCGTGCAGTTATTTGGTTTTTGAACGCAAAGGGTACTGAACCAATTGAAATCCATTGCCAATTGATGGAAGTGTATGGTGAGTCGTGCATGGATGTCAAATATGTTTGTAAGTGGTGTAGAGAGTTTGCAGCCGGTCGGACTGAAATCCACGGTGTACAAAGGAGCGGGAGACCATCAATTTCCGTCGAGATAGTCGTGAAGGTTGAACAAATCATGCATGAAGATCAGCGGATCACCTTAGATGATCCCTGCACTTTCGTTCTTGAAGTTTCCCGAAGTGCCGCTCACAGAATTTTAATGGAAAATGTGAAATACCGGAAGGTGTGCGCAAGATGGGTGCCAAGCATGCTGACTGAAGACCACATGCAGCAACGAGTTGATTCTTCCCGTGCATTTCTTCAACGCTTTGCAGCCGAACAGGACAATTTTTTGGACTCAATTTTCACGGGTGACGAAACCTGGGCATTCCACTTTACATCTGAGACCAAGCAACAACCACGCCAGTGGCGGCATCCCCCTTCACCAAAGCCGCGCAAATTCAAGCAAACAAAGTCTGCCGGTAAAGTCATGACAACTGTGTTTAGGGATCAAAAAGGGGTATTGTTGGTTGAGTTTATGCCCGCTGGGACCACAATTAACGCTGACAGGTACTGTGAGACCCTGAAAAATCTCAGATGGGCAATTCAGAACCAGAGAAGAGGAATGTTGAGCAAGGGCATAAACATTCTCCATAGCAACGCTCGCCCGCACGTCGCCCGGCAAACCGTTGTTCTCCTGCAACAATTTCAGTGGTACATCATCACCTACCCACCCTACAGTCCCGACTTGGCGCCCACTGACTATCATTTCTTCCCTAAGTTGAAAGAACATTTGGCTGGAAAGCGATTAAGCACCGACGACGAGGTGAAAGATGAGGTTCACAACTTCCTGAACAGCATGGTGGTGAGCTGGTATGACATGGGCATACAAAAACTGTCACAGCATTTACAAAAATGCATTGATCGAAATGGTGATTATGTAGAAAAATAGCTAAATGTTCAAGCTGTAAAATGGTGTAAACCATTGTAGAAATAAACAGGTTTATGTATTTATAAAAAATAGGAGACCTATTTTTTGGGATTCCCTTCATATGTATATAAAATATGATGTGCAATTTTTCCAGTAATGGAAATTGTAAGAAAACGGTGAGCAAACGGTGAGCAAGTATTTTAAAGCATACAGTCTGAAGGTCCCTGTCTTATATAACAAAAATACAATATTAAGAGGCTCCTTATCCCTCTTGATTTAATTTAAAAGAAATATATTCAGGTAAGAAAGCTAACAAAAGCATAATATGGCAGTGGTGGACTAGCCCCTTAAAATTCATCAAGATATGCAACACATCTAACACTGCTAGTCCTTAAGGTCAATACTGCTCTGCTTGCTACCAACACGTCATATTTAGCTGGTCATCTGTTGTGCGAGTACTAACAACAAATTTTATCTGCAGCATGTTTTCCAAGAGGAATGGAAGAAAAGATCCATTAGCCCAGTATTAAAAATGGTGATAAAACAGATGTAAAACAATATAGACCAGTTAAAATTTCTTCTCATATTTCCAAAATGTTTGACTCAGTAATTCTTGACAAGATCACACCTCTCTTTAGAAATATCATCATTGATGAGCAGCATGGATTCATTTCAGGACAGTCAACTTGTAACAATCTTCTTTTATTCTATCAGTAAGTTCCTCTTATTGTTAGATGCAGCAGAGAACCATTTTCAGATGGACTGCATGTTTACACACATCTCAAAAGCTTTTGACCATGATATCTTGCTGCAGAAATTAACATACATACATACATACATACATTATCATTATAGACTGTTATGCCTTTCAGCGTTCAGTCTGCAAGCCTCTGAGAATTTACTAAACGTCGCCACAATCCTCGATTTGCAACTAGTGTTGTGGCCTCATTTAGTTCTATATCTCTTATCTTTAAATCGTTATAAACCGAGTCTAACCATCGTCGTCTTGGTCTACCTCTACTTCTCTTACCCTCCATAACAGAGTCCATTATTCTCCTAGGTAACCTACCCTCCTCCATTCGCCTCACATGACCCCACCACCGAAGCCGGTTTATGCGTACAGCTTCATCTATCGAGTTCATTCCTAAATTAGCCTTTATCTCCTCATTCCGAGTTCCCTCCTTCCATTGTTCCCACCTGTTTGTACCAGCAATCATTCTTGCTACTTTCATGTCTGTTACTTCTAACTTATGAATAAGATATCCTGAGTCCACCCAGCTTTCGCTCCCATAAAGCAAAGTTGGTCTGAAAACAGACCGATGTAAAGATAGTTTCGTCTGGGAGCTGACTTCCTTCTTACAGAATACTGCTGATCGCAACTGCGAGCTCACTGCATTAGCTTTACTACACCTTGATTCAATCTCACTTACTATATTACCATCCTGGGAAAACACACAACCTAAATACTTGAAATTATCGACCTGTTCTAGCTTTGTATCACCAATCTGACATTCAATTCTGTTGAATTTCTTACCTACTGACATCAATTTAGTCTTCGAGAGGCTAATTTTCATACCATACTCATTGCACCCATTTTCAAGTTCTAAGATGTTAGACTGCAGGCTTTCGGCACAGTCTGCCATTAAGACCAAGTCGTCAGCATAGGCCAGGCTGCTTACTACATTTCCACCTAACTGAATCCCTCCCTGCCATTTTATACCTTTCAGCATATGATCCATGTAAACTACGAACAGCAAAGGTGAAAGATTACAGCCTTGTCTAACTCCTGTGAGTACCCTGAACCACGAACTCATTCTACCATCAATTCTCACTGAAGCCCAATTGTCAACATAAATGCCTTTGATTGATTTTAATAATCTACCTTTAATTCCATAGTCCCCCAGTATAGCGAACATCTTTTCCCTCGGTACCCTGTCATATGCTTTCTCTAGATCTACGAAACATAAACACAACTGCCTATTCCTCTCGTAGCATTTTTCAATTACCTGGCGCATACTGAAAATCTGATCCTGACAGCCTCTCTGTGGTCTGAAACCACACTGGTTTTCATCCAACTTCCTCTCAACGACTGATCGCACCCTCCCTTCCAAGATGCCTGTGAATACTTTGCCTGGTATACTAATCAATGAAATACCTCGATAGTTGTTGCAATTCTTCCTGTTCCCTTGCTTATAGATAGGTGCAATTACTGCTTTTGTCCAATCTGAAGGTACCTTACCAACACTCCATGCTAATTTGACTACTCTATGAAGCCATTTCATCCCTGCCTTCCCACTATACTTCACCATTTCAGGTCTAATTTCATCTATTCCTGCTGCCTTATGACAATGGAGTTTATTTACTATCCTTTCCACTTCCTCAAGCATAATTTCACCAACATCATTTTCCTCCTCCCCATGACCTTGACTGTTTGCAACACTACCATGATGATTTCCTTTTACATTGAGAAGATGTTCAAAATATTCCCTCCACCTCTCCAGTGATTCCCTGGGATCTGTTATGAGTTCACCTGAATTACTCAAAACACTGTTCATTTCCTTTTTCCCTCCCTTCCTAAGATTCTTTATTACTGTCCAGAATGGTTTCCCTGCTGCTTGACCTAGCCTTTCCAGGTTATTACCAAAATCTTCCCATGACTTCTTTTTGGATTCAACAACTATTTGTTTCGCTCTGTTTCTTTCATCTACGTACAAATCCCTGTCTGCCTCGGCCCTTGTTTGGAGCCATTTCTGATAAGCCTTCTTTTTACGTTTACAGGCTGCTCTCACTTCTTCATTCCACCAAGATGTTCGCCTTTTCCCATCTTTACACACAGTTGTTCCTAGGCATTCCCTTGCTGTTTCTACTACAGCATCCCTGTATGCCACCCATTCACTTTCTATATCCTGAACCTGCTTACTGTCTACTGTTCGAAACTTCTCACTAATCATATCCATGTACTTCTGTCTAATTTCCTCATCCTGGAGATTTTCTACCCTTATTCGTTTGCAGACAGATTTCACTTTCTCTACCCTAGGCCTAGAGATACTTAGTTCACTACAGATCAGATAATGGTCTGTATCATCGAAAAATCCCCGAAAAACTCGTACATTCCTAAAAGATTTCCTGAATTCAAAGTCTGTTAAGATATAGTCTATTATGGATCTGGTACCCCTAGCCTCCCATGTGTAGCGGTGAATAGCCTTATGCTTGAAGAATGTATTTGTAACAGCTAAACCCATACTAGCACAGAAGTCCAGCAAACGCTTCCCATTCCCATTAGCTTCCATATCTTCCCCACATTTACCAATCACCCTTTCGTATCCTTCAGTTCTATTCCCAACTCTCGCATTGAAATCGCCCATTAGCACTATTCTATCCTTGCTGTTGACCCTGACCACGATGTCACTCAATGCTTCATAAAACTTGTCAACTTCATCCTCATCTGCACCCTCACATGGTGAATACACGGACACAATTCTTGTCCTAATTCCTCCCACTGACAAATCTACCCACATCATTCGCTCACTTACGTGCCTAACAGAAACTATGTTGCGTGCAATGGTATTCCTGATAAAGAGCCCTACCCCAGACTCTGCCCTTCCCTTTCTAACACCCGTCAAGTACACTTTATAATCTCCTATCTCTTCCTCCTTATCTCCCCTTACCCGAATATCACTTACTCCTAGCACATCCAGATGCATCCTCTTTGCTGACTCAGCAAGTTCTACCTTCTTTCTTCCATAAGCCCCATTAATATTGATAGCTCCCCATCGACTTCCATTTCGTTCGCCAAGTTGTTTCCAAGGAGTCCCTCGCCTGTCAAATGGGAGTGGGACTCCATTACTCCCATAGGTCCGAGGCTTGCTTAAAGTGTTCTGAGCTCGGTAAATTCATGAAGCAGGATGCTGCCCTACTTGCACATAGTCCAAGTGAGGATCTCTCCTCTAACGGGTTATGGACCACCGGTGAATTGTGTAGTCCTGGCCGCCTGAGCACAAGGAGGGCCACGACTCAGAATATGTCCGAGATGCCCACTCCCATTCCATAGCAACTGGTATCCCGACTCTCAGGACCACTTACTAGGCCACTCAGCCGTTGCCCATGGTTCACGAACTAGGACGTGACTACAGTAACCCACAAACATGAACCATAGAAATTAACAGGTTATAAAATTAATGGGCCTCTCCTCTTCTGGATTGAATAATATCTTAAAAATCACACACATATTATTGCAATAAGGTACCGACTCTCCCATCGTGCACACTATAGTGGTTGTGTGTATGTAGCTGTGGTGGTGTGCGAGACATGGGGATTGAAAATGACTGACGTGTGTGTTCGTATATTTCACTTTGCAGTCACAAATACCCACCGTAAACCACTGGTGGCTGTACGTGGCAGCAGCCTCGAGTCTGCCATCGCACACTATAGTGGTTGTGTCTCGGTAGCTGTGGTGGTATGTTGGCTGTGGGGGTTTGAAAGTGGCTGACTATATAAAAAATACACGAGTGTGCCCATATATTTCATCTTGGAGCCACAATTACCAATCACAGACCACTGGTGTTTATGTGTGGTAGTAGCCTTGAGTCTTCCATTGTGCACTATGGTGATTGCGTGTCAGTAGATGTGGGGGTTGAAAGTGGACAACTATATATAACAAGACACATGGATCCATATATTTCAACTTGCAGCCATAACTACCCATCGTAGAACACTGGGTTTTGTGTGTGGTATTAGCCACAAGTCTCCCATTGTGCACTATACTTATTGTGTGTCGGTAGCTATAGTGGTGTGGCAGAAGAGGGGGTTGAATGTGGCTGACTATATATAAAAATAGAGGCATGTGCCTGTATATTTCAACTTGGAGCCACAAAGACACACCACAGACCATTTGTGTTTGTGTATGGTAGTAGCTTAGAGTTTCCCGTTATGCACTAAGGTGGTTGTGTAGCAGCAAGGCATCGACTCTACAAGGTGTTGGAATTGGTCTAGAGGGATCTGGACTCACGCATCTTCCACTGCTACCCACAATTGGTCTTGCATAGTTGGTGCGGGGTTCATGGAGTGTACACCTGCATCGATAACATCCCATTAATACTCGAGTGGATTAAGATCGAGGGATCTGGAGGGCCAATCCACAGTTGTAACTTCACTGGAGTGCTCCTCCAACCACCTGCATACCACCACCACAGAGCAGTGACATGGCACATTGTCCCACTGAAACATGACATTTCTAGGGCCAGAAACGGATGCAGATGGTCTGAAAGAATGTCCACATAACATGCACCTGTCAGCGCTCCTTGCAGCCGGACAATAGGGCCTCATTGCAATCACGAGAACGCTTCCCAGACCAGAACTGAGCCACCTCCCGGCTGGACACAACCTTGTTAACACACAGGATTCATAGCTTCATGGTTCATGGGGCATACGCCACTCCCTCATGCGTCCCTCAGCTCAATATAACCGGAACCAGGATTCATCAGACCATACTGTATGCCGCCACTGTTCCATGGCCCACTGCCGATGTTCACGGGCCCATGCACATCTTTGAGCTCTGTGTCGAGGTGTCGGCAAAGGGACACAAGTTAGTCGTCGGCTGGTGAAGCCTATGTGGTGTAGTTGCCTCCTTACAGTCCTGATAGAAATGGGGTCCTGATTCCCAACATTCAAGTGGGTGGTGATCTGACTCACAGTAGCCAAACCTTTTCAATACATGTATTAAAATCTCGTATAAGTTTTGTTTTTTATGTCAACTGTTCTGCATCTCCAAACTTCAAGAATCTGCCATATGAGATTTTATTAACTTTACTATATATTTCTATTGTCAAATATATTCCACTGTATTATACAATTTCATGCCTAGCAACGTTTACAAACTTGATCCTAGAGCTATTTAATTTTTCATCAAGTTTCATAAACAGTAAAAAACACAGTGCCATTAGCACATATGTTTTACTGCTCTCCAAGAACTTACGTCTGGCTTCATCTATATGATTGATCCACGACCTCTTCAAGATTTTAAGAACTTTCAACATGCAGTGCTACTGCCATAAGTGTTATAATACTTCATGAACTACAACTAGTGGAAAATTTATACATCACCTATTATTTTCCTGTGCATTGTTTTTTTTATAAGTGATCGGCTGACGATGACCCAGAACAATGGTCGAAACCGGTACCACTTATAATCAACTAGTAATGAAACATTACATTTCTAATTCTACACGTATTGAAAAGGTTGAACCATTACATATCTTCTTTCAATTTAATTGTGAACTCAGTTCAATATGGAACATAATGAAATTCTTATCTTTAAATCTCAGTAGCCTGTCGAGCGCCCAGTACAATTCTGCGGAGGCGACGTAATGTCCGTTCGTTAAACACCTGTGGTCTTCCTGTGCAGCGGTTTATGTGGTTGGTAACATTCTCTCTGTTATATTGAAGATCCACCCTCGACACTGTTGACCTTGGAAACCCGAATTCGTGTGCAATCTCTGCAATGCTATGACTCATACATCATGTACCGATGATCATCCCACGTTCAAAGTCGGTTAACTCACGACGTGTTGCCATCTTCATGACACGGGTGTTTACGACAGACTGCTCAGCTAGCTGCAATGCTCAGGGATCATACACGGCACATTTTCTAATGGGATACCCCTTCCCGTGACTTTTGGTCACTCAGTGTATTTATGTATTAGTCATTTTCGTATATGCAAAGCTCTCATCCTTCTTTTAGATCCATGGCTTATGATAGAGCACTGACAAGGATAAATCTTTCCCATCTTAGTTTTCTTCAAAATCATTACCTGATATGAGGATAAGAGCTTCATCTGCAGCATACCGTTTCTCATGCATTATGAAATATGGTACCACAATGCACTGAAGCTACTTATAGAAGCGCTAATACGTTCTGTTAGATATCATGAAGGTCGAATGTCTCCAGCGGTCTACCATAATGAAACAAAGAAAAGCCAAACAACACGTGACTGCTACAGCAGTCCACTAGTTACCCGGCATGGCCCTCCCCTAACTGCTACATCATACCACCTGAGTGAAAAGGTTAATTAAAGTTTACACAAATTACCAAATGAGCATTGTTTAACACAATGTCTTACGCAGTCAAAACAGCAAGAAGTTAGACACCTAACATTGGTACCAATGAGAATGAAAGTCATAAATTCACCAATATAACATACTTGCAACCTTTGAGAACAATCAGATTCTACATCATTAGAGGAGGGGAAAAGAATTTGCAAGTATAACACCTATTCAGTCTCTCTTAGTAATATTTTGTTCCCTTCCAATCCCAAGAGTTGTGCAACAGGTTTTAAAGGCCAAGGAAAACAGTTTTCTCTTCTTTCATGGCCCTTTACCTTTCTTTACCTCACACCTTAATTCTTTTATGGACTGGACCTCTTCCTTTTTCTCTCCAGACCAGTGGTTAGAGGTAATTCCATTATTTGCCTCTCCAAGTAATCATCACCACCAGTACTACTTTCATATATGAAAATGACTAATACATTTGCAAATATACACTGAGTGGCCAAAAGTGATGGGAAGGGGTGTCCCATTAGGAAATGTGCCGTGTATGATCCCTGAGCATTGCAGCTAGCTGAGCAGTCTGTCGTAAACACCCGTGTCATGAAGATGGCAACACGTCGCGAGTTAACCGACTTTGAACGTGGGATGATCATCGGTACATGATGTATGAGTCATAGCATTGCAGAGACTGCACACGAATTCGGGTTTCCAAGGTCAACAGTGTCGAGGGTGGATCTTCAATATAACAGAGAGAATGTTACCACCCACATAAACCGCTGCACAGGAAGACCACAGGTGTTTAACGAACGGACATTACGTCGCCTCCGCAGAATTGTACTGGGTGCTCGACAGGCTACTGAGATAGCTGCGCAATCTGTCGTAGACACCTGTGTCATGAAGATGGCAACATGTCGCAAGTTAACCGACTTTGAACGTTGGATGATCATCAGTGCACGGTGTATGGGTCATAGCATTGCTGAGATTGCACGTGAATTCTTCAAAATGTTCTTTGTCTCTATTTTTCCAACATGCGAACTAAGAGTTATTCCTTGAAGGCTTGTCTTTAATTTAGCTAACAGGGATAAGTCAGAATGTACATATATTTACAGTGCTTGGTGTGCCTCCACCACCACTGGAAAATCAGGTGCCAGTTCTCACAATGATGATGTTATTACAGCAACCTCCACACTTTGAACACACTGATATACCCTTGTTTCTAGATTGCTCATCATCATCATCATCATCATCATCATCATCATCATCATCATCATCATCATCATCATCATCAATTTAAACGTTAGACCTAGCAGCTTGTTACAATCCTATAAAGCATTCTCTTGCCAATCTTTCATTGGACAACTGATGGATCTTGTTCCTTTACGGTAGTACTTGAGAATTTCTCCAAGAAATCTTCCTGTGTCCATTCTTCAAGCATGATTTTCTTTCCACCTTTCTTGATAACTACATGTATACGAAGGTCGATGAAATATAAACAGGATTTTTGTTCCCGAACATCAACAGTTGGTAGGACTGGCTCTGCACTTCTGCTATGCTTAGGTGGAACTGTTAGGAGTGGGGAGAGTGCTGTTAGATATTTCCCGCCGTTTCATCAGTAACGCTCATGATGTCGGAACAACAGGTGCACCCCTCCACTGCGCAACATAAAATTATAAAATTTCTTGCTCGTGAAGGAGTTACAGCGGCGGAAATTTGCCAGAGATTGACAGCACAGTTCGGCGATCAAACATTGTCAAGGATGCGTGTGTCTGCCTGGCATAAAAAGTTCAAGGAAGTATGAGAATGAGTGGAAAATCAGCAACACTATCGCTGTCCTTGGACCAGCATTACAGACAAAAACATTCATGCAGTTAAAGGCATTATTGATGACGATCGACAGGAGAGAGTATCAGAAATTGCAGAATAAGTCTGAATTACTTATGGGAGATGTCAAGCAAACATCACAAACGACCTACAGATCCATAAAGTGTGTTTCAGGTGGGTCCCTCGTCTTTTGACCAAAAATCAGCTCTAACTCTCTCCAAGCCACAGGAAATACACTGGACTACACTTTATCATCCTCTTTACAGCCTGGACTTTTCACCCTGCGATTTCCATTAGTTCGGACCGCTTAAAGAAGCTCTAGGAGGGCAACGATTTGAAGATGACGAGAGTGCAGAAGACTTTGTGTGCAACTGCCTGGTGACATGACCCTGTTCTTTTTACGATGAGGGCATCAGAAAAGCTGCCCATACGCTGGGAAAAATGCATTTCCAAAGCAGGAAACTATGTGGAAAAATAAATTGTATTTGCCTTGTGTTTTTCAATAAATGAATTTAAATAAAAAATAAAATCCTGTTTATATTTGATCCCCCCCCCTCGTATTATACTCCTGATTTAATTTTTGAGTTCCTTCAATACCACTTCATCCCTTTTTATGATCCCATCAAGTATATCTTACTCAGTGGCGTATGCTGGGATCAAGACGTGGGCTACCACCAGACTTAGATTACCCCTTTTTGATAGTTGGTTTAGTGAACGTCAAGCCTAAAGCGTTTTGAGCTGCAGCCGATAGCTAGAGCCCTGCATGGATGCAGATCTGCGGATACCCGTGAAGTTAGGGTCTTGGCAAATACAAACTGAATGGCAGTGTGGATAATTTTGCTGATAATTTCTAAAAAACAAAGTTTATTAGTCTTCACTCAGGTATACTCTTATTTTTGCTTGTGATTAGGCAACCCGTGATGTGGTATGGGAGAATGGTGATGTATAAAGAGCCTTGAGACCATACAGCCGTAAATCTGAACATGGCCTAACTGGCTCCTGCCCGCAATTAATGGAAGGAAGGAACAAAGGTCAATATGTCAGTAGTTGTCACAAGAGAAAATCCCTCATTAACCTGTGACTGTGGTGGTCTGATGTCAGGTATCAGGCCTATTGTATTATGTTAACAGGTCTATCTGTTCCAATACCTTGGGTGTAACGTATTGTAGTTAAATATTTACAACATCCGTGGGTAATCATTTGCGCATGCGGATGAAGGAAGTGTGGATGAGGAGCGGATGCGGATAATATTTTTTATATCCGTGCAGGGCTCCATTGATAGCCAACGGAGAAGCCTGATGTGTTGTCAATGCTGCTTCACAAGCTACTGCCCTGGCCTCTGCCACTGCCAATACTCAACACCTGATCAGTCGACATGGTAGCCTAAGGTTTAGCAAATTGAAGTCCGGCTTTGTGCCTAAACGGATAGAATGCTTGCCTTTGGTCCGATGGCCTTGGTTCAATTTTCAGAATCAACCCCCTCATACTGTTAATTCGCCTGCCTTGGGGACTGCGTGTTTATGACATCTTTGCTATTCATTTTATCCTCATTAGGTCACCACCAAGCTTATACAGATGACATGCACCATTAATAAAATAAAAATAAAAAATTGTTAAATAAAAATGTTAAATTTCACAGCGGTCGTACCCATCGTTCACTGGTTAATTGGCTTCCTCAGGAGATCGGTGGTGGTGTCCAACCCATGATCATGGGTTCGATTCCAACCAACAAAAGAGAACACTAAACCTGAAAGATTGCATTTCATTTTAGCAGATCTACCTATGAAAATAAGACTATATTACTCCTATAACAGCAGCCCTGCAGTGTCTCCCTACAAGGATGTAGAAGTAAACGGGAGTGAAATACCAGCACTCTTATCTATATAATTAAGTCAGAAGGATGAGGTGAGGAAGTTTATACGATGAGTAACGCATGGTTTTGATAGTTAGCAGTGGCAATCTGATGGACCAAAGCCTAGCACACCTATCCTTCCCGGTCCCCGTGCTTATCAGACATACAGCAGGAAGCTGCGGTGAGTCAAGGGGAGAGGGACGAGAGTCTGGGCTGCATTATCAGTCTCCGAAGCCTTGTTCTCAGAAATACGTTCAGCGTTTTTTTTTTCTTTCTCATTGCAAGTTCTGTAAATGGAAAAATGTGTCAAATGCTTACATTATGTGGTTTATATTTTCATCATTCTCATTTGAGGTTTGGGCTTCACTGACAGCCTTGGTAGCCCTCAGCATATGCCACTGATCTTACTGTTCTTCTTATGTATTGCATCTCATTAGTGGTAATTTATTACCATCAGTTTTCCTTATTGTCCATACTTCACTTCCATAGCATAAGGCTGGTTTACCTAAGGTTCTATGTACACGTATGCAGGTATGCCTGATTTATAACTCTCAATGTTTTTGTATATTTTGCAATTTTATGTATTTAGTCAGCTTCCTTTCTAAGATAATTTATAGCCAGATAACTAAATTATCGTCGCCATAAGACCTATCTGTGTCGGTGCGACGTAAAGCAACTAGCAAAAAAACTAAATTCATTCACTCTCTCAAGTTAATCCACTATTTAATTTATAGCTCAGATAACTAAATTCATACACTCTTTGCAGTTAATTCACTATATAAACAAATGTTGTTTGGAATGGGTTCTTTCCCTTTAAAAGTAATAACTTTATTTTTCTGTTTTGATATACTCATATTATACTTGAATGCTCTTTGTACAAATTGTGGGGGGCAATTAGAGCAACATCATCTGCGAACAAGATGGCATCTAACTTCAAATTTTTATTAATATGTATATAGACATATTTTTCTTTGTTTCAACTCTTTAAATAGCAGAGGGAAAAGTCCACATTTTTGTCTAATGCCGCTATTAATTGATTTCCATTCTGTCTGCCTGTCTGTCCCCAGTCCTCACTGATTGTTTTGATAGATCATAGCAGTGTTCTCCCTAGGACCTTCTTAATGGACACTCCGCCCTGCTCTTTCTACAGACCGTCCGGCTAACATAACCTAGATATGTGCTAGTTACTTAATATTAATACATACAAGTCATTGGGTGCTCCAAATTAAAATGCAAATACTGTAAAATTGTTTATTTAAATGATAAATCTTCATTATTGTCAGCGTAATTGGATCAGTTACATCAGAGTTTAAATATTTAGCTTGACTATCACGTAATGTACGCAAGCAATGTCCGAATTAGCGTGGAATCGCATGCGAGCTCGATTCCTTTTACAATATGCTTTACAATACCAATATATTTAAATTTCAGAATTTCATTTTTTAAGTCTTTATTGAACCAAGAATAATAGATAAATAAAAATAAAAATCCACCTTTTCAATATTAATATTAAACTAAATAAGTTATAACATTCACTTGGAACTAGTTTCGACACTGGTGAGCTTCATCTTCAGCCAAATATGAGAACAGGCAATCGTAAATATACATATCATCATTAAATCAATGCACATATAAACACTCTTAATATGGGAATTATGATGCCCCTAAAAGTATCTGGAGAAGAAACTTCATATAATCACAATTTCACAACCTTGAAGTCATGATTAGAATGACTTAACACAATAACTCAAGTTAGAACTTTGAAAGTATTGAGTTCAACTTAGAGATGTCATTTAAATTTAGGCCCGCATTAAAATATTGGTCCAAGTGAATGTAACAATTTTCCGTAGCATCAAGCAACGGACCTTTGTTTAGGACCTCCAATATCTCAATATCTTGATCAAATTCAGTAAAAGTATGTTTAGAATCCTTCATATGTTGGCCTACTGAAGAAAACTTGTTATATTTAATTGCATTAACGTGTTCTGCATACCTCAAATAAATAAAAAGTCTTGTCATAAATGAAATGTTATACAAAGGTCGAACCACATATAGAGTTTCTCTGTAAATATGACAGTCACAATTAGAACGACGCTTAATTATTTTACTCAAGATGGAATCTTGAAAGTCCTGAGTTCTACTTAGAGTAGGAAGATTCTCAATTTAAATAAAAGGACTTGTCACAATTGATCAGAAGCAGAAATGATCAAACATGTATAAAGTTTCTTTATAAACATTAAAATTATTCTTGAAAAACAAACTGTGAACAGTCGTCTGTTTTAAATTATTTCTATCGAAACTGTATTACAGCTGTGGATAGTTTCCTTTAACTTGGATATTGAAATCTATTTCAAAGGGTGGAAATTGTAACATTAATAAGAGCATCAAGGGAATTTTTCTCAGTTCAATGCAGGGTGAAAGGAGTAAAAAGAAGAATAAAGAAAAGTAAATAATGCAGAAATAAACAAGGGGAAGAAAACATTGAAAATGAAATTAAATTGTCAGGTTGAAAAGGAAGAAGGTAGAGGGACAAGAGGAGGTGAGACAAGTAAGAGAGAGAAGGGAATTAAGGAGGGTATAGCAAAGGATATGCGTAAAGTAAGATAGTGTTATGCATAATACGAAAGACAGAGCTGCGGTTTCGAGTTTTGTTATTAGTAAGAAGTAAAATAAGAAAATGAAACAGAAGTTTTCGTTTTTCAGATATGTCATTTAAATTTAGGCCCGCATTAAAATATTGGACCAAGTGCATATAACAATTTTCCGTAGCATCAAGCAACGGACCTTTGTTTAGGACCTCCAATATCTCAATATCTTGATCAAATTCAGTAAAGGTATGTTTAGAATCCTTCATATGTTGACCTACTGCAGAAAACTTTTTATATTTAATTGCATTAATAGGTCAAACAGGTCGTTGCTTCAAAACAGGTACGCAGAACATGTTAATGCAATTAAATATAAAAAGTTTTCTGCAGTAGGTCAACATATGAAGGATTCTAAACATACCTTTACTGAATTTGATCAAGATATTGAGATATTGGAGGTCCTAAACAAAGGTCCGTTGCTTGATGCTACGGAAAATCGTTACATTCACTTGGCCCAATATTTTAATGCAGGTCTGAATTTAAATGATATCTCCGAAAAACCAAATAAGATACTCTAGTTATTACACTTCATATTTATTTAACTTGGACCTAACAGTTATAGTTAACTGAAACCTGCACTTTAGATTAAAGGGCATCATGATCACTTTGCAATCCACAGCCTTATCAATACGTAGCCAAATTTTGAAGAAAATATGCAGGGATTATTCACGTATATATGGTTTATATCAGATCATTTCTGTCTAGTGTTTCGAGATATACTTTCAGAGAAATAACCATGGTAGGGAAGATATCAGGCCATAAGAAGTCTAGCTTATGAAACTGATTTCATTGTACCTATTTAATCTTCTGATAATTTGTGCTTTGGTTTGGAATATGACAGAACATCTAAAGCCTCTTTCAAAGCAGGAGGAAGAAAATAAATGAAATGGAAATATGTCCAGTTTGAACTTTATTGATGCAGCATTACATAAGACTTTTCAGGTCAAATATTTTAAAATTATATTTATACACAGACTGTAAATTTAAGACAAATTTGCATGATAATCAAAATGGCTTACAGTTTAAAAGGAAAAGACAAATGAGATACTCTATCTATTACACTTAATATTTATTTAACTTGGACCTAACAGTTATAGCTAACTGAAAATGCTGCATCTAGATTAGACCACAAAAAGGAATTGTAGAAAAATTCATTACAATCAGAACTAAAATTTGAACATTGGAAATGAGAATAAAGATGCACAATTTTTTCATATTATTTCTGTCTGTAATTATTTTCTTTAGCCAATAAAAAAAAAGACTTCTCTGCTTTCTTCAATACAGTTTAATTTAGATTTGTATCATGTATAATGCAACTCTTATACTCTAGCTCCATTAATTATTACTGAAAA
Source organism: Anabrus simplex (assembly GCF_040414725.1). Classification (NCBI taxonomy): domain Eukaryota; kingdom Metazoa; phylum Arthropoda; class Insecta; order Orthoptera; family Tettigoniidae; genus Anabrus; species Anabrus simplex. The sequence goes on from NC_090265.1 coordinate 142,811,688, forward strand.
TATATATGTTAGGTAATGGACTTTTAAAATTCAGATAAAAGGGATAACAATAGAAATATTCACTTCTTCTACTGGCTTCAAATGTATAGTCTCCAGTAATATACAACTACTAACCATATACTAATTTCATATTTGCTGTAACTTCCATTTTATTCTCTCAATATGTTTCAATAATAAAATATAATTACTTGCACATAAATACAATAGCAACCTGGAAAAACCTAAGTAGAAATGAAAAACAAAATTATTCATCTTTTACTATTTACTTAACCTTTCAGCCTTCTACACAATTGGGCATATATCAATATATTTTTCCCTTAAGTGGGTTGTGACAACAGAACAAAGAAATTAAGTAGACTGCAGCACTGAAATAACTATATCTTGATAAACCAATTATATATCTGTAGTAATGATGATGATAATGATGTAGTAGTAGTACAATTTCCTAATGGGGCAGCTACTCTTATTTTCATTTTTATATACTACTCTTCTGCTAGGATTTATATTCCAACCTGAAGACTGTCTACTATTTCCTACTTCCTTTCTACCACATATAATTTACTTTATAATCCTCACTTATCCCACATATGTATATGAATACATATACTGTATGTACAGAGATGTCTATGCATTGCACTCACATTGCACCTCAACATAATTTTATGGAGTATTATATTGTATCTACTATCTGTCAAGCTATAAAAAATTTTACATCATACTCCCACCCACAAGATCATTGCAGGAGTGGTGGAGGTAGAGAAGAAATGCAATGAGCCTGATCTCTCTTTACTAATGTACACTCATGAGCAACTGAATTAGAGTTAGCTGCTGTAGTGGGGAAATGGCACTGGGCTTGGCCCAGCGATTGTAACAAAAGGGCATGGCATGTAATAGTGAGGACATCAGACTTCGTATGGGCTGTACGAGTAACAGTTGGCTACAGGGTGGGCAAGACACGAGACCTCAACAAGTTTGATCACAGCCAGATTGTCTGTGCCAGACGTATGGGCAATCAATCATCAATATCAATCAATACTGATCTGCATTTAGGGCAGTCGCCCAGGTGGCAGATTCCCTATCTGTTGCTTTCCTAGCCTTTTCCTAAATGATTTCAAAGAAATTGGAAATTTATTGAACGTCTCCCTTGGTAAGTTATTCCAATCCGTAACTCCCCTTCCTATAAATGAATATTTGCCCCAGTTTGTCCTCTTGAATTCCAACTTTATCTTCATATTGTGATCCTTCCTACTTTTATAAACGCCATTCAAACTTATTCGTCTACTAATGTCATTCCACGCCAACTCTCCGCTGACAGCTCGGAACATACCACTTAGTCGAGCAGCTCTTCTTCTTTCTCTCAATTCTTCCCAACCCAAACATTGCAACATTTTTGTAATGCTACTCTTTTGTCGGAAATCACCCAGAACCAATCGAGCTGCTTTTCTTTGGATTTTTTCCAGTTCTTGAATCAGGTAATCCTGGTGAGGGTCCCATACACTGAAACCATACTCTAGTTGGGGTCTTACCAGAGACTTATATGCCCTCTCCTTTACATCCTTACTACAACCCCTAAACACCCTCATAACCATGTGCAGAGATCTGTACCCTTTATTTACAATCCCATTTATGTGATTACCCCAATGAAGATCTTTCCTTATATTAACACCTAGATACTTACAATGATCCCCAAAAGGAACTTTCACCCCATCAACGCAGTAATTAAAACTGAGAGGACTTTTCCTATTTGTGAAACTCACAACCTGACTTTTTTACTGGGTTCTCCAAGGACCACCGTATCAAGAATGTCTCAAGTTTTTATATATATTATCTTAAAACTCTGCTCAACATTGTACAAATGCACTACAATTATCTGTGACCTGGATCCTTGGATGTTCTTTAAATTTTAATGCGTTTTTATGTCGTATAACCCATGTCAACCATTTTAAGTGTGTTTAAAGGCAGATTTCATGGTGATTGTGTTAAGATCCTTTTGATTTATTTATTTACTGTGAACTGATGATGATTCCAAGGGTTTTCACGTAATAAATGTTATATATTATATAAACTGTTAAATCCCTCAATTGATTCCTATTATATATCAAGAATGTACTGGGTTTAGGTGAATTTGGGCAAAACCACCGCCAAGGTCAAATGTTGTGGTGTACAAGGCGTAGGTGTCAGGAGTCGCTGTCTGCTAGCTCGGATCGTAAGAGTGGATAGACGGGCCACAGTGCAGCAGATCACTCATCAATTCATTGCTGGAAAACAATGACGTGTGAGCAGCCATATTATCCGTAACTATCTCCTTACCATGGGGTATAGGAGCAAGCATCCCACGAAGCTGCTTCTGCTCAACATCACAAAGCACAACAACTGACAAAGGAACCCTGCCACTGGATGCTCTAAGCATGAAAAAAGGTTGCCTGGACAAATTAGTCTAGGTACCAGCTGATATTTTGTAAAAAATTAAGCTATATTTTCCAGTGTCGATTCAGTTAATGTGACGTAAGTTCTCCAGTCTGTCGAACACTAAATATAACAACTACAACCTATAACATACCTGTAAAAAAAAACACATTATTAAACAAAGATTCGATTCTTTGTTTAATAGTGTGTTTTTTATTCTTTGCTTAATAACAATTTTTTTTACAGGTATGATATAGGGCTGTTATTGATATGTTCAAGTGTTCAACAGCTTTAAAGTTACAGTACCAGTTTGTATATGCTGATGGCCAGTTATGAGTGTGACATCATCCACACGAACCAGCAGAGTACAGTTCAGACCGGTGCTACCTGTACCTACAGCGAGACAATGTTCCAGCCCATCGCTCCCAAATTGTGGCTGGCTGGTTCGATGAGCACTCCACACTTGTGAAGATACTTGCCTGGCCCCCCCCAGAAGCCCAGATCTCAATCCCATTGAGCACATGGGTTGCTGTTGAGAGGGATGCCCATACCTTAGACCCTGCTCTGATCAATCTTCGTGGCTTATGGGAGGCTGTGCAGTGATCATGGAGCAGTATGGCTTTCCAACAGCATTTCCGATGTCTTGCGAGTCCATGCCATGTGGCATAACTGCTGCCGTGAAGGCAAAAGCGGATACTACATGCTACTAGACAGGTATCCGTAATTCAATTCCTCGCAGCTATATGATACAGTGCTCGTATGTCTTCATATTAATCTATTTCTGTATTTTTCAAAAATATGAGGAAGTGATGTACTAGATTAGAAAGCATAAATCATATTGAATCACAATATTTTCATAAAATTTGTGACTAGGAGAAACTACTTCAACTATCTTGTTAATTTTTGACATGTTTTCAAGAAACACACACCATGCAGCTGGCAAAAGAATCTAACAAGGATGCTTAAAAATGAAACTTTAGGTATATAGGATGAAAACACTTTTAATTTTAAGATTCTCACACCTTTTAGCATGGTGTGCAAAGAGTGATGTGTTTAACATCCTGTTATAAATATTAATGTCTTTAAGAGGTGCTAGCCAGCGCTGCAGTATACAGGTGGCATCTCTGCCTGTTACTCAGAGGCCAGTTCAGGGATTTTAGTTCTGGACAGAGGACTGTAATGGCGTGAGACTAACAGAGGAGCTGTTGATATGAAAGGCAATGGACCTGGCCAAGAAAGTTCAAGCATTACATTCAAAGACATAGTCACATTGATCTTATGATTCTCCAATACAGGCAGACCATCTGACTGGGCAGTGGGCACTACATATCACAGGGTCAGAGGTTGTTAAAATACACCGGACTGCCATAAGTTTACCCCGAGGGAAACTACTGAACATGAAACTAACCTATGTGCATGGGTTACACACATTTAAGCACTCCAAAAATGTTGAAAAACTGTATATTTGATTCTACAACCTTACAGTCACATGACAAACCCTTAAACAGCTACATTCGGTTAGTGAAAGAGGAAAAGATAACATGAAAAGTCTAAATAGAGAACAAGTTATGACATCGCTGATATTTTCCTGTACATGCTACAAAAGTGGAGTGTCACAAACTAGAGAAGAAGGGAATTCCTCCTCCTGCTCCTCCCCCCTATACAACCATATTTTGTATTCCCTATTGATCTGTTACTTTTTGCACTAGACTTTCAACAGTACGTAGCTTGGCTCACTATCTTGTAAAGCCATGATATTATTCTACTTTTTCAGTCATACATGCACAAGCACCTTCATTGTGTTTTATCATTATTTTGTAAATACACACCCCGGTCCCAATCGGCCAATCCTGGCAATGCTACTGTAAAATGGGAGGTTCTTACATATTGGACTCTACTTTTCGTAGCTGCAAAAATGGAAAATAGAAAATGGATCTAATATAAGAGTACTCACATACAGTTTACATGTTACAAATTTTTAGGTAAATAATATAGTCTCTATTACTGTATGATTGTAGAAAATTATTCTTTATTATTTCAGAAGTAATATTCAGACTGCAAGACCATTTAGAGTGCCCATAGTCCTGTAGTATGCACACTTGTATTTGCACTTGTTAGAGACTACATCTGTATCAACTACAGTGTTGCCAAGTCTTCCACATTTCATAAATCTGATCTTCAGAGTTCTGCCAGGCTCTGTCCATGAAAGAGAGAGAGAGAGAGAGAGGGGGGGGGGGGGCTGTTCTCTCCACTTCTAGTTTCACACAGCTCTCACTTCTTGCTTATATACTCCAACACCATCCAATTGCTTTCATTTTCAATGTTTCCAAACTTTGACTCCGGATATTTTATTTATTTACTTTCTCTCTTTCCAGAAAAGCCATCACCAAATCAGTCTCCTATTCATAGCATCATGCCTGTAATTGCATCACTGCAAATATGAGATCTATAGTTGATATTCCTGATCAGAAGCCATATTATTATTCTTTAATCCACTTTCCACTATCCTCCTTATTTCTTTCTCACAGACCTCCTCATATTTTTGCACACTGGTACATCAGTGTTATCCCTCTCTAGTTAAGATGTTTAAAAAAATCTCCTTTCTTGAAGATCAGTACTTTTATTCTGTTCTTCTAGTCCTCAGAGATAATCTTTTATTTCCAAACTACTCTGAGCACTCCATACAGCCACTGTATACCAACTACTCTATCCTTTCTGAGTATATATACAGTTACCTCATCCTTCCCTAAACCTAGTTCATTTATCTTCAGAATTCTCCTCAAATTTGCTAGTGATATATGCACTCCAGTGCTTAGAAAATCCCCATAACACTCCTATCCACATCCCTTTTAATTTCTCTGGTACCTCTAGTCCTGTTCACATTTCTCCATAATTTTCTCATTTTTCATTCTTTGCTTTTATATTTTTAACCATAATGTACATCTGAGGATGTACTTTTTCAGTATTTATGTCCACTTTTTCTTTCCTTCATCTAATATCAGTTAAGCTCCCTTCTATTTGATCTTTTATATTTCTTAGCTAATTCCGTTTCCATTTTCTCTGAGAGTATTGTTCTTTCTAAGCACTACAACTTTTCAGTTAGGATTCCATCATGGAGCTTCCTTTGTGCTTCTTATTAGTTTTATCTTACACCACATGGTGTATCAAACTCAATAACAAAACTTCAGGAATGGATTCCTCACATAGGGAAAAAAGAAAGTGCAATAACATGGGTCTGGAAATGCATAACTGCAGAGTAATATGACCTTTCCTTGGCACCACACTGTCCTAATTTAAACCTTTTAGACTTACCTTTGGAGACACAAAGTCTGTCGCATGTTTGACTGCTGTTGATGATGAACCAATGCTCCATTCACACATTGTTGGCAGCCAGTCAGATAGTACATACTACACCAGGCATTTTTTATTGTGTGTTTGGCACTTAAAAGATGAATGGAGGCCTGTATTCAGGCAGGTGGAGGTCACTTTGAATATTTCATCTGATACTTGAGAAGAGTGTTCCAGCTGGTATTACAGATGTACTGTATTCAGTATAATAGTGCAAAAGTGTTGGGAATGTCTGATTGCACCAACATTACTAAAGGCTGGATAACTCTGTATTTCTGCATTTCCAGACCCAGGTTGTCATACCCTTTTATCCACAACACTCCTTCCACATCCCTTTTAATTCCTTTGGCCTTTAGTTCCTGTCCATATCTCTCCATTAATTTTTTGATTTTCATTCATTTTTTATACAGTATTATTAACAATAATATATTGTACTCTCTCATATCTTTAGATGTATTTTTCCAGTATTTATGTCAATTTTTTCTTTCCTTCATCTAATATCAGTTAAGCACCTTTCTACTTCATCTGTTTGATCAGAAGTTTTGCACTGAGTTTTTATGCTCCTTGTATTTCAGAAGTACTCACCGAAGTTCTTCTGAATCTTTCTGAATTCTCTTCCACCATCCTCAGGTCATCTCTTGGTAGGTTCTTCATTGTTATTCACCAATATTCTATCTTAAAGTTCTTTTGTTTTCAACTTTCAAGCCCTGAGCCTTGTTTTCTATTTCTTTTGCTTCAGTCTAGCCACTAGCAGTTGGTGGTCACTGAACTGTATTATCAAGATTAGAAGGAAACTTCAATTATGTTTTCCTTAGCTGATTTTTGGCTTAATACTCTTATTTATCTATCACTATCACAATTTCTAATATAATTATGTTACCTCTTTCTGGTACATGCCACATTTCCAAATAACAGGCAGATAAAGTAAACATCATTTATGAAGCCAGTATAAAGATTTACAATATATACCTAATTTTTGCAAGGGTACTGATCTTAGCATATACTTCATTTAGGCAACTGCAACTAAATACAGTCCATTGATGTTTGAGACCTTTAACATTTTCACAACATTCTGTAGGAATACCTCTAATAGTACATGGTTGACAGGTCTAGAGGCAGCATTTATGCATTCTTCAATTTATATTTTGTTTGCTCTGATGTAAAACTAATTGATGTAATAAAGAAATTATTGCACAATATTTTATCTCTAACAACACTATATAGTAAAATTTGTTTGAATTTCTATTTTTTTTTTGCTATTGGCTTTATGTCGTACCGACACAGATATGTCTTGTGGCGACAATGGGACAGGAAAGGGCTAGGACTGGGAAGGAGGCGGCCGTGGCCTTAATTAAGGTACAGCCCCAGTATTTGCCTGGTGTGAAAATGGGAAACCACGGAAAACCATCTTCAGGGCTGCCGACAGTGGGATTCGAACCTACTATATCCCGAATACTGGATACTGGCCACACTTAAGCGACTGCAGCTATCGAGCTTGGTTATTTGAATTTCTGAATATTTTGTAATTTATCTACAAACCACAAATAATTTAGATTCACATTTACTATTAACACGTGTCATAAATCACAAGATGGTGGACAGATTGTCAAATGTCAAATGTTTTTTAAATAGTATTGAAGAATTATATCATTGAAATTCAGTCCCTAAAGAAGCAATGAAATGGCTGTGAACTGATTGGCCAATAAAATTCAATAAAATAGGATGCAAATCCACAATGTGAAAGGCTTCAGAATTCCCTTTTCATCACACAACTCTTAAATGCTGATCTCTTATCTAAAAATTCCAATGGATATACATGTACAGTCAGTCAAAAAAAGGAATGAGCACGTGGTATTATATCTCCCAGGTACATCTGTACATGCAGGAGTTTATCAAGCCTGGTTCACACACTCCTGAAAACAGTATGGCTAATGTTATTTGATTATTATGGGCAACAGAATGATGGAATGTAAGGAATTCAACTTTACATTAGCTCTTATTAATCCAGTAAATTAAGAAGAGCACCTGTCTCTTGTAATTAGGTTTATTCATCTGAGTTCAACAGCATGATGCACAGCAAGCTGCTTTGTAGCTGTGTACATGGCCGAGGGTAGGTAGACATAGATCCAAACATCACGAGTTTGATTCCACTCCAGAACATACATTTTTATTCATGCATTTTAACAAAACATTTCACCATTCACCTCAGAATGTTATTGCTAGTTACATTGATTATAATTAATCTTAGTTATTCCATTCTTTTGTGTTTGTTATGAAACATGAACCAATTTCTTGTCCATTCTTGTGATGTCCAAGGGAATATCATGATACATTTTACTACCTACAGTCTGATATCCTTGCATATCAGTACATGGCTCCCATACTGTGTTTACAACCATCATTCCTATAATGGTGGAACTTGTGGACCGTAGGTCATCTTGTTGGTGCTGGTGAAGGTTGGTTTTTTGGTGAAAGAAGCTGGTCGTAGGAAAGGTGTTTCTGCTTCTACTGCTAGGCAATAGACCAAACTTTATCGGGAACATGTTCAAGAAATGAAGAGACATTCTATAGGCTGTCAATGCATCTCTACTGGAGAGTAAGATGAGGTCCTGCTGGCAGCACTCAGGTGTTTTGCTGAGGGCTTTGTCTTTCCTTCTTGGTGCAGCGCAAATGGCATGTAACCAAATTACGGATGTGGGAGTCCGTAATTATTGTCATTGCTAGGAAGATCAATTTTACCGAGGACCAAATAACTGATCATCTCACACATGACATGGACATTCTGAACTTCAGATGTTAGATATAGTCTTCAGTGATGAAGTCACGTTTTCCTGTAGAGATGTAGGATAGATCTGTGTATGGCATGAACCGAATGCCAGGTATGATGTTAAATATGTTGCCATATCTCACAGAACTGGTGGTTTCAACATTCACTGCTGGAGTTGGTTACCTCATGTTGTTCCAGTATGCTGTTGAGAATTCTAGGAACTTTCAACACTGAGATTTACAAACAGCTTTTGAGTATCTGGTTGATTCCAGCAATAATTTATTCTGAAAGAGCATGTTAGCTTCCAGCAGGATAATCACTCAGTTCACATCTCAAAGGCAGTTCAGCAATTGTTTGCTTCGCAGGCAACGATTGAGGTGATACTTTGACCTTCGATTAGTCCTGACCTGAACCCCATTAGGAATATCTGGGGTCTAATGGAGAGGAATCTGTGGGAATGCTGTCATTGTCCAGGTTCAAAGAAGGACCTGTGGACAATAGTTCTCAACCTTTGGGAAGAACTGGCCCTAAAGGTGGGATTCTTCTGGACCCTCACTGCTGTTGTGTCCAGTCGACTTCAAGCAGTCGCAGAGCATGAAGATCAGCAGACCCCAATGCTGATTTGTATGTGTTTTGTTTCCAGTTTTTTTATTTGTAGAGACTGACTAAGTTTAAAGGCACAAATTTTGAATTTTCTTTCTTGTTTAGTCTTCAAGTACAAGGACAAAACTCTAGGGAATTAATAAAAGATACTCTTAAATAATTCCTTGAAAGAGAGTTAATATCCATCGCCAACTTGCTAGGCCTATCGTGACTTCACTAGAGTTCTGTCACCTGCCATCTTTTTCAGGATTCCTGTAGGGTCTTCACAGCTACCGTAGTGGTCTTGGGGCACACATAGTCTCCACTATACTTCACCCCCACAGGCTACTTCAGCCATAAAGGATGCCATAAAATATTCTCTCACCTCAATCCCGACCCATACCAGGAAACGGGACTGAGGGTTAGACATACTATCGATGTACGGTAACGTCTCCATCTCTCCTAGGAATGAGGAATCATAATCATGAAAAAAACTTGCTACAAGGGTTAGTTTAGTTCTACACTGCCTCCTTTAGTTGTCCCAGGTTGAGAGTGCTGTCTACTTTTATGTTGTCTATCCAATATGTTCTCTGCTGGCCAGGTTGTCTCGTTCTGCTAATCTTTCCAAGTATGACTGCTGTTTTCAAGGAACCTGATTGCATCAGATAGACAATTATACAAAAAGAATTTAAAAGTATATATAATAATTGTTAGTCAATATGGAACAATTGAAGTTAATTACTCATAACATGGCCAAAGTATGCTAGGCTGAGCTTCATTATCTTATCAACCAGTGACACACGTGGCTTGACGCGCTTTAAAGGTACATTATTGGCAACTTTTGCAGTCCATGGTCAACTCCAAATTTCAAACGTATTGATCTTTCTCTTGTCTACTTGTTTCAACACCCAACTCTCACATCCATACATGAATAATGGGAATATGATCATATTAACTAATCTGTATTTTGTCACTAATGTGATATTTCTGTTAACCTCATAATATATACTTGGGATTTTTGACAATGCTGTACATGTTCTTGTTAAACCTGCCAATGGGCAAGGCCAAAACAATATATAGTGTGTCATATAACTTACCCACTTTGTGTTGTTTCTGACCACCCTGTATATTTACAGATATAAAAAAAGTGAAAGTTAACAGTTTGAAGAGAGAGCCAAGATTCCATGTGTAAGGATTATTATTATTATTATTATTATTATTATTATTATTATTATTATTATTATTATTATTATTATTATTATTATTATTATTATTGCTAGTTGCTTTACGTCGCACCAACACAGATAGGTCTTATGGCGACGATGGGACAGGAAAGGCATAGGAATGGGAAGGAAGCGGCCGTGGCCTTAATTAAGGTACAGCCCCAGCATTTGTTTATTATTATTATTATTATTATTATTATTATTATTATTATTATTATTATTATTATTATTATTATTGATGGGCCTACTTGGGACCACACTAGTTCAACCATTAGGCATTGATCTTTCTCCAGTATTGTTGCATCTTCTCCCGATGTAGCAACTTTCTTTCCTCTGACCAGGGAGTACCTCTATCATTTATATATTCAAATAGCCAATAGGAATCAAAAACATTATGAATCAAAAGCTCATCATTCCTGACATTTGGTAGGGTGTAAGTGTCTATGATTTTAATATATGGCATTAAAAAAAAGAATACTCATTTGCTATGTATCGTGTAAACGGCTTGAGAATTACTATATAGTTATAATATTTAAACAATCTTTTACAATATTTTAAAATTGGTATATGAAAATACAACAATGAAAGTGCTATCTTGCCAACCAACTCAAAAGATGAAAAGAAAAATAAGTTACCGAACTAAATATTTTTCTTTAGTTTAGCCAACAATAATGACAACCCTAATGATACAGCAATAATTTGATCTCTTCCCCAACCACAAATTAATTCATTTTAAGAATCAAGTAACTACAAAACTTCTACATTCAATCAGAATCAATGGAAATTAACTTTTTCCATTTCTATTCTGAATTTATAGAAAAATGCTATACAATTTAGACTGAGAAGTTAATTTATAATCATAACAAACAAATGCTGTGCATTTTTAAGGAAAATAAATATTATACTGAACATAAAGTAAACTGACAAAGCAGAAATAAACAAGAGGAATCTAAGTCTCTTCATATCATATCCTGATGTTACACTGACCACATGTACGCATCACAACTGTCACTGTATACAGTACCAGTCTTGACACATATGGACCTAATCTTAGACCTCATATTCTCGTCAGTACTGCTGTTGGCAACTTGAACTATTATCAGTGCAATGTTGGTGTGTTGAGAAACATTATGGTTGTATTGGGCTTTACATTCTGAGCTTGTGTTCATTTTTATGACATTTTTCTTTCACTCTGTTTTGTTAGACGAGCTGTTTGAACATTTGCACTGTTGCTGATGTATATTCATTAGTCAAGCAGCAATATTTGACAAACTTTTTCAGCATCAAGTTACTAAGAAAATGTAACGTTGCAAGTTGGTTTTTTATGATAGTCTTGTTATAGTATGAAACTGCAGCATACCTTATGTCACAAGCAATGGATTTTCTTTTTCTAAATACTGTTTATGACAAAAAGTTATTCACTACATTTTTGATGTGTTAATATTATAAAGTTCAAATTTTATTTTGATAAAAGAAATCATTTACTGTAAATAATTTTTAAACTGACATACAATAGCTCCTTCCCTTATTTCAATTCATTACAAGTCATGATGCACATGACCTTTTAAACAAAAATATTCTAAATCATTCTAATAACATCACACAGCACTCTCATTTTCTGAGGAAACATGGGATGATTCTGCCACTGGCCAACTTCTGGCTCTCTTAACTACAGCATGTGAAGCCAGGTGACAAAACAACGAAATTATATTACAATGGAACCCGACTCTCACTTTTCCATGGGGAGCGTGTTCCATCACTACAGTTAAATCAAGACTTGAACAACTACAGGATAAAATAACCCCATGAATTTAAATATTATTAAAAAAACGCTGTACATGTATACACATTTATTACCACCCTGTATTTCAGATACTACTGAAAATTACCTCTTTCCACAGTAAGACATGCCTCACATCATTCAAACAAATTATTTGCCACTTTCTACAATTCCACTTCGGTAATAGACTGTATTACAGACATTATTTTGGATTTAATTTTTTCTATAGTTCAGGGATTATTTCAGTAAACTTTGACCTTTAGGGTTCCCCATTATGAATAATAATCTCAATAAGTTAGGTTGGTTGATTTAGGATAGTTTAGATAGTTTATTGCTTCAACCATCAAGTACAAGAAATGTACACTATGCATTGTCAGTATCAACACAAATAATCTATACACAACATCTCAGCCATAATGCCTGAGTCATTATCAAAATTAATTTAACTCCCCCATATTCGGTCAGAGGTCAGCAAAAACTGGACATAAAGTGTGTATAGAATTAAAAGCATTATGGGCTATGGCACCATCCTGTTGAAAATATCCGTAATTATTTTCTGTCTATCAGTTCATTAAAAAAAGGATGCAAAATGATTCTCGTATACACATATAAACTCAAGCAGTCATCTAAAAATACAGGCCAAATTATCCACCGCGCACTTACCATACTCCATTCCCATATTTTTAGTGGAATGCAATGGCACTTCCTGTACAATATACGGGTTGTCAGTACTCCACAATCACACCTGTGGAGAATTTACATGTCCAGAAAGATAGAACTATGCTTTGTCAGAAAAGAAAAAAAAAAAAGCTGTGGATCTAAATTTCCATTGTAAACACTTTTCCAAAACCAATTACAGAACCTTATTCTTGTGGCAAATTCTGTCTGTTCCTGTATAAACCTTATTTTAGATGGTCAAAATCTCAACAGTCTGGTCACTTTGTGGTTCTATCCCATGGATTTGTTTGTTTCCTGTGCTAGATGATTAAGTGATTTTTTTTAAAAATATTCTTGACTTGCTTCTGACCATGCCCGAATATCCCAAAGTTTATCTTCGTTAAAACTTGCCTTTCTTCATTTCCTTTGTACATCGCACACTGAACCTGTTGTACGCCATGTTTTCATCAACTTCAAAATACAAGATCCTTCATTTTATAATCGATTACTTAATATAGAAGCAATGTACACAATAATACACAAGCAAATCTCTGTCACACACATGTTCTGGTACAGTTCTGAGAAGCAACTAACTGCTGAAGTTTTGTCACCTGTCATCTCGCTTTCCACACCGCAGTTGAGAAAACTGGAAGTTCGTCAGCGGCAGAATGATATAAAGTTTCCTAGTAAAATGAGGGCACTGTATGTTAACTTTAAAAGACACTGGAAAGATCCTTTCAAGTGGGAAAAATATTAAGGTACAATAAGTTGATCAAGTATGCCCTGAAGGCTGCCAACTTGTAAAATACAATTTTACTTAAATACTATATGCAATGAGTCATTTCCAGTAATTGGAAGTTAAAGCACATTTAAAATGTTCTAACAATGAAATTTACAGTTGACACACACAAAACACTCTTTTCCTCACAATTAGGATAGACACATGAACAATGATTCTCAAGACACTTTGTGTTCTACAAAATGATGCTGAACAGACAGACACTGAAATAATGAATGTTAGTCGAACTGAATTAGGAGTATAGATGCTCTGAAATATATTTCAAAAGTCCCAAATGATGGATATTTCAGAATGTGGCTACAGATGTTCTAAACATGCCAAGCACAGAGAGCAAGAGAGAGCAGTGCCCACTTACCGAGATAGACAGAGAGAGCCGGGGGTCGGCACAATGGTGGAAGGGTGGAGTGGATTGAGTGCAATAAACCAACAAACAAATATCACTTTAGCAAACCAGTAACTTGAAATAAGAAAAGGCACTGCCACAAACAACTACATTTCCATCATATCTAGGGAGGCAAAATTCACTTAAATAATGATTCACCACAAATTTAAAGTGAATACATGGCTCAAAACACACTGTGGCAATTGGATTACATTATCTTCAGTTGCCTGATCAAGACTAGGAAGGACAAGGAAAAATCCTACCCAATGTGCTTCTTCATTATCTTTCAAGAGATAATAGTAATAGTACTACTTACCAAACACGAATGAGTTGAAAGAAGTATGACCACAAGACTTAAACCCAAAACCTCCCACTTCTCTAAAAAGGCAGTATGCCATTTTCTTATTACAGCTACTACCTTCTCAACTGATAATGAAATGGCTCGTTTCTGAATGATCTCTAGCAGGACAAGGCTGAAATCATCTGATTTCCTTGGTCATGCAGAGATCTTCCGTCAGTCTATGTCAGAACTCTCATTCTTATTTAGAACTGCTTTAAGGATATCCAATAAAGCGATCTCTATAACTTTTTTTTAAACAGTTGATGGTAAAGCACTAAAATTGCTTGCCCCAAGGTCATATGTTTTTACTTTTAAGCCCGTAAATACAATAATACATAAAATAGTCATAGTAAAAATATAAAAAAGTACCATCCAGAAAAGAAGAGTTTCATTGTACTGAAAACAAAAGAAACGTTTTTGTGCATATTATCCTAATTGATTAGATATAGGCCTACTGTGGTTATTGTATGTATGTATGTATGTATGTATGTATGTACGTACGTAGGACAAGGCTGAAATCATCTGATTTCCTTGGTACGTACGTACGTATGTATGTATGTATGTATGTATGTATGTATGTATGTATGTATGTATGTATGTATGTATTAGTCCTCCAGATCTCCACAAAATTCTACCATTGGCATCACAGAAAATTCTGGCATCAATGAAGATACATAAAGGGGAAACGGGGAACAGAATAGAATTCTTTGTTGCTTTCCTCACCAAGCCAGAAGGAGCAATGACATATCAGACTGCTAAGCTCACTGAAATGTAAAGCTCAGTTGACCCATGCAAGTGAAATCTTCACTCTATTCATCACAGGAGCTTACAGCAGAAGGAATGGTAGCCTATTACTGATGTTGCTGATTCCTTTCCCACTTTTACACTGCTAAAGCTAAAAGCAAGTCTGAGACATATTAACGGAACTGAACTGAACTTGTTCTATTCCTTACAAGATAATACAGTACGAAGTACACACTGTCTCAGCAGAGAGAGATATGGGCTACATATTAGGAGTAGGATTAGGACAGATGTTGCAAGTTTTGAACATGTACCAAACTAGCATCTCCCAGGAGTTGGAGAAGGAGGACAGCATGAAAACACTGTGATAGAAATCAAATCACTCAATTCTGACATCCAAGTCCTTTAGAGGTATATAATTTAACAGTTAATATAAGTTAATGGCTATGCAGAATGGTTATGTGTAAGATATTTGAGGACATGTAATTGTGCACCTGCAGTTATGTGCAAATGAATTTATGTTCTTTTCTATTTTCAGTGACTATCAGCTAACACAAGAGATGAAAATGCACTCAAGGATTATTGCAATAAACACAAAGTGCAACAATGCACAGTTTTTGAAAGTCATCAGGTAATTAGTGCACACAAACTGGAAGGAGTTGGTAGCCTCTGGAAGGGAGGTGAAGTAACCAAGTGCAAAAGCATTCACACTACAAGGACACTATAGTTCATGACGCAGGAGCAGAATGTTATCAATAATAAGTCCAGAACCTTCATGAGGGCTATTGCTGGAGATCTCCACATGTCTGAGGGAATAATCTGCACTGTGCTGCACAAGGACATTCAATGTATTTTAAGTACAGACATTTTTTCAAGGAAAGGGAACATTATTTTGAAAACATTTTCTTTTTTGGATTCTACACATCTTAAACTAATTCCACACATAGTCACCACCATAATTAAGGTACTTGCTATAATGAGCACTAATTTTTGTTTGCCTTTGTCCTAGAACAACAATGCCTGTGATGAAAAATATGTCCATACTACTCATTGAGATCATCACAATCATTCAACCACCAAGAAACTTCTTCAGGTGAAGAATAAAATGGAAATCACTTGGCACTGAATCAGGATTGTGCGGGGTTTGCTGCATTGTTCCCAACCAAATGATGTAATGAGGTCTCGGGTTTGACTGGCTGTGTGTGGTATCGGATTTTCAAGAAGCAAGATGACTCCACAGGAAAGCATTCCACGCCTTTTTTTTTTTTTTTGAATTGCACAATGCAGATTTTGTGGAGTCACAAAGTAGGTATCTTTGTTGACCATTTCATTCTGAGGCAAGAATTCAATGAGCAAAATGCGTTATCTGTCCCAAAAAATTGTGCAGATGATCTTCTGGGTAAAAATTGTCTGTTTAAATTTCTTCCTCACCTGTGAAATTGAATGCCTCCACTCCAAGCATTGCTGCTTTGATTTAGGAGTGATGTGGGCCCATGTCTCATCTCCTGTAACAGTGTGGTTTAACATATCATTCACCTTCCTCAGCATATCATGTGAGACAGGCCAATTCATTGCCCACTGTTTGGTCTTGAGTACTTCAGTGAGGTGTTTTGGCACCCATCATGCATGCAATTTCCAAAATCCTATGCAATCTGTCACAATATGGTGTAGGACAGACCTTGAACATTGTGGTAAAAGCAGAGAGAGTGATGAAATTGTATACTGCTTGTCCTCACAAACTTTTGTTTCAGCCACACATACTAAATGATCTGTGATGACAGACTGCTGGCCCCTCTACGAGATGTTGTGCACATGCTGACGATCTTCACTGAACATTCAAATCCATTTCCTTACCATTCTACCTGTCACTGTACTTTCACCATATTCTCTCATACACTTGACATGTCTCTTGGCTTAATGTTTCATATTTCATGCATTCAAGAAATGAACCACTGACTGTATCCCAAAGTCAGTGGGTTGATCTATTGTCTGACATTTTTAACACTTGCTACAAGAAGGCCTTACTATGCAAATGTCCTCAATATTGCATGTGACATGTCAACACAAAGTTTGCCACTGTGCACATTGCAACTACAGCGCTGCACCAGAAATATTATGGAAATGGTACTTACTAAAAAACAAGCTTTAAGAAAATAGTAGTTCATGTTGGCATACACTCAAAAACAATGGCCACTCCAAGAAAATAATTACTGAACAACTTGAAACATGTAGAAGAATCTGACCTACTCTGGTCTTTTCATAAATGAAAATATTTTCTACAAGGATCAAAAGATGAACACAAGGAATGGTAGATGGTTATGTGCAAATCCTTCCGATGACCCCTGTGATATTCATTCCAAGTTTTCCCTAAATGTGATTGTTTTAGGGGCAGTGAGTAATGAAGGACCCTACTTCCTTCTACAGGGTCTTTGGGTGAATGCTGATGGCTACACTGAAGTGCTGGAGCAGTCATTGTGGTAAAGGTGGTTACATTAATAAACCTGTGCTCCTACTGATACCCTAAAAATGAAAATCCATAGCCTGTTTCCAGTCATTCGATCGGGTCAGGAAAGAAATTAATCAAGCCTCCATATCAAATCAAAATCAAATCAAAATTTCTTTATTTGCAAATGAGGTGTCTACCTCGGTGGCAAATGGTACACTAAAATACATTATTGTCAAGCACTAAATTTTAAATTAACAAGAGACGAAGAAAATTTTCTAGAATACAATATTATACAATTTACGCTAATAATTTTTTCTATTAAGCACACACATCATCCTTAATAAATTTATAGTGTTTAAAAAATTCTACTTATAATATCTCCTGTACTTATAAACATAGTCAACTCATATACAGTTTGTGAAATTATTTCTAATAATACTATACAACTGGTATAAGATTAAAATTAACATTGTATTTATTTACATATTTATATTTTACCCATTTTGGAACCTAAGTAGCATAACGACCTGCTGCGTCTTAACCAGAGCCCCTTTTGCCACCACTTTTCAGAGTTCCTGAAGGGCCTTCACAGCTACCGTAGCTGTCCCAGGGCCCTCGAAGTCTCCACCGTACTTCACCCCTACAGGCAGTCCCCTACTTGGGCTGTGCAAACTCCATAGACCAGAGGATGGAATTAATTTAATCACACACATTTTTTATTTAGAATATCCTGCACTGGTCGAATGCCCTCTAACATTTCATTTATTTTCTCTGTTGCTGTTTATTCTCTTCTTGAATATCTGTACAGATTTTGGAAAAGGATCAAACACTACCCCTGGTAAACTGTTTCACTCCTTCACGCCCTTCCCAATGAACGAAAATTTACCCCAATCGCTTCTGCTAAAATTCCTTTCAATTTTATATTTGTGGCCAGTCCTGCTGATATAATTATTTTCCAACTGAAGCCTCTCACTGATATCTCCCCATGCTGCTTCTCCTGTATAGGCTCTATATAATCCTATAAGTCTAGTTTTCTCCCTTCTCTTACTTAAAGTTTCCCACCCTAGTTCCTTTAACATTTCTGACACACTACTCTTCTACTCTTTCTCCTGAAATCCCCTGTTACAAATCTTGCTGCTTTCCTCTGCACACTATCTATTTCTTTTATTAGGTATTCTTGGTGAGGATCCCAAACACAGTTTGCATATTCCAGTAATGGACGAACCATACTTAGGTAACTTTTCTCTTTTAATTCTTTGTTGCATCCTTTAAGTAGCCTCATTATGACATGTAATGATCTGTATTCTTTCCCAACAATGTCATAATATGACCCTTCCAGTGCAAATTACTTTCAAATCTCACACCTAATTATTTGCACTTGCCATCTTTTGGGATAACTACCTCATCCAAAGTATATTCAAATTCTGTTTTAAAACTCCTGTTTGTAAATGTTGTAACAGTTGATTTGCCTCCATTAACCTTCATATTATTCTCTTCCACCCATTGTTGGATACTCTCAAGGTTCCTTTGTAATTCTGAACAATCCTCAGTGGTATTTATTTCCCTATAAACAATTATGTCATCTCCATGCAATCTTATTTTTGATGTTATATTATTCCCTAAATCATTTACATATATTAAGAAAAGTAACGGACCGATTATACTACCCTGTGCAATTCCCTTCCAAACTTTCTCTTCCTGCGATACGTTATTTCCTACTTTGATTTTCTGAACCCTTGAATTTAGAAATGTTTTTACCCAACGCGTAACCCTTACGTCCAATCCTATTCCCTCCAATTTTCTTTAATAATATTCCATGTTCCACTCTATCAAAGGCTTTGGAAAGATCTATGGCTATGCAATCTAACTGGCCTTGTGAATCCAACTGATCTGATATGTCCTGCTGAAATCCCACAAGTTGTGCCTCACAAGAAAATTTCTTTCTAAATCCATACTGGCTCCTCATGAACCAATTTTTATCATCACATATCCCTCTTATGTACTTTGCTATTAAACTCTCCAGTATTTTACAAACTATACTGGTCAGGCTGATTGGTCTGTAGTTCTCTGGTTTCCTTTTATTACACTTTCCTTTATAAATTGGTATTATTATAGATTCCTTCCATTCCTTTGGTATTACACTATTATTTATGACATAGTCAAAAATAAATTTTAAATAAGGTACTATGTTCCACCCCATTGTCTTTAATATCTCCCCAGTAATTTGATCACTTCCTGCTGCTTTTCCTTGCTGAAGCAGTTGGATTTCTCTGAAAATATCTTCATTTGTGAATGAGAAGCTTCTTGTTTCCCTATGTGTCTCTCCCTCTCTACCTTCTGTTACGGTTTCCAACTCCTGACAATCTTCTACTGAATCTCTGAATTCCCTACTAAATAGATTTGCTTTCTCAGTATCTGTTAAATAGTGTTCACCCCCTTCTTTCACCATTGTAGGAATTTGGATTCCATTTCCTTTTTGATTCCTAATATATGAATACAGCTTTTTCCATTTCCATTTATGGTCATTACCCTCTTGAAGTATGCCATTCATGTAATTCTCTTTTGCTTCCTTTTTCACTCTATTCAGTTCCCTCATTAGCTGTTTTCTAGTTTCTCTATTCTCCTGACCCTCTTTGATTTTCTGTTTACTACTCTACATTTTCTTTTAAATTTCCTTATTTCCCTTGTATAATAAACAGGGTCTGAGGTCATCTTACCCTTCTTAACAGGTACAAATCTCTTCTTTCCTTCCCAAATGATTCCTTTAAATTTAGCCCAAAGTGTATCCACATTATTCCCTTCACTTATCCAACAACTGAATTGTGATTTAAGGTAAGTCCCAAATTCATCAACTTTAGTTTTTCTGTATAATTTCTTGTCTTGTGTGACCCTCTTATTAAGCATTTTTGGTACGAGTCCTACATCCATTATTACAGCCTTATGGTCACCTCTTCCTTCAATTACCTCAGTTTTATCAACAATTTCCCATGTTTAACCAAGAATGCATCTAGCAAGTTATTGAGACGAGTCGGTTCTTGTACTACTTGTGTAAATCCTCCCTCCGAAATTAACTTATTTGCCAGTTTCTGTTCATGGGCTTCATGTGTAGCTCCATTTCATTCAACTTCAGGCAAGTTTAGATCTCCCCCAATTATTACCATATCATTATTATTGTTTTTATGAGTATAATCTATTACTTTCTCAAATATTTCCATGTCTCTTTCCTCTCTTCCAGGCCTATATGTTCCTATAACTCCCACCTCCTTCATATTATCACTAACTAATTTTATCCCTAATATTTCATCCCTTTCACCAGTAAACCATTCATGTGAACAATAAGTTTCCTTCACCAGAATAAACACCCCCCCCCTCCCTTTTTATCTCCTCGGTCTCTACGATAGACTGTATACCCTTCTGGAAATACTTCTCTATTACCCACCCCTTCTCTTAACCACGGTTCCACTCCTATCACCACATCAGTCTGATAAGATTCCATCAATGTACCAAATTCTAATTGTTTATTTACTATACTCTGACAGGTTACCAAGAGCAACCTCAGACCCCCTTCCTCCCTAAAACTTGACCGTTGTAATTGGCAAAGATAGGAATTGTGCCGACTGCTGAAGCCTGTCACACTTCTCATTGGCAATGATTAATGACTGACAGATGAAATGATATTGGAGAGTGCTGCTAGAATGAAAGATGACAGGGAAAACTGGAGTACCCGGAGAAAAATCTGTCCTGCCTCTGCTTTGTCCAGCACAAATCTCTCATGGAACGAACAGGATTTGAACCACAGAGCCCAGTGGTAAGAGGCTGATGCGCTGCCACCTGAGCCATGGAGGCTTCTGATCAACTCTTACCACCACCACCACCACCACCACCACCACCACCACCACCACCATCATCATCACCATCAATTTCCCATTCCAGTCACCCGGGTGTGGTTAACTGTTACCTTGGATATCAGGTCAATCTTGCCTTCCCTCTCACCTTTCTCCACACCATCTATAAATATGGCTTTCTTCATTCTCTCCTGCCTGTACCCCTCCGCTTCTCTCTTCATCATCATCACCTCCTCTTCCAGATGTTTCACTTTCCCTCTTAATAGCTCTATTTCCTTCTCATTATTGTCCACTCTCCTGTTCGATTCCTCCGTCTTCGTTTCTAGCCATTTCTTCATGTTCCCTATCTCCTTTCTCTGCTCCTCCATCATGTCCTTTATTTCCTGTACCTTATCCCATTGACACTTTTCCTGTATTACCTCACTCACTACCACCTTGCGTGCTGCCAAGTCCTCCATGCTAAATTTTCCGCTGGTATTTTGGCCTGAGTTTAATTCCACCCCCCCAATAACCAGTAGCATCGCTATCACTGTCACTACCAGCACCGCTTCACCTATTTTTGTTCCTTCTTTTCTTAACACCCATCCATTCTTGTTCTCCTTCCTCTGCTTCACCTGCCATTTCCCAATCGCAGCCCGGTACTGCTCAATACCAACCATGTTTACGGCACGCACTGCACCACGCGACTTCACTCCTCGGCTGCTCGAGCTAGACTGTCAGTTAACTGTTACCATACCTGTATAATTTTTCATTAATACACTTCATTACTTTTTTTTTGCACTGCCTCTAATGAGCTCTCAAATACTATATGCACCCTGTTTATCATAAAGTTGAAAAAATGTCACAAGTACTATACATTTCTTACGTGGTGACTGGTTATAAAAGTAGAACAACAATTGACAGTTCTATTGTTTCATAAAAGAACAGGTAATTCCCATTTCTTTTAATCCACTCAAGAACATCAATATTCCATTTTTGGCACATCAATTACCTTTTCTATTCTTCCTGAACATTTTTATTGCACAAAGATATTACAGTGATGCTGTCAAAGCAGGAAAGGAAGAAAAGAGAATTTGCCTGCTAGTCAGGAGGTAACTCACATCTTTTAGAACCCACTACTAATTCAAATTCATCTTAAATCAAATCCAAATACTTGAAAAAGTTGCTAGGAGTATTGATGTCAACTCGATCCAGAATGGTGTACGAGTTGACATGGGAACCATTATACATAGAAAACTTATGACTGAAACTTCCACTACCTAATACGAAACAAGGAGAGGATGCAAAGATCGACAGGAGATAGACAAGTGAGAACCAAGAATTGAGGTCTGTTATGACGCGACTCGCCATGGACAGTTTTCATCGCAAGATATGACAGAATAAGAAGTTCCACAAACTGAACAATGTGTGCCTATGCTTGTTATGCAAGAACTTCTGTGGGAAATACCATATAAAGACTTGTAGGAAACGAGAAAGATCTGTAGTTGACTACAGCAAGGAGTAATAAACTGAACTTTATTTTTGATTATTTACGACTATGTATCTTTTACTTCTTTGGCCATTAGGCTGCAATAAAGTAATTAATTAAATCAAAACAGAACAAAATTTAAATCGTTGGACAATACAAACAAGGTTAATATTAAATTCATCTCTTAAGTAGCACAGACTGATATGCAGCATTACCCAAACAAGGTAAAAGGTTCTGTCAACCCCTTGTTCTATATCAGCGGGCTCTATATGGCTGTCACAACAATGAATGCTTTTTTAAGATTGTTAATGTATTGATCTGGACTACATATTTTAGATTCTGGTGAAGTGCATTGGTTTGGATCAAGGAGTTCATCTCTTACTATGTGCAAGTGTGTCATCTCCACATCAACCATCCAGGAGTTGTTGATGTGGATTTCTTGTATTAGCCATTCTGCAAATATGTTGTAGTAACTATCACAAAGTCAGCAGGATATACAGGATGAGTCAGAAATACAGCTATATGTTTGATTGATTGCTTATGTTTAATTATAATTCGAACAGATAAAAGAATGACCCCATCAGAAAGTCAAGCCCTAATACTATCGACACACAACAATGCAACAAAAAATCAACAATACCTAGACACATAATTGCCTCAAACTGTTCGCCATTAACATCACAACATAGTCTGCAGCGCTTTGGAAAATCACTCATTGCTTCCTAATAAATGAACAACTGCGTAGCATTCCTCAATTACTGTTTTCAGTAAGTCGATGTCTCATGGTTTTTGAATGTGAACTTTCTCCTTCAAATACCGCCACAACCAATGATCAGAGCCTGTGAGATCGGGAGAGTGAGTTGGCCATTCTTGTCGGCCTGCTCCTTCCCTCCTATTTGTTTGGTAATTTGAAATTCAAAATTTCCCTCGCAGCAATAGCGTAGTGAGGGGGTACACCTTCCTGCTGGAATACTCTATGTTGGTGCTGAACACTTTGCATCACTGGCACCACAACTTCATTGAGGATTCCAAAATACTGCTCACCATTAATTCTCTCTCTCAAAATTCACATGCCTAGCAAATCCTTCTCATCCAATCATTGCCTAAACTGTCACTGATCCCCAATTCATACACTTCTCTTCAATAATTATAGGATTTTCTCTCGCATAGTAATAACAGCTATGTCGATTAACATTCCTATTCACCCAGAACACAGCTTCATCTGAAAAATGCTATTTTTTTGTACCAAGCTTAGTCAATTTCATATTCTCTTAATCCAAATTCACACAGTTACAACCGCCTGTCAGGGCATCTTCACTCAGTTCATGAACATGAATCTGCATGAAAGTTCTGCACTTCTAACATCTTAAAACACGAGATACACTGGACTGACTGATGTCAAGTTCACGTGCACCTTGGCGTGTTGATTTCTGGGGACTATTCCTGAATGCTTCCAGGAGCCTTTCTGGTGTTGCTGCATCAATGCTGCTGTGAGGTTTCCAGGAGGTTTTACCCTTCTGAATGTTTTCCATCGTCAGCAGTCGTCTGCACTTTCCCACATTTGATGTTAGCAATGTTATGTTAAAATCACGTCTCGTGCGTCTCACACCCTCACAATCATTCTGAAAAGCAATCGCCCATGCAGCTATGGTAACTTGTTACTACATATTCAGCACCATTTTGGTTAACAATGCTCCCGACTTTGTTGTTGCAATGTTGTGTGTTGATAGTAAGGTGTCCTGACTCTCTGACAGTGCCATTCAACATAAAAATGTTGGTGTTGAACTGTAGAAGATAGAGGAATATCTGTAAGAGTTATAATCAAACATCAGCAATCGATGAAATTTATAACCATATTTCTGACTCACCCTGCGTATTCAGGATCATATGGTGTTAATTTATAAGAATAATCCACTCAATGAGAAAGTATCCTCCAATGTGCTCGATAGCTGTAGTCGCTTAAGTATGGCCAATATCCAGTATTCGGGAGATAGTGGGTTCGAACCCCACTGTCAGCAGCCCTGAAGATGGTTTTCTGCGGTTTCCCACTTTTACACCTGGCAAATGCTGGGGCTGTACCTTAATTAAGGCCATGGCTACTTCCTTCCCACTCCTAACCCTTTCCTGTCCCATCATCGCCATAAGACCTATCTGTGTCAGTGTGTCGTAAAGCAACTTTTAAAAAATCCAATGTGATTTCAATAATCTGAAATAGGTCTACATTAAACAGAACTTCATGAAATCAGTATGTAAGAATATTACATGTATTATGCCCTGCAAGATTTTCAGGATTATTGTATTTTCAAAAGTATACAATGTATGAAACAAAATGTTTCTAACAACTGATCTTGCAGTTCTTCATGTATCTATACTTCAGAACGTGGTTTTGTAAGATTTTAAACTTTATATCAGATAAGGAACGAATGCCACAATGAGCAATAAAAATACAAGTGAAAGGAAAAACAAACTTAAAAAAATGTTGTGATAACAATGAATTTACTTAGAATACAAAATAAAAAACTACCAGCATCAAAACATGGTGATGAAAGAACAACAGGGGAGACATAAAAGAGTCAAAGAACTACATCACCCCTGAACTGTCTACACATGGATAAGAAGAGATGATTGATGATGATGATCTAAATCACTTTTATGAATTAAATTTAGCTCTCAGTCTAGCACTACTCAAGGCTCAGGTAATGTAACTGATTAAAGAAGAGAGTTAAAATACAACTCTTGGCCAGCTTCAGAACTTCCCTACTTCAGATCCTGGTTCTGACTCAAATTACTTACAAATACATTAGTAGAGACTCTATATGAACTCTACATTAGTAGAGAGTGTGTTTCACATTTGTACCAACAATGTAAGGCAAGTAGGTATACTTGGGGATGTGTGGGATCTGGTAAATGCAGCACGGGTGAAGTTTGTGGAAGTGGAGATTGTTATCAGTTGAAGACTGTGTAGGAGGGATACTAACTGGAGGGTTATTGGGGATTTAAATAAGACTATGGAGTGGGTATGTGGGAAACTGGGAGTGGGATTTCTAGATCCTAATGGATGGGTAGGAGATACAGATCTGCACTCAGATGGCCTTTACTTAAACCGCAGTGGTAGGTATAAGTTAGGAAATTTGTTTGAAAGGATTATAGGGAGCTACATTCAGAGAAATTGGGTAGTCTAGAGAGCAGTGATAAGGGTACAGGGATCTAGAAGTCAAGTAGGAGTGACATAAAAATGTTAGTGTTGAAGTATTGTAAAGAAAGAAATAGAATTAAGTAAATTAATAGATATATATTTACCAGATAATGTAATAGGAGTTGAATCATGATATAATGGATGCAGAAATTTTCTCACAGAACTGGAGTGTATATCGTAGAAATAGGATAGCATTGGTGGGAGGGGGAGTATTCATTGTGGCGAAAGAAGAATTTGTAAGCTACGAAAAAGTTAAAATGACAAACATGATATTCTAGGTGTAAGGCTCATTTCTAAAGATAACAGGCAAATTGATGTCTTTGGAGTGTACAGACCAGGAAAGGGTAGTGCTGACGCTGATTCAGAATTATTTGATAAGATGTGGGAAATGACATGGAAAGGAACGTGTTTGTAGCGGGGGATCTCAATTTACAAAATCTCAATTGAGAAGGTAATACGAACGACAGGAAACATGACCAACAAATGGCAAATAAGTTAATATGGGAAGGACAGATGATTCAGAAGGCCAACTAGTGGGAAGATTATACTGGACGTGGTGCTGGTAAAACCAGATGAGCTCTATAGAGAAACCGAAGTAATAGATGGTATTAGTGATCATAAAGCTGTTTTTGTGGTAGTTAAAAATAAATGTGATAGAAAGGAAGGTCTTAAAAGTAGGACTATTAGGCAGTACCATACGGCTGATAAAGCAGGCATGAGGAAGTATTTAAAAAGTAACTATGATCGGAGGAAAATGGTAAATAAAAATGTAAACGGACTCTGGGATGGTAAGGACTGGTAAAGATTCACTATATTATAACCCAGAAAAAAAGAGACTGAGAAGGAGGTGCAGGTTGGAAAGAAATAGAGTTAGAAATGGCTGTAGAAGTAAAGAGAAATTGAAGGAACTTACTAGGAAATTGAATCTAGCAAAGAAGCCAGCTAAGGATAACATGATGGCAAGCATAATTGGCAGTCACACAAATTTTAGTGAAAAATGGGAGATTATGTATAGGTACTATAAGGCAGAAACAGGTTCCAAGAAGGACATTCTAGGAATCATTAATGAACAAGGGGAGTGTGTATGTGATGATCTTCAAAAGGCAGAAGTATTCAGTCAGTAGTATGTAAAGATTGTTGGTTACAAGGATCATACAGATGTTGATTGCCATAGGGAACTTGAAATATTTGTCGTGAATGAGTCAATTTATAATACCAATATAATTGGTCCGTTATTGGACATTACTGGACTTAGCACACTGGGGCGAAACGCTGGCAACCAGGAATGAGTTAGCTGGAAAATTTATCATGTCCAATAACGGACCAATTATTGGTATTGCAAGGATAATGTCAAGATACAGGAGGTGACTAATGCTAAAGAAGTATTAAAATTTACATATGATAACAATGGCATTTACAATAAGATACAAAAGTGGAAAACTAGAAAAGTGGCTGGAATTGATAAGATTTCTGGGGATATACTAAAGACAATGGGTTGGGATATAGTACCATATCTGAAGTACTTAATCGATTTGTTTGCACGAAGGAGCTACACCAAATGAATGGAGAGTTGCTATAGTAGCCTATTAGGCAGTACCATATGGCTGATAAAGCAGGCATCAGTATTTTTTTTTTAAAAGTAACTATCATCAGTGGAAAATGGGAAATAAAAATATAAACAGACCCTGGCTTAAAACAATTGTTGAGGAATGTGAAAACAGGTTTGTACCTTTAAAGGTGGTAAGGAATGGTACAGATCCACTATATTATAACAGAGAAATAGAGAGACTGAGAAGGAGACAAAGCTGAAAATTACCAGCCAATAAGTTTGACATGCATTGTATGTAAGCTTTGGGAAAGCATTCTTTCTGATTATATTAGACATGTTTAAAAAGTAATAACTGGTTTGATAGAAGGCAGTTCGGGTTTAGGAAAATTTATTCCACCGTAGCTCAACTTGTAGGATTCCAGCAAGATATAGCAGATCTTGGATTCAGGAGGTCCAATGGATTGTATCGTGATTGACCTGTCTAAACCATTTGATAGGGTGGATCATGGTAGACTATTGGCAAAAATGAGTGCAACTGGACTAGAAAAAAGAGTGACTGAATGGGTTTCTATATTTCTAGAAAATAGATCCCAGATAATTGTTTAGGCGAGGCTTTATCTGGCCCTGTAATAATTAAGATGGGAATTCCTCAAGGCAGTATTATTGGACCTTTTTCTTATAATATATATAAATGATATGAGTAAAAAAGTGGAATCAGAGATAAGGCTTTTTGCAGATAATGTTACTCTGTATATAAATATACTAGATACCCGTGCTTCGCTACGGTATTATACTGAAATTTATAATTGAATGCTTATTGTTTTATATAAAATCCGCAGAAATTCGTGATCTGACTCGTTTTCTGAGAGAATCCACCAAAATTTGCGATCTGACTCGTTTTCTAATAGATTACAGCAAGTTTCCTCCCTTTTTTCAATCTTTCTTTCAAGCAATCGATTTCATACTTCCCGAGCTAGGTCCAGGTACTCCACCTGGCCAGTTGGGTCCCTAAATCCTTGCCATCTTTTCCGATAAGCATTTTTAATATGGATCAAATCCTTCAAGAGATCCGGCGTGGTGTCGTCTTGGGTGGCTTGGCGGTACTGAACCCGCGGCCGGACTGCATTGTTAGTCATTACCCGGGCAGGACCCGTCTCCAGCGTGGTCCGCACATTTGACAACGGTCCAGAACATTCTTCTTCTTCTTCTTCTTCTTCTTCTTCTTCTTCTTCTTCTTCTTCTTCTTCTTCTTCTTATTATTATTATTATTATTATTATTATTATTATTATTATTATTATTATTATTATTATTATTATTATTATTATTATTATTATTATATGTTCTGGACCCCACAGCAAGATGCAAGACCGTTACTTGGTGGTAAATTACATCTGCTGCCATTGTCATTGTTGACAGTGTGACCAGCAACATTGTCGCGCGTAGGCAAGTGTGTGGGATTTCTGGCGATATGAATGACATACTTCCGTGCATTATTGACTTTATTATAGAGGTGAACAATTTGACGATCAATCACATTCCTATCGTTTATTTCAAATGTGTTTACATTTTTATTTATATGCCAGGAGAGTCTACTGTAATCTAAGAACGTTTTCCGAAGGAAAAGATGG
Source organism: Anabrus simplex (assembly GCF_040414725.1). Lineage (NCBI taxonomy): Eukaryota > Metazoa > Arthropoda > Insecta > Orthoptera > Tettigoniidae > Anabrus > Anabrus simplex. Next base: position 142,840,846 of record NC_090265.1, read on the forward strand.
CTGTTGAAAACGAACCCAGGAAAGATTAAAAATGATCGGTTTATGATAAGAATAAGTACATCGAAAATCTATAGCCTATTTCCAGTCATTCGACAGGGTCAGGAATGGAATGAATAAAGCTAGATCTAACGGCGACAACAGGAACTGTGCCGGCTGCCGAAGCACTCCTCTGGGGCAATGATCGATTAATGACAAATGAAATGAAATATTGGACAGTGTTGCTGGAATGAATGATGACAGGAAAAACCAGAGTATCCGGAGAAAAACCTGTCCCGCCTCCGTTTTGTCCAGCACGAATATCACATGGAGTGACCGGGATTTGAACCACAGAACCCAGTTGTGAGAGGCTGGCGCGCTGCCGTCTGAGCAACGGAGGCTACTTATAAGTACATTATGAACAGAAAAATAAATTGGTCCCACCTCCTTTTACTCCCCAACGCTGTTAAGTTTATTTACCCCCACCAAAAAAATTAAAAAGAGGAGTGTTTTTTTATGTTTATAGGAGATTCCAAACATGAACCTTCTCGTCTATTACCTTCAGTTTTGAGATATAAGTATCCCCATAAAAATAATTCACTTTTTTTTCACTTCCTTTCACACTCCTCCCCCCCCCCCCCCCCCATAAGTGAATTTTCCGGCAAAAATTACTTGTTTCTTTAATAGTAAAGGATCTTCCAAATACCAATTATCACGATTCTAACTTCTTCAGTTTTTGATTTATGTGTCCTCGTGAAAGGAATTCAACTCCTTTTCACTCTCGCCCCCTAAGATGTTTTCCCCCTCAAAACGCATTTTTCTTTGTTTTTAAAAGGAGATCCAAATACCAATTTTCATGTCTGTAACAACTTTAGTTTTTATTAGATGTATGTATTCTCATACAATTAAGTCAATATATTTTCAATTCTTTCAATCCCCCCCTTCCTCCATTAGATTTTCCGAGAATACGTGTTTCTTTACTTTTAAAGCCGATTCCAAATATCAAATTTCACATCTGTAACATCTTCATTTTTGAGATATCAGTAGCCTAATTAAAAGAAATCAACACCATTTTCAGTCACCTTTACCCCCCTTCCTTCCGCCCAAGTGGTATTTCTGAAAACTAAAAATACACGTTTCTTTATTTTTAATAGAGATAAAAAATACCATTTTTCACTTCTGTAACATGTTGAGATATACTGTAAAAATTCTCATTTTAAAATTTTGCCCCTTTTTATTTCCCCTTAAGTGGAGTTTCCAAAAACAAATCACCCATGTTTCTTTACATTTACAGGAAATTCCCAATACCCACTTTTTACGTCTGTAACATTTTATGTTTCTCAGATATTCTGTAGATATAGTCTTTCGAAAAATTCACCCCAATTTGTCACTCCTGTTTAACCGCCATTAATTGGATTTTCCAAAAACAAAAAAATACCTGTTTCTTCATTTTTAAGGTAGATCCCAAATACCAATTTTAAGGTCTGTAATATCTTCAGGTTCTGAAATATAAGTAGGCTCATTAAAGGCATTCAACCCATTTTCACCCTTTTCCACCCTTCCCATAGGGATTTTCCGAAAACAAAAAAATTGTGTTTTTTTATTTTTAAAGGAGATTCTAAATACAAATTTTTACATCTATAAACTTTAAAAGTGTTGAGATATAGATACACTAATTTTAAAAATTCAACCCCTTTTCACCCCCCCCATTAATTGGATTTTCCAAAAACAAAAAATACAGGTTTCTTTATTTTTAAAGGAGATCCCAAACACCAATTTTCAGGTCTGTAATATTTTCAGGTTCTGAAATACAAGTAGCCTCATGAAAGGCATTCAACCACTTTTTTCACACTTTTTCACACTTTTCCACCCTTCCTATTGGTTTTTTTCCAAAAACAAAAAAAATATGTGTTTCTTTAAAGATTTAAGGAGATAATAAATACCAATTTTTACATCTATAAACTTTAAAAGTTTTGAGATATAGATACACTCATTTTAAAAATTCACCCCCCCCCCTTTTCACCCTCCCATTAATTGAATTTTCCAAAAACAAAAAAATATGTGTTTCTTTATTTTTGAAAGAGATCAAAAGTACCAATTTTCAGGTCTGTAATATCTTCAGTTTCTGAGATATAAGTACCGGTATCCTGATTAAAGGCATACAACCCCTTTTTCACACTGTTTCACCCCTCCTATTGGGATTTTCTGAAAACAAAAACAATACGTGTTTCCTTATTTTTAAAGAAGATTCTAAATACCAATTTTTACATCTGTAAACTTTTAAAGTTTTCAGATACAGATCTACTCATTTTAAAATTTCACCCCCCTTTTCACCCCCTTAGCGACGGAATATCCAAAAATCCTCTCTTAGCGAGCACCTACATCTTAAATATATCCCCGAAATTTCATTTCTTTATGTCCAGTAGTTTTGGCTCGGTGATGATGAATCATTCAGTCAGTCAGTCAGTCAGGACAAGTTATTTTATATAATATAGATATATATAAATAAGTTACAAGATTGTGAGCAACTGTAAAATGACCTGGATAATGTTGTGAGATGGCAATCTCATTGAAATAATTTAAGTAAAGGATAGGAAAACAACAGATAGGGAGTCTGCCACCTGGGCGACTGCCCTAAATGTAGATCAGTATTGACTGATTCATTGGATCCTGACTTTATGTCTGATCTTAGAGGGTCGAATTAAGGACAAGCCCACCTACATGGCATTTGTAGATCTTGAAAAAGCATTTGATAATGTTGATTTGACCAGGCTATTTGATATTCTGAAGGTGATCGGGATCAGATACCGAGAACAAAGAATTATCTACAATCTGTATAAAAATCAGTCTGCAGTGATAAGAATCCAGGATTTTGAAGAAGAAGCAGCAGCAATCCAGAAAGGAGTGAGGAAAGGCTGCAGTTTGTCTTCCCTCCTTTTCACTGTTTACATAGAACAGGCAGTAAAGGAAAACGAAGAATAATTTGGGAAGGGAATCACAATCCAAGGAGAAAAAATCAAAACCCTTAGATTTGCTGATGATATTGTTATTTTATCTGAGACTGCAGAAGATATGGAGAAATTGCTGAATGGTATGGACAGAGTCTTTGGTAAGGAGTACAAGATGAAAATAAATAACTCCAAAACAAAAGTAATGGAGTGCAGTCGAACAAAGTCAGGTGATGTAGGAAATATTAGATTAGAAAATGAAGTCTTGAATGAAGTAGATAAATACTGTTACTTGCGTAATAAAATGACTAACAATGGCAGAAGTAAGGAGGACATAAAATGCAGACTAGCACAAACAAAGAAGGCCTTTCTTAAGAAAAGAAACTTGCTCACTTCGAACATTGATATAGGAATTAGAAAGATGTGTTGGAAGACTTTCGTCTGGAGCATGGCATTGTATGGAAGTGAAACATGGATGATAACTAGCTCTGAAATAAAGAGGATAGAAGTTTTTGAAATGTGGTGTTACAGAAGAATGCTGAAGGTGAGATGGATAGATCGAATCACTAATGAAGAGATACTGAATCGAATTGGTGAGAGGAGATCGATTTGGCTAAATTTGACCAGAAGAAGAAATAGAATGATAGGTCATATCTTAAGACACCCAGGACTTATGCAGTTAAGTTTTTGAGGGAAGTGTAGGCAGTAAGAATGGTAGGGGTAGACCAAGGTATAAATATGACAAGCAGATTAGAGCAAATGTAGAATGCAGCAGTTAAGTAGAGATGAAAAGGTTAGTACAGAGTAGGGTGGCATTTAGAGCTGCATCAAACCAGTCTATGGACTGATGACTCAAACAACAACAACAACAACAACACACACACATACATATCTTCATTATAGACAGTATGACTTTCAGTGTTCAGTTTTGCAAGCCTCTGTGAATGAATAAAGAGCCTCCACAACTTTCTATTTTCAACTAGCATTATGACTTCTAATTCTAGACTTCTTACCTCAAAATTATTTATAGCAAAGTCCAACCATTATAAAATGAAATATCTACGAAAAGTTGTAGGAAAAACAAGAGACAAAGTTCAGAATGAAACCATCAGAATGACATTATATCACCTGTGCAAAATTAAAGCTAGAGTTTGGTATTTACTAAGAAGACTTGATTCATGTGAGTGTTGAGAAATGTTAATCACCTTCCATTATGCATTTTTTCATTCTCATCTGCTCTATAGAATTAATCTTTGGGGCAATTCTTCAATAATTTAATAGAGGTTTCTATCTAGCAAAAGAAGACAGACTAATATCAGAGATTGGAAAATATTAAATTTTTAGGCCTAGTTTAATAAAATTTGGTATATCTGATATCACCATGTTTATATATATATAAAAACACTATCTATGAAAAAGAAAATATTTCAACTTTTTCTAACTGCTCGTCCGTATACAGCTACTGCACAAAACAAAATAATTTTCTAGATACTCTAAAGTTGCACCTTGGCACTAATATTAAAAGCCATACCTATCAACAAATCAAATCTATATAAAGTTCTATCTTATGTGGTTTAAACTTAAAGCTTTTTACAATGTAAGTCAATTCTTGGAATATGATAGAGTAAATTAAATTTCTTAAATTAAACCTATTATTCCCTCTGAACATAATTTTGATTATATTATTTTTGGTACAGACAAATATTTAGAAGTCATAGTTTATAAGGTACAGTGAATGATTATTATGATTTATGTTTATTTTGTATTACTCTTGGTGAATCATACCCTATTTGATCCATATCTACTTATAAGTATTTTAAATGTGAAGGATATGTGAAAAATCTATGTAATTAATGTATATTTTATTGACTGACATAGTCCACTACAACACAAAGTTGTTTAATGACAATAATATTATTGAGTATTCAGTAAAAATAGAATAAGGGGTTAGTCACCCGAATAAAGTGAATGACAAAAAAGTCTCTAAACAAGTATGGGAAGTTCAGCCAGGACGACTTGGAAATAGAAAACCTAGAGGAGGGGCAGTAAGATATAGAACAATTTGATATAAGGACTTCTAACAAGCTGAGTGTAACATTAGAATAAGCCAAGAAATTGTCCTTTGAGAGAAAAGAATTTTTTTACAACAAATGGTAGAAAAATAATGGAGAAAATGAGCAAGTGAATTGGTTAGTTTTGATTAGTTTAGTTAGCGCTTCAGTACATATTTATAATGTTTTAAAAGCATTATTATTATTATTATTATTATTATTATTATTATTATTATTATTATTATTATTATTATTATTATTATTGGAGTAGTAGTAGTAGTAGCAGCAGCAGCAGCAGCAGCTTGTGATCCATTGAGAAATCGTAAACATTTCTACCAGTCCTGGTGATAAAGACATCTTCCTTATCACATTGTCGAGTGATGATGTAATCAGGAATGTGCCAATGCTTACGCTGCTTTCATGCAGGCAACTTGTGGCAGTGATCGGCTGTGGCAACCGATCGCCTTTACAGAGGAGAGGTCAAAATTTACAAGCGACTCAGCCTTGCTGGTTCACGCAACTCCCTACTGCCAGTCAATAAAATTATATCTACATTGACGAACTGCCTCTGCTTGCTTTGCTAATCCAAAAAAATTAATAAATGCAGAACAAGAACAAGAACAATGCAGGTGCATCCTATGATCTCAGGAAGACTGGGGAAAGGTCTTTATCACACTTTGTTTACCAATCTAACTAGCTAGAAGCTAGCTGCAACTTTGAGATAAATCTTATAATTTCCAATAAAAGTCTTGTTGTTCTCATAATTACTGGCCATTTTGAATGAACAAAAGGAAACAGAACCATGTTGTGCCTTGTACATTTTAATGTATTATAACCATGACAAAATTACATATATTTTACAGTTATCAAAATGCACAAAATCACTCAGCTCACTGTTGCCTTCAGAAGGCACCAGTGATGTTATGGTTTCCAATGTAGATACATTTGGATACTGTACAGAGGTGTTGTAAGTTGAAAGGGGGGGGGGGGGGAGGGGGGGGAATTCAGTAGAGAATTGTGACTTGCTGAAAATGCTGGATATTGGCCAGAATAATGTGCGCTAGGTTGTGATGCTGTATACCTGACTAGTCCTTGGTACAGCATTGACTGTGGCCATTGTTGGTAATATGTTCCCTGTGCTTGAGAAATAACTACTAAAATATCAGATTTTAGTCGCAGTTTTCTTTCATCAGGAACCTTGTGCATTTCTGATACCAGAGAAAGCAGAAATCCTCATTATTCTCATACAATGTACCACTTTCATGAATTATTTTCTTCTTAAGAACTTCAAACAGTTCATCATCCTGTGTTTTGGTTTTCCTTTTCTTCGACTGTCTACAGCTAACCTTCTCAGACTAGTCACCTGCTTTTTGGATACCCAGTCCTATATTGTTTATATCTTCATTTTCTACACTAGAGTTTACATCATCTCTGTCATACAATGACGGGCAGTCTTGTCCCACTTACTCCTGAATCTCATTTATTGTTCTTCTTTCTCTGAAGTTCTCTGGTATAGCATGTGTGAATGCTCTTCCATTTCTTCTGGATAACAGCAGCGGAAAAAAATACATTTAGGCTATATACATGCAGTGAATATAGTGAAACAGGAACGCTGGTTCTGTAATCATTCCACAAAGTATTTTAAAACTTTGAAACAAGCACCATGTGCCTAATGGGCTGCCAGCTGCAGCTAACATGTGGCAAGTGACATAGCCACCTGGCTCCACTCATCCAGGCTATGTCACATCATCCATAGAATGTTCCATTCTTTCTATCCAATATACCTCCCATAATAATTATCATACAGGCATGGGAATAACACCACCGTATGCCTTGCTTCAATATAATTAATATCTCTAAGTTTCAATAAGATCCCCCATGGATTAAAGAAATTACAGTATTAAAGGAAATATGAAACAGTCACCGTCTCTAACTCCAGTATAAAAGAGACGTGAGAACAGGACACAAATTAGTCTTGTCCCACAGTCAAACCTGTATGGTTGACTGCTGGTGGTTGTCAGTGCTACGATACGAAGTTATAGAGTAGAAGTCTTCGATACTCTGCAAAAATAATGGTGGGAACACATACTTAATATCTCTCTGTCTATGGACTTAGCTGTGAAGTTAGCGAATGTGATACTTTGAACATTTTCAAGTGACTAAAATCTTGTGTATCAGAACTTACAATTCTTATGTTCATAAACTATGCATTAATACTTAAAGTTTTCATGAATAAAACTTTGAAATATTATCAGCACACTTTATCTTGGTGCATTTGTGTATGGTGGTTAGGAGTAAGGAGGGAGCTGTCCTGGTTTCAGTAGTGCTGCCAACTGAATGAAATTGAAATCTGAATTGAATCGAGAATATGATCAATCAATATGAAGTTTCTAAACCGTTATTATCTTAAGCCAGTAACTGTGTCACATACACATTATATAACATTTCTCGATGCGAATCTTGTTCCTAGCATGAATTCTATAGTTTGGCTTTGCTGTGTAAACAACAACAATACTAGTACGTAAAGTGTACGCCAGATGTCACACAACGATGCTTAAGCGATTCATACTTTGTGTATCAAAGGTTGCCAGTACGAATCTCGAAGATTGCCGAGGTCAACTGATTCAGCACTAGGGTGTAAATGCACCATGATAAAGTGTGCCGATAATACTAGTAACTTTCTTAACTTGACAGTGTCAGTCTTTGTGTGAAATAATTTCATATTATTTGTGAACTTAGGACATTGTGTGAACAGAACTAATTTTCACTATTCAGAAATTGAGTTAACAATATTGTTCCAAGTCTTTGAACACACTCTTCTGAATGAACAGGACTAATTTTGCTCAATAGTTTGTATTCTAACGGTGTCATATATAAATGTAAAGGTGTGTGTGAATGGGACTAATTTCACACATTAGGCATATTACTTCTAACACCCAGTTGAAGTGATTGTCATTTAACTCAGTGTAAATAATATTCCTATGGCATCTAACAGTGTTCATTTCAATGAATGAACTCTCCAAATTACTGTAAATCGAATCAAAGCAATCTTGAAGTTCTGGAGGACCCAATGAACATTTGTGTCTTCAATTCTCCAAACATTTAGAACATTAGTTAGTTCTTTTCCTTGCTTACTTTTCAAAGTGCAAGTGATGTTAGGAAGTATGCAGATTTGATTCCATTAACATTCGGCTGCAAAAATCTTGTTTTTGTCTCAGGTCAGAAACTAGTGCAGTTCACTTCAAAAAATTGTCTTTTGTCTGATTCCATTGACATTCAACGTGAAATATCAGTATTTCTTTAATCCCTTCATTGGAACAGTGAAAATCAATTATAAATTTCACCTCTTTACTCATCCATCCTACAAGTCCAGGGGACTTGCTTCATTATTCCATGTGAGCGAAACCTGAAACTTGAACTCAGAGACCTTCCAGACTGTCCAGATTATCCCTCGAGCGATTGGTATGTGGTATGTGGTGCCGAGAGCTGTTCCGTGGTGAGGAAGGGAGGAGCAGCGGTTTGACGCAGGACATCGCCAGCAGCAGGACGGAAGCACATTGTACCTAACTAACCTCCAACTGTACTGGGATAATATAATCTTGACTTTGTTTAATATATCAGCATTTTATTCAAAGTAAAATCCTCTCCTCCGTACCCGCTCCAATTTAAATGTGCCGTACACACATTGCGTTCATCTCATGCTCTTCAAGCAGAAAGTACGTGTATATCCTGGTACAATACACGTTGGGTTTGACATATATATATATATATTGTAACCGTATCGGTAATAGATATAATTAATCGGCAATTGGCTGAGGGAATTGAGGCATTTTTCTAACCTTCCTTGTCCGTATGGAAGTTAGGTTGCGTTGGATTGTGCAACAGCTCCAACTTGGTAGTGCCTACTCAAGTACTTCATAGCTTGAAAAATCCCCGGAGAGAGAACGCTAGCTAAGGAAAGAACAATGAGGGAAGACACATTCTAATAACCCCGCCCACTAAAAATAGCCGAAATACGGTAATGCCAACATGCTAACTTGGTTTGAGACTGGGTATTTCGAGATAACTGCATTACTTATTAAGGGAAAGATCAGCATGTCATATATGAGCATATTAGATCTCTGCCAAAATTATAAAGGGTTATAAAAATTCAGCGTTAGTCAAGTTGCATCGCAAGAAGATCAGGTAAGCATTAGAAGCGTACCCACGCCAGCTGTGAGCCCAGATTCCAGATGGGAAATCCCTGAAGAAGCAATTTATTTGACTGAAGATATCTGCTGAATTACCAATTGGATTGCTGTCCGCATATAATCAGACGTAATAGAATTCTGAGCTACATGTTTTGACCACATCACCGATGTTGGAAATTGTAGTGGGGACAGTCTGCTATCCATTCTATGAGTTGGGGTGAGATTATTTAAGAGACCGCCCTGTGGAGGACAGGAGGACTTGCCGTGAAGTGTTGAGAGGAGACAGACGGTCCGGGTGTGTCGCGGCTCAGCAAATCTATTTCCTTTGTGCGGGAGTGAAAAGTCTAATTTTGTTGTTATGCTGTAGTAGAGACAATTTTGACTCAAATATATATGCAATCTGCACGCTGTTTACGAACACGTATGTAAAAATCCTGGCGAGGTGGAAATAATGTGAAAATTCGAGTGGGCAAAAGAAGATTATATTGCTGTAAGACCGCGGAGACTGTATAGGTTTTTAATAAACAGTGTTGGTGAAAATTTAAATTAGATTTCACTAAAATTTAATTTCATAAATAGTGTCGAATGAAGACGTGGTTAATTGAACATCCTTTTGTATTAGCCAGTTCCAGTGGATCCAATCTTGAGACCACGAAGGTGCCGACAGTGATTGCAAGAGGAGATTTCAAACCAGTGATCCGTGCCAGCATCAAGCAGGCATAAACATTCGCCAGGGGCCTGTCTGAAGCTTGATCCATGGACATCCCAACATGTCGATAAGTACACTGATTTGAAATATTATGTAGGATTTAAATGCGGGGATGTAAATTATGTAGGATAGCATTGTAAAAGTAATATGGATTTGTTTTGAGACTAGGGAGCAGCTTTGAGTCGGTCTTCAGATTTTATTAAGTACAGATAATTTAGATGGGGATGGAAACTTTGGAATCTATATATATAAAATAACTTGTCCTGACTGACTGACTGACTGACTGACTGACTGACTGACTGACTGACTGACCGACTGACTGATTCATCATCGCCGAGCCAAAACTACTGGACATAAAGAAATGAAATTTTGGGGATGTGTTCATATTAAGACGTAGGTGCTCGCTAAGAGAGGATTTTTGGATATTCCATCGCTAAGGGGGTGAAAAAGGGGGTGAAATTTTAAAATGAGTGTATCAATATCTCAAAACTTTAAAAGTTTACACATGTAAAAATTGGTATTTAGAATCTTCTTTAAAAATAAGAAAACACGTATTTTTTTGTTTTCAGAAAATCCCAATAGGAGGGGTGAAAAAGGGTGAAAATGGGGGAAAATGGGTTGAATGCCTTTAATCAGGATACCGGTACTTATATCCCAGAAAATGAAGATATTACAGACCTGAAAATTGGTACTTCTGATCTCTTTTAAAAATAAAGAAACACATATTTTTTGTTTTTTGGAAAATCCAATTAATGGGAGGGTGAAAAGGGGGTGAATTTTTAAAATGAGCTAATCTATATCTCCGAACTTTTAAAGTTTGCAGATGTAAAACTTGGTATTTAGAATCTTCATTAAAAATTAAAAAAAAACACGTATTTTGGGTTTTCGGAAAATCGCAATAGGAGGAGTGAAAATGGGTGAAAAAGGGGTTGAATGCCTTTAATGAGGCTACTTATATCTCAGAAACTGAAGATATTACAGACCTGAAAATTGGTGTTTGGGATCTCCTTTAAAAATAAGGAAACACGTATTTTTTTGTTTCTGGAAAACCCAATTAAGGGGGGTGAAAAGGGGGTAATATTCTAAAATGAGTGTATCTCTATCTCAAAACTTTTAAAGGTTATAGATGTAAAAATTGGTATTTAGAATCTCTTTTAAAAATAAAGAAGCACGTATATTTTGTTTTCGGAAAATCCTAATAGGAAGGGTGGAAAAGGTTGAAAAGTGGGTCCAATGAATTTCATGAGTCTACTTATATTTCAGAACCTGAAGATATTACAGACCTGAAAATTGGTGTTTTGGATCTCCTTTAAAAATAAAGAAACACGTATTTTTTTGTTTGTGGAAAATCCAATTAATGGGGGGTGAAAAGGGGGTGATTTTTTAAAATGAGTGTATCTATATCTCAAAACTTTTAAAGTTTATAGATGTAAAAATTGGTATTTATAATCTCCTTTAAAAATAAAGAAACACGTATTCTTTTGTTTTCGGAAAATCCCAATAGGAAGGGTGTAAAAGGGTAAATAATGGGTTGAATGCCTTTAATGAGGCTACTTATATTTCAGAACCTGAAGATATTACAGACCTGAAAACTGGTATTTTGGATCCACTTTAAAAGTAAAGAAAGACGTATTTTTTCATTTTTGGAAAATCCAAATATTGGGGGGTGAAAAGGAGGGTGAATTTTTTAAAATGAGTGTGTCTACATCTTGAAACTTTAAAATTTAGATGTAAAAGTTGGTAGTTAGAATCTCCTCTAAAAATAAAGGAACACGTATTTTTTTGTTTCCTGTAAATCCTAATAGGAGGTGTGTAAAAGGGTGAAAAATGGGTTGAATGCCATTAATGAGGATACATATATTTCAGAAACGAAAGGTATTACAGAACTGAAAATTTGTATATGGGATCTCCTTTAAAAATAAAGAAACAGGTATTTTTTAGTTTTTGGAAAATCCAATTAATGGCGGTTAAACAGGAGTGACAAATTGGGGTGAATTTTTTGAAAGACTATATATATCTACAGAATATCTTGGAAACGTAAAATGTTACAGACGTAAAGAGTGGGTGTTTGGAATATCCTGTAAATGTAAAGAAACATAGGTGATTTGTTTTTGGAAACTCCACTTAAGGGGAACTCAAAAGGGGTGAAATTTTAAAATGAGAATTTTTACAGTATATCTAAAAAAACTTAACATGTTACAGAAGTGAAAAATGGTATTTTTTTCTCTATTAAATATAAAGAAACGTGTATTTTTAGTTTTCGGAAATACCACTTGGGTGGAGGGGGGGGGGGGTAAAAGTGACTGAAAATGGTGTTGAATTCTTTTAATTAGGCTACTGATATCTCAAAAATGAAGATGTTACAAACGTGAAATTTGATATTTGCAATCTGCTTTAAAAGTAAAGAAACACGTATTCTCGGAAAATCCAATAAAGGAGGGGGGGGGGTGAATGAATTGAAAAATTAATTGACTTAATTGTATGAGAATACATACATCTAATAAAAACTAAAGTTGTTACAGACGTGAAAATTCGTATTTGGATCTCTTTTAAAAACAAAGAAAAACGCGTTTTGGTGGGGGAAATCATCTTGGAGGGCGAGAGTGTAAAGGAGTTGAATTCCTTTCATGAGGACACATAAATCAAAAACTGAAGAAGTTAGAGTTGTGATAATTGGTATTTAGAAGATCCTTTACTATTAAAGAAACAAGTATTTTTTGCGGGAAAATTCACTTAGGGTGGGGAGAGTATTGTGAAATGAAATGAAAAAAGTAAATTATTTTTATGGGGATACTTATATCTCAAAACTGAAGGTAATAGACGTGAACACTGGTGTTTGGAATCTCCCTTAAACATAAAGAAACAAGCATTCTTTTAATTTTTTTTTTGGGGGGGGCGGTAAATAAACTTAACGGCGGTGGGGTGTAGAATGAGGTGAGACCAATTGCTTTTACTGTTATTAATGTACTTATAAGGATCCTCCGTTGCTCAGGCGGCAGCGCGCTGGCCTCTCACAGCTGGGTTCCGTGGTTCAAATCCCGGTCACTCCATGTGACATTCGTGCTGAACAAAACGGAGGCGGACAGATTTTTCTCCGGATACTCTGGTTTTCCCTGTCATCAGCCATTCCAGCAACACATCATAGTAATAATAATAATAATAATAATAATAATAATAATAATAATAATAATAATAATAATAATATTCCGGACCGTCGTCAAATGTGCGGACCGCACTGGAAACGGCTCCTGGACGGATAATGACTAAGAATGCAGTCCGGCCGCGAGTTCAGTGCCGCCAAGGTACCCAATATGACACCACACCGGATCTCCTGAAGGATTTTATCCATATTAAAAATGATTATAGGAAAAGATGGCAAAGATTTACGGACCCAACTGACCGGGAGGAATACCTGAGCCTAGCCCGGGAAGTACGAAATCGATTGCTGGAAAGGAAGATTGAAAATGGGAGGAAACGTGCCGTAAAATAATAGAAAACCAGTCAGATCGGGAATTTTCCTGGATTCTCGCAGAAAACGAGTCAGATCGCGAATTTCGGCGGATTATATATCTAAAACAATAAGCATTCATTATAAATTTCAGTATAAAACCGTAGCGAAGCACGGGTATCTTGCTAGTATTATATAAATTTCAAGTATATATAATTTAAAGTCGGAGTAATGCCTAAGCATGAATTAAAGATTAGATATCCAAAAGGTTTAGAGTGCTTTAGATAAGAAGGGTAAAGTATAATTTTATTTTACGATTTCAAACGGTGTATTGTTTTCTTTTTCTTTTTTCTTTATATTGGGAAATTCATTTTATATCCATAATGCATGATGGTAGGGTCATCTATATGCCTTTGCTGACATGTTGATCACTGGAATAGCAATGTACTCTTGTTTTAAAGTAATTTTGCATGATTGTAATCTAGAGAAGTGGCTGTATAAATTTGTGTGATATGTGACATGCTGGGGCTCAACTACATGTCTTCCCAATTTAGATAGGGTTTTTCTTTCCTCTTAAGAAGATAATAATTTCTATAGACTGAAAATAATGGCCATGTTCATAACCATTTGAATGTTTGAGTATAAGTTATAAGAAAACCATAGGTTATTTTCTGTGCGATCACTAAGTCGTGAACCCGGGTCTTTCATGATTAGATTCTGTGGAAGTGTTAGGATGAGTAATGGTTTGACATGACATAAGAGAGGCAAATGACCGGGCGAGTTGGCCGTGCGCGTAGAGGCGCGCGGCTGTGAGCTTGCATCCGGGAGATAGTAGGTTCGAATCCCACTATCGGCAGCCCTGAAAATGGTTTTCCGTGGTTTCCCATTTTCACACCAGGCAAATGCTGGAGCTGTACCTTAATTAAGGCCACGGCCGCTTCCTTCCAACTCCTAGGCCTTTCCTATCCCATCGTCGCCATAAGACCTATCTGTGTCGGTGCGACGTAAAGCCCCTAGCAAAAAAAAAAAAGAGAGGCAAATGTGCAGAGTACATATAAATGAATGAAACATTGGAATGTGATGTATTTAATTGTGGTTGAAATGTGATTTACCACGAGATTTCCCGAGGCGACAGAATGCCTCACTTTTAAGAGAATTTAAATAGAGGGTCACTAGCCTGGCAAGATGAGGCAGGACCATGTAGTGAGAGATTTATGGTCGAAGGAGGGAGCGCCCCTGACCGTGTTTGTTGAAAGGAGAACTCTGCAAAGTAAATATGTCAAGCCTGGCTACAGAATAGAGAAATGCCCGTGGCTCATGAAATAAGTGTGCATTTGTAATTTTCCTCATTGCTTTATGTTCATTTCTGTAAGGGAATATTGAGTTACTGGAATGCCAGATTAGAATGTTTGTTCTTCATATATCATCATCACAGATACAGATTTTTAGTGACCCAACCTCAGTAGCGTGCAGGAGATCTTTGGTTCGAGTCCCAAGGCAAACCCAGAATTTATCGTCACACAAAATTTTTCCCATGAAATACAGCCATTCATATTTTTTTGTTCATTGTTTGATTTTTTTATGTTTCTCCAGTGGAGTTCTGTATTGTGTGTATATATTTTATTGAACGTTGTTCTTTGAGGGTTATTGTGTGTGTGTGTGTGCGCGCGCGCGCGCGTGCGTGTCAGATGTCAAGAGCAGGTTCTGCCCCATGGTTTGGTCTCTCTATTCAATGCGATGCGAGTTCAAGCCGGACCTAACATCTGTTTATTTTGTGTCGTTTGTTGTGTCATGTCCATAAGTATTAACTTTATTTTGGTATTAATTAGGATTCTATTTATTTCATTAGTCGACCACTCAAAGTTGTCTCCAAATTCGGGAGTGTTGTATTTTCTTCCGATAGAGAAGAAATAGATTAATGAAAAAACCTGTGCATTTACAAACAAATACATGTATTAGAGTATATTTGAAATTAGTGTTCAATGAATCGGTGTGCTTATCAAAGGGTCCAAAAATGTAAAGAATATCAAATCGACAATTCAATTTTAAAATGGAACGGAGTAATATCTCCTAAATTGTTTGTTCATTTAATCTGATATGTATAGTTTTGAGCTAAAAATCTTGTAGGATCCACCTTTTCACCTACAAGATTTTTAGTTCAATTGTGATCTCGGTTCAGTACAGGCAAAATAACATGAAGTTCCTTACGTTTAATGTATAGTTTTCTTTGTAATATTCAGGGTAACATTTGATAAAATGTGTTTTAACAAGAGGAATTAAATGTATCAATATGATTTTCTGCTATTACCATTTGCCGTAGTTAATGCATCCTAGTTTCCTCCATTCTATTATGCCTTTAAGTTAGTTTTAGAATTGTTTGGTGTTATTATGCTGCAAATGCTCTGTGGCCCTGGGAGGCCGGATGGGTGTTATAGGAACGGAGAGATGTGCGGTCGATCTTCTCACGGTCAGAAAGGCATTTGTTCACACATTAGTTTGGATTCATTTTTATTGGTTTTTCCAGATGAGGTTGACATTTGACTCTTGAACAAAAAGGTCCCATACCATCTAGCAACTTGGCGTATGGTCCCATATGGCTGTAGCCCAGTGTGGGTAATGTGTCGACCCAGTGGTATGGTTCCAATATGTTCCAAAATATGCTTGTATCTCTGCAATTATCTGGATTCAGGTTCAACCATGACTTATCTTCACTACAAATACAGACTGGGAATCTCTAACATTTCAACCATAATACAACAAATCTGCAAAGCTGTCTGGGAGCAAGTGAAGCCAATCTGTTTTGCTAAAGTGACAGATAAGATTCTGGTTACAGACTGAAGCTCAGTTTTACCAAAGGAAAAATTTCCCACATTGCCTGGGAGTGCTAGATAGCAAACATACAAGTTTTGTCAAGGTCGAGCACAGTGGCTCCTTGTACTATAATTACAAGAACTTGTTTTCTATTCTGCTAATTGCTTTGTGTGATGTGTCATATAGGTTTGTGTTCACTGACATCAGTACATATGGGAAGCCATCATATTCAACCATGTTTAAAGATACAGTCTTCAAGAGACTTGAAAATGGAACCCTACATTCCCTCACCACAGAGGTTATACATGGATCTGAGGAGTCAATGCCCTTTGTATTCGTAGCTGATGAGGGATTTGGTCTTTCCCATCATATACTGCGACCATATGTGGGCACTTTTCTCAGTGTAAAGAAGAATGTCTTTAATTACAGACTTTTGCAGGCACACAGATACATTGAATGTTCCTTTGGAATACTTGCAAACAAATGGCATATTTTCCATAGACCACTGAATGTTGACGTTACACTAGCAAAAGACATAGTGAAAGTGTGTTGTGTTTTGCATAATTTTGCATGAGAGAGGGATGATGTTCAAATCAAAGATACTTTGACAGTAGATGGATTGTTTGAAATGGTCCCTGCTTCAGGACCTGCATCAAGGCTTGCCAACAATTTATGAGACGAGTTTGCCAACTACTTTATTAGTGAGGAAGGTGCAGTTTCATGGCATATGGATCATATTTAGAGACATAAGTATTATGTCTACAGTACTATACAGATCATAGATGGACACCAGAAATACAGTAGTATTTTACATGTGTTTAATAATTTTTAATTTGTCAATGGGCCCTTTTTTAATAACATTAGTTAAGTAATAGTAATCTTTTATCTTTCATTCTATTGCTATCTTCTTTACCATGTAAGTCTCCTACATGATTAAAACATATCACTACAGCAAAAATCATTGGAGCAAATACTGAATGAAATAATTTTTCTGAATATATTCTGTAAATTTAAAGAACTGTCTTGCTAAATTGACTTTTCTTCTAACAAATTAATAAAATGTTGGGAGTATAAGTGGAGATGATGAGAGACATGAAATATAAGGAAAATTCTTTCCTATCTTATTTCTCTTTGCTGGTGTTTTGTCATCAAACTTGGGGAAAAATCTCACTATTATGCTATGCCATGCATTTCTTTGTACACTTTTGTTTCCATACTCACCAACTAAAGTGTTCCAAATCACTAGATGTTTCTCCACTTCACATACCTGGTCTTCCGTGTTTACTTGTTCATCTATTAACTTAATCAGACTACTTCTCTCCATGTTTGCACTCATATCTGACAACGAACAAAGTAGCCTCGTTATTCACGACTTCCTCAATTACACAAACTGGATCAAACTGCAGTGGACAGTGAGAAGTAGCAGCAACTAGTGGCACTGTGTGAAAGCTCTCATTTCAAACGATACTCTAACTCGAGTGGCAGAGACTCCAAGCTGCGGCTGCTACTTGCGCGAGCGAGTGACTGTCGGTGACTGTTTCCCGGTGCGGCAACTGCAGTCACTATGAATGAAAAGATCTCATTTAAAATAATACTCTGCTTCAAGTTGCCGCAACCAATCACCGCCACTAGTTGCCTCATGTGAAAGAGCCCCTAGAGCATGGGTGCAACCATGTGGTCTTGAAACTGTTGTAAAAAGTTCATGTTCAATACAGAGGCCAAGAAGCAGCAATCCAATGGCTCTGCAATTACCGAGTCCCTGTTTGCCCATCACATCTTCCCACAGCAGATTATCCTTCCCAACTCTAGCACTGAAGTCACCTGGTAGGAAGAGCTTATCTTTAGTAGGTACCTTGGGGATGATTGTGGAAAGCAAGTTATAGAATTGGTTCTCAGGATCTTCATTGGCATCTAATGTTGGGAGTATAAACAAAGATGAGTGAGAGACAAGAAACTCTCTCTGGAGAGTGGTATACAGAGATTCATAAGTTTTTCACTAACTGCAGTTGAGGCAAGTTGGTTGACCAAGAAGAAGAAGAAGATATGTATATCTCTACTCTAACCGATAATGATCATTACTAATGTCACTTTGTAGGTATTTCCACAGAATTCTCAATGTGCCAGTAGCC
This sequence comes from Anabrus simplex, assembly GCF_040414725.1. Classification (NCBI taxonomy): domain Eukaryota; kingdom Metazoa; phylum Arthropoda; class Insecta; order Orthoptera; family Tettigoniidae; genus Anabrus; species Anabrus simplex. The sequence continues at coordinate 142,859,108 of NC_090265.1, forward strand.
AACAAGATAGAGTTATTGCAATTTAATATTCTCAAATACCACAAATCTAATCTGAGAGTGAATCCACTATTTTGGGAAAAGAAGATTAAAAACTATCCAATGCCATTGAGGTCTGCCTTATTTCTCTGTCATTTTCTGCATGTGGGAAGAAATTCTTCTTAGTCACTACCCAGGTTTTAGTTGCATGATATAATATGTCACAACAGGTACTATCCTTTAATATAATATTATCTTATAGAGAAAATACTTAGACTGGGTCAGCATGTCGATATTGATGGGCACATAATGATGGAGCCAAATAGGACAGCTTGGAGAGACAAGTGGCAGGAAAGCAGATGGTGGGAAAACCAAGAACCCACTGCATGGACATCATAAAGACGGACATTGCAGACTGGGGAAAGACTCTGGAAGAAGTCATTAACAACAGGATGTATCTCAATAAGACAGATTGGAAGAGGTTTGCCAACAGTATCTGGGAAACTGGTACTGTCAAATGATGATGAGAGAAAAGAGACAGACGTTTGGGCATACGTTGATAAATTCTTCTTTCTGGCATTAATCCACATTTATTGGGGTTAGCATTAAACTTTCTTCAGCTCATTCCAAATATTTCTGGGGTCACTGGTGCAACCCAAGCTCATTTTGGTTTTGGCTGGGGGTTTATGCTGGCTGTCCTTCTGATGACATGCAATTTTTGGGATGAAAATTTCAACCCAGGATCAGCAAGGATTCAAATCTCGGCCTTCTGGGTTGGACCCAGCAGCTAAACCACTGAGTTACCTCAGCTTAAGAGTTATTTTTCATCAGTACTTTGTCTTTTTTTTTTTTTTAAGATCAGTTTATTAAAAGAGAAGATTCTATCTATATAAACCCTGATTAAGTGTAAGAGAGGACCATGAATCCTAACTTTGCCACTACTAAAGACAAATAAATAAAATAAAAAAACATGATACACACACAAATGAAATACCTACTTGTGGTTGTTTTTCCCCCTTCCTTTTCAGGGAACAAACTGCTTCATGATACTGTTTAAATGATCAATTGCAATGTTCAGTAATAACAGATGGGATTTATATCTATGCCTCAAGAATACCATTATAACAAAATGCAGCAAAATGAAATCCAATTGCAACATAGGGGTAATAAAATCCATTTAGAATTAACTGTGACTGAAGAGGAACAAAATGCCAGCCCAGAATAATGATAATATAGTTGCTATAAAGTGACAGTTCTATAGGCCTGAATGTGCATTGGTAGAGGCTTGGTATCTATTGTCTGATCTATTTCTAAGACTTCACTTTTGTGAAATAACAGTGCTTGAAGCTCTTAACACACCAGTTACAACTAAAATTGTATTTACATCAATCTACTATTAGATTATAATTCACTTTAGATATAAAAGCAGCACATTTATGTATCATGTTACTATGACTAAATTAGAGGAGCTGTAAAATACAATTTCTATTTCTATTGTAATACTTAGCATACTAACATAGCTGTGTAACTAAAATTATAACCTATCAATATAAACTCGCTTGCATTTATAAAGGGGACAACTCGTTTTAATGTTTTGAGGCAAATCCTGATGATTTTTCTGTCACTACAAACTACAAAAATCTAACAGAAACTTAATAGGCTATATTTTAATTCCTATGTGAGCTTTGTAGATGACATTAATAATAAGGAAGGTCTAGTTAAATAATATACAAACAGGTACAATAGTTGAGTGTCTTTTTCCTGACAGAATAATTACACCATATACCTACATAGATCAAGATTACCATAACTAAATCAATGATTTAACTCAATTGACTGATTAATCATCTAATGAAACAGATTCAACACCGAAGGTTTAATATGAAATTTTAGATTATCAAAATAAGTCCATAGCTATAAATGTTGACAATTATCTCCAAAAACCAAGTAGGACACTTACTCTTCCCAACTTCCTGACAAAGTTTAATATTATTCAGAATAAAAGTTTTGCAAAGAATACTGTAATGTTCACTGAAAAGGGTAGTTAGTAACTTAACTGTGGTATTAAAAATACTTTGATATTTAATATATAAGTAAAACTGAATGACTCTTCATTTGGAGTAATATCAAGCTTCTCCATTAATTCAGCATTTCACTAATTTGTACTGAAACTGTACAATTTACATATAAAAAAAATTACTCCAACTAGTTAGTGCAAATGATATTTTTCTTTAAATACAATGAAAAGAGAGTGAGAGAGAGAGTGTGAGTGTGAGTGTGTGTGTGTGTGTGTGTGTGTGTGTGTGTGTGTGTGTGTGTGTGTCACCATGTTTATCTATGACCTCATACCTACTCTACGGATATCAACCTGCTGAAAGGAGATTAACAGTGAGGAAGAGCTTCCTATCAACTACTCAACCATTACAAGGAACAGTTGCAAAAGCACAAGTTGCCATGTGAAGGAGAGAACTAGTCATTTGTCCGTATGGATGGAACCGAAGGAATCTACCTTCTGATGACACAGACAACTGGCCAATCTAGAAGTCCCTGAACAGACTGCGAACTGAAGTTGCAAGAACAAGGCACAACTTATATAAGTGGCATTTTCTGACCAAGACAGTTCTATGTGATTGTGGCGAATTTCAAACAAAACAACATCTCTTCTGTTACCCGTTATGCCCATCCAGATGAACAATGAGTGATTTGACTCAAGCTAATTCAAGTGTTCTTGAAGTGCCTAAGTTTTTGGTGGAAACTGTTTGAAGGCACTTGATGAACACGTATTTGTGTACTTGTGTCCATTTCATGCTTCTTCTTTTTTATGATTTCATGTTTCATATCTTGTACTTCTGACATACATAGATAAATAAATAAATCTATGAATGTGCCTAGAATTCTTCCTAGCCTCCTCTGACAAATTTGAACACTTTGGTATTTAAAAAATTAAAAAGTTAACATGATAGTTTTATGCGACTTTTGATGTCGTAATCATAGCCATATGAAATTTGTTGTTTCTTTTCAATCACAAACATATAAGAGTAAGTGAAATGAAAGTTAGTCGGCCTTCCCTCAGACTGAATGGTTCTAGCCAGTGATGTGACAATTTGAGTAAATGATGTAACAGTCCGGCCCCGCGGTGTAAGGGGCAATGCGCCCGCCTATCATCTGGCAGCCCCGGGTTTGACTCCCGGCTGGGTCAGGGGTTTTTAATTGTAAATGATTAATATCCCTGGCCTGGGGACTGGCTGTTTGTGTCTTCCTTACCATTCCTTTCCTCACATTCTACACTTCCTCCATTCCAATTACACGCAGGTTCATATCACATGGTGCAAGTAGGGGCAAGAGATCTCTATAGGTCGGCGCCCCAAACAAATAGCATTAAAAAAAAAAAAATATGTAGTAAACTCTTTTCTAGCACTTTGTGCACTTGATCATGTAATGAGAACATCATCTCTTGTAAGCGACTTAACAACAGTATACATTGCAACAGAAGCTTCAAAAGAGGAACAGCATGGTATGACAAGATTTTGGGACTGCCAAAGGTGATGGAAATGAATATTACACCACTGATCTTCTTGGAACATTTAATTGTGTCAGTTGTTGTGAAATGATTGGTCCTTTCTGAAGCTCACACATCCTTCCTGAAAATGTATGCACCATCATTTTGCAATGACCAACAACATGCAATGTTCACCATGTACAACCATACATCTGATGTGATAAGACTTTCAGCAGTAAAAAATCTCAACTTACTGTGCTATTCCTCATTTGAAATTGGCCCTAACTTATGAACAAGTGTTCAACACACACTAACTCTGTAACCATTGTGCTTTACCGCATGATCAACTGTGAAATGTTAACATAGGAGTATTTTCATAACCTATTCATAACGGCAACACGACAATCATTATATTTGCAGGAAGGCCAGTTTACTTTTATTTGAATCCATAGGGTTCCTTTCTACCTTCTGAGTATGTGGAGTGTTCTTTGTCTTTTTAGTATAAATATAAACTTTTTTCTTTCTGTTCCTTCCTTCCCTCCAATTACCCAGCATTCCCAATATCGGAAAGAATCTCTCTCATTAATGCTCCCTCGAGGAGCGTGCATGTATGTCTCCTGATTTTTATATTTTTTATTTATTTTTTTATCGTGCGGCTATTTCTAGCCGAGTGCAACCCTTGTAAAGCAGATCCTCCAATGAGGGTGGGCGGCATCTGCCATGTGTAGGTAACTGCGTGTTATTGTGGTGGAGGATAGTGTGGTGTGTGAGTTGCAGGGATGTTGGGGACAGTACAAACACACACCCAGTCCCCGGGCCATTGGAATTAACCAGTGAAGGTTAAAATCCCCAACCCAGCCAGGAATCGAACCCGGGACCCTCTGAACCGAAGGCCAGTACGCTGACCATTCAGCCAACGAGTCGGACATTTCTCCTGATGAAGCAGAAGAAAAAATTAGGAAGTAACAGAACTGGGAGAAATGGGTCTGATTATGTGAAAGCCCATCTATGGAAACTGTAATGGGTAGAGATGCAGAGTTTGTCCTTATCTTTTAGTATCTGATTTATATTTCCTTTTCTCTCATTTCTAGTGCTCCCTCTGTCCACCACTGACTGTCGTTATATTCACTCTTTCTGTTACTATTTTCTTTCAAGGCTTCTAGCGTTTGATGAAAGATTAGGCCTAATGTAGTTTTCATTAAAGATAAGAAAAGTCATCATCTCCACAATTCTCTCTACATTCATAACCATCAGGTCACACAAATTGGCATCTCAATCTATGCAAGGATATGACTGGTCACTATTTCAATGTCACATACCTAGAATTATAACTAATCCTTCCTTATCACTAATGTAAGTTCATCAGGCTCTTTCCTATCATTTACATCACCCGGAAAGCAGCTTTGCATATTCGTGCAACATAAAGTGTTCAAGTCAATGATAGTGCACCCTTAAAGCTGTGACAAGAGCAAGTTCTCTATCTTCTGAGATGAGAATGATAAAAGCACATCTATATTCACTCATTCCATGGCATGTGAAAGAAAGGAAGAAAAAAAAAACATTAGCATGATCTTGAAAATAAATTGTTTTACACAATCCAAATCATCAGTTCTGAAGAAGACAGACAACTTCAGTTTTATCAAGTGTAAATTCTTCAATCTTAAATCACTTGCACATGGAATAAATGTTATTCCATTTTCAGAAAATAATGAGGGAATGCTTTACGCTTACCTTCTTTGTTACGACCTTTCTTTTTGCTGCTTTCCTTGTCCTACAATTTAAAGAAAGAACACATTAATGAAAAATATTGTCCAAGTTCAAGTCTTATACAATGCCTTTCTTCTGACAAAAAGTAAACCTATCATGACATTTTGCATGACTACAGAATGACTATAATATATGTATGCAAAAAATTGAAGTTTCTGTCCATCATACTCATAATTTTCCAGAAAATACACATCAAATAAAACATGACCATGAGTTTCATTGACACTTCAGAAAATATTTTCCATTTCACTCCTTGATATTAATTGCTCATAATGAAATGTAAACTCAGGAGAAACAGTTATTACAAGTCTAATAAAACAGCAAACTATGATAAAATAAGCATGCAAATAATTTTAGCTCCCAGCATATTCTATTTGATAATTCATACAGCTATAAAACCAGTGGATTTATCAAAATAATAATGAATTATTAACAAGCCAAGAGCCAGGATGGACTATATATATCTATGAGCCATTTCCTATGAGCTAGGCAAGAAAAACAGATGTCATTTTGATGTTTACCAAACATACCAAGAAGGAAAAAAAAACATGCAACCGAAATTATACAGAACTTAGTGAACACAGGCAACATCTAGAGAGCCAGAAGAATTCTAAATTACTTGAAACAACTATTCATAAAATTAGTCATTTATGAAGGACAGTTCCAGATTTGAGCATTTTATTGAGAATCTAAGATCCATTGAGTGAAAATTTTACTTCATATGGTTGAGAACAGGCTGGTAATGTATGGTATGTTTCCACACATGTATCTGAATTATTGGTAACTGGACAGACTGAAAAATCTGTCACATGATTTATTCTCTCCCATATAAATCAAAATCTAGGTAAATATCTACAATGATCTTCTCAACCAAACAATTTTCATCAATCAACTCTCAAAAGGTAATTTGCAGAACATAAATTGTTGGATCAGAAATAATGATATAGGAATTATTCAAGTATACTGCATATTACACAAACATACCTTTTTAATAATTCTTGACTAAAATTTTTAGATTTAGAAATGTTGCCAATGTTTAGAAAGTGTAATGCAGAACCTAAAAATAATCTTTTTGTTAAATAAAACTGATTATTAGCAAATTAAGAGTGAGTAAATTAGCACACATTTCTAGATGTTCATTGACTTATAAGAGTTAATGAGATCTTGTGGTAAGGAGGCATGTGATGGTTTCTCAAAAGTTCCTCACGGATAATGAACTGTACCCTGTATTATGGGATGTGATGCATGTAATAGTTAATAAAGTAACTGGTTAGGTGTTATTTCAAAAAAAAAAAAAAAAAAATGCCAAGTCATCTCCATACAGGCCATGAAGACCATTGGAGGGGTGGAAGATAAAGGTTTCCACTATCCGTAATCTCTGCACTTGGTGGAGTAGAGTGGTTAGCTCTATGGCCGGCCGCCTTTGCTCCCCGCCCCCGAATTAATCTGGTACTCATTTTTGGTACTGGCTAAGTGAATCTGAAGGCCATGTGTACCTCTGGAAGTGGAAATATCTCTTCTTAAATGTTTAAACTTCCTGATGGCGAATCAAAACCATGACCTTCCTGGTGAACCGAGCAAGTCTTTACCACTTCAGCCAGGCAGCCTCTGTAAATTGTTATATATATATTGTAAAATGTGATACTGTGCTTGTCAGGGCTTGAAAAATGCTCATGGTTAAAATATAGCTCTTGTTATTTTACTAATGACAATGAAAATAAACAGTAATACAGTTCAGTGCTATGAACCCCTTTCATCCTACACATGTACATAGACAGATTTCTTTTTTGCGTTATTGTATGTTAAAATTCTGTAATGAAAGTAAGTTACATATTTACCGTATAATGAATGTACCAAGATTTGTGAATTCCTTGATTTGAAAGTTGGTAAAAGAACAGTTTCTATGAGGTTTTGAAGTTTAAAATGCTTCTACTGAAAAGTTAGTAAAATGTGTCATGCCCTATTATTTCATTGGCATATTGATAGAGATGAGTGTGATACTGTTGAGTGGTAGACCGAACTATAGTGATTTCAAACTAATTTTGTTACTGCTGCAGCAGATTTTTCATTAAGATTAGATGACAATGATTATTTTAAGCTAGAGTGGCATTCTTAAAAGTAGGAAAGATCATAATGTGAAGTTAAAGTTGGAATTCAAGGACAAATTGGGACAAATATTTGTAAATAGAAAAAGGAAATGGGATAGGAATAATTTACAAGGGAGATGTTCAATAAATTTCCAACTTCTTTGATGTCATTTAAGAAAAGACTAGGTACCAGTAAATGATTGATATGGAATCAGTGTATTGCATGTATTGCACAGATATCACAAAAAGAGAAAAAAACCTGCATGTTCCAAGCTGTCAGTGGAGAGATGGCATGGAATGACTGGAATGGTTTTAGTAGATGAATAAGTTTGAGTGACCATTTTAAAAATAGGACAAACTGGAGCAAATTTTAATGTATAGGAAGAGGAGTTAGGGATTGGAATAATTTACCAAGGTAGGTGTTTGAAAAATTTCCAAATTCTCTAAATTATCTAAGAAAAGACTAAGTAAACAAATGATAGGGAATCTGCCATCTCGGCAACTGTCCTAAATGTATATCAATGGTGATTTATTTATTTATGTATTTATTTATTTAATTATTTAAAAGTAAAATGATATTTTAGCAATGAGGGCATGATTATAATGGGAAGTTTATGGCATAGGTATACAATTCTCTTTGGGGTGTAATCTACAAAATATTATCATCTTCACTATCGTTCAACACAATTGTTCTTTTTTTTTTTAAAAAAATAATGAAGAAAAAGAATACAGCCTAAGACAAACAGCATATACATATTGTATTCATACAAAACGAGCACTTTCATGCAGTTATTAATGATCAAGGTTGTTTCAACATTATCACAACAAACCAAGAAACTACTTGCAAAATGCTTGCCATCTGAAATGGAACACATGTAAATCATTCTAGCATTAATATGAATGCAAAAGAAAGGCGCCATCATGCAACAGAATTGTTGTAAATTATTGTCATTTACTCAGAAGTACAAGTGACCTTTATGTTGTGATGCTTAACTGTAATATTGATCCATAGTCAATTATTTACTCTGAAACGGCACAGCGAATGTTAAATAATAACTGTAGGCCTACAACATAATTTAAATGATTAATTGATCAATGAAAAACATAAAACATATTCAAACTCAATTCAAAAGCCATGCACTGCCATGACTGCATGCCTCTGTAATAAAACATTTCTACTACTTAAGGATGCTGACCAGCCAATCATGCAATTAAGAAATCCCGACAGGAAAAGAGCAAGAGCAGGACCCACACCTTCTTAGATTTCCCTGTGGATGCAGAATCTTTCTGTGGTGATGGTGTTTTATCAGCTGCATCATCGTTGCTGGTACTGTTGGTAACGAGGGGGTTGGCTGGGAGCTCAGTGTTACTTGTTGTAGCTAATGGGGAACAATTTGAATCTGATGGGGATGGGGTTGTAAGAGATGCAGGTTGCTTATTGCTGGCTATTGGGGTGGAAGTCTTGTTGTTGCTAGTAGATGGCATTACAGTCCGCGACTTGGGTTTCCGCCAGCCCTGCGGTAACATCAAATTTGGTGAACATGCATGTACTGTATACAGGAGACGCTCTACAGGTTGCATCTAACAGTACAGGGAATGTAAAACACTTGTCAGCTGAAATGATTAGCAACAAGTAAAACAAATATACAATACCAAGTATGTCATATACAAACCTTGATGATATCGAATCCAACCATCCAAGGGTGGTAGGGATGGTATTTATAATACAGAAAAAGAAAAGAATAATATTGATAATAGCATCTGATGACGATTATAATCAGTGCTCCTTTTTTCTCTGGTGGTATGCAATGGCACTGTTTTCCCAAGTTAAAAATTGCAATTTATTGTCAGCAAAATGTGTTTCAGCAGATCCTACTGTGTTCCTGAACTGAATTTTCAATTATTTTTTTTACTCATAAGTTGGTACTTTGTTTCCCAGTTTCATAAACTTCATAAGCTGGTTCATAACTGGAAGTTGTGAATATCTTCAAGAATATGAAGTCCTGGACATACTATTTCCTCTGAAGCATGCTTTGGGTATAACTGCTATATCTCCCAGTGACTGTGAAAGTGGCTTCTCTCGAGATACATTTTATAGTAATTTCGTCTAGGTCATCTCTGCTTGTAAGGTCAATTTCTGCACCAGTGATCTTCAAGATAACATTACCTTCTCTCTCTCTGTTCATCCCTAGCAAATCTGTGGACTCATGGTTTAACCAAGGTAATCATTCCACAGTTCATACTAAAAGCAAGAAGCAGTCTAAAGATGACAAGGATATATCCAAGCATACTAGAAATGTTGAAGTTACTGTAATATCATCTTCAAAGTGAATACCAGCATCTCTTTATCCAGAAAGAAAAAGCACTGATTATAACTAACATTTAATATAATTAGTTTTATACAAATGCATTAATAGTTTCTTTGTTTTGAATTTTTTCCACTAAAATGTCATCAGGAAAACTTTACCTGCAACAAGCAAGTTTCAGGAAATATATCAGGGAATCAAACAGCAACAGTACATCTTACATAAGGCATTCATTTTGCAATACAAAACTTATTAATATGAATCACACATTCTTTCTTTCTTTTCTTTCTTTCTTTCTTTCTTTCTTTCTTTCTTTCTTTCTTTCTTTCTTTCTTTCCTGTAATTTGTGTTGTAGATAATATCTTTCAAGCTTCATGTGCATTAAGATCTACTGTAATAAAATCTTTTGTTATAGTTTTCTGAACACCAAATTTAAAATTACAATTGTAAGTGGAATATCTACCTTGAATAATAACTAACTTCTGCTACTATGATGATGATGATGATGATGATGATGATGATGATGATGCTTGTTGTTTAAAGGGGCCTAACATCTAGGTTAGAAATGAGACAAATTGTAATGACAATTTAAAAGTCCAAAATCCTCCACTGACCAGAATTCAAAATGTGAGGATGAAGAATGAATGGATAGATATGAATATAAAACAATCAGTGGATCCAACCCGCAATGCCCCACATTCTCAGAAACGAGTGTTAAACAACAGTATTACTAACCAAGGGACTGCTTCTAAAGCACAGTACTGAATCGATGATGCTTGTAGTCTAAAGGGGTCCAAAATCCAGGTCATCGGCCCTCATAATGGTACTTATTGCTAGGAAAGTAAAACCATGGTATTTGTGATGATGTGGTACTATCAAAAGTAGCGTAGACTCACGGTATTCCACACATTATGGAACTACTCACAGGTTAGGTAATGCGCACATGTAACACAGACCTATGGCGTTTCTCACAATGCAGAAAAATTTACAGGCAATGCAAACCTATGGTGTTCCTCACATAAGTGTACTAACTACAGGGACTCGTACTATCCCATAGTGTTCCTCACATAATTGGTACTAATCACAGGCAAGGCAGACCCATGGTGTCGCTCATATAGTGGTACTAATCACAGGTACTGTAAAACCCAGCCGGAAGCACACACTGTCGCTCATATAGTGGTACTAATCACAGGTACTGTGAAACCCAGCCGGAAGCACACACTGTTGCTAATAATCACAAACCTATTGTGTAGCTAACATAGTGGTACTACGCGCAAGTAAAAACGACCCACGGTGTTCCCTGCGTGATGGTACTAATTACAAGTAGTCCCATGGTTCTAATTCGATCATCCCTTGGTCGCCTCTTACGACAGGCAGGGGATACCGTGGGAGTATTCTTCGTCTGCACCCCGCACCCACAGGGGATTTCAACTACTATGTGCAGACAGTTTGATTTCACACCTGCAGATCAATTTTAACAAGTATACTCAACGAGATAGCAGAGAAACTGAAACTCAATTGAGTGACCTACTGGCCAGTTTAAATTAATTTTGGCTGGTAAGTACGAAATGTGTTAACAGAGATCTTTTATGTGCTGACATCATACAACGAATGCTGAATAAACTTTCTTCCACCCTTCAAAAAGAAATCTAACTTACTCTACAAGGTTGAGGGTAACAACGCACCTCTGATTTGAATAATAATAATAATAATAATAATAATAATAATAATAATAATGAGGATGATGTTGAAAAGGCATGATGTTTCAGAAAGTAATAAGGTCAGCATGGTTTATTTAGAATGACACTGTTTATTACATACTAAATCACAGATGGATGCAGTGAAAACAATAGACATGGAGATTACAATCATGATATGCCAGAATGTTAAAAGAAACCGTAGTGTGTAGGTAGCGCTACTTGATGGTGGCTCAGTCAGTCAGAGTCATGAATATATATAAATATTCTCAACACCCCCTCTCGAAGGCTGAACCAACTTCAACGTTTTAGTCTTTTGACACCCAGACACTCTAAGCACATCCAGTGCTTATCCTTTAGTAGTCCCTTGGTTAATACATCTGCAGGCATCTTCTCAGTTGACAAGTATTCAAGACGGATGTCCCCAGATGAAAGAACCACTCATACAAAAGGATGTCACACATCAATGTGCTTAGTCCGAGAGTGGAAAACAGGATTTCCAGCAAGCTTCTGAGCTCCAATGTTGTCGTTATATAGCTGTACTGTCGACACGCTCTTAATGTTTATCTCCCTTGCTAGACATAGTAAGTGCACTGCCTCTTTTGAAGCCTCACTCAAGGCCATATATTCAGCCTCCATTGAGGACAATGCCACTGTCTGTTGTTTCCTGGATTCCCAAGATACGACTCAGCCATACACTGTAAAGGCAAAGCCAGTGTATGATCTGCGATCATTGATGCATGCAGCCCAATCAGCATCTACATAGCCAGTTAAATTACAGGTATTGCTTCCAAAGACGATTCCCACATCAGAAGAACCCTTGAGGTACCTCAGTACCCTCTTTGCCGCTTGCCAGTGTTCTCTGCCAAAAGAATCATTGTATTGGCTTAAGACACTCGCTGCATGAGATATGTCTGGACGCACTGCAGTTGATAGGTACATAAGAGGGGCCTCTCACCATCATCCTTGGACAAAATACTTGATCTTGACAGTTTAATTCTAGCTTCAAGTGGTGTGGCCACGGGCTTGCAATCAGACATTTGAAAGCGATCTAAGATGTCCATGACGTAACCTTTCTGTTTCAAGGTGATAACGGATTCGTCTTGAGAAAACTCAATCCTGAGACAGTACATAATGTCTCCTACGTCTTTGACCTCAAACGACTTTTGTAGAAATTTGTGGACCTTGTCAATTTCTCTTGAGTTCCATGACAAAACTAAAATGTCATCAACATAAACTATGATTAGGAGAGCATTAGCATCAGAACCCTTCACATAGACGCTTGAATCGCTGGATGTTGGTTTGACACCAAGGTTTAGTAGTTGCTCGTTCAAGCGTTGGTGCCAACAGTGGCCAGCCTGCTTCAAGCCATACAGAGCCTTTTTAATATGGCACACACAATCCTTGTTCAGCATCTTCAGCATTCTCTTGGCTTCAGCTATGATCTCGGATGTTGCACTGCTTTCCTGTATGGTGAATTAGAGTATTTCCCTGGTGTAGTTTGGTACTTCCTTAAATATTTCCTCTTCAACAATTCGAATTGTTGGACATACATTCCATGATGAGCAGTGAGTGCAATAGCCATTTGTACTGAGCCGAGTCATGCTACTGGTGCGAACGTTTCAGTATAATCTACACCTGGCATTTGGGAAAAACTCCTGGCCACGACTCTAGCCTTCCTTCTTGTGATCTCACCATTTGCTCCATAAGGACTACACAACTTCCAATTGATGTCCTATTTTCTGGGCATTCTACAAGATCCCAAGTCTTGTTTCTTAGAATAGAGACAAATTCATCTGCCATCGCCAGCATCCACCCAATTTTCTCTGGACCTGAAAATGCCATCTGAATTGGAACCTCAGCCAGACATACTGATTCAATTTGTCCTCCACTGTGTTCCTGGTAAAGCTTTTGAGATCTGCCTCGTGTGCCCGAATGAATAAGTTTTGGTCTTCCTGGAGCATGTCGAGATTGGCATATTTCTGGTTATAGTTCATTTTCAAAACCAACAAATTCTTCTTCTGAACTATCCGGATCTTTGATGCTTTCTGCACGTTCTGTCTGTCTAGGAGTTATGTTTACGTTGATGAAAGGATCAACCTGCTCTGGCTCTATCCTGGGATGATCTTCATCAAAGTGCTCTACATTTGGACACTGACTTGGAAAAATATCAAGATTGTATTTTTGCTCTTTTCTGTCTCCTTTCAAAAACTTGACATCATGTGAGATTTCCACTTTTCGTTCCTGTGGTATCCAAATTCTGAAACCTTTGGACTGCTCCGCGTATCCGAGGAATATGCCCTTTTGTCACCGAGGATCAAATTTTCCTATGTTTGGCGATCGATTTAGGCAGTAGGTCTTACATCCAAATTTTTCGAATTTACAAACATTTGGAACCTTTCCAGTTCAGGTTTCGTAAGGAGTTCGTCCACCCAGTTGACTTGTAGGACATATGTTCCTAATGTAATTCGCTGTTGCAACAGCCTCTGCCCAGAAAGAAGGAGGAAGTCCGGACTGCATTAATAAACATCTGGCCATCTCGACGAGTGTACGGTTTTTCCTTTCGGCTACTCCATTTTGTTCCGGGTTAAGCGGAATCGTCAGGCGTAGTAGGATCCCGAAGCTTTTCAACGATGCGTCGAATTGGGAATTCACGTAGACCCTGCTCTGTACCATTAACAGACTGCAAAATCTAAATCTTCGCGTTTTTCTGTGTTTCCAACGTTTTCTGAAGTCCTGAAACTCATTAACGAGTTCATTTTTCTGACGAAGAAACTTTACTTCGCACCATCCAGTTGCATCGTCGACAAATGTGACAAAGTAACGCTCGTTTTCATTCGAGGAAACCTTCATAGGGCCACAAATATCTGAATGAATCAATTCCCCTGGTTCCATTCTCCTATCGGACTTCTTCGGAAAAGGGGTACGTGTCATCTTTCCTTGGAGACAGATCTCACATTCAAAATCCTATTCAGTGTCGATTACTTCGATTCCCTCTATCCTTTTATTCTTCACTGCCTCACGTAGATCCGTTATGTTTAGATGTCCCAATCGAATGTACCAGTCCATAATAGACCCTTTTCGCGTATCTTCAGCTCGGGCAATTTTTCCCTGTGAGGGAAATAAGGAACAGTCGCTTGATTCCAATTAGCAAATAAGGAACACTCATTTCCTTGCAATATAGCGCTAAATTAAGGCACTATAATCATGATTAAGAGAAAAGACCAGGGTTATATTAATAAGTAAATACCGGTAATAATATAACAGCGCCAGCATGAAATATGTAGGTGCTTAATTTATTACAAACTAATAATGCGTTAGCCTTTACATTGAAATGAACATTTCACAAGCACTTGCCATTTGAAGAAGCAATGTGTAACAGTTTCTTATTCATCAAAACTTTCTTGAGAAATTCCTTACAATTCTCATCACAGTTGAAGCACACAAGTTCATTTTTTATTATATCTACTGAACATCATTTTATTGCCATTACTGAAAATACTCTTTCAGTAAATGAAATGGCGTATGGCTTTTAGTGCCGGGAGTGTCCAAGGACATGTTCGGCTCGCCAGATGCAGGTCTTTTTATTTGACTCCCGTAGGCGACCTGCGCGTCGTGATGAGGATGAAATGATGATGAAGACGACACATACACCCAGCCCCCGTGCCAGCGAAATTAACCAATTATGGTTAAAATTCACGACCCTGCCGGGAATCGAACCCGGGACCCCTGTGGCCAAAGGCCAGCACGCTAACCATTTAGCCATGGAGCCGGACACTCTTTCAGTATAAGCATTCGATGGAAATATACTTAAGACAAACTTAAGTACCATTAAGATGTTCTTCAGTTTTTCTGGGCCAATTAAACCACTTGATATATAAAATGGAGGAGACCTCAGTTCACTCAGCCTACGTGATTAGAATTGAGGAGCTATCTGACGATGAGATAGCGGCCCCGGTCTAGAAAGCCAAGAATAACGGCCGAGAGGATTCGTCGTGCTGACAACACGACACCTCGTAACCTGTAGGCCTTCGGGCTGAGTAGCGGTCGCTTGGTCGGCCAAGGCCCTTCAAGGGCTGTAGTGCCATGGGGTTTGGTTTTAAGTAGCGAGAATTCTTATCTCCGGACGGTAATTGATTCTAGCAGTGATGAAATACTAACGCCGAAAGCTGATAAGAACGAAGGAAGAGGGCGTGTTCGATGTTTTGCTAGTGTAAATATTCATATACATGCACGGAGGTGGAGCAGCAGGCCTTTTTATACAATTTTAAGTTCGGCCAAGAGCTGGGGCCCCTTGGCACGTGGGGGCTGCAGCCCCTTTAATCCGGCCCTGCAGATTTTTACACAAGTGCGATGTACAGCCGCTGTCGAGGCACCACACTGCACAGTAGGCCTAACCGTGCCACACTGTATCTGCGTCGCGGTCCGTCACGAACTTACACGAGTTCAGTTCTGATGTAATATATAGTGAGGTACTTCCTTCGGCCTTGTGAGCATTGTCATGATCATTTTTACTCGATTTGCACCCCTTCGCCTTATGACCTATCTTCTTACAACGAAGAGATGTGGATCATCCTTTATCGACTTTGCTTGTGGGCTTTCTATAATTCTTGTTCTTGTATTTTCGTTCAACAGTCAGTCATACAGTTTTGCATCATGTTGTTCCGGTCACTGATCCTCGCGTCACTTACTTCGACAATTTTTATGCGTAATACCTCGGATTTTGGAAGTTCGTTGCGAGATTCTATCGCGCACCGAAAGTATTCGAAACTGACTGGCAAGCTACACAGAAGAAATATGGATAACAAATCATCGTTGATTGCCACGTCCATACCACTGAGCTTGTCCACGGCGTCGAAACATCTCCGCAAATGATCGCGTACATCCCCATCTTCACTCATCTTCGAAGCACGATCTGCTTTAATAATGTTGCTTTCCGCGCTGGCCCCTTCGATTGGTAAATCGACTCTAGTTTTAGCCACAGTTCGCGCGAAGTGACACAATCTTTTACCCTTTTCAATTCTGAAGGTTGAATCGGCAAGATGATATCTAACATTGCTTCACTGTCACGTTCTTCCCATTCTGTAATAGCGGCCACGTTCTCGTTGACCGGTTTAGATTTAACCTTTATCCCAGCTACGTAAGCCCACGTGCGATTTTTTTACTAACACAGTCTTCGTGTGAATTTTCCACATATCAAAGTCGTCCTTTGACAACGTCTCGATGCGCACCATACTGGAAGTGTTCATCTACACACACTATTTCTTCGCAGAAGACACTTGGCTAAATATTTAACACAACCTCGCCAACCGTGCGCGACACGATATTTTCCGTTGCCTACGTTATAATACAAGGCCTGGAAATAGAGCCCGTAAAACACTATGGAAGTGGTTACACTGAAGTTCAATTCCGGGCCGCTAGGATCGCTATCTTGCCCCCTGTCTACCAGGCTCGCGCCTTTAAACGTGTTCATTAACTCAGTTGGTTGTGAATGTATTATGTTAAGCATTCGCAGTTCCAGTCATGGTTTATTCACGAGAAATTAAAGGTACCTAGTGGAATTTCGTTTCACAAGTTTCCAGTGAATGTTCAATGTTCGAAACATTATACAGAGGAAGTATTACGCATGAGATACAACTTCAAGCTGATCGAAGCAGGCCTCTGCTCCTAAGTTTTGATCCGAGTTACGTCATAAGAATCGGGCGATCCCAAAATTTGTCACTGGACTTTTTTTAAACTATGCTACCGTGACCGGCAATCATTTGAGAGGCATCTTCAAACTCAAAATCTTAAATTAGGAAACCAACGAGGAAAATAATTTGCCCAACAAATTTCACGAAAATGAATGTAGCAAGAGCTAAAAATATTGTATTTTCCCCTGAAACAATCTCTGGTTTGTACAGTATGGAGGTGGTTTTGTCCCGAGAGCATAAAATACAATTTAAAATAAGCCATTTGTTTTATGGAGCAGTTTATTAAATTGTTCAGTGCGCATAACGTCTGCAACACCTCACATGGGACATATTCAGGAACGAGAACAAACGAGCATCTTTTAACCGGGCGAGTTGGTCGTACGGTTAGGGGCGCGTGGCTGTGAGCTTGCATCCGGGAGATAGTGGGTTCGAATCCCACTGTCGGCAGCCCTGAAGATGGCTTTCCGTGGTTTCCCATTTTGACACCAGGCAAATGCTGGGGCTGTACCTTAATTAAGGCCACGGCCGCTTCCTTCCAACTCCTAGGCCTTTCCTAACCCATCGTCGCCATAATACCTATCTGTGTCGGTGCGATGTAAAGTCACTAGCAAAAAAGAAAGCATCTTTTAGTACTGAAGATGAACTCCTCAGTTGGTTAATTAATGATTTCCTGTCATATATTAATAAACTTAAAATGCATTCAGAGAAAGTAAAAAAAGAATCATGAGAGAAATGTATCAGGCATAGATCTTGACTACCCAGTCCACTGTGGCCTCCGTAAAATACCTCATAAGTATACATTTGCATTATGCATTAATGAGGAACCTAACGAGCTATGACATCGAGCTCTTCTTCAGCTACCTAAGACGCCAAGCGGAATACAATGACATTATGGTTCGTGTGGCAAAAAAAAAAAAAAAAAAAAAAGACTGTAAAGGCTGTTTAGAACATATCTGTTCTCCAGCTACTCAAAGTTCAACATTGTATCTTATTCGTTTTCAAGATCGAGGAGCCCTCAGATACCGAAAATCGTCCGTGGCACTTCTGCAGTGAACGACGGAATCTGTCCCTTCCACTACGCAGTACTTGTCCCGAAGAGAGTTACTAAAAGATGTACGTTTATTTTTTCGAAAGACATGTTGAACAGTGAAATTAAGTGTGGAAAGTGTAAAGGCGACAAACCAGCTCTTTTTCTACTATTAAAATTTCTGAGACCTCTGTTAGACAACATTGCTTCGAGCCACTCAAGTAGAAGAGAGAAAGTTTTGAAACTTGATAAGAAGCCCCTCAGAAGGAAAGTTTTGAAACTTCAGTGACATATCCAAGCCAATGCAGCACCGCTCTATAAATAAAGTACTGTCAATACTCGCAAAAACATTCAGTTCTTTTTATTTAGGATATACTTTACTTATTGACATATACGGCCATGCGAATACAAGGGGGCAAGACCGCGATCCTAGCGGCTGAATGGTGAACTAGGAAGCAACCCGTTTCCACGAGTGCATTTCAAGGCCTTGTATTATAGCGTAGGCAACGATATTTTCACACGTCTATATTTCAGTGTATTTTATCACTACACATTTAATAACTTTCCAAACGCGCATCCAGGGCCCATAACCTGTTGAAAAGGCACGATGTTTCGAAAAGTAATAAGGTCAGCACGGTTTATTTAGAACTAGCTGATGTACCCGTGCTTCGCTACGGGATTCTCAGAACGACTGACTTTGTGGTTTTCCTAACCTGAAACATAGGTAATTACAAAAACGTAAGCATGAATGTAGCGATTAAAATCAATGCTATCATATAAAATACTCGATCAAATGGAAAGCCGCACGTTTTATCACTTTTAACGAACAGTGCTGCGGTTAGATTGCGGTGCCAATCTAATAGTCCAAAGTTCCAGAGCTGGGATGACCAGGCCGCAGATTGCCATGAACACTCATCTGCCATTATTCCGCTAAATATGCACACTGTTCATTCCAATCAGTGCCTCAGAGTAGGGATTGAATAGCCCGAATGCTATGATGATCCAGTGTGTTACGTACCAGTAGTATCAGAAAATTTATAAACCAGGGGAATGGCATGCTAAAGAAGAAAGTTATCTAACTCCCCAGCTACTTCCCATCAATATTCAGACAGGCTGTTACACTCTGTACGACTGGGCGAGTTGACCGTGTGGTTAGAGGTGCGCAGCTGTGAGCTTGCATCCGAGAGATAGTGGATTCGAACCCCATTGTCGGCAGCGCTGAAGATGGTATTCCGTGGTTTCCCCACTTTCACACCAGTCAAATGCTGGGCCTGTACCTTAATTAAGGCCTAAGGCACTCCTAGCCCTTTCCTATCCCATCGTCGCCATAAAACCTATCTATCTCGGTGCAACGTAAATCAAATAAAAAATACTCTGTACGCGGCAGTAATCCTATCTACCGGAGATGAGGGGCAACAGAAGACACAAAGCACATCACGACAAACAATGGTCAATGTAATGTTATTGTTGATCAACGTTATGAGCTTTCTATATTGTAGGCCTTCACATTTAGTTTTCTTTCGACTCTGTGATTTGTAAAATATTTTATACCATAAACTGTAGTTTCTTATTCTCCGACTTTACATACCGATTTTCATTAAATACTGTTTACCCATTTTCTCGTTACTCGTCGCTGATATGGACTTAGCAACAAAAATACAAATTCATGAATATCTTTGTGATCATAGCCAGTACGGTAACACTGTATAAGACATGAATAATGGGAAATTTAATACTATATAACCTTAGTTATGTAGCATTCATAGATTACACCTCTAATAAGAAATATTTGAGAATTACATTTTAGACCTTCCCCTAAACTACCATTTCACTCAGCGTGAATAAAATAATTTACAGCCTAGACTATAGCGACTTATTTCCTGACTTTGCATACCGATTTTCATCAAGATAGGACTACTAATAACAACAATATTTGAGAATTAAATTTTAGGCCTTCCCTAAACTACCATTTTTCTCAGCGTGAATACAATTATTGATAGCCTAGATTGTAGCAACTTATTCCCCAACTTTGCATACCCATTTTCTTTAAAATATGACCACTAATAACATAAATAGTTGAAAATTCAATTTTAGGCCTTCCCCTAAACTACCATTTCACTCAGCGTGAGTAAACTATTTATAGCCTAGATTGTAGAGGCTCATCCCCCGACTTCACATACCGATTTTCATTAGACCCCTAATAACATAAATAGTTGAGAATTCAATTTTAGGCCTTCCCCTAAACTACCATTTTACTCAGCGTGAACAAAATGATTTATAGCCTAGATTGTAGAGGCTCATCCCCCGACTTCACATACCGATTTTCATTAAATTCTCTTGAACCGTTTTCTCGTGTTGTGTGTACATACATACATACATACATACAGGCAGACAGACAGACAGACAGACAGACAGACAGACAGACAGACAGACAGACAGACATTATGGAAAAGTAAAAAATGCATTTTCTTGTTACTATGGACATGGTCGATACAGAAATACCATTATTTTCAAATTCTGAGCAATGTACAGACAAAACTCTTATTTTATATATATAGATGGCACTGTTTATTACATACGTAAATCACAGATGGATGCAGTGAAAACAACAGACATGGAGATTACAATCGTGACCGTGACGTATCAGAATGGAAAAAAGAAACCGTAGTGTGTATGTGGCGCTAAAGTCTAAACGATCTGACACCGAGGTTAGCCGGTTCGAGTCCCGTTGGTCGAAGAAATTTTCGCCATCAGAATGTTGGCTGGCAGGATAGGTGAGGTGGTGGTATACAATTTCTAATCACTAGATTGCGTGCCAAAAAGCCTGGATTAAATTCCAAACCTCTCCGCAGTGCTCAAATGGAGTGAGGGCATATGATGCTGTTGATGGTGATTCGTCAGTCGGATGGGGGACGTTAAGCCTTAAGCAGACCCCTTGGTGCTATTCGACAGGAGTAGGCTATGTGCCGGCACCGGGTTTCACCCTCTCCCTACTATCATATATCACGTCATTGATTTCATCTCATTAACTCCTCTGATGAGGTTGATATCAGGAAGGCCATCCGGTCATAAAAACCCGCCAGAACAGATTCATCTCATCTCATACACGACCCCGTAGGGAAACGGGACAAGGGTTGGACAAACAAACATTCTCAACAAATAATAATAATAATAATAATAATAATAATAATAATAATAATAATAATAATAATAATAATAATAATAATAATAATAATAATGAAGACGAACTGGGACCGAAGAGAGAGAGAGTGTGTATAAGGTACAATTATTTGGAACTATGGTAAAGAAACAGATACCATTCCCTCTTCTATCAATAAGTGAGTGCCCTTCTCTGGCATTGTTCAGGTCTCTGACACGCTGTGGCATGCTTTCAATCAGTACATTGACGTCATTTTTTTAGGAAGAAAGACCGATTCCTCTGGGCACCTTTAATGAAGTATCTGTGGAAGTTGGGGATGATCAAAAAACACCCATTTCAACTCGTCCTATGGATGCTCAATGCAGTTCATGTCTGGTGAATTAGCTGGCCAATTCATATTTCCCATTTCAACTTGTCCTATGGATGCTCAATGCAGTTCATGTCTGGTGAATTAGCTGGTCAATTCATATTTCCCATTTCAACTTGTCCTATGGATGCTCAATGCAGTTCATGTCTGGTGAATTAGTTGGCCAATTCATATGGCTGATACCTGCCTCTCTCATGAAGTTCCTTACTGATGCACCTTGATGGAGGTGAACATTGTCGTCGACAAAAATGAATTTAGTACCATATTCATCACTATTTAAAGGGTTTTACAAGTTTATTGGTAAACCGCTGTGTAGTTACTGTTTCTCAAATTTGTTTCATAGGTGTATGATCGCCATGCGTAATCCCAGCTCAAAACATTACACAACCACTACTTCCAAATGCATGCACCTCTTGAATATTATGATATCCACCACACCCTTTACGTCTGCACATGAAGTGCATTAGTGGTTCAATGTCGCATGTACATCCTTGAAGACATTGGCATGGGGAAGGGCTAGGATCGAGAAGGTGTAGATATTGGGGTTCGAATCCATCATATCCCGAATGCAAGCTCAGACAACCTGTACAACGTAACTACTGTCGGATGTTTTATTATGGACACTCGAGTTTAGGTGTTGATTACAAATTAACCAACAGGCCTATTTCAAAATGAGTTATACAAACATTTTCCCTGTTTAATTCTGCATTAGTGTGTATCAGACAAATTGTTTTTGAAGTTCATTAATGATTATTTAAATTTATGATTTTAGTAAATATTGTCCAGGTTTTTGGCTTCTTCTCTAGCACTTAAAAATATACACATGAAAAACTACTTGTTTGTTGGTAATGAAATTTTTATATGTTATAGCTACATATATTCATAGTGTAATACTCAAGTTATAACATTTTAAACCACCCTAAAAAGAGTTCTTATCATTTTCCTAAGGCAACGTTTTCTCAGCCCAGGAAGAACATACAACAGAAAACTTGGGCTTGTTTTGAAGCACCCAGGCATGGTTATCAGATAATATAACCACTGTAACTGTACAGTGTGATACTGAATTTATGAAGAGTAATGATGATGGGGAGTTGTGTGTGCGCTGGTCCGTGCGATCAATCAATCAATCAATCAATCAATCAATCAATCAATCAATCAATCAATCAATCAATACTGATCTGCATTTAGGGCAGTCGCCCAGGTGGCAGATTCCCTATCTGTTGTTTTCCTAGCCTTTTCTTAAATTATTGCAAAGAAATTGGAAATTTATTGAATTTATTTATTGGAATTTATTTATTTATTTATTTATTTATTTATTTATTGGAATTTATTGAACAGCAGACGGGGTAGTGAAATCGGGTATTAAAATAATGTAACATTAAATACTTCTGAGTAAATTTATAATATGTCTCAACTAGAATACCGTACAAGTACAAAGATTTATCTCTCTATCTTGTCGGAAAAGTGAAAAGATCTTTGACAGATGGCCAAACATACAAACCCACAGAAAGACGAACGGGTTTTAGTAATCCAGAAAGGTCCGAGTACCGGAACTTGGAAAGGTGTACCTATGTTTCAGCATTGCTGAAAAGAATACTGATTGCTGTCAGTGCTAACAGTGGATATCGTATGTTGTTGTTTCGAATTCCATGGGCAAAATGATCCCTTCGGCGGATTATAACTGTTGAGGAAATATGCCCCGACGAGTTTGATGCTGAAATTGAAGTTCAGTCATCATCGTGGGTGGGCAAATTTCCCAGGCCGGAGAGAAATTCAAGAGGTTATCCATCATGAATATGTGCTACATGGAAAACCCGTCAACCAGTGGCACTATCTGGACGTATAGCGTCGTCCCAAAGGCCTGAACAGCAGCTCGTGGTTGCTATATCACGACAATGTGTTGGTGCATGCTTCGCCTTTGTTTCGCGACTTTTGTGCAGGATAAAAGCAAATGATCGAGGTTCCTTAATCATAGCGTTCTTTTGGGTCCAGCGGACTTATCATTTCCAACGCTGACATTTCAACTGAAAGGACAAAACATTGCAAAACATAAAAATCATACAGAATTCGCAAAGAGAACAACACGTGTCCCAGATAACAAAAATAAAGAAAAACCCGTCTCGTGACTGCTTCCGAAGATGGAGACAAGATCACGGTAACTTTTTTTTTCTTTTTTCAAGTTGCTTTACGTCGCACTGACACAATTAGGTCTTATGGCGACGATAAAGATCACGGTAACTAACATTTAAAACATTTTCAGCGAGGTAATATTTTAAAGCCATTCCTTATTATGCAATACTCCCACACAATTAGGCGATCATTCATATCCCATGGCGCTACAGCCCTATTGGACCTTGGTCTACCACGCGACCACTGCTCAACCCGAAGGCATGCATATTACAAGGTGATGCATGGTCACGAATCCTCTCGACCGTGGCCGCTATCTCACCGTCAGATCTCCTCAAGTGTTCTCAAGTAGGCTGAGAAGGCCTCGAACCAGCCCTCAGATCGAGATAAAAATCACTGTACTGGCCGGGAATTGAACCCACGACCTCCGGGTAAGCAGTACGCTTGCTACCCCTATACCGCGGGGCCAGAGTACTAAACTCAGGTGGAGAAATTACAGCAAAACATTCAACATAAGAGCCAGAACTAGCGAAAAGAGTGTTGTGTTCCACTAAGGTGACGTGAAGTCTTCGTGCATCCCAACTTCATCCGCAGGTTTCACATTCACCTTCTTCAGAGATTCATGGCATTTGAGACGTGTGCGACAATCGCGCAACCCCAGACGAGTCTGACAGTGCTTTTAGTGCTAAGTTCCCTACTAGCATCATTCTTATCCATCTACCCTTCGTTCTTTTCTGTCCCACGGCGCCTCGTTCTGTCATCTTTCAAGACCGCCCCGTTCTTTAGTACATATTGTCTTCATTATTCCAAAGGTCAAATCCCCTTCTCCTTCAAGAAATGTCAACAGGGGTTGAAAATTCCCTTTAATGTAACAACTACTACAAAGCAGCAACAAGATCGGCTGGGATGTACCCAGCGCACAATATTCCCGTCATCAATCACTGAGCTACGAGACTTCCACTTGTTTCGGTATATGCCGAATTTTTCGGGGAAGATGATTTCAACACAGTCGAATAGCTCTTGAATGATATCTTCACCGCCAATGTAGTCCATCTCTTACCGGAAACGTGAAGTACAGTAATTAAAAAATGGTGGATACTATGATTAATACTTTCTCGAACGCATAAAAATTTGTTTCATGTTCATCAAAATGTAATCAAAATCCATAAGACAGCCAATAAATAATAATATAGAATTTTCAACCGAGTATTCAGTTCTTTTGACAGTAATGTATATTTTAATAATTATTTCTTTCCACGTAAAACTACGCGATACCGGGCGAGTTGGCCGTGCGGTTAGGGGAGCGCAGCTGTGAGCTTGCACCCAAGGGATAATGGGTTTGAACCCCACTGTCGGCAACCCTGAAGATGGTTCTCCGTGGTTTTCCATTTTCACACCAGGCAAATTCTAAGGATGTACCTTAATTAAGACCACGGCTGCTTCGTTCCCACTTCTAGGACTTTCCTATCCAATCGTCACCATAAGCCCTATCTGTGTCGATGCGACGTAAAGCAAATAATAATAATAAATTTTAAAAAATACGCGCAATCAAGGAACTCTTGCTTCTTCGCGTCCAAGTCCTAATATTCCTTCACTAATCCCGCCTGGTTGCCATTATCGTTAATGCCGTGGTTAGCCGGTTCGAGTCCCGTTAGTCGAAAAAGATGTTCATCAGAATGTTGGCCGACAGGGTAGGTGAGGTGGTGGCATACAATTTCTCATCATTAGATTGGAAGCCAAAAGTCTGGATTAAATTGCAAACCTCTCTACAGTGGTCCTATGGAGCGAAGGCATATGACGCTGTTGATGGTGATTCGTCCGTCGGATGGGTACATAAAGCTTTGAGCAGACCCCTTGGTGTTATTCGACAGGAGTAGGCTACGTGCCGACACCGGGTTACACCCTCTACCTACTTCTTCTTCTTCTTCATCATCATAATCATAATCATCATCATCATCATCATCCCACATCCAGACGTGCAGGTCATCTATGCGCGTCAAATAGAAAGACCTGCATCAGGCGAGCCAAACAGATCTTCGGACACACCCGGCACTAAAAGTCATACGATAAATAAATTCCTTCACTTGTAATGAGTACAGAAGTGGCTGTTAAAAAGAGAATTTATTGTACAAAGCACCTTCTGAAAATTGGAGCATGACGGAAGATTCAGAAAAGTAAAAAGAGGTGTTCACGCTTAAAAGCGGTGAAAGTGTAGGCCTATTTAGAGCAGAAAAAAATACTGGCATGTTCAAGGCAGAACTTTGGCTACCAGAGACCTTAATAGGACTACGTTTTATACTGTAGATCTTCAGATTCCGACAATTAATATACACGCCAGAGATTGAGGATCTTCCAAGTTATACTTAAACTACACATCTCTAATCTGAAATTCCTTAAATCTACTTTTTCTAATAAAAAATTCTCCCTGAGGTAGTAGCAGTCAAATATGCAAGTAATATTTATTTCTCTAAAATTGTGATACAATTTAAGGACAGAAGACGAAAAGAAGGCATGCCCGTCCCACTTATGCATTTGTCTTTTCAGCTCCATGGATATACGAATACATGCATGCATTATATTCATGTATATACTGTGATATACAAACGCCGAAGTGGCTTTCGTCTCTCGGGTTCGATTCCCGGCCGGGTTAAGGATTCTGAACGCGTCTGGTTAATTCCTCTAGCTTGGGGTTGTCACTTGATTTACACACAACAATGCCAGTCACCTCAGAAACACACAGCAGTAGAACACATTCCTTCAAAGAAAGAAAGGAAGGAAGGAAACCTATCTGACTGTGCGACCCAGATCGCATCCACGACCCCATCAGGATGTGTGAAAAGTGGTAGGTGAAGAATATAATAGTACAGTATCTATCTTCTATATCTATAATAATAAAAGGGAGAGTGTGTCTGTCTGTCTGTCTGTCTGTCTGTCTGTGGTGGTGGTGGTGGTGTAGGCGCTGCTCAGCTAAATCTTCGGCAAGCAGAGATCTTACTGTACGTGCACTTTTTAGTGATAGATTTTTGTACTCCGTGAGGAGTAAGAAGGGAGCACTGCCGGTTCCGGTAAATACTGCCAACTACATGGAAATGAAATCTGAATTGAATCGATAATATGATCGATCGATATGAATTTTCTAAACCTTTATTATCTTAACGCCAACAACTGTGTCACACACACAATATATAATACTATATAATATTTCCCGATGCGAAACGTGTTCCTAGCATGAATTCTATAGTTTGGCTTTGCTGTGTAAACAACAACAGTACGAGTACGTAAAGTGTACGCCAGATGTCGCACAGCGATGACAAGCGATTCTTAGTTTGTGTTTCATAGGTTGCCAACACGAATCTCGAAAGATAACCGAAGTCGACCGATTCAGCACTAGGGTGTAAATCTATCGCTAAGAAGTGCGCAGATAGTACATTTAACATAGGTGGATTGAAAAAAGTCCAAATGCACCTCGAAGCCGGATTTTTCATTATGAACGAAAAACGAGCGGAAATTGTGTGTTGGGATGTGATAGTACAACGTGCTGTCACCAAGATTAAATGCATAGATTCACTGTCGCTAGGCAACGTTCATAAGATAGGCAATACAAGTCAAGGAGCCGTTAGAAGTCCATAGCGTAGGAAGCCATTTTCGGTCTCCGACACGAGGAGCCATATTCAGTCCGTGATATCCGGAAGTATTTGTATCGTTGCCTACGTTATAATACTATAATATTATAGTGTAGGCAACGATTTGTATGTGTGTGATGACCAGCGAAATTATATTATAGTCAGTTATTTCACATTTATCCGATATTAATTTCATTCACTTTACATTTTAGGGAATACGAGGATTTCGCTATACCTGCAATAAAATGTGTCCCGTTTTTTCTTTCAAGTACGGTAACTCAATCTTCACTCTGCGAGGCCCTGCCCTAAACTATCATTTCACTTAGCGTGAATAAAATTACTTATGGCCTAGATTGTAGCGACTTATTCCACGACTTTGCATACCAATTTTTACTGAATTATCCTCAGCCGTTTTCTCGTGATGCGCGTACATACATACATACAGAAATTACGGAAAATTAAAAAGTGCATTTCATTGTTACGGTGGACACGACCGATACAGAAATACCTTCCTTTTTACATTCTGAGCAATGTACAGAAAAAGTATTTTATATATATATATATATATATATATACACAGAGATAGATAGATAGATAGATAGATAGATAGATAGATAGATAGATAGATAGATAGATAGAGAGAGAGAGAGAGAGAGAGAGAGATTATTTTACCAGCTGATGTAGGCTACCCGTGCTTCGCTATAGAATTCTACACCGTAGGCCTATACAGAATTCTAGGTTAGGTAGGGTACACTTTGTGTGTAAGATTGTATTAAATTGCATAACTCTTAACGTAACCCTAGAAAGGCGACGGAGAAGGTTACCAAACATCTTTTTTCATCTGAACACTGGGTTAGGGAATTTTCATTATAATGCCAGACTCTCACTCTCCATCTGCCTTTTTACATCCTCAGAAAGACTGTCTTAGTGATTTTCACAACTGAAATCAACCTATGAAGTACTCGATCAAATAAAAAACCACACATTTTCTCACTTTTAACGAACATTACTACGCTGCCGATCTAACAGTCCGAAGTTCCAGAGCTGGAATGACCAGGCCGCAGACAGTCGTGAACACTTCTCTGTCATTATTCCTTTAAGTGTCCACACTGCGCATTCCAGTCAGCGCCTCAGAGTAGGGATCGAAAAGCTGGAATACTATGATGAACCAGTCTGTTACGTACCAGCAGTATCAGAAAATGTATGAACCAGAGGAATGGCATGCTAAAGAAGAAAGTTATCTAACTCCCCAGCTATTTCCCGCCAATATTCAGGCAGGCTGTTGTACTCAGTACTCAGCAGTAATTCCATCTATCGGAAATGAGTGGCAGCATAAGAGACAAAGAACATCACAACAAACAATGGTCAATGTAGGTAATGTTATTGTTGATCAATTTTATGAGTTTTCGATATTGTAGACTTAAACATTTAGCTTACTTCCAATTATGAAATGTCACTCTTATCATAATTGGTACGGTAAAACTGAATAAAACATAAATAACCTGAAATTATATCTCCTATAACTTTTATTATGTAGTACTTTTCGATAGGATCTATATAGGTATTTAAAAATTACATTTTAGGCGCCTTCCCATAAACTACAATTTCATCCAGGGCGAATAAAATTATTTATAGCCTAGACTGTAGAATCTTATTCCCCAACTCCACATACCGATTTTCATTAAATTCTGTTGACCCATTTTCTCGTGGCTCGGCGTTGATATGGACTTAAATAAAAAATACAAATACATGAATATCTCTGTTATCATAGCAGGTACCGTACAGTAAAAATGTACAAGTCATACATGATGGGAAATGTAATTCTATATACAGTAACTTTAGTTATGTAGTATTTATCGAAAGGACCACTAATAACAAATATATGATAATTAAATTTTCGGCCTTCCCCTAAACTACCATTTCGTTCAGCGTGAATAAAATGATTTGAAGCCTAGATTGTAGAGGCTCATTCCCCGACTTTACATACCGATTTTCATTCAATTCTCTTCAACCATTTTCTCGTGATGCGCGCACATAGGCCGACATACATTACATACAGTAACTTACATTACATACATACACACATACATACATACATACATACATACATACATACACAGACAGACAGACAGACAGACAGACAGACAGACAGACAGACAGACAGACAGACAGACAGACAGACAGACAGACAGACAGACAGACAGACAGACAGACAGAAAATTAAAAAGTGCCTTTTCTTGTTACTGCGGACACGTCCGATATAGAAATACACTAGTGTCCAAAAGTTAAGCATAATCATTAAACGAGGCCATGCCGCCTGATAGGAATGTCAGACGGATTGCTGGACAAACGGAAGCCGACTCGCACAACGTATGTCACACAACATGTCCAAAAAACCGTGTCAGAAAGGTTCTGATAGCTAAGGACTAGGGTACACTTTTGACAACAACTAACAAAACTTGGCAATGTCCCCTACAACAAAATATGCTGTTAATAAGGTGCATGGTTACTCCTAACGGCCACACATGCTTCGCAGCGACGTGGCATGCTCTCTATCAGATGGTCCAAGAGCTCTTGTGGCAGTCAATCCCATTCCTCCGAAAGGGCAATGAGAAGGTCTTGGAGGGTCCTTGGTGGAGACTGACGGGATGCAATTCGCCTCCCCAATGCATCCCAGGTATGTTCTATAGGATTCAGATCCACAGACCTCGCTGGGCAGTCCATGCGATGAATTTCTTCTCCAGCCAGAAATTCATCCACCAGAGCAGCGCGGTGCGGTCTGGCATTATCGTCTGTTAAGAGGAAGTCTGGACCAACCGCACCTCTGAAGAGTCAAACATGTGATCTCAGTAACTCATTCCTGTATCTCCGAGCGTTAACAGTGTTCCGCGGACCACCCATGAAGTTGTGCAGGTCCGTACGGCCATTCAACATGATGCCGCTCCCCACCATGACGCCACCATCACCATACTGGTCCCGTTCCACGATGTTCCTGTGGTTGTACGCCTACCCGGTTTTCTCCAGATTAATGTGCGACGGGAATCGTTCTGCAAACTGAACCGGGATTTATTTGTGTAGAGCACATGCCTCCATTCATTCATGGTCCAGTTTCGATGTTGACGGCTCCGCAGTAAACGGCTCCGCCTCTGTGCTGGAGTGAGCGTGACGCACACCGCTGGACGTCGGGCAAACAGCCCCGCTGTTCTAAGCCTCCGGTACACAGTTTGCCGGGAAACGGCAACCCCTGAGATGGCTGCAAGCTCCGCCGACAATTGTCTTGCAGGTGCACTCCGATATCGTCGGGCGGTTAAGGCCATTGGTCCTGCTGTGGGGTGGTTACCGTTGGTCGACCTGGTACTGGCCTACGACTAACATCTCCCCTGTCTCGAAATCGTCTCCAAAGCCTGGAAATGACACTTTGTGGCACATTCAAGAATACGGCGACTTCGGTCTGTGTCTGGCCTGCTTCCAGGCGGCCGAGTATTCTACCCTGCAAAACGGGGTCCTAATGGCGTCGCTGTGCAGTTATGTTGTCACGTTCACCACGAGGCTACACTCCGCACACTATAATAGGACAAACGACTGAGGGAATATGGGGCGCAGGCACTGGCTGTGTTTACCTTGCTGTTACGCCGCTAGTCAAAGCAGGGAACGATCATTTCCTATACAGAGCGAACACGTAAGGTTGGTAAGTGCATATGTCGTGCGTTTTGCGGTCTATTTCCAGTTGCCCTGCTTACTCGTAACTTATGCATAACTTTTGGACATTAGTGTATCATTCTTTTTAATTTCTGAGCATTGTACAGATAAAATTCATGTATAGGCTACAAAATTGAATTTGTCGCACCTCGGCGTCTCCGAAAACCGTAAAAGTCATACAGATTGTCACACTGCAAACAGCTTTCACACACTTTATGTACACACAATAAGAGGAATTTGGAAAGGAGAAATACAAGATGTAAATATATAAGTCCAAAACAAAAGTAACTGAGTGCAGTCGAACAAAGTCACGTGATTCAGAAAGTATTAAATTAAGAAATGGAATTTTAAAAGCATGTAAATTAATGTTGTTACTTGGGCAGTATAATAACTAATGACGGCAGAAGTAAGGACGACATAAAATGCAGACTAGCAGAAGGCCTTTCTTAAAATAAATTTGCTAGAAATTAGAAAGCTTGTTTTGAAGACTTTCGTCTGTACAGAAGTGAAACATGGACATCTAGCTCAGAAAGAAAGAGAATAGAATATTTTGAAATGTGGTGTTACAGACGAATACTAAAGGTGAGATGGGTAGATCGAATCAGGAATGAAGAGATACTGAATCGAATTGGTTAGAGAACGATTTGACGATATTTGACCAGAAGAAGGCACATCTTAAGTACGGTACTCAGGACTTGTTCAGTAGGTTTTTGAGGGAAGTGTAGGCGGTAAGAACCGTAGGGGTAAACAAAGGTATGAATATGACAAGATTAGAATAGATGTAGTAGTTGTATAGAAATGAAAAGGTAAAGGCAGGATAGTGTGATGGGGAGCTGCATCAAACGAGTCTATGGATTGTTGACCCATGCAACAACAATGTCCCTAGTTCCTCACACAAAACATCAACGACAGAATATGGATATTCAAACATGCATATATATATAGGCTACAAAATTGAATTTGTCGGCACCTCGGCGTCTCCGAAAACCGTAAAAGTACCGTAGTTAGTGGGATGTAAAGCCAATAACATTATTATTAAAATGAATTTGTGAATGTCTTGTGAAGGTCTTAGAAATTATATTGTAACGATAATTTATAAGGTTGGTAGAGTCAAGTCAGTCAATCAATCAATCAATTAATCAATACTGATCTGCATTTAGGGCAGTCGCCCAGGTGGCAGATTCCCTATCTGTTGCTTTCCTAGCCTTTTCCGAAATGATTTCAAAGAAATTGGAAATTTATTGAACATCTCCCTTGGTAAGTTATTCCAATCCCTAACTCCCCTTCCTATAAATGAATATTTGCCCCAGTTTGTCCTCTTGAATTCCAACTTTATCTTCATATCGTGATCTTTCCTACTTTTATAAACGCCATTCAAACCTATTCGTCTACTAATGTCATTCCACGCCATCTCTCCGCTGACAGCTCGGAACATACCACTTAGTCGAGCAGCTCTTCTTCTTTCTCTCAATTCTTCCCAACACAAACATTGCAACATTTTTGTAACGCTACTCTTTTGTCGGAAATCACCCAGAACAAATCGAGCTGCTTTTCTTTGGATTTTTTCCAGTTCTTGAATCAGGTAATCCTGGTGAGGGTCCCATACACTGGAACCATACTCTAGTTGGGGTCTTACCAGAGACTTATATGCACTCTCCTTTACATCCTTACTACAACCCCTAAACACCCTCATAACCATGTGTAGAGATCGGTACCCTTTATTTACAATCCCATTTATGTGATTACCCCAGTGAAGATCTTTCCTTATATTAACACCTAGATACTTACAATGATCCCCAAAAGGAACTTTCACCCCATCAACGCAGTAATTAAAACTGAGAGGACTTTTCCTATTTGTGAAACTCACAACCTGACTTTTGGCCCCGTTTATCAACATACCATTGCCTGCTGTCCATCTCACAACATTTTCGAGGTCACGCTGCAGTTGCTCACAATCTTGTAACTTATTTATCACTCTATAGAGAATAACATCATCCGCAAAAAGCCTTACCTCCGATTCCACTCCTTTACTCATATGAAATGTCGTCTGGCTTTTAGTGCCGGGATATCCCAGGAAGGGTTGTTTACTCATATCATTTATATATATAAGAAAACATAAAGGTCCGATAACACTGCCCTGAGGAGCTCCCCTCTCAACTATTACAGGGTCAGACAAAGCTTCACCTACTCTAACTCTCTGAGATCTATTTTCTAGAAATATAGCAACCCATTCAGTCACTCTTTTGTCTAGTCCAATTGCACTCATTTTTGCCAGTAGTCTCCCATGATCCACCCTATCAAATGCTTTAGACATGTCAATCACGATACAGTCCATTTGACCTCCAGAATCCAAGATATCTGCTATATCTTGCTGGAATCCTACAAGTTGAGCTTCAGTGGAATAACCTTTCCTAAAACCGAATTGCCTTCTATCGAACCAGTTATTAATTTCACAAACATGTCTAATATAATCAGAAAGAATGCCTTCCCAAAGCTTACATACAATGCATGTCAAACTTACTGGCCTGTAATTTTCAGCTTTATGTCTATCACCCTTTCCTTTATACACAGGGGCTACTATAGCAACTCTCCATTCATCTGGTATAGCTCCTTCATCTCCACAGAGACCATGAACGTCCTTAAAGGTGTGGAAAGTAACAGGTTCATAAACCTGGTTACTCCAATGCCTGCCAATGTTACCCACCAGGAATAAGTGGACATGTTGCTAAACAAGATACCTGACTGGGAAAGTACCCATACCTTTCCAGGTGAACCGACCATGCTTCTGCCGTCCAGCTGAGGTGGTAGTGTGTGTTGTTTTAAGGAGCAAAACTTCATGATTATCAGTCCCCTTTAAGCATGTTTATGGTTAAGAAACTACAACTTTGATAAAAAAAAATATTGTAGAAAAGAACAGAAAATCACGGAAAATATGAATAAATAATGTTATTGGCTTTACGTCCCACTAACTACTTTCACACCGGGCGAGTTGGCCGTGCAGTTAGGAACGCGCAGCTGTGAGCTTGCATCCGGGAGATAGTGGGTTCGAACCCCACTGTCGGCAGCCCTGAAGATGGTTTTCCATGGTCACACCAGGCAAATTCTGGGGCTATACCTTAATTAAGGCCACGGCCACTTCCTTCCCACTCCATCGTCACCATAAGACCTATCTACGTCGATGTGACGTAAAACAAATTGTAAAAACTACTTTTACGGTTTTCGGAGACGCCGATGTGGCCGAATTTAGTTCCGCAGGAGTTCTTTTACGTGCCAGTAAATCTACTGACACGAGGCTGACGTATTTGAGCACATCCAGATACCATCGAGCTGAGTCAGGATCGAACCTGCTAAGTTGGGGTGAGAAGGCTAGCGCCTCAACCATCTGAGTCACTCAGCCCGGCGGGCAAAATAGGCCTATAATATATTCCTCACTGCACATTATATACCTAACTGTAGACCAAGCTCTAACAGGTTAATAAAGAAGACTAGACCGATCTGAGTACCTCGGATGGTAGAGCGCTGCCTTCCGGGCCCCAAGTTCACGGGTTCAATTCCAGTTCACTCCGGTGACACGGATCGAATAAACAGGGGTGCGGGAGAGGGAGGAGATTTTCCCTCTCGTCAAAGAATTTCCCCAGCTCGTGGAAGAAGAATTCCAACCATGCCAGGGGTATAAATTTTGCACTATTTTATGAATTATCACCATGCAAACATATTAATTTCATGGAATGAATCGCTTGCATGATGTTCTGCACTGCAGCAAGAAAAATATCATTTACACTAAAAACAAAAACAAAAAACAAAAAAAAAAGACTCCGAAATTGAATGCAAACAAAAACACTGGCACCTGTGATGTTTTATTAATGGACCACGTTTAAAATCTTTTCCGCCGAACACTGGTCATCATTCTGCAACAGACACTCCACATAGGAAATTGTCACATTGAAGCAAACTATGCCAGGATATTCGGCGGGTGCATTCTTTAGAATATTTCCTACCCTGATTCAAGAAAGTTTTTTTAAAATTCCCTACTATTCATTAATCCATTTCTCTTCAATTTTGTAGGAGGTTAAATATAAATTAGGCTACTATTTTGTGCTAACATTAACTTTCCCTCCCTCATCAAAACTCTTCATTCGAACCCCGTTCAGTGGTATTTGAACAGTGGCGTAACGTTAAGGCCTGCAAGGCCTTTGCAATGTAGACGGCCCGGGGCTTAAGGGGTCCACAGCCTTCCGCAGAAAAACAAAAACATAATTTTACCCGAATGGTACTCTGCACGGGAAAGGTGGCGTTTTTGTAGAAGGGGCCGAAAAAGATATTAGAGTAATTGCCTGGTGATTGCATCTGGCTGCAGTTATTGTTATCGTGTTGAGTCCAGCACAGCCGTCTCTCCTAACACAAGCGGCACGCTCTCTCAGAGAGACCCGCGCCAATTTATTATAAGAAAAACCAATGAAAATTGGTACCAAAATACTGTTTCTTCCGCAAAACGATCATTTTCGAAACTCAGACTTAACTACCTACGTATGATCCAAGACAGGTTCAGTGAACTCATCATCGAATGTGACATCCACTGAAGTCACTGAATACAATGTTATTGATTTTTACATCCCAGTAACTACTTTTACGGTTTTTGGAGAGGCCGCGGTGCCGAAATTTTGCGGAGTTCTGTTACGCGCAAGTAAATCTACCGACACGAGGCTGACTTATTCGAGCACCTTCAAATATTTCTGGACTGAGCCAGGATCGAGCCTACCAAGTTGGGCTCTACGTTCGAGCTGCTCAGTCCGGCCTGATGTCATTGAAAATCGCCAGTGCCTTTGTTTGCATCCCTGAAACCACGCCGCATGGTCCAGTTTCCTTGGATTCAAATGTGAGCAGGTACATTAAAGTTTTAAAATGATAAAAACGAAAGACAGAAACATTCACTATATTTATGTTTTATTTCAATCCCTACAAAAGATTTATTTTCAAAAGATTCCCGGCCAGGTCAGGGATTTCTACCTGGATCTGAGGGCTGGTTCGAGGTCCATTCAGCCTACGTGAATACAACTGAGGAGCTATCTGACGGTGAGATGGCGGCCCCGATCTTGAAAGCCAAGAATAACGGCCGAGAGGATCCGTCGTGCTGACCACACGACACCTCGTAATCTGCAGGCCTTCGGGCTGAGC
The DNA here is from genome assembly GCF_040414725.1 of Anabrus simplex. Lineage (NCBI taxonomy): Eukaryota > Metazoa > Arthropoda > Insecta > Orthoptera > Tettigoniidae > Anabrus > Anabrus simplex. Next base: position 142,895,311 of record NC_090265.1, read on the forward strand.
AGCGGTCGCTTGGTAGGCCATGACCCTTCGGGGCTGTTGCGCCATGGGGTTTGGTTTCTTATTGATAGGTTTTAGATCATTTCTTCGAGAGGGTCCAAATTTTTTTTTCCTACAGGCAGGTCCATTTTACCGCATATTCATTACGCCTCTGTATCTGAATGTGCTCAAATAAGCTGGCATCGTGTCGACAGATTTACCGACACGTAAAAGAACTCCTGTATGACAAAACTGTCTGTTCCTCGGCGTCTCCAAAAACCATAAAAGAAATTAGTGGGACGTAAAATAAGTGACATTATTATTAAAGAAGACTAGACACTAACAATGTGTAATTTACTTGTTCTTTCTTCCTCACTTTTCTGCGGAGAAGCTAAGGAGAGGTTGATCGTATTCACATTATATCCTTCAAGCTTCAGAAGGCTAAATGAACTGAGGAGCCACTTTCAGGAAATGAGATCGGTAGTGTTTTCCAGTACACTAGACTGACAAAATATGTCGAACGGAAAATAATATTTATAAGACGTTAGCCACGAGTATCGTACTTTATAAATACGGCACAGTACTGCATACGAAGATAGGAAAGGATAAGTTTTAACATTCAAAATAAACACTTCAACAAGCTTACTGTGCTTGAATTAATGAAGGATATTTCATAGACTCTAAAAAACAAAACAAAAAAGCAAAGGCTGAATCACAAAATAAGCTTATTCTCGCGACAAAAGATCTGTTGTGAAGAAATAGCTATTTGACATGTACAATGCCTATTCTCTCGGCGCCAAACCACACGTGACTACTAACACGTGATTTCAGTACAGTATAAAAAGAAAACTTACTAAATTTAGTAGGCCTACCTCGACGCTGACGTATAAGATTCCGTGGACACGCTTCAGGAGACCACGTTGCTAGCAAACTTTTCAACCCATGCAGCACGAGTAGTACAGTTGTTTCCACTTCAGCAGCTACAATCATACTAGAGCCTTTCACACCTGTGTCAACGAAGCCTGCTTCATCACACGGTCGAAGATAAATGGCACGCGACAGATGGAAATTTGCTATTACTGTTTGAAAATAATAAATTATATATTTATAACTTGTGTTTTGATGTCGCCTACTTGCTTCATTTAATACAGTGTTTACGAACCAACAACGGAACTCGTTCACCGCAAGAACTGATAGGAATACTCGCAGTCAACTTCAGATAAAAATAATCACCGAGCAGCGGGGAGTACGTGTATATAGTTCACCTGTTAAGTGTAAACCAGTGGTCAAGTTCCATAGCAGCAGAACATGTAGCGATTGAAACAGTGAAAACGTCAATTTCCCTCTGATGATGTAATAGTAATAACTTTCTACCGAGGATTGAGAGAACATGACACTTCTTCCTGCACGAGCAACAATAAAGGCAATTTTGTTGATTTCACCATGGCGGGTTGACTCTCAGGGGCATATCGCTGGGCAAAACTGAATTCTAACGGTAACAATATCAGGTTAACTTACGAAGTTTTCTCCAGAGAGAATACTATTGGTGTCTCAGGATGTTCGGTGAGATCTTGACAATGGTAATCCGCCTAACAGAAAATTATACATCCACGACCGTTGCTAATGATATATATGACAAATTCAATTTCGTAGTCTGGTGTGACCGGTTTCTTTCGCCAGATTCGTTTCTAATGAAGACCCTGCAATGTGCTGATCAATGTAACTAGACGTAAAACAGAAGCACATTTTACATTTTCAAAATGTAGACTGAAGATCAAGGTAGGCTATGTAAGTTAATTCATATTTTAGCAAATAGCATATAAAAAGGTAAACTCAATCTCTACAAATTGCAAGTTACAGTAGAATATGTAGCCATTAATTTGAATTAAATACCTGCCAACGTTCATCAAGACAGTAGTCGTTTGAGGGTCACGCCCTTTCTTATGTGCTGCCTTCACTGAGAGACAGAAGTATCTATTTTAAGATCGCGTGGTTTCATCAACTCCTAGTGACCGCTGAGTATATGACATATTTTGCAGTCAAGAGCACAGCCGGTTGTCACGGACCTGGAACTATTTATTAAGATATACAAGCGTATTTAAAACGAAATTAAGTAAACTTTTATACTCTTATACAAACAATACGGCACAGACCGTATTACAGATATTTGGAAATCTTCCGCAGTAAATTTAATGTCCATGGGGTTTCGAGTAGTTATCTGGCTCCATAGCCGAGTCGTCAACGTATGGTTTACAGCGCCTTGTGTTCGATTCCCGGCCTGGCTGGAGATTTAGCCACGTTTGGGTAATTCCTCTCACTCTGATTCTAGGTGTTTGCGATCGTTTTTATACACATCTTTATTTACATACAACACATTACCAGCCACCACAGAAAAATAAAAACATACATTCCTTCACACAGCGTTGGTGTCAAGAGGAGCATCCGGACGTAAACTCCACATTACAGTCAATCCTAGATAACTGCTGAATAGGCCAGGAAATAAAGGGTTTTGAGTGGTTGATATTCAGGCGGGAAGTTCTGAGCGTTTTCTTGGGCGGAGATTAAATTCAATACCGGTAACTTAAGAAAAATATCTTTACCGAGCTCGATAGCTGCAGTCGCTTAAGTGCGGCCAGTATCCAGTATTCGGAAGATAGTAGGTTCGAACCCCACTGTCGGCAGCCCTGCCCTGAAGATGGTTTTCAGTGGTTTCCCATTTTCACACCAGGCAATGCTAGGGCTGTACCTTAATTAAGGCCACGGCCGCTTCCTTCCCAGTCTTAGCATTTCCCTGTCCCCTCGTCGCCATAAGACCTATCTGTGTCGGGGCGACGTAAAGCCAATAGCAAAAATCTTCAAAAATAACCTCCATTTATCTGCAACGTCTGAACATCTTTCTAACAACAACTCGTAGTAAAATGAAGTTTGACTGGAAGTTAAAGTAGCCATCTACAGTAAATGAAGTGGTGTTTTGATCCTAACCAATGACATGCGAATAGCAGAGCAAGATGCCGACTCATTCAACTCATCCACGTACTCGCTCCAACGCCGAGACCAACGGTTTACTTTCTCTTTGTTACCGGTACTTCCTTTCTCCTCTTCTCTTGTGGATTAGGCGGAGAATGCAATAAAAAAAAAAGTATCTGATAATTGACTGAGGATTTGTTTTGGAAAATATTCCAATGTGTGTCAAACAGAAAAGAGCAAATCAGTAATTGTACGGCATTATACTATTTATATTACGGTACCGGTATACGTTTTATATAATCGTAAACACTTTTACAGTTTTCGGAGACGCCGAGGTACCGAAAATGTTATCTCATAGGAGTTATTTTACGTGATAGTAAATCTCTCCACACGAGGCTGGTCTATTTGAGCACCTTCAAACACAACAAAACTGAGCCGAGATCGAACCCACTAACTTGGGCTCAGAAAGTCAGCGTTCTACCGTCAGCATCAATCAGTCCGGCATGTAAACAGGATATTGTACAGTACCGGCAATACGTAGAGACACGTAGAGAGATAAAAATGAATGGTAGTAAAAATACATTGTATCGCTTCGGCTACTGTTTTGCAGACATTTTTGATTTCTCGATATTTAGGCTACCTGCATGTCAAATTGAATGGTTGCAACTATGACCAATATTATACAATGTTGTGAACCAAGGATTGGCAAACATATCAAGAACAAACAACTTTACTTTTGGAAATTACTGTAAATTTTTTAAAAATAGAACAGAATCGCCAAATAATTCTCTGTTCAACAAATTTTTCAGACTAAAGAAGGAAGAAGTTGACAGGCTGAATGTCTCATCAGTGTGATGGGTGCTACAGCAGGCTAAGTAAGACATTCCAACTAATCTCATCCATCTTTCTATGGATGAAAAAAAAACATATGCAAGGTGTTTATGTTGTCTCGGGCAAACACAACACCCTTCCTGTTCGCAACTTTTGACCCGTTCTGTTAACTGTTTTAAAGTAATTTTTCCAACAGGCTGTAATAGCCATTTAAATTAATTATCCAGTTGTTACGAAAGTTATTCAAGGGAAAGAAAGTATTTGAAATCCCACAAGTATAATTCGACCCCTATGGCGACCAGTGGCTTCGGTTGGATGAGTTTCCCTAGGTGGGGTGATGGTCCCCTCATTGTAGGAAATGACAATGGAACCCATGAAACAGCGCTTGGCCCCAGGTTAGGAGCGGCTGCAAAAGGAGTCTGTACTCCATGTTAGGAATGGCCTGATCACCTGCTGGCAATAGCTCTATAATACTTATGGAGACTCCATTGTAATAACAGCCTAAAACGGCACTCTAAAATCAGCCTCCAAAAAGGCTAGGCCATTCCCAAGCAGCGACATGCAGTTCTTATGCTGGGGAAACTGTGAGAAGTGGGCGACCAGTAGAGTTATGAAGGTAGCAATAATCGACCTCATGTCACGGACTGGGAAGTCAGAAGAGATTATTTCATGGAGGATGAGAATATAGCTATACATTGGAACCTCGATTCTCCATTTTTGGAGGGACCACGGAGAAAAAAAAAAAAAAACCGTACAACAAGGGAAAACGGAAAATCCGGGAACGAATGAACCATCAACAATTTGACTAAACATCACAACAATGAAATATGTATACCGGTACTTATAATCTAACAAACACCCCTAAACCTAACCAAACTACAGCCCCAATGGGTCTTCCGCCTACCAAACGACCGCTGCTCGGTCCGAAGGCCTGCAGATTACGAGGTAACGCATGGTCAGTGTGACGAATACTCTCGGCCGTTCTTCCTGGCTCTCTAGACCGGAGTCGCCATCTCACCATTAAAAAGCTCCTCAATTACAGGTAATCGTAGAATGAGTGAACCTGGAACCAGCCCTCGTATCCAGGTAAAAATGCCTGACCTGGCTGGGAATCGAACCTGGGCCCTCCGGGTGATAGGCAGGCAAGTTAGACCGCGGGGCGGGCTTTAAACATTACTTACCGGCACGCCACTTTAAAATCTCGAAACTTTATATTCAGTTTTACCGGGGGAACTTCGACAGTTTCCTCTGAAAACTTCTTTCAGTTCAACAACTCTGATCTTCGAAAAGTCTAATTCCCGTAACGCCAAGTCAAACAACAATCGACTACAGTAGGCTACGGTAGTTTTCACTTCTCTAATCTAATAAAATAAAGCACATTAGATACAAAAGCACGGCGAAATCCCCTTTTTAAAATCTTTCATTGTAATTTGGTCACCGGTACACCGTTCGTTGTCAGTTTATAGAATTCTTGTACCGCGTAAATTAGGCCTACATTGACTTTTAAAGGTTTCGAATATAAGTTTCGATTCTCAAGTTTTCGAATGCATTATATTGAATTCTGCCCGCCAATAATCACAATCATTTTGGAAAGAGAAAAGATATCATTAACACTTCCGAAATTACGGTTATTTGCGACCTTGAGCTCAGATGGAAAGCGCGCTCGCTGTACAAGTCGGTACGAGAGCGAAATGACAGTTTTTAAATGTAACGCGCGCAAATAAAACGACTGCGGTTTTTATAACATTTTAACACAAAAACGTGAAATTCTCAGTCTTATATTAGGACGAAAACAGTAATAGGCAATCCCAAAACCTCCCATGGCTTTGTGTATGTAAGGTGTAACATCTGTTCTGGTCTCGATAACATTATCGTATACGATAATATTAAAATACTAAATTTGTGTGTTTCGATTTCTGCCTTACAGCCCAGTGACTATACAGTGCCCTGAGGGAAGTGCCGAAAACCTGTTCGACGACATACTCGAAATAAATAAATAAATAAATAAATAAATAAATAAATAAATAAATAAATAAATAAATAAATAAATAAATAAATAAATAAATAAATAAATAAATAAATAAACATCTAACCCTGGACATAATGTAGACGCTTTGCAAGTACGAACATTTGACGAAACTCGTTCCGTCTTCAAGTAGAGCTGTCGAAATGCGCCCTGTCTCCTTCCAATTGTTGTGGACACACTCTCCTTTATGCTTTCCGAGGATTCTCTCAACAATACCCCGAATGCGATGCTTTATGCAAGTTCACCGTAGATCGCTTTTCCAGTACAGTACTTCCTCAAATTACCGCAATGACGGGACGTTAACACCACGGTTCGTAAGTATGCCCAAATACAGTAGAGACAATACACGACACTGAGCGAGATATCGAGGGACAGCTATTGGAACTCACTCTAGCGGATAGACCTGAACGGTACTGATTCTGTCATAAGAGCACGTGCATTTTTGTGTGAAGTTTTTGGTATTATTTATGCGTTCTCAGTGACTTGACATAATTAAATAGTAGCGTGTGTCATTCCTTGATATCTCCTCTCAACATGAGGGGAAAGGTATGTGCTGTGTTTGGCTGCAGTAATTACGAAGTAGAGAAAAATGCGCGGTCGTTCTTCAGGTTCCCTCGTGACAAGAACATGTAAGTAATATTGTGTTTGCATATATATTCTTCCAGTGACAGAGATTTTTATAGTACTTCATAATCTTCTGACCTGCTCGACCCATGTTTTAACGGGCTTAAAATATAATACGCATATTTTATTGTATAGTGCAGCAGTTAACCTTCAATACCGATGTGTTGTTGTAGGTGTGATCTGTGGGTTTTGAAATGTCACAGAAGCGATTTGGATAAAGTGTACAAGAAAGAAGGGATATTACGCTTATATAAGAATTATAAGATCTGTTCAGATCATTTCCAGGCCAGCGACTTTAAAAATCCTCGACTATACAGCCAAGGGTGTGTTACATTTTTACTCTAATTGTACGTAAATATTCCTTAAAGCATCACTATCGACAACATTTTCAAACTTTTCTTTCTTTTGTCCCTCTTCTCAGATTAAAGCCGGGATTTTATAGATTTTCTTTCTGTTAGTAGGCTTCATGTTAAGAGGAAAATTGTCCAGCTATTAAATGTTAATTCATTGCATCATGTGTGTAAGGAATGTGCCGATATTTTTATTGACAAATGTCGTAATGTGATGATACAATGTTTTTAAATGAGGAAAAAGACAAATCCAACCGTAAGATTTCAGGCAGTTATGCTAAAGCTAAAAAAAAGTAATGCATAAATGAAAGATCAAGCCATTTCACAGCAGTCCATTTCACACCTTGTTTATATGTCTAATTTCAGTCTTTAAATAATAACCTTTTAAATAATTCTTCATTCATTTATCCAGAATTGCTTTAGCAACTTCAAAGTTAATATCTCAATACCACTTTCTTTCTAGACGTAATTTATTTATCCATTTCCGTATATACATTTCCATTGATATTTGAATTTAGCGCGATTTGTTCAGGTCAAGTCACTAGGAGCGCCACCGTCGAATTGTCTCCCATTTTAGCAAGGCGAAATCCGTAAGTGTCGTGTATTCTCTCTACTGTATTTGGTATGCCGTAGCCGTCCTTTCGTGAGATACAGCGTCTTGAAAAACGTGTGATCGAGGATTTAGCATTGATGGGACTGAAATTTCTGGACGGTTGATCCGGGAAATCGTTTCTTCGAGGAACGGATAATGCGGGATTTTTACAACGTGTTTTAATTAAGATGTTCAAGGGACCACGTAATATGAACGAATAATACGGGAAAACGTAGTTTCCGGGAACGTATAATCGAGGTTCTAGTGTAATGGGATTGAGTGAGGTTAAGTGGAGAGGAAAAGGAAAGAAAAATGTTGTGAAAGTAAGACTCTTGTTCTGGATGTAAGCATCAAAGAACTACATTTTCATTTAGATGAAGTGGCTGTTCAATATTTTCTGACAAATCTATCTTTGAGAATTATCGTAAATTCTATACTGTTCTTTTCTTTTACCACCAGTATTCATTTTTATCTACTTCTCTCTTCCCCTTTCCAGGGTTTATACAGCTTTTTTCTTGTTCTAGACTTCCCACATGAAGACCAAAGAGCTGTCAAGGTGGCCCTTCAATGGGAATATTGAAACTCACCCTCCTTATGAAGCTGGGAAGCAGAATTTATTTATTTATTTATTTTTTGAGACTGAGAAGACATGGATGTAGAAGAGCTAGGATCAATGAGGAAGGAGCCTATCTATATGGAGATGTGGAGATTATCATCGTCATTTTGTGTTTCCATGTTTATCCTTATTTGTTAAGAAGGAAGCTATACTTTCCAGTGACGTCTTGGTAAAAATGTAACAATTTTTTTTCAGTCTGTTAAACACACAAAAATTTCAATATAAATTATAACACTATAAACATACCTGTAAAAAAGTACACACTAAAGTGTAGAAAACATTATGAAATACATTAAAGTGTATTTTTTTACAGGTGTGTTTATAGTGTTATAATTTATATTGAAATTCTTGTGTGTTTGAAAGACTGAAACATTTTTTATGTTACATTTTACTAAGTCAACACTGAAAAGAATGTTTATCCTTATTTCCTCTTTGTGTTGCTCCCTCTGTCATTGTATTTACCATATTATATGCTCCCCTTCATGTTCCTATCTATCTATATATATATATATATATATAAAATAAGAGTTTTGTCTGTACATTGCTCAGAATTTGAAAAGAATGGTATTTCTGTATTGATTCTGTCCACAGTAACAAGGAAATGAACTTTTTACTTTTCCGTAATTTCTGTCTGTCTGTCTGTCTGAATGTATGTACACGCATCACTAGAAAACGGCTTAATATAATTTGATGAAAATCGGTATGGAAAGTCGGGGAATAAGTCGCTACAATCTAGGTCATAAATAACTTTATTCAAGCTGATGGAAATGGTAGTTTAGGGGAAGGCGTAAACTTTAATTCTTAAATATTTACGTCATTAGTGGTCCTATCTCATTAAAAACTGGTATACAAAGTCCAAGAATGAGCCACAACAATCTAGGCTATAAATAATTTTATTTACGCTGAATGAAATAGTAGTTTAGGGGAAGGCCTAAAATTTAATTCTCAAATATTTATATTATTAGTGGTTGTATCGATAAACACTACATAACCAAAGTTATATAGAATTAAATTTCCGACCATTTATGTCTTATACATTTTTACCGTACCGGCTGTGATAACACATATATTCATGAATTTGTATTTTTGTTGCCAAGTCCATATCGACGCCGAGCCATGAGAAAATGGGTTAATAGAATTTAATTAAAATCGGCATACAGAGTCGAGGAATAAGAAATTACAATCTAAGCTATAAACAATTACATTCACCCTGGATGAAATTGTAGTTTAGGGGAAGCGCCTAAAATTTAATTTTTAAATACTTATGTTTTTGATCCTATCGAAAAGTACTACATAACAAAAGTTACAGAGAATACAATTTCAGATCATTTATGTTTTATTCAGTTTTACCATACCGTCTATGATGAGTGATATTTCAAAGTCGGAAGAAAATTAAATGTCAAGGCCTACAATATCGAAAGCGCATAACATTGATCAACAATAACATTACATTGACCATTGTTTGTTGTGATGTTATTTGTCTCTTATGTTGCCCCTTAACTCCAATAGATGGGATTACTGCTGCCTACCGAGTGTAATAGCCTGACTGATTATTAGCGGGAAATAGCCGGGGTGTTAGAAAACTTTCTTCTTTAGCATGCCATTCCTCTGGTTCATACATTTTCTTTTTTTCTTGTTATTTGCTTTACGTTGCACCGACACAGGTATGTCTTATGGCTACGATGGGATAGGAAAGGCCTAGGAATTGGAAGGAAGTGGCCGTGGCATTAATTAAGGTACAGCCCCGGCATTTTCCTGGAGTGAAAATGGGAAACCATGAAAAACCATCTTCAGGGCTGCCGACAGTGGGATTCGAACCTACTATCTCCTGATTACTGGATACTGGCTGCATTTAAGCGACTGCAGCTATCGAGCTCGGTTATACATTTTCTGATACAGCAAGTACGTAACACACTGGTTCTTCATAGCATTCCAGTTATTCGATCCCTAATATGACGTGTTGTTTTGAATTAGCAGTGTGCATACTTAAGGCAGAGGCTGACTTAGCAGTAGTAATAGTAGTAGTATGGCCTGGTCTAGAATAACAATTTAGGCCTATTCCAAATTATAGCACCACAATTCACTAAATAATTCAAAATTCAACCCTGAAAAGAGCCATTTCTTAAGAAAAGCTTCTTCCTCTTCACTTTTATTAAATTCTGCATTGATTTTATTCCAAATTATCAGTGGCTTGGAGGAAAAATTTGCCTCCAAGTCAGATAGATTTTTCCGCCGGCAGTGTAGTGAATTGATATTTTCCGACTCATTGGGTACTCCTAGGAGACAGATTAGTAAAAGGGCATAGTTTTTTGCCCTGGAAGTCGCCTCTATTTGACCCTCTTCCCGCCGAAAAAGGACGAATAGTGTTCACCAATCACGGCTGTCTGAGGCTTGGTCATTCCAGCTCTGGAATTTTGGACTGTTATATCGGCAGTGTAGTCCTGTTCGTTAAAAGTGAGAAAGTGCGTGGTGTTTCATTTGATCAAGTGCTTCATATGAAAGCATTGCTTTTAATGGCTCCATTCCTGCTGACGTCATTGTAATGTATGTTTATTTCAGTAGGGAAAACCAATAAGACAGTCTTTCTGATAATGTAAAAAGGCAGGTGGAGAGTGATTGTCTACCATTATCATGAAAACTCCCCAACCTGATTGTGACTGATGGTATGTAAGCGGGTCTACCATTACAGTGAAAATTCCCTAACTCAGTCTTCATATGAGAAAAGATGTTTGGTGACTTCCCTGTCGCATTTCTAGGGTAACGTTACAAAGCTATGCAGTTTAATACAATCTTGCTCACAACGTGTACACTAGAATTCTGTATACAATGTAGAATTCCGTAGCGAAGCACGGGTATATCAGCTAGTCTTTCTATAAATGACTTAAATGACTTTCCATTACTTAAATTCTGTACTCTGTGACAGAATACATTCTTATGTTGTATCCTCCACTCATCATCATCATTTCTCATTATTCAGCTGTAACCGGGTAGGGGCAAATATGGTTCCTCTCCACTTTCTTCGGTCTTTCCTCCACTCCTCCTCCAGCACTATGTCCTAGTCCAGGTTTCTTTCTCTATTACTGCATTGGATTGTGCCCTTCCATCTCAATCGTGGTCGTTCGCAACCTCTCCTTCCTTGCATTTGCATTTCCATCACCTTTTCTCTATTCTATCATTCATTTTCTTCACTCCAATTTCTTCCTGGATTTTCTTACTCCTTATTTTGTCTCTTCTACTCTTCTGTATCATACTCCTCAAGAACTTCATTTTGGCTGCCTGTATTCGACTCTCGTCCTTCTTTGTCACTGTCCACATTTCTGCTCCGTAAGTTGTTATGGGTATGTAATACATCTTGTACATAGTTTTCTTTGCTTCCATTGGCAGATATTTGTCCCATAATTCTTACACTATGATAGAAACAGCTTCCAGCTTGAATCCTCTTACTAATTTCAGCATCCAATCGAGCATTCTCCATTAATTCACTCCCCAGGTATTTTAACATCTCCACTACTTCCAGGAGCTTGTCTGCAAGTCTAATCTGACCTTTCCCTTCTTTCTCCCCTCTAGTCATAACAAGAGTTTTACTCTTTTCTACACTTATTTTCAATCCACATTCTTTGATCTTCCCCATTCACCACATCCAACTGTTCTTGAATATTCATGTCCTCTTCTCCCCAAATCACAATATCATCTGCAAATAACAACATGTTCATTTCTCTTCCTCCATATGCTACTGTTGCTGTTCTCATGATGTCATCTATTATTATTGCAAATAAGATTGGCGATAGAACACTTCCCTGTCTCAGCCCACTAGTGATTTTGAACCAACTTGTCCTGGCAATTTGTGTTTGCACGCAACTACAACATTCCTTGTACATTGCCATTATCATTTTTATTAATCCCTGTCCAATTCCTTTTTGCACCAGACTGTCCCAAACTTTAGTCTTGAGGACATTGTCATATGCCTTTTCAATGTCAATGAATGTCATCACCATATCATTCCCATACTCCCATTGCTTTTCCATTAGTTGCCTCATAATTAAAATGGGCTCTATTGTTGACATTCCACTTCTGAAACCAAAATGATTTTTCTGTATTGGATTTTCAACCCTCAACCTTATTCCACTTTCCAGTATCCTCTCCATTATCTTAGCAACATAGGATATCAGAGTAATTCCCCTGTAGTTCTGCAATACTTTCCTATCACCTTTCTTGAAAATTGGGATGATTATTCCTTTTAGCAAATCCTCAGGGAGCTCCTTATTCTCCCAGACAATCCTGAGAACTGGATATGTCCACTGCAGGCCTACAGTTCCAGCTGCCATTATCATCTCGATTGAAATTTCATATATTCCAACTCTTTTGCCATTCTTCATCTTTCTTACTGCCATTTCAATTTCATTCATTGTATCTTATTTATCCATTTCTTCATCAACTAATTGCCTTTCCTGATGGTCCATTGAACGATTGTCATTAGTTCTCATGTTCAGCAACTTCTGAAAATACTATCTCCACCTATTTCTTATTTCTTCTGGCTTTGTTAATATTATGCCACCTTCATCCTTCACAAATCTAATGTTTACTTGATCTCTCTTTTTGTTTCTTAAGTGTATCCTCCACTATCCTTTTATAAAGGATGGTCTTGAGATATGGAAATGATTGTGAATGCTTTGATGAACAAAGTGTTGTTCTTCAGTGCATAAAATTTGTTCCATATCTACCTATGAAATTCCTCAATAATACTCTCCAGATCACTCACCAAACATCAAAAAAATTCAGGCTATTTATCAAATTTCATTTTTCAGCAAGCACAATTATCGGTTTTGATTACCTAACAAAAAAGATATTCATCGATCTTCAACAAGGGGAATAACAAATCAACATTTAAAAAAAAACCCCTCAACATTTGGTTATTTTGCTTTAAAATGCAAAATTATAATAAAATTACTGTTTATTAACAGTACAAGTACAGGACTTGAAATACAAATTTGATGGTACCAACTTAAACTCCTCACAAGAGTAATGTTGAGAAATAACAAAAGTGAATAATTACCACAAAGATCATTCTTATAAAGAATGATGATCATAAAGGTTAAAATAAATCACATTAAATATACTGTACTTTCAATGTAAGTAAAATATAAAGTGTAAACTCACCACTTTGTCATCAAAGAAACCATGATCATCCGTTCTTTGTTGTCCCAGTAACCGATCAGTTTCCAGGTCAGTGTCAGCTTCTTCTGTAAACACACATTTTGCCATAGCTTCACAGGCAGCAAATCCAGCATTAACAAAATAAATGTGAACCTCTCAAGCACTGATCATGGCAGTGGGAAATAGTTACTCCACCTATCCAGAGAGAGGAAGGATTCAGGTACACATTCCAAGGATGATCATATTTTTAGCTAATTCACTTTAGATAAATAACGTTCAGTATTGGACAGTGATCGGTTGCCATTCAAACAGGCCAGGCAAAAAGCTACAAACTGTTAAGAGAAACCTGTCTTTGTAAACTTGTTGTCTGTACAATATTTATAAAATAGTCTTTCTGTCTGTATCTTTTGAATATCACCCGGATAGGGCAAATAACAGCCAATGTTGAGTTCAATTTAATCTCTTACAGCGTGATGAGAAAACAACTGGGTGAATTTCATAACATTTGCCGTTAATGGTAAGGTGGGTTAAGATGTTAGCAATTCATTTAATGATTTGCATAAATCCATTCACCTTGAATGACAAGGCAGGCTCGTTGTATCTTCAATGGCCTTCAACTCAGACGACAAGTCTCGCCCGCCAAGCACAAGCTGTTGTATTTCTGCTCATAGTTTGGCTATTCCTGCAATTATCTTCAATGTTTAAGTTTCTATGAATAGGTAAAGAATGCTTTTTACTGTCTGTACTGTCATCGTTTACTTTTAGTCTTAGATTTATCAATAACATTCCCTTAGTTTGCATGTCTTTCAGTTCACTATGGCTTGGGGTTGTGAAAATGACTGCATTGGGAGTCTGCTTTGAAGTGTTTTAGGTAGTGGATTACAGGTAAATGAATGTGATAATAAACAGAGTGTGAGTGATAATAATTTAAGTGAGGCTGACAGCTCATCGTTCAAAAGTGGTAACAAGATTACAATTGATTCAGCACAACCACAATGAAACTCTGTGAGAAAGGATGAAAGATATGAGTTTCAGGGGTAAACAATCTGATTGTTCAATGATTGATTGATTGATTGATTGATTGATTGATTGATTGATTCATTGATTGATTGATACATTCATTCATTCATGCATTTATTTTTGTTAACAGAAAACACTGAGATATCTGAAATGCTTTAGAATAAGTATGAGGATTTTCCTCTGCCATACCTTTCAGTATTTTTAGATCATAAGTGGATCCTCTCTTTTCGGTTACTGCATGCAAAACAAATTATTGTACTAGAAAATAGTTTTCAAACCCCAATAGCAAAGCAAAAATGGGTAGATGGTGGTAGGTGTTCAGTAGTAAAAAGGATGAGATGGCTTTTCTCACTGTCTTCATTCTAATGTCACATGTTTGAAAGTGTACAATTAAATTTTACTCTCTCAAAGGTAAGTGTCTCTTCATATCGCAGCATGGTTTTATTTATCACTCCAAATCCTCATTTTGAAGTGTTATTCACTGCTGAGTAAAAATCCTCTGCATGCTATATTTAAAAAGAGAGCATAAATATATTTCTACTATGTGATGATCTGTGATCCCAAAGGGATGTGGGTTCAATTCGCCATTAGGAAGTCGAAAAATTTAAGTAATAAGATACCCACATCTGGAGGTGCACATGGCCCTGAGGTTCACTCACCCTTCATAAAAAATGAGTACCAGGTTAATTCCTGGGAGCAAAAGCAACCGGGTGTAAAGCTAACCACTCTACCCCAACAAGTACTGAGGTTACGGATAGTGGAAGCCTGTACCTTCCACCCCTCCCAGGGCTTTCCTGGCCTGTACGGAGATGACTTTGCTCCTTTTTAATTTATTTTATGATTTGTGATAAGTTTGGTTTTGATGTGCGCCATAGTGTAGTGCAGAGTTATAAACTTAGTGGGCCACGAGATTTAAGTCCAATTTCTGAGTAAACTTGGTGGCCTATTAAATACGAGGTGAATGAGTTAAAGGGAAGGAATGAAGTTCTGAACTCAAACAAGAAAAAAAAAGAAAAGGTTGCTAATATCTCCTATAATATTAGAAGCTTTTTTCCCTACTTGTTTTACATCACACCAACTTGGAGAGTTCTTATTGTGATGATGGGATAGAACAGCCCCAGCTAATATTAGTATAATGAAATGAAATATCTTACTAAGGTTACAGTACATGTTATTTTCCCATCACCTATCTACGGTACCTTTCTTTATTCAAAAGATAATGAAGTGACATATCTTAGAATTTGCAAAACATACTGGGAAGGGGAGGGAAGAGTAGAGATTGGCAGATGTACCTTGATGGTAGCCCAACTGTACAGTTGCAAACTTGGTGGGGGTTTTCTTACTGAACCGACTCAAAGTGTTCACAAGCCTGCTTGTTTTGACTAATACTGCTTGTAACAACTGCACCATTATTTTGCTGAGAAGAGCATGGAAGAGCATGGAAGTTTGCCACCATCTGTTCACAGTTCAGTTGTACTTATAACCAATTGTAACCTGTACTACGAACTAAGTTCAATCAAGTTATTCCTTCCGATAACATTAGTCAACAAATTTCAATTTTTTGTCTGTCACATGCACAAAAAGCAGTCATTTTAACTAAATCGAATCTCCTCAATATGAAAATGGCAGTAAAATCTTTGTAACATGTAATGTTTGCGTGTGATAGGATTGAGCTGGATTCTGGCAAAAGGGACAAAATATTTAATTATGTTAGCATACAATTCTAATCTTGCCATTAATAAACAAGCTATTCATTCTGGTCATAAAATGTCTTTATTTTCAATTTATTAAATATAATTCTTTATTCAGTTTTAATTTTTTCAACTGACTTAATCTCATTAAGAAACTTGAAAACAGAGTCCATGACAAAGTCCAGTAACATCAGAATTAAACGTGAATAGTACCTGTAATGGTAGCACTCTGAAATATGGAGCTATAATAAAATATATCACAATTACACAGTAGCGAGCGAGTTGGCCATGCAGTTAGGGGAACACAGCTGTGAGCTTGCATTCAGGAGATAGTGGGTTCAAACCCCATTGTCGGCAGCTCTGAAGATGGTTTTCTGTGGTTTCCCATTTTAACATCAGGCAAATGTTGGGACTGCACCTTAATTAAGGCCACAGCCGCTTTCTTCCCAATCCTAGCCCTTTCCTATCCCATCGTCGCCATAAGACCTATCTGTGACGGTGTGACGTAAAGCAACTTAAAAAAAAAAATTATAACAGTTATTTTAATGCTTACACTTTTACTTCCTTTTGCAGCATCCGTCACTTTCTCTAACGAAAAAACAACAGTAGTCGCACATCATGTGGGGATCCCATCTTCCTTGGTACCTTTGCTATATCTGCTGAATCTTCTGGTGGAATTTCTCTCCGTGTTCTCCTAAGTCCTCGGGGGAAAATTCCAGGTGTGAATGAAGAACATGAATTTTTAGAGACATCCTACATCCTAGATTTTGGTAACTGTCAGCGAGTTCCTGAACTATCTGTCAGTAAGTTTCTGCTTTATTATTTCCCAGGAATCCGCTTACTGCTTCACGAAACCCCTTCCAAGTCACTAGTTCCTTAGCATTTAACTTTCTTTTGAAATTCTTATCTTGCAAAAGCTTCTGAATTTGGGGGCCAACGAATATCCCTTCTTTTATTTTTGCATCGCTGAGTTTTGGCAACTAGCTTCTGAGGTAGAAAAAGGCTTCTCCATTCTTATCCATAACTTTAACTAATTTCTTCATTAGGCCTAATTTTATATGCAGTGGAGGTAGCAACACTTTGGTTGGTTTTACTAATGGAACATACTTGACATTGTGTTGTCTTGGCATACTGTACGAGTTTCCCTTAGAGGCAACTCTTTTAGTGTCCCCTACTGCCCCACAAGCAAAGAAATCAACAATACTTTGTCAATCTCCCTTATAGTCCTAATAAAATGGCAATGACCTTTAAATCTTCACATATTTGCCAGCCTGTACTTGGTATAATTAATCATATCTAACAGAACTATCATACATTTGTATGTTTCTTTCATTTCCACTGAATGAGCCACTGGTATTGATGGTTTAGTATTTCAGTTGTGGAGCAACACAGCTTTGAGACTTAGCTTAGAAGAGTCAATAAACAACCTCCATTCTTCTGGGATGTGTTGAAATCCTACCCCATTCATTAAACCATCTATACCTTTACATGCACAAAGGGAATTGTTCATAGCATAGTAACTGGAAAACTGTTTACGCATCTTCCTAAAAAATGAAATTCTGGTGTTGGACACAAGTAAATTTCATTATTGCAGTCGCGATCCCAGCACCTTAGCCTGCTGTTTTGTGAGATTCGTGTTGCTCACTAAGTTATTTAATCTGGACTAACTGACCAGGAGGGATTCATTTTCAGGTCCTGGTTGTAATCTGGCAGTAGCGGCTCGCTCTAAAGGGCAGAGGGGCACGTGCCTCCAGCTAAGTAACTGTTAATGCATGTTTTTACAAGTACTGGCAATGTGAATGATGATACATTCAGTTTCAACATTAGGCGTCGCATGCAGCTAGTCCATCAATGTTTTCATCAGACACGTACTTGGCTTCCTCCGGTGGGCTGTTCGCTGGCCGGTCATACTGGCCGTGCCCTTAGCTATTGACTCTTTCTTAGGTAAGTACTGGCAATGTGAATGATGATACATTCAGTTTCAATATTAGGCGTCGCATGCAGCTAGTCCATCAATGTTTTCATCAGACACGTACTTGGCTTCCTCCGGCAGGCTGTTCGCTGGCCGGTCATATTGGCTGTGCCCTTAGCTATTGACTCTTTCTTAGGTAATTTACTTTTGCACATGCATAGAACTAACTACTTTTTGACATGCAGTGAATGGGAGATGGGTTATTGCCAAAGCCAGCCTGCTACGATTCCGAAAATACACAAAGGCTTATTGCGCTGAGCAGAACATCCAGTTTCAAATTCGTGTTCCAAGTCTGTCATCTGCGGTCTGATAAACGAGCTATACTGGCTAATGAAATTTGTCAGTATCCTATCTCGTAATATTTAGTGTTGTGTCATTAAAAGTAAATATTGCATAAAATCAGCTTCATGGTCCGTATTGCACTTACACAGATTCACAACAAAGTATTTTTTATTTTCCACCTTGTCGATACACTAAATTGCTTAAGGCAACTTATTGGTTAAAAGTGGTACATGTTTTTTATATTATAAACATTTTCAGCCACATAACACTGTTTAGATGAAAAATTGACAGTATTGTCAATCTTCTTATGTTAATTTTAAGGACACTTCCTCTAAAGCATTGATACTTTGTCATTATATGAATTTTTCATCTAAACAGTGTTATGTGGCTGAAGATGTTTATAATATACGAAACATGTACCACTTTTAACCAATAAGTTGCCTTAAGCAATTTAGTGTATCGACAAAGTGGAAAATAAAAAATACTTAGTTGTGAAAAAGTACATATGTCGTGTGTTGTGCGTGGATATACAGAATCCTTATGAAGAGTCACATAAGGTATGATTAACCTATAAGCTACCTACAATGATTCTTTGAGTACAGTAATATTTTAAGTAGGCCTTTTTTTCCGACTGTCCCTAACAAAAATGACGGAGATAAAGACACTATGTCGACCAACACCTTATTTACAACTAGAATAAATCGGACAATATAAAGGACGCGAATATCAACGTAGATTCCAACCAGGGGTGTATACAGAATATGAGTGGTTGTGATTCAAGGAATGCGTTTTTATGTTTTCCATGAATGTTATTCGGACATGACCTGACGTGGACTAAAACCGGAGTAACTGATCTCA
This sequence comes from Anabrus simplex, assembly GCF_040414725.1. Classification (NCBI taxonomy): domain Eukaryota; kingdom Metazoa; phylum Arthropoda; class Insecta; order Orthoptera; family Tettigoniidae; genus Anabrus; species Anabrus simplex. Next base: position 142,914,270 of record NC_090265.1, read on the forward strand.
AACACTTGAAAGAAAAAATTAAATAGCACGAAAGTTGCTTCCAACATATCAATTCATGCATGGAATTAGCTGTGCAAGGGAAAGTGACTCAACTGGATTCTGCTTATCGCCAATCCATTAACAAACACAATGATCAGGTTAGGAAAAATAGGCACATATTACGCAGAATTATTCAGTGCATAAAATTCTGTGGCGTTTTTGAAGTGGCACCCCGTGGCCATGACGAGACAGAAAATTCTTTAAGTCCTGGAATTTTCAAAGGTATAATTGATTTTACAGGTGAAATAGATGTTGCTATTAAAGAACACGTGGCCAAAACTTCTGTATTTAAAGGTAGGCTACGTCGAAGATCATTCAGAACAAGTTTCTCGACTGTATGATGAATGTGAGTAGGGAACACATTTGTTCAGAAATTGGGGAATCCCAATTCATTGCAACGGAAGCAGATGAAACAACGGATGTTTCAAACAAAAAATGCCAATTGGTACTTGTTTTTCGATATGCACTAGAGGGTCACATCCATGAAAGGTTTTTATGGGTTCATGAATCCAACCGACAAGACAGTGGATGGATTGACTCAATGTCTGTTAGAGCAAATTAATCCCATATTAACAAACTTATTTGTCAGAGTTATGACGGAGCCTGCGTAATGAGCAGAAGGACGGTGTGGAGGGGAGTGCAGGCGAAACTGAAAGTACAGTACCCTAATGCACATTTCATTCTTTGCTATGGACACCAACTAAATTTGACAATGCAGAAGGCTTGCTCATACAATCCCCAAGTCAAACGATTTTTCTGTAACTGGTCCGGAATCCGAACATGTTTTTTCCAACTCGTTTCACAGAAGTGACTTTTTGAATGAAATAATGAAGACTAGACTCCCTTGGACAATCACTACTCGCAGGAACTACAACATTCATATGGTGAATGTAGTTTACAAGAATAGAAAGAAACTGATTGAGTGCTTTCGTAGAATAGAAGAAGATAAAACATCTATTAGCGTAAATGAAGTCAGTGGACTGTGCCATGCTATTGAGGATACCATATTAATGTTCTGGTTGTCTGTTTTTCAGAAATTAATGCCGCTGATTGACATACTATACAATCAGCTACAAAACCGCGAAAGAGATTCAGTCCAAATAAAAAATTTAAATAAAGGTATCCGGGAGATAGCGGGTTCGAATCCCACTGTCGGCAGCCCTGAAGATGGTTTTCCGCGGTTTCCCATTTTCACACGAGGCAAATGCTGGGGCTGTACCTTAATTAAGGCCATGGCTGCTTTCTTCCAACTCCTAGGCCTTTCCTATCCCAACGTCGCCATGAGACTTATCTGTGTCGGTGTGACGTAAAACCACGAAAAAAAAGGAGTTTTTTCTGACTTTGCAAAGTGTGTAACACAACAATGTGTAGAAATAGATACAATTGCATGTGATCTCACGGACTGCAATAATTCCGATAAAAGATGTACAGCAAGTGACACAAGGACCATTGCAGCGAAAGAAGTGACGTTGTAATGAAGCAGGTGCATGATAGGTACTGGGTATATACAAGCTGCAATACTACTGTACTCCGATTCATTCGACAAATTCTCTATAAAATTTCTAGAAAATATAAATTCTACTGTGTTACATTATCCAATGTTGAAGAAAGAAAGGATAAAGACAGAATAATTAGAAGTGACTTATAAACGAACAGATTTCAGGCAAGTCAAAGGAGCTCTACCACTCCTGGCTTTTATTTTAGAAAATAATCTCAAATCAACATTCAAAGAAATGCTATTTAAAGCTTCTCAAGACAACTGTGTCCACAACCGGAGCAGAATGCTGTGTTTTGACATTGGCTTGTATTAAGACATTTCTACGCAACACAATGACCGAAGAACGACTTTCTGCTCTGGCTCTCATTTACGATATGCCTGATTTTGACAATCAAGTCATTTCTAAGTTTGTGGGTTTACGGCATAAAAGAATAGAATTTGTGTTTAAATAAAGGAATAATACTGCCATCATCGAACAAGGTCCTATCGTATTCTTCATTTGTATGGCTGGGGCTAGTAGACTGTACTTCATTTGTCCCGTAGACTCAGTAGTAGGCCTATCAGTTGTCGGTTTCAACATTCATAGCCTAAAAGTTAAAGAAACAATTGCATTCAACAGCACTTTTTCAAAGCACTTCATGTCATATAATGTTAACTTGTGAAAGATCTCTGGTGGCACATTCGGTGTTAACTTGACAAAATTTAAAAAATCAGCAATGGCACATCTGGCAGCCTAAATGGTGTCAAATCAATGTAGGCTATGTGTATGACAACTCAGGTCATACAGTGGTGGTGGTAGTGGTTGCTTCTGTTGTTGTTTTTTCTGGTTCCATGGCTAAATGGTTAGCTGGTTAATGTGCTGGCCTTTGGCCCAGAGTGTCATGGGTTCAATTCCCGGCCAGGTCAAGGTTTTCATTGGTTAATTCCAATGGCTCAGGGGCTGGGTGGGTGTTCTGTCTTCAGCATTACAATTCACCATATGTAGCGCCCCATCCTCACAGATGCGTAGTCGCCTATATGGCATCAGCTCAAAAAACCTGTGCCGTGCGTCTTTGAAGACCACACATCATTATTATATTTTAAATTTTTCATCTATTTTACATTTTATGGCCTACATTGGACCTCTAGTCAATTATACATAGGATTTTTTGCTTTTCTATCAGCTCAATAATTTTTTCAAACACCCTTCCATTGGACCTTTTATTAATCTTGGTATGTAGCCTGGTGTGTGTGTGTCTCTTGAAGTATTTTAATTTTATCTGCTTTGTCCTCAACATCACCTATTGTTATTTCGAGTTCTTTAATATCATCCTTAATTTCTGTAATCCATTTAACCTAGGTCTTGCTATTCCATAATTTTTCAATTCTTCTTCTTCTTCTTCTTCTTCTTCTTCTTCTTCTTGTGTCAGGTATTATTATTATTATTATTATTATTATTATTATTATTATTATTATTATTATTATTATTATTATTATTATCTGTGTGGTATAGGAAGTCACTACATAGAAGAACCACAGTATCAGATATTTTTTTCTTTTCGCACCCTTTTGTTTCATTTCACCGACTATTGTAATAGTTTTGTCGTTAGGTCAGTCCATTCAATACATAGAAATAGCACACATGAACCTCTGGTATGCAAATCATTACTGTTTTGAAATATTTTAATGTATACAAATAAACTAAGGGTTTTATCTGTACTTTGATAAAATGTTTAAAAACTAATATTTATGTGTCAGTCAGGTCAAAAATAAGAAGGAAATGCAATTTTAAATTTCCATCATGTCTGTATGCACTGTATGTACGTGCATCACTAGAAAACAGCTAGATAGAATTGAGCGAATATTTGTAGTATATACAGTCAAGGAAGAAGGCAGTACAATCTACGCTATAAATAATTTGATTCATGCTAGGTACAAGGTGAAATAATAATTTAAGGAAGGTCTAAAAATTAACTCTCAAATATCTCCATTAATACTGGACATATCGCAAAATGCTGCATAAAAAGGTTGTAGGAAATGAAATTTCCAATCTTATTTCCAGTACAAATGGATCCTACAATAAAAGAGAAATATTTACAATTTTGTATTTCTTATTTCTTTCCTGTCCTACTACTGTTCATGGTAATCTTACTGTAGAATCTTTTGTAACAAAGAGAAAAGGAATAGTAAATTCTGATCTTCCTTGCCTCAAACATTTTTGACATAATAGAAAGTTTTTTTGCTAGTTGCTTTACGTCGCACCGACACAGATAGGTCTTATGGCGACGATGGGACAGGGAAGGGCTAGGAGTGCAACGGAAGCGGCCGTGGCCTTAATTAAGGTACAGCCCCCAGCATTTGCCTGGTGTGAAAATGGGAAACCACGGAAAAGCCATTTTCAGGGCTGCCGACAGTGGTGTTCGAACCTACTATCTCCCGAATACTGGATACTGGCCGCACTTAAGCGACTGCAGCTATCGAGCTCGGTGATAGAAAGTTTACTGGCCTCAATATGGTACTTGATGCACTGGTGCATCATAGTAATGTATTTGTTGTTTGAGCCATTTGATCTGTACTAGGAGACACTAATAGGAATGGTGAGTTTACAGCCATAAATCAGATTGCTTTTCTCTATTTATCTGAACTACCTATATGGCCGACCTGTTAAAAACAAGTACAATTACCAGTTTTGTCATAAACCAATACAATATGATATGTTCAAGCCTCTGGTAATGGTGATGATTATTGTTTTAAGGGACAAAATATTGGAATTAACACTAATATCACTAATGAAAGGAAAAGAGGAAGATTCTGACCCTGTTAAGAGTGATTGTGTTGGCTAGAGGAAAAAAATACTGTAAGTATCAAAGCCAAGGACCTCACGTTTTGTATGGAATCTCAACCACATTGAAGTGAATTTTCATTTTAAAAATCTGAGATGCATTGGCCAGGATTCAAACTACAGCCCCCTTAGCGAGAAGCTAGTGACGATGCCACTTGGCTATTACACTCCCTTGACTGTAGAAAGGAAAGGACTTTGAAAGGCATGGAAATTATGTGATCATTAAAGCTTATATGAATGACCGGCATTAATGACAACTTCTGTCAAAATATTTTTATTTAACAGTCCAAATATGAACAGAAATGAAGAACAAGTGCCACACAGGAGACACTAAAATAGAAGAGGAGTGCATCTAGTAAAATACTTTTGTCAGCTTATTCCAGGTATTTCTGGGGTTGTTTGAACTACCTGGCTCATTTTGGGGTTTGGTTAGGGGTTTTAAGCTCTTCCTGACACTACATAGCTTTATCAAGTGAAAATTATTTACCAGGATCGATCAGGAATTGAACCTCAGCCATCCACGTGGAAAGCCAGAAGCCAAGTCATTACAGTATGCTACTCCGCCACTGAACACATCTAATACTCAGACTGTACATTTAGCTCAGAGATAGAACAGTGAGAAATCAAATCAAAGTGAAACAAAGCTAATGCAGCTAGTTGTTCAAAAAGCTTTATTGTGTAGAGCAGACCAATTTATCACTGTAATACTCAGAGGTCAGTTTGACTCTACAATAATCAAAACCAAGTGGATTCAGGATATTTTAGCCATACGCTGGGTCATCATCCAGATTATTAAGATAAATTCAACCATTACACTTCAGAGTATTCAAAATATTTTACCAAAATGAAAGGTTATCCTGAAAAGTAAGCCATATAAATTCAACCGCCACTAGCCTAGCTGAATTAGCGTGAACCACATCAAAGGGTATGAAGAATAAATATACTGTATTTACTCACCTTCCTCCCCACCTTCCTCTCCACTGTGGGGTTTACGTTGCTCTAATTCATTACTGGTTGCGGTTCGTCTCCTGTAACAAGAAACTTCCTCAGTCAACATGAAGTGTATCAAATAGAAATGAGGTAAATATGAAAGAAATTACACCACTGAAGAGAAAAAATGAGAATATTTTAATGTTAAATAATGCAATAACAAGGTCAAAAAATATTGCAACTTATAACCGTTAATCTTATCCCAGATATTTCTGGGGTCATGCAAGCCCCCTGGCTGATTAAGAGTTTACTTTCCTAGATTCTACCTGTATGAGATTCTTTTTTTTTTTTTTTTTTTTTTTTTTTTTTTCGCTACTTGTTTAACGTCGCACTAATACATCAAAGGTTTTTGGGGACGGAAGGATGGGAAAGGGCCAGGATTGGGAAAGCAGTGGCCGTGGCCTTAAGATACAGCCCCAGCATTTGTCTGGTGTGAAAACAGTAAACCATGAAAAACCATCTTCAAGGTTGCCGATGGTGGGATTCAAAACCACTATCTCCTGAATGCAAGCTCACAGCTGTGCAATCCTCACCACACAGCCAACATGCTCGGGCAGTACGTGATACAGTATTTCAGGCAAAAATTGTTAGATTTGAACCTTTGTCATCTGGATAGAAAGTGAACAACTAAGCCACTGCGCTAATCATGTCTCCTATTGTTCATATACAAAGTGACTAAAGAAATTTGTTGATTTTTTTACAAGTGGAACAAATTTGTCATAATGTTAAAAGGAAAGGAGTAATAATAAAATTGTTGTATTTACGTCCCACTAACTACTATTATGATTTTGCAGAGATGCCAAGGTGCTAAAATTTTTATTTCACAGGAGGTTTTTAAATGTGTTCATAAATCTATTGATACAAGGCTGACTAGTTTGAGCACCTTGCATGTTTGTGCACCTTCAAGTAACACTGAAGTGAGACAGGATCAAACCTGCCAACTCAAGTTCAGAAACCTTAGTACTATATGAGTCATGCAGGTTTTAACTAAGGTATTCTGTATACAAGAACAAGAAGACTGAGATATATAACTTAATAGTGAACATTCATTATGTCAGCATTTCAAAGTACTTTTCTAATTTATTCATTAGAACAAGTACAAATCAAGACAGAAAGACAGAATTTCATGAGGAAAAAAATTCTGGAAACCTATGGCCACATTGAAAAAATATCCTTTGTTTATTTGAATGGGTTGTTAGATGTTTTGGGGTGCAGAGACCTAGAAAGGATGATGCTGATGCAGAATTATTTGATAAGATAATCAGCAATGGGGAATGGTACAGAATCAAATATGACTGTAGTAGGCGACCTCATTTACCAAACGTTAATTCGGAAATGTTAATGACAGAAAGTATGACCAACAAATGGTAAATAATTTAATTTGAGAAGGAGAGCAGAATCAGAAAGCGATGGAACCAACTAGGGGAAGAATGCCAGGTGTGGTGCAGATAAAACCAGATGAGACCTATAGGGAAACTGAAGTGATGGATGGTATAAGTGACCAGAAAGCTATTTATGATGTACCGGTAGTTAAAATTAAATGTAATAGAAAAGAAGGTTGTAAAAGTAGGACTGTTTAGACAGCATATGACTGGTAAGACACAGATGAGGGAGTTCTTTAAAGTAATTATGATCGGTGGAAATTGGTAAATAAAAATGTAAACAGCCTATGGGATAGGTTTAAAGCATTTGTTGAGGAATGTGAAAATAGGTATGTCCCTTAAAGGCAGAAAGAAATTGTAAAGACCCATATATTATAAAAGAGTAATAAAGAAATTTTTAAAAAAGGTGCATGTCAGAAAGAAATAGGAATTATTGTGGAAGTATAAGCGATCCATGGTGTTCCCCGCATGGTGGTATTAATTACAAGTAGTATCATGGTTATAATTTTATCATCCCTTGGTCGCCCTGTTTAGTTGCCTCTTACGACAGCCAGGGGATACCGTGGGTGTATTCTTTGTCTGGGTCCCCCACCCACAGGGGGTATCATTATTTCTAATCTGTTGAATGACTGGAAAGATGAGAAAGCAAAAGGGTTGAGAAGTAGAATCCAATAGTAATAAGCATAGCAGTAGCCAAAGGGATGCACCAACACATAGGTCATTGCAAAGGATAATACATCAACATCCAAGATTCTCAGAATTGAAGTCTCCTTTTGACCAAGCTCCTATTAAAAAATGAACAGCTTCCAAGCTATATGTCAACTCGTCAATTCAAGACTAGTTTGAGGAAACAACCAAGAAAATGTGCCTAGCCATTCACAATCAATAAATTATTGCAGCAAGCATCAAATTAATATGATGTTGAACATTCTCAACTAATTTGATAAGTACATTTAGAAATTTTAAGCCTCAGATACTATTGAGTTTTAACAAGGTTCATGACTCAAATTTTAAGTAGTACAAAAAAGCCTACTAACAACTGAGTTAGAAAAAATGAAGAAATTTATGAGAATTTTAGCCAAATCTTATTGCTGTTGGGATATTACCATATTTTGGACATCAGTGTTATTAGAACCAATGTCTATTCCAATTTTAGCACTGTTATTTTAATTGTTAATCCTTTCATTGAGTATATAAATGTCACTCTGTTAATGTATTTTATGAGGTACTTAGTATTAAGATCATAATTAAGTACAAATTAGATATAAGTAAAGTTAATAATGATATGACTTAAACTTGAGACAACTTATAAAGGTTGGGGATGCTCGGTAGACAAGCGAAACATGTCCCTGTTAATGTAGTATTGTAGTAGAAAGAATTTCTATCGACAAAAAACAATTATGTGTTGAATAGGTGGAAAACAAAAATAAAAATTGTATGCAATTTATACGTGGTATGTTCCAAGCTGTCAGTAGAGAGATGGCGTGGAATGACATTAGTAGATGAATAAGTTTGAGTGGTGTCTTTAAAAGTTGGAAAGATCACAATATGAAGATAAAGTTGGAATTCAAGAGGACAATATTTGTTTATAGGAAGGGGGGATGTTCAATAAATTTCCAATTTCTTTGAAATCATTCAAGAAAAGGCTAGGAAAACAACAGATACGGAATATGCCCCCTGGGTGACTGCCCTAAATGCAGATGAGCAGTGATTGATTGATTGATTGATTGATTGATTGATTGATTGATTGATTATCAATTTCAAAGGAAAGCATTTACCTTGGCACCCATATAGGACTATCTGTCACATCAAGTGCTTCTTCAGTAGGTGGGCTCTTCAGTGGAAGAGTCTTAGTTCTCTGCAGTGCCAGTCGAATGTCCTTGATGGCTGCCTCAACTGAGTCGCTTGGTGGAGGATCTAGGCTGAGACTACGGTGAGGCTGAGGGGCAGGTGGAGGTGGTGTCATTTGAGTGCCCCCTGCTAAATTGAGAAAACAGTATGATTGCAACAAACTCTTGAGATACTACATATTATAAATTAATAGCAATACTTCACTCACTTCTATGTTAGGTATTTTTAACATAAAATATTAGCTTTGAAGTTGACTTTCTGACTATTACTTCACGCCAAGGTTCAGTTGCAGCAAATGTTCTCAACTAAATTAAATTGGTTCAACAATCCTTCTAGAGAAAGAATTTCTTAGGACAATGAAAAATTTTCAAACTACAGTATTATAGCTCATAAACTACTTTCACTAGAATCCTGAAGAAAAAAAAACACCATTGACATTCTAATTAACTAGTATTATTTTGTCAATAAGCATAGTTCCCTTTGAAAATATGTAAATTTCTAAAATAATACACATTCTAATAAATATTAAAATCTGTGTATGGGCTACAATAATTATGATTCCTTAATTACACTTCATTTCTGTGAAAACAGCACATCAATAGCATCTTCCATTTCAGAAATGTTTGGGGTACAAATTTTAGGTGATTCATCTTGTATAGTGGTGAGATAAAATAATCATAAGAGGCAACATTTTTTATAAAGTAATATTAGGGAAACCACTTAACAGATATAGATGCATGCAAAGGAACAAGTTCCAGTATGCAGGACACAGTGCATCTTTCTTGATATACAATCTGTGATGTGAAGTGATCCTCTGTGAAACATACCTCAACAACAGAGAAGAGCACATTATCAACAACTGTTACAGTTTGAAAAGACTTTCATAATTCGTCCTAGTGAGAGTGGTTTTAGCTATATGTACTGACTGACATGCATCTATGGTACAACATACAGGGTTATTCACCTAACATGTTACACAGAAATAACTTCTAAACCATTAAATATATCGGCATTCTGTTTTCATATTCGTAAATGGTACCCAAGGTCTTATAAAATAACATGCTACTTAGTCTCGTGGGGTGATTAATAACTGAGAAATTGATACTAACTCCATATTTTTAAATGGAACAGCACAAATTCATACAGCTGGCCTAAAAGATCAACTGCATACAAGTTCAAATATGTAAGTATTTTCAAAATCGGACAATTACTTTTTGCGATATAAATAAGAAAAGCACGCACTGTTTTGCATGCTGCATCAGACGGCGTGAAGTCGGGCAAGGACATATTGAGGCGCAAGCTGTTTCCTGGCCTTGATTCCAGCCCCAGAACGGATACCAGGCATGTACTGTAAACATAATGTGATGTACTGTAACATACCCTGGGTGTGCAACATTATTGTACGACTGGCAAACACACAACGTGGAAAGGAGATTAAAGTTGTATTGTTTTGTTTTGACACGTAATAGGTTGCGCTCAGTTTAGCGTTTTTTCTCACGGATGGGAATGGGAAGGATTTGTACTACAGAAAACTGTATGCCAATCATAGGCCCAGTACAATCTTACTTGACATCAGGACAGCTCCTCGCACTGTTGTAAATCAGATGGTTCTGTTGACCACTGCTACCATATATAGGGTTATTCACCTAACATGTTACACAGAAATAACTTCTAAACCATTAAAGATATCAGCATTCTGTTTTCATATTCGTGAATGGTACACAGGGTCTTGTAAAATAACGTGCTACTTAGTCTCATAGGGTGATTAACAACCAAGATATTGATACTACATATTTTTAAATGGAACGGCACACATTCATACAGCTGATTAAAAAGTTCATCTGCGTACAAGTTCAAATATGTAAGTATTTTCAAAATCGGACAATTACTTTTTTGAGATATAAGTAAGAGCTGTTTTGCATGCCACATCAGACGGCGTGAAGTCGGGCAAGGACATATTGAGGTATCTGAATATTTCTTCTATCCACATTGAACACTCTTCATGTCACCCATTAAATAACAAGTTAAATAAAGTTGATTATCCAGTATGCACTCTACAAACACAGTTGTCAGGGCTATCATAATGTTTTTTCCAACACTGTTTTTCTACTGGTACAGGGTCTCTTTGATCACATGCAACACAAAAAATGCTTTCCAATACAGTCGAAAGTGTATTCATGTAAACATCCATGTACTAGTCAGGCTTACCAACTAACTGTCAGCATCAACTGCTGATGGGCAAAAGCAGTCCACGGTTTAAAGCACATACCAAGTAATGCAATTCAGGGACAGTCATAGAAACGGGGATATTCACAGAAAAACGGTCTATGCCTCCATATTGTGCATTTTACCACATAATTTATGTTATTGAAGCGATATTAAAAATAGTTTGCTGTACTTAAGTATAACTTTGTATCAACCCCTGTATTATTACTGCAAATATTCTCCCATCCTTATCTAAATACACTGTAAGAGTTGTCTGAACATCAGGTAACACCAGCACAATCCATCCCATCAAGTACTAATACAAATTTATCCTCAGGCTACTGTATTTCAATACTGATTTTGCCATTAATGCTTTCACGGCCCGTACTTATAGACATGATATTGTATAGGCTTTTGGGCTTGTGCCGTGTCAAGAAAATAAGGTGAAATTCTTAATGTTTCTGCGTCCTCAGAAGAATTCTCAACTGTCCATGAGAAAGGCTTCTCAACTGTAATCATGTATGCTGAGTGGACCTCAAACCAGCCCTCAGATCCAGGTAAAAATCCCTGACCTGGCTGGGAATTGAACCCGGGTCCTCCGGGTAAGAGGCAGGCACTCTAACCCTACACTGCGGGGCCAGCTCACATCCTTACTAAAACTCCTAAATACTCTCGTAGCAATATACAAATAGATCTAACCTTATTTGAAACCTCTTTATAATGATTACACCAATGAAGAACTTTCCTTATATTAACACCTAGGTACTTACAGCGATCCCCATGAGTTACAGTCATCCCATCAACACAGCAATTAAAACTGAGAGCACTTTTTTTTTTTTTTTTTGCTGAAATTTACAACCTGACTTTTCATCCCATCTACCATCATGCCATTGTCTTCTAGCTGTCCACCTCTCAACATTGTCCAGGTCATTTTGCACTTGCTCACAATCTTGGAACTTATTTATTTCTCTATACAGCATAACATAATCTGCAAAAAGCCTTATCTCTGATTCCAGTTATTTACTCATATCATTTATATGTATAAGAAAACAAAGTTCTAATAATACTGCCTCTTAATCATTACAGGATTAAAACAATATCTGACTGTCATCAACTTCAAAATGATTTAGGTTATCTTGTAAAGTGGAGCAAACAGAATAAGTTAAATTTTATTACTATGTAGATAAATGAGTAGCCATGACATTTATTTGGAAGAAATAGAAGATTAAGTATAACTACACAATGGATACAAACATATTAACTTGTGTCAAGATGAAAACGGATTTAGGAATAATATTCAATGATTTAATGTTATGAATCCATTATTTCGCCAAAAGACACTCTTAACTTTATTTAACTCATTTGTAAAGTCTAGACTTAAATATAGGTCAATTATTTGGAACCCAATGACCATAAGGTACATCAATCTTATCAAGAGCACTCTAAGCAAGTTTCTAAAATACATGACATAAAATCACAGGCAATTACCCAGCAGTCATAAATTATTGAAGTATACTCAAGGAACATGGTGTGAATAGCTTGTGCCACAGACGAAATCACAGGGATTTCACTTTCCCGTATAAAATAATTAATTATAAAATTGACGACTCAAATATATTGCTGTCATTCTCTTTCTATGCACCACAGAAACTAAGTCGTACTAGAAATATCTTCTTTCTTTCAAAGGCTACAACTGAAATTTGTAAGAACTCCCCAATTAACAAAGCAATGAGACTTCGCAATAATATTCATCCCTATGTTGATATTTTTAGTATGATATGTAACGGTTCAAATCCTGTTACAAGATGATATTATTATTATTATTATTATTATTATTATTATTATTATTATTATTATTATTATTATTATTATTATTATTATTATTATTCTTGTTTGATTCAATTCTACAATCTGATTTTGCTATGTATCAATTAATTATCACTTGCTTCATTGTATTTAATCTATACTAATATTATAAAGAGGAAAGATTTGTATGTTTGTTTGTAATGAATAGGCTCAAAAACTAGTGAACCGATTTTAAAAATGACTTCACCTATAGAAAGCTACATTGCCAGTGAGTAACATGGGCTGTATTTAATTTTCAAAACAATTCAAGGTGGGGGGGTGCACGGGGGAGAGATATAAAAATATTAGGCTAATATAGGCAAAATATCAAATTTATCGTATAAGGATGAGAGAAAGCTCAATTTAATCCTCTTGACACAAAGAACAAAACTTGGTAAGCCCTATGGGCCCGAAAACCATGTTTTAAGACCCTAAAAACCAACCGTAATGGAGACAGTGGCACCACACTACCCCTGCTCTAGGAATCGGATAGAGTAATGAACTGCCGTAACCATGGCAACGTCAGCTCCAAGTTTCTACAGCAGCGAAATTATCTACAATAAATCACAAAAATCTATCATGTTACAGACATGAAAATTGATATTTGGAATCCCCTTTAAAAACAAAAGAACACAAATATTCATTTTCAGAAAATCCACCTAAGAGGGCGGGGGGATGTGTGTGAAAAGAAGTGAGGAAAGAGTTGAATTATTTATATGAGGATACATATATCTCAAAAAATGAAGATGTTACAGACTTTAAAATTGGTACTTGGAATCTCCTTTAAAAATGAACGCAATCTTTTTGGAAAACCCACTTAAGGGGGTGAAAAGAATAAAAAGTGCGTGAATTTTTAATATGAGTACTACTTCTTCTATCACTTTACCCACATCTGTGGGTTTGCAGGTGCGAACTGTGTCGCATATGTGGTTTTGACCCTGTTTTACAGCTGGATGCCCTTCCTGATGGCAACCATATGTGTAGGGATGTAATCAATACTTCTATGCTAATATTATAAAGAGGAAAAATTTGTATATTTGTGTGTAACGGATAGACTCAAAAACTACTGAACCAATTTTAAAAATGACTTTACCTATAGAAAGCTACATTGCCAGTGAGTAACATGGGCTGTATTTTATTTTCAAAACGATTCGAGGAGGGGGGGGGGGGGGCGACGGGGGGAGAAAAATATTAAAATAATAGGCTAATATAGGCAAAATCGAATTTGTTGTCCAAGGACGAGACAAAGCTCCCTTTAAGCCCCTTGACGCAAAGAACAAAACTTGGTAAACCCTTCGGGCCCAAAAACCATGTTTTAAGGCCCTAAAACCAATCGTTATGGAGATATTGGAATCGGATAAAGAAACGAAAAGCCGTAACCATGGCAACGTCAGCTCCATGATTCTACAGCAGCTAGATTATGCATGTACATTTGGGCATAGCTGCCAACCAAAATCGATACACATGTGACTTACTATCTGGAAAAAATAAACTGTTGTGTAAGATGCTCATAGCACTCCTTTGGGCGGGGATGGAAAGGGAGTGAAGTATAAAAATAATAGCCCCGAAGATCTCCGTAGTACAGCGACCAGCGGTTGCCGACGGGCCTCCGTTTTTTACGTACTGGCTTAGGTTTCAGCATTTTGCGGAGCCTGTTACCTATAGTTTAAAGCATTTTCTATCAAATCATGGAGTAGTAGGATCACTGATGTTATTAGTGCCGATATTTTGGTCCACTTTTACGATCATTGTAACCATGAAAACAACTTATATACTGTACACAATTGTCAAGATGTTACACCCATGACTTGAAAAAATTTCTCAACATTTATACTCAGATTCATTATCTGATGTGCGACTTGAGTGACAAGCCCCTGAGAATTATAATTCTCAATATTTATAGTAGTTCCTTTTATGCATCGCGTATTTCCTTGATCATTTGTAATAGTTACAAAATGTCGGATCAAACAAATACATTCAATAATATTTATATTTGTGGTACTATCTAGCAGAAGTATACTTATACTAAACCTGCAGCTTTGTGAAGGGAGCAGGTATATCTAGGTGGGAATGAAGGCAAAACATGGTAGCAAAAGATCTTAGAGATCGACGCTAATTACAAACTAATATTTAGAGCCCCCCCATGAAGAAAAGAAGAAGAAGATACACTATAATTCCAAACATGACAAATAATTTCTACATACTTAAGTAAATACACCAGTAATATAGATATCTTATGAAGTCGCTCACACCGATAGTATTGGTAACTAAAGCCAGTTTCTGATAACCCGTACGAAGAACGGGTACTTCTGCTAGAGAGAGTGTGCGTGTGCGCGTGCATGTGTGTGTGTGTGTGCGTGTGTGTGTGTGCGCGTGTTAGCATTAAAATAACGTAGAGTGAGAGTTGCTGCCTAATATTGGATATGGATATATTATTTGTGAAACTTTAAGACGTTACAACATATGGTGCAATACTGTTACAGTAACTGTCAAGTCATCGCTTTGTCGTTGTATGCATTTAGATGTATGAAATAATTGAGGGAGTTCCTACTTTGCCTTAGGCTATTTCAACACAATCTGTAACACTTGGTAACTGGGTGGGAGTGATATCATGGTTGTTTTTAACTATGATGTGGGTGTGACAACTAATGTCTATATAAAGAGCTGGATCTTATAGCAGCTAGTCAGATGGAAGTGGACTCGCAGTGAATCGGTCAGTGAAACGGATGGTGAACAGTCAGATGGATTGAGCCTTGGTCGATGGATAGTCATTTGGAGAGCGATGCCACAGTTGGTCAGTCGGTCAGTTGAAGATAGAACAGTGACATGGGTATGTAGTTGTCAGTGACCAAATGTATTATATGTTCAGAGTGTGTTTCGTGTATCTGTTTGGTCGAGTTCTTGTGTCAGTTTGGTGACAGCTGAATAATGAGTCGTCGTTATGCAGACTAATAGTTATCAGTAAAGTTGATTGTGAAGTGTGGTTATATTTTCAAGCCATGCTATATCTCGTTTGTGAAACTAAAGGGATACTTCACCAAATTAAGTTTGAGATACCTACACCTGATACCAACTCAAAAGAATACGTCGTAATAACACTCAAAGTGTTCAAGGTACAGTCAAGTGAAACAGTGAAGGATTTCAAATTTAATGCCTAGAGTTTCTTTCAGTTGTAATGTCAGAGTTGTATATTACCATCTAAATTATTGCAGCAATCCTTGCCATTTAAATTATAAATTTAAAGAATATATTTTGTTTAGTATCGAATACAATTAATTGTTTTATTTCAATAGTAGATCAGATATTCTCAAACTTTAATTGGGAAAGCAAACGACATGTCGTTTTCCCAGAACCTATATGTTATGCTGTCAAAGAAGCTTATTACCTCACACCCTAGAGATATTCAAGATTCTCATTCTATTATCATTACATTTATTTGTAGCTGGCGCCCATCAACAATTGTATGTGTAAGTAATCAGGTAAGTACTAAGTGAGACTACATAGTTCGACGATTGAGTATTTTATTTCATGAATATTTTAATACCGTTTCATCTAAAATTAGTGAGCAATCACAGATAGAAGCTACATTCACTTTGTCACGTAATGTTATACTTCTCAACATAATATAATAGATATGAAGAAATTTAAAAAAAAATCATATTATTCAATTCATTAGATCCCAAATGAAATATCCTGTTCTAATACTTGTTTTAAGTATTGTATTAAATCTTAATTAGTATCAATTCATTAGTACTGCAATGTAATATTAGTTATATTATCAACCTTTTTCTTTAATGTTACATGTGTCACTGGAAGTAATATTAAGAATATTCTATGTATATGTTGGGTATTCAGCCCGAAGGCTGGTTTGATCCTCTGCAGCTCCGCCAACAGCTAGCTAATGTTTTTTTTATATATCTAAGATTCATATGAACTGATTAGGAGGCCAATCTTTCAAATCCCCAATAGTGGCAGCTACAAGGTGGATTATCTCTCTTGTTGTGAACATTGTAATTGGGATTCATGACTTGTTATATTCACACTAACTAACTAAATACATAAATAAATCAATGCTTCACCTACTCTGATTAACCGAGTTCTATTTTCTAGAAATTTAGCCACCCATTCAACCACTGTTTTGTATAGACCAATAGCCCTCATTTTCATCAGCTGTCTCCCACGATCCACTCTATCGAAAGCCTTTGGGAGGTCAATAGTAATACAGTCTAAGTGACTTCATGAATCTAAAATATCTGCTATATCTAGCTGGAATCCTACGGCACTGGAATAACATTTCTAAAACATAAACTGCCTTTGATCAAATCTGTTAGTAATTTTGCAAACATGTCTAATATAATCACAGTTTCCAGAGGTTACATACAACACATGTCAAGCTGACTGGTCTGAAATTATCCATTTTATGTTTATTGCACTTTCCCTTGCACACTGGGACTACTACAGCAACTCTGTTCATTTGGTATAGCTCCTTCATGCAAACAGTAATCAAATACATACTGGTACTTCAGATACAGCACAATGTCCCAACCCATTGCCTTCAGTACATCCCCAGAAATCTGATCAATCCCAGCTGCTTTTCTAGTTTTCAACTTTTGTATCTTTTGGTAAATAACTTTATTATCATAAGAAAATTTCAGTACCTTGCCAGTATTTGTGACCTCCTATACCTGGATAGTTTCTATATAGCTAAACTATCTTTACATACTGCTGACTGAATACTTCTGCCTTCTGTAAGTCCTCACATATACATTCCCCTTGGTCATTAATGATCCCTGGAAATTCCTTCCTGGAACCTGTTTCTGCTTTATAAATTATTCCAATCCATAATTCTTCTTCCTGTAAGTGAATATTTGCCCCAATTTGTCCTCTTCAATTCCAACTTCATCTTCATATTGTGACCTTTCTTACCTTTAAAAGCACCACTCAAGCTTATTTGGCTAATAATGTCATTTCACCTCTTCACCGAGAGCTTGGAACATCCTGCTTAGTTGGGCACCTCTTCTCCTTACTCCTCTTTGCATCCTTACCGTACTACAAACCCTTAAATACCCTCATAACCATATGAAGAGATCTGTAATCCTTATCTGCAACCTCATTAATGTTACTCCCCCAATAAAGAGCTTTCCTTATATGAACACCTAGGTACTTATGGCAATTCCCATGAGGTACTATCACCCCATGAACGTGCCATCATGTTAACCTTAACAGAATTTTTAACTGAATTCAATTTCCTTATTTCCACAACCATTCCTAACTCTCTTTCTTTTTAAAATGCACTTCCTTAATACTTCTCTGTTATAATATAGTGGGTCTTTACCATTCCTTACTACCTTTTAAATATACACCCCTCAACAACTGTTTTAAACCCATGCTATTGGCTGTATACATTTTTTATTTAGCAGTATCCACTGATCATAAACTTTTTTTTTTAAACCTCCTCATTCTTGCCCTTTTAAGCAATTGGTACTGCCTAACAGTCCTACTTCAAAATCTTCCTTTCTATTGAATTTATTTTTAACTACAACAAAAATAGCTTTATGATCACTTACACAATCTACCACTTCAGTTTCTCTATAAAGCTCATCTGGTTTTATCGGCACCATGTCTAGAATTCCTTTTTCCTTAGTTTGTTCCACTACTTTCTGATTATTTTATGATGGCATGTTTGGAAAGGTTACCTACATTGTCGTGACAAACCTAAGCTGTCTTAGTAGGTGGTTGTAGCTGTCATTTACCTATTTCTGATGCAGACTAGGTATATCTTTGTTCCATACTGGATCCCTTGGTAAAAATCTGTTAAGTCCAAAAAAATATATACAAGACTTCCTTCAATAATTTAAAAATTGTAAGAGAGAGCAAAAATAAAACTGATTTAAAGGAAGGAGTTCCAAAGTGTCTACTCAAATAGCTTTCAAGGTCAGATAGCATATAACAGTGAGCAGTGTACATAACCACCATTGTGTGGCAAAGTCAAAGCTCAGAGTAAATTAGCAGAAATTGGGACCAAGATGTAATAGCACATACTGCAAAATATCCCCTTTGTCTCTGCAAAATTAATTGAGATCTGTATTAATATTTGCAAGAAAACTTGACTAGGTGCATGAAAAATTGTGAAATACTGTAGTTGAGAATTTCATGAACATTTCCAAAATGTTTCAATATCTTTATATAAAGATGTTTCAAGCCTACTGCAAAAAAAAAAAAAATAATAATAATAATTAAAAAAAATAAAAAAAATAGAAAGAATGAATCCAAGACAATTGAACAAGCCCAAAACATTTGAGTCATAGAGTAAAAAATCCAAGACCGTGAGCACCACGAGATAATTTGAGTAATTCTACTTTTAATAATGTTAATGGATTTACGTCCCACTAACTACATTTACGGTTTTTGGAGACACCAAGATGCCAGAATTTAGTCCCACAGGAGTTCTTTTATGTGCCAGTAAATTTACTGACACAAGACTGATGTATTTGAGCACCTTCAAATACCATTAGACTGAGCCAGCATTGAACCTGCCATATTGGGGTCAGAAGACCAGTGTCTCAACCATCTGAGACATTCAGCCTGGCAAATCTACTTTTCTCATTTAACTTCTGGAGATAGGTAAGTTCAAAACACTCCAGACGATGTCATTGAGTCAATGGAGTCAACAACATTTGCAAGAGGAGCATCCAACCAAAAGAAATCTCCAGACCTAACTCCTTACATTCACTTATTTCAAATATCTGTCAAAAACCATGCCCAAAAGACCTGTGGCCATAGTTTTGACACTGGGATTGAAATGAAATACACCTTACAACTTTGTTAGTTTGAGGTTGAACTTGAAATGTTTTATTTTTTATTTATTTCAGTGGAATCCCATTTATAATTGAATATTTTATTCATCATTCTCTTCCTTTCCCCTTATTCAGCTCCTGCTATGTTGTCCCAGTTCAGGTTTCTCCTTCTTGCTCTCCTATTTATTGAATTGACCCACCTTGTTCTAGGTCTATCTCTCACTCTCTTTCCCTTGAACTTCATTGCCACCTATTTTGGAATTATTTCCTCCTCCATTCCCTTTACATGTTCAAACCACCTTAGAAAACTCCTATCATTTCCCTCTTTTAGGTTATCCATTTCAACCTCCTCTCTCAGTCTGTCTCTCCTTGTCTTTCATATCATACTTCTTAGGTATTTCATTTCACTCGCTTGAATTCTCTTCTCTTACCTACTTGTCATTGTCCAGGTCTCTGCCGCATAGGTCAATATGGGTGCATAATACACTTTGTACATTATCCCTTTACACTTCATTGGTACTTCCTTATTCCAGATAAGGTTTTTTTTACACTCTGGTAGAATACACTGCCTGTTGCACCCTCTTGCTAATTTCTGTGTCCAGCCTTGTATTCTGCATTAATTCACTCCCTAGGTATTTGAAATTGTCAAAAATTTCAATGCTTTGACCACTAATTTTCACAATGCCTTTCTCTTGTCTTTCTCCTCTTGATATCACCATGGTCTTGCTTTTCTCTGTGCTAATTTTCATGCCATACTTTCCAGATTTCTTGTTGAGTGCATTGCATCAAGTTGTTCTTGTACTTCTTTGTTGTTCATTACCCAGACCACAATACCATCTGCAGATCTCCCTATTCCCATACACTTCCTTTGTCTCCTTTACAATTTCATCCATAACCATTAGAAACAAAAGAGATGACAGTACACTTCCCTCTTAGTCCAGTTTCATTTCTAAACCATTCTGTCTTTGCAAACAGAGTCTGTACGCTGCTGATACAGTTCTGTACATTGCTTGCACCATTTCTACGGTTTTTATATCCAGTATCTTTTTGACCATTGTTCCCCACACCTTCTCCCTGTGAACACTATCAAATGCACTTATTAGATCTCTGAATGTCATGACCAGATCCTTTCCATATTCTGAATTCTTTTCCATTTATTGCCTCATGCTGAAGGTTGGATCTACTGTAGATCTTCCACTTCTAAAGCTATACTGTTCCTCTTGCAACTCTTGTTCTACCTTTCTTCTCATTTCTCTCTCTAATATACTTTCCAGTATTTTTGCCCCTTGCAATAAGAGTGTGATTCCTCTATAGTTATCATACACTTTTTGTCCCCTTTCTTAAAGACTGGTATTATTATTCCCTTTCCCCAATTTTCTGGCACAGGTTTCTGTGTCCATATGTACTTTAACAATTCCATTGCACTTTAACATATTTTATTATTATTATTATTATTATTATTATTATTATTATTATTATTATTATTATTATTATTATTATTATTAAAGAAGGCAGTAACACAGCATAGAAACACTAGATTCACTTGGCTGGCCAACTGCCGTGTCATAGACATTGATTGGGTGATGGGATCGCTGCATCCGCATGCTAGAAACATGTCCTAAGAAACTGAAATGATCCAAGTTTTGTACTTCTTACCTGACATTCATGTAAAGGTGCGCTTGGCTCATCCGGAAGGATTTGGGTTCGATTCCCTGTCAGAAAGTCGAAAGATTTAAGAAACAAGATTTCCACTTTTGGAGGTGCATATGGCCCTGAGATTCACTCAGCCTACACCGAAAATGAGTAACAGATAATTCCTGAGGGGACAGGTGGCTGGGCGTAGATATAACCACTCTACCCCACCAAGAGCTGAGGTTAAGATTAGTGGAAGCCTTTACCTTCCACTCCTCCAAGGGCCTTCGTGGCCCGTACTGAGATGACTTTGCTTTCCTTTTACCCGACATTCATTCCTACTAGATTTCTTCCCAGATGATATATCTTCAATCTTGTAAATGCCAATTTTTGAAATCATATTCAGTGCATCCTCTTTTCAAGATTCAAGATGTTAGATATTAGATTTCAGGCTTTCAGCAGAGTCCACCATTAGGACCAAGTCATTATAGACCATGCTGATTACATTTTCCACCTAGATAGTAGTAATAATACATAAAATTTTCATATATGGAATCATGAGAATTCCAGAATTGTATTAATCAACATATCCTCTCTAAGTGTGTAGCATAGAATAATACAGTATTACCCCTCTTTTACACTTTCCAAGGGAGCCAAGGAATACTGGTGTAAATGGGGCAAAAGTTTAAATCATCAGAAACAACTTATATATGTAAAAGTGCTCTGGAAAATGAGGTAAATATTGCACAAATGCACATTATTGATTTTTTATTTAGAAAAACTTCCCTCAGTCGAAGGCTACCACAATGGACAAAGCATAACGAAACAAATGAAATTATAATTTTGTTGATTACATTATTTTCATAATGTCTTTAAACTACAAGAGTTATAACACGTAGCAATGATTTCTCAGTAATGAAATTGAACCTCGTAAAGCTAACAAAGACTTAGTTTGTAGTTCCGGAACCTCTAAATTAAACTGCTTCCAAAAATTCACAAAGAATCGAAGATTAGTCCCTCGAGCTCCTATCATTAATCCTATGACTTTAATGTCGTTCAATCCAAATTAATCTTTATAATAAATTAGGGTCGGTTCATAGATAAGCTTTTCCCTATCAACAATTTCTGCCTGGTCTGTGGAGATTTCAAAATGAACTGTAGGGTCTATTATACCGTATATCCCACACCCTCTGATTCCTTGTAGGCTATGATGTCAATTCTCCTACTGCTACCGTTATCAGCAAGTCTGGATACCTCTTCGGCGACCCTATAATTTTTCTTTCCAAGGGTATTTGCTATAAAGGACCGAATCTTGTCATGCCTGGTGTTCCATAGCATCTCTCCATGAGGACAAGGTCCCAAAACATGAAAAAGGGTTTCTATCTCTCTCTGGCAATGCTGACAGAGATTTCCATTCAGGGATTTGCCAGGAAGAGATGAAACAGCGCACACATTAGCAGTAATTTTTATTCCCTCACGCCAATCACTGACTGATAAACTAGTATGATTTCTAACCCAGTTATTTACAGGTTTATTTTGTCCAAATAGTGCTACACCTTTTCCTTTGTGAGGTAATTTACACCATCTCTTAAATTCATGGTTTCTAAGCTCTACTCTGATTTTGGAAGCCAAAAGTAAATGAGTATGTTTAGGTGTTCTTGCTCCTCTAACCCAAGCTCTGTGAGACATTTGTTGCTTTTTTTAATGACATCTCTTGTTGCAGATATATATGGGTTCCTTTCCTATGCAAGCAATTTACAAGTATTGATATGTTGTAGTTTAGATTCCGAAGATGTGCAGAAGAGACCAAGACCTTTAACATTCTTTCTAGAATAAACCATGGCATCAGGTACATCAGCTGAAAGTTGTATTTTATCTTTAGATGCATTCTTGATTAGCTTGTCTATATGAGGAAGAAAACCTGTAGGAATTAGTTCTGGATGAGTTGTTTGGAAAGGACATAGAAGAACTGGTGATACTGAGGAATTTAGTATATGAATTTTTTGTCAGACTGTAGTAAGGACAAAGATGTGAGCATATCTAATTTAGAATTAAGGTTGTTAATGAAAGAGGGTTCATTAAATGCCAACTCGTTTGTGAAAGACACTCCAAGATAACAGACTGCTTCTCCATTTTTAAGGACTGGGATAACATGGGCATCGGATAGGTACAAAGGATCTTCCAAAAGGTTTACCATTGTTGATGTTAATACAGACAGATTTGTTCGCATTAACTGATAAGCCTATTTCTTGAAAACATTCAATTGCGGTTCTGGTTAATTCCTGTGCAGATTCTGTACTATTACTAATGATAACAGTGTCATCAGCAAAGCCCATGGCAATAAGGTTAGGTAGGTGGGATGTTAAGGAAAAGCCATAATGTTTTGATAGTGTTTCCTTAGTTAACTCTTCTAATAGATGATCTGTTGCGATGTTATACAAAACAGGAGACAGTGGTGATCCTTGCAGCACACCTTTTGCTATGTGAATTGGTTTAGATTTTCCACTGGCAGACTGAATCTATGTTTGATTTGCTTCCTGCAAAGCCGTTACAACATTGGTAAGTTTCAACAGTATTCCACGAGAATATAGTGTTTTCCAAAGGTGATTGTGTCCAATGTTATCAAATGCTTTTGTGATGTCTCTTTTTGATTTTAAAAAGAATGGCAGAAAGAATAGAGGTATTAATATGCGTGCCGGACGATGATATGAAACCTCCCTTATGTTGATTAAAGACAATATAATTCCTAAAACAAGAATCAAATATCTTCTCAATGACATGGCGAACAATGGAACAGATTGAAATTGGGTGCCAATTTCCAACTTGTGTGGATCACCTTCTTTGAATATAAGAATAGTTCAAGCTTTTTTGAAACAATCAGGAACTTTCTCAGTATTGAGCATTCTGGAAGCAATACTAGCTATGATGCCATAAGCTATCTCGTTCTTGATCTCATGCACTAATACATAGTCTGGTCCAGGTGCTGTGTCCACCGCGATTTTGTGTACTGCATTAGCCACCTCTTCTTTACTAATCCTGCAGTCAAACGTGTCATCATTTATATACCATACGTATTTCGGTCTTAATCCTATTACTTACCTCAAATAAATGTCCAATGTAAATTAACTGTTGATACTACCCACTGGCTTTGTTATTATTCTCATCCATTGACCAGGAGAAGGGTACTGATAGGTAGTTAAAATATTGTGTAATATATTCTTTTAATCTGGTTATCTTTCTTAGAATGGCTATAAATTTTCTTTCTCTGGATTAACATTTTAATTACTACTATTGTACCTATTTACAACATTAAAACACATTTATTCCAGATGAAAAAACACACAATCACTGCTTCCTACTGAAATAGTCTAAAAATCGATCTCTGTATACACTTCGAATTTCTAATGTCCTCTGTTTGTTTTTCGAATTTATAAAAGTTATGAAAATTATTTTTACCCCATGACAGATGACATATCTACATAAAATGTCCACCACTACTGCACTTGCCTCAGTACCGGTATGCATCACTTCACTATTATCTTCATCTTCACTGGTGGGAGACACGGCTGCTGTTCGTTC
The DNA here is from genome assembly GCF_040414725.1 of Anabrus simplex. NCBI lineage: Eukaryota > Metazoa > Arthropoda > Insecta > Orthoptera > Tettigoniidae > Anabrus > Anabrus simplex. The sequence continues at coordinate 142,938,909 of NC_090265.1, forward strand.
CTCAGCCAACTCCTCCACACTTCTTTCCTTTGCAGTTATCACAGCATCACCCACCCAAAGTAAGTCTCTCCATAATCAAGTAGCAGGCCTCATTTTTCCTCTGCAGGCAGCTGAGAGTTGGGATGATTCTTGAGGAATCATACTTTCAAGAAACAATCTGAGATGGTAGTCTGCTCACAGCCTTCTAGACTTTGCAACAAAGTAGACAAACTTTAAATCCATTAGAATAAAATTTGCTGTACCTGGCTCTGCCTATAAAGTGACTTAAAGGAGTGTATAACCCCTAAATCCACAGACTGCAGCTTGCATGTGCAGTTACAAGGCAGGAATAGTAACTGCACGTTCCTCATTTAAATTGACTCATCTCAATAACTTACTAGACATATTCTTGGTTAAACCATGGGAAATTGTTGATAAAACTGAGGTAATTGAAGGAATACGTGACCATAAGGCTGTAATAATGGATGTAGGACTGGTACCACAAATGCTTAATAAGAGGGTCACACAAGACAAGAAATTGTACAGAAAAACTAAAGTTGATGAATTTGGGACTTAATTTAAATCACAATTCAGTTGTTGGATAAGTGAAGGGAGTAATGTGGATACACTTTGGGCTAAATTTAAAGGAATCATTTGGGAAGGAGAGAAGAGATTTGTACCTGTTAAGAAGGATAAAATGACCTCAGACCCTGATTATTATACAAGGGAAATAAGAAAATTAAAAAGAAAATGTAGAATAGTAAACAGGAAAATTAAAGAGGGTAGGGAGAGTAGTGAAACTAGAAACGAGCTAATGAGGGAACTGAATAGAGTGAAAAAGGAAGCAAAAGAGAATTATATGAATGGCATACTTCAAGAGGGTAATGACCACAAAGGGAAATGGAAAAAGCTATATTCAAATATCAGGAATCAAAAAGGAAAAGGAATCCAAATTCCTACAATGGTGGAAGAAGGGGGTGAACACTATTTCATATACTGAGAAAGCAAATCTATTTAGAAGGGAATTCAGAGATTCAGTAGAAGATTGTCAGGAGTTGGAAACCGAAACAGAAGATAGAGAGGGGAGACACATAGGGAAACAAGAAGCTTCTCATTCACAAATGAAGATATTTTCAGAGAAATCCAGCTGCTTCAGCAAGGAAAAGCAGCAGGAAGTGTTAAAATTACTGGGGAGGTATTAAAGACAATGGGGTGGTACATAGTGCCTTATTTAAAATTTCTCTCTGACTATGTCATAAATAATAGTGTAATACCAAAGAAATAGAAGGAATTCTAATAATAATACCAATTTATAAAGGAAAGGGTGATAAAAGGAAACCAGAGAACTACAGACCAATCAGCCTGACCAGTATAGCTTGTAAAATACTGGAGAGTTTAATATCAAAGTACATCAGAGGGATATGTGATAATAAAAATTGGTTCATGAGGAGCCAGTATGGATTTAGAAAGAAATTTTCTTGTGAGGCACAACTGGTGGGTTTTCAGCAGGACATATCAGATCAATTGGATTCAGGAGGCCAGTTAGATTGCATAGCCATAGATCTTTCCAAAGCCTTTGATAAAGTGGAACATGGAATATTATTAAAGAAATTGGAGGGAATAGGATTGGACGTAAGGGTTACACATTGGATAAAAACATTTCTAAATTCAAGGGATCAGAAAGTCAAAGTAGGAAATAATGTATCGCAGGAAGAGAAAGTTTGGAAGGAAATTGCACAGGGTAGTATAATCGGTCCGTTACTTTTCTTAATATACACAAATGATTTAGGGAATAATATAACATCAAAAATCAGATTGTATGCAGATGACATAATTGTTTCTAGGGAAATAAATAACACTGAGGATTGTTCAGAATTACAAAGGGACCTGGAGAGTATCCAATAATGGGTTGAAGAAAATAATATGAAGGTTAATGGAGGCGAATCAACTGTTACAACATTTACAAACAGGTGCTTTAAAACTGAATTTGAATATACTTTGGATGAGGTAGTTATTCCAAGAGATGGCAAGTGCAAATACTTAGGTGTGAGATTTGAAAGTAATTTGCACTGGAAGGATCATGTGGATGACATTGTTTGGAAAGCATACAGATCATTACTTGTCATAATGAGGCTACTTATAGGATGCAACAAAGAATTAAAAGAAAAAAGTTACTTAAGTATGGTTCGTCCATTATTGGAATATGCATACAGTGTTTGGGATCCTCACAAAGATTACCTAATAAAAGAAACAGATAGTGTGCAGAGGTAAGCAGCAAGATTTGTAACAGGGAATTTCAGGAGAAAGAGCAGTGTATCAGAAATGTTAAAGGAACTTGGGTGGGAAACTTTAAATAAGAGAAGGGAGAAAACTAGACTTGTAGGATTATATAGAGCTTATACAGGAGAAGAAGCATAGGGAGATATCCGTGAGAGGCTTCAATTGGAAAATAATCATATTGGCAGGACTGACCACAAGTATAAAATTAGAAGGAATTTTAGTAGAAGCGATTGGGGTAAATTTTCATTCATTGGGAAGGGCGTGAAGGAGTGGAACAGTTTACTAGGGGTAGTGTTTGATCCTTTTCCAAAATCTGTACAGATATTCAAAAAGAGAATAAACAGCAACAGAGAAAATAAATGAAATGTTAGAGGGCATTCGACCAGTGCAGGTTATTGTAAATAAAAAATGTGTGTGAATAAATTAGTTCCATCCCCTGGTCTAAGGAGTTTGGACAGCCAAAGTAGGGGACTGCCTGTAGGGGTGAAGTACAGGTGGGAACTTCGAGGGCCCTGGGACTGCTACGGTAGCTGTGAAGGCCCTTCAGGAACTCTGAAAAGTGGTGGCAAAAAGGGCTCTGGTTAAGATTCAGCAAGTCATTATGCTACTTAGGTTCCAAAATGGGTAAAGAATAAATGAATTGGTTGTGTTCAAATCGGGCCAGTTATGTTTGGGTCCCTTGGCTAAAATTCCTTCTTCATTTGGATTTAGGGGAGTATTGGATAGGTTAATTACGGGTGGATGAAAATGGTTACGATCGTCTGCTGGTCTACTATTGCGTCTAATTTGATAATCTTGCGATTTGGATCTCTTTAATTTCTCCAATTTATTATCCAAAATATGTTGTTTCTTGGTTAAGTCTATAAATAATTTATCTTCAACTGATTGGAAGAAGATTGTCCAATGCGCTTTAGATAACAATTTTGTTGCCGCAAGGTGAGACTCGTATAGTTTGAGGTTAAGGAATGATTTTTTCCTATAAAGAAACTTGATTTCATCTTTCAACCAAATTTTATTAGTCTTAGTTTGAGTTTTGGAAGTTTGTGACGTGATACGATGTTTCTTTTTGTTGTGTCTTAAGAAATTTGGCGTTAAATCAAACCGAATGCACTGTTTGAGAAAATCTATGTCTTTGCCTAATTTGGCTATTTTCAACTTAATGCCTAGATATTGAAAGGCTTTGTGTTTAGCTTGGTTAGCGTCATCATTAAAAGTAATAAACTTCATTGTTAGGTTCCGTATTGAGTTGAGACTATGCTTAAAGTAAATACAAAATTTTAATATTCCACCTACTCAATACTAAAAAATCATGTGATGTTTTTACAAAAACATTACAATGACACAACCAATTCACTTATTACAATGATAACAGAATCGGAATTAGCTATCTCTAAAACGCCTTTAAAGAATAAATGAATAAATGCAATGTAAATGTTAATCTTATACCAGTTGTATAGTATTATTTGAAGTAATTCCACATACTGTAGGCCTATATGAGTTGACTAAGGAGATATTGTAAGTAGAATTTTGTAAACAATATAAATTTATTAAGGATGAGCTGTGTGTTTAATAGAAAAAATTGTTAGCGTAAATTGTATAATATTGTATTCTAGGAAAATTTTCTTTTCTTGTTAATCTAAAATTTAGTACTTGATGATAATCTATTTTAGTGTACCATTTGCCACTGAGGTAGACACCTCATTTGCAGATAAAGAGATTTTGATTTGATTTATACATCCATGGGATAACAGTTGACAAAAGGAAGGATCTTCCTATTTTGAGTATCCATTTTTGCATCCAGAGCAGCCAATTGTTGTCAAAAAAGATCTGAGGTCTTCCAAGCTTTAGGGTTGGTAATGATCGCACATGCTTGAAGCAATGAAGATTTCTAGATTCCCCTACCAAAAAGGGGTGGAGCTTCTCAGAGTAATCAGTGTTGGCTCCAAAAATTACAGTGAGCCTCATTTTGTTGTGTTTCACACCATGGCATTTATCCACTTTGAATGCCAAAGTCTTGCTCAGCAACCCACTGAAAAACAGTCCCGTTTCACCTACAGTAGGTTAAAAATGTTCCTGGGTTCATATTTGTTGGTTACCTCCTGCTATCTTCCATTGATACTCTCTTCCACACTTTTGTCACTAACTGCACTTGATTCCCCACAAACATTTTTACAGATTATGTTATATCTCTTCCTAAATCGGTTGATCCAGCCATTGGACACGCTGAAAGTTTGAATGCCAAGAATATTTTTTGCCACTTAAGAGCCCACCATCAATAAGAATGCCTATAGCTCTTCAAGTAATAAACCAACTTTTTGCTATCTTTTTTTCCAACATGTATGATGAATATTTGTGTTTTTTGGAGTTTGGCTCTCATTCTGAAGCATTTGGTGTTATCCTTCCTCTGTTTTTCACCATTGTATTCAGCATGGATACAGAAAACTGCAACTCATATGCCAGTGCAACAAGTGCTCCCTGGAACTTTTTCCAAAGTTCAAACCTTTCCCTCCGTAGTGAGTTTTCCTTTCCATCTTTTTTTTTTTTTTTTTCATTTTTCATTATTAATGCAGAAAAGTAAATACCAACAACAAAGCAATAACAAAGAAGGATTAACAAATACATAAATGATGCAACAGGGAGATCACAGAAAATTATCTTCACCACTATATGCCAATATAGCTCCTCAAAGAATGAATGTGAGCGCATTAAGCATCACTGCATGACTAGCTGTAAGGGAAAGCTGAAGTTCTGTGCTAAGAGTTGGACCAGGGTGGTTTTATTTGGTAATCATGCTGTATTTTCTCAAAGTGTTTCAGGTTAGCTGCAATGCCAATTTACTTTGATTTTTCTCCCTTTCAAACAGCCTGATGTGGTACAAATGGTGGGAAGAAAAAAATGTCACAAATGGAAATTTGAGAATTAAACACTGTAAAGATAGGAAATCTGAGTGGACCAACAAAAAATGTTTTAAACAAGAAAATGTTGAATTATTATAAGCTATAAATTTCATTTTTATTCCACATTGAAGTACAATTATAAGAAATAAATTGACAATACAATTTATCAAGTAAATATATTTCATCAGTTTTGGGACTAGTTTCAGTCACTTAGTGGCCATCTTCAGCCAAAATGCAAAAAAAATGTTGAATACAGAAATGTAAAAGTGGGGTAATACTGTAGATATTTACCTGATAGTATCACATTTCTTTAAAGGGCCTTTCACAGGCCAGTTTTGTACAGTCTCTCTCTCTCTCTCTCTCTCTCTCTCTCTCTCTCTCACTCTGAATATATGCAGCAAGCAACACCTGTGACTGCAGTACAACGGAGTACCACGAGTCGTTTCCACAGTGATAGGGAAACACTGACCAATACCTCGGTCTCTACAGAGTATATGGGAAAAATCACACCAAAAACAAGAGAGGTGCATAAAAAGTGTATTTCCTATAATATGGAACAGCTGTCAATGTCCTGCTATTGTCCAAAAAGACAAAAGTCAAGGTTTTCCATTTTGCTTAATGCCACACATTTGTACTTGCTGGACATGGGTGACTGTCAAATAACCTGACACAGGTGTGTGTCCATGACATACAGCGAGTGTTTGTAAACATAAATTACGTACTGTGGACACTGACCTTCATATGGGTAACATGACACACCATGGTGGAAATGGTGGCGACACTTCCGAATGAACACTAAGGATGCTCAAGCTACTAGAGTACGTGCTCAATATGTCCACCGTTCGCTCGCACACTTCTTCACAGCAATGAATTCATGATGCTCAAACACACGCAAACACTTGCTAGTCTACTGGTATGGATTCTGCTGTAGGAAATATATTATGGTGGAGCTCACCTTCTGTGTCAATTTCATTTACATACATCAGACTCTTGATGTGGTCCCATAGGTAAAAATCCAGGGGATTTAAGCCAGGAGACTAAACTGGCCATGTAATTGGTCCATTGCTTCCTATTCAATGGCATTGAAATTTACGTTCGAGATATTCACGTACAAGTAATGAACTTCATTCTGGTTCCGTATTGATTTTAAATACCTTGATAACATTCTAAGTCCACCTGTTCAATACACGTTTGCCATTTGATAAAGGGTCTGTCTAAGAAGCTACATAGAACATGTTTGAAGCTAGCCTAGAGGTCATCATCAGCTAAAATAACTTAAAGAAGAAAGACATATACAAAAAACCAGTGATTCATAAAAAACTAGAGATAAAACAGAATGAACAAGTGCAATAGAAATCTATGTTTAAAATGTACATAGCTTCAATCTTAAAATACAGTCAACAAATGCAATGGAATCTGTGTTTTGAATGTGCATAGCTTCAAACTTAGACAAATTTAGTGATAAGTGTGGGTGGGTCCAACCGTATTTAATACAACAATTGGTTAGCTGGAGGAAATGCTTAAAAATTGTGAAGACTGTTAAATGTTGTTCTATTTGTCATGCTTCTGGAAACGGAGTGAAGTTTTGAAAAATCATTACATTTCTTCATAGAGAATACAAGTACAGCCAGGATCTTAAAGTGAAAACAAAAAGCTGAGTATGTGAACAAAAAATGGAGTAGAAGTAAAAATTATATGAAGAGTCGCAAAATATTACCCACTTCCTCTTTCCTCCAGCCCTCTGCTTGTGTAGATCAGGCTGGGTCGGTGATGACCTCCACACTGACTGGCAACCGTTCTGATGTTGTGTTGTGTGGGGGAAACTGTGGGTGAGGGGAGGGAGAGCGAGTGGAAATATGGGAGGATGGATCAGTAATGTGTGTTGTGACAGACTCAATTGAGCTTTGCTTAAGATCTTTCTAGATTATCGTGTCGACCAGCATGTTCCTTTTTTCTTGGATTTTGTTAAGATTATGGATGGGATTGGATTTTTGATCAAGGTTTATATAAACATCTTCTAAAATGTTTAATAAAGTTCCCTTTTTGGTTATATGTAGGGTATCTACATCTTTATCTATGGTGGAGAAAAAGGGAACTTTATTAAACATTTTAGAAAATATTTATGTAAACCTCAATCAAAAATCCAATCCCATCCATAATCTTCACGAAATACAAGCAAACATGAACATTCTGGTTGACACAATAATCAAGAAAGATCTTAAACAAAGCTCAATTAAGTCTGTCACAACACGCATTACTGGTCCGTCCTCCCATCCTTCCACTCACTCTCTCTCCCCTCACCCACCGTTTCCCCCACCCAACACATCAGAACGGTCGCCAGTCAGTGTGGAGGTAAACACCGACCCAGCCTGATCTACACAAGGAGGAAAGAGGAAGTGGGTAATATTTTAAGACTCTTCATATTATCTTTTACTTATACTCCATTTTTTGTTCACATACTCAGCTTTTTGTTTTCACTTTAAGATCCTAGCTATACTTGTATTCTCCATGAAGAAATGTAATAGATTTTTCAAAACTTCACTCAGTTTCCAGAAGCATGACAAATAGAGCAGCATTTAACAGTCTTCACAATTTTTAAGCATTTCCTCCAGCCAACTAATAGTTGTATTAAATACGGTTGGACCCACACTTACCACTAAATTTGTCCAAGTTTGAAGTTATTTACAATCCAAACACAGATTTCCATTGCATTTGTTGATTATATTTTATGATTGAAGCTGTGTACATTTTAAACATAGATTTCTATTGCATTTCTTGATTGTATTTTATCTCAAGTTTTTTATGTATCACTGTTTTTTGTATATGTCTTTCTTCTTTATGTTATTTTAGCTGATGATGACCTCTAGGCTAGGTCGAAACATGTCCTATGTAGCTTCTTAGATAGACCATTTATCAAATGGCAAATGTGTACTGAACAGGTGGACTTTATGGTAATTAAATTCCTTTAGAATTTTATCTTAGATATTCAAATACACATTAAATCACAGAACACAGAGAACCATTATGAAGAAAGTATATGTTTATGCACATCTGCAATTTTACATTTTCAAAATACTCCAGTAGTTCATCTCTAAGGAATGTTAGGTTATTTTCATATGTGGGACATGGCAGTAATAAGTGGGGCCCAAATTAGCCAACCACAAACAATACCAGCCCACACATTCACTGTAAATCACTGCTGAAAATGTCCTTGCTGAATTGTATGTGGGTCAAGGACAGCCAATGTAGGATATTGTGGAAATTTAATACCTCATTCCTTATGAAACAGGCTTTGTCTGTGACTAGCACTTGGAAGGGAAACAGTGGCTGTCATTCAGTTTCATTTAGAAACTGTAGAGAAGTCTCACCTTTGTGGAAAATCCTTGTCTTGCAGGTACATGATAGAGTCACAGTCACTCAAATCAAAATATGTTTATTTGCAAATGAGGTGTCTACCTCGGTGGCAAATGGTACACTAAAATACATTATTGTCAAGCACTAAATTTTAAATTAACAGGAGATGAAGAAAATTTTCCTAGAATACAATATTATACAATTTACGCTAATATTTTTTTCTATTAAACACACACATCATCCTTAATAAATTTATATTGTTTACAAAATTCTACTTATAATATCTTACAAACATAGTCAACTCATATACAGTATGGTATGTCAAATTACTTCTAATAATACTATACAACTGGTATAAGATTAAAATTAACATTGAATTTACTTGCATATTTATATTTTACCCATTTTGGAACCTAAGTAGCATAATGACCTGCTGCGTCTTAACCAGAGCCCCTTTTGCCACCACTTTTCAGAGTTCCTCTTCACACAGGATCCAATTTACAGACCAATGGGACACACAAACAATGCATTCAACATTTAGCATGCCTCTCTCTGGGCGTATTATGTCTAGGAATTTTTTTCTTTTTAAATATTTCCCCCCCTTCTTTTCTAAGTCTCTGAAATTACTTATTAGATTTCACCATTTTAAAGCTTTATTAATTCTAACAGTAGTAACAAAAATTAGAGTTTTGAAGACTCGAGGAACAATACTTTTCATACTCATCAATTGCAAGATGCTGAAAGTTTAGGTGTAGGTTGGTGCTTAGCATTATCCAGAGTGAGTAAAACAGTATGCAGTGAAACAAATGTCAATGAAATGTTATATAATTGCGTTGGAATAGTGTGTGTTCAAAATGTTTACCATCACATACCACACATTATTCATAATATTTCTGAAGATTATATTGAACATTCTGATAAACAAAGCTTGCTATTTCAGTGATGTTTCTTGTACTGTATGCTTTGGGGTTGTAGGGCAAATCAGCAAGAATGTAAAAAATGGAAGTTTTCCATCTAATTTTGTATTTTCTGGAGTGTTTTTATAAATTGGAAGATAATCTGAAATTTCAGAGGATCTAACAACACTGATACACCCATCATCATATTCAACTCGCAGAAGCGCGATTCATTGGGGGGGAGAAATGTCTTCAATTTCTTCTTCCAGTCATGTTGTTTCAACCTGGTAGTCTTGTGATATCGAAATTTAGCTTACATGATTTCATTGTACTTGAAATACTGTAGGTTGTATTGAGTACACAACAGCACAGGCTGAAGAAAGATGGAGTGCAGAATAAAAATGATCAACAAGAGGATGATAGGAACCTTCTGATTCTGGTGGCCTCAGTCATTCTTGTTCTGTTAACAGAGATCTGAGCAAGCACAATAATAGAGTGTGTGCTAATCGCCCACCATGGGCCAGTTCAAATTAAACCATGGCTCAGATCCAAGCCAATGGAACAAGAATAACCGAGGCCCCCATAACTCTATCCAGAGAGCTTCTGTATGGTTTCAGTTCCCACCGGTGTAAAGTAGAACAATAAAAGTTTGATTTCCACCTATTCAATACTTTACAAGCAATTATAAAATTAGGATCTCATCCTTATTTTATTGCTAAATTATTAAAAACATGGGACATGTTTCGTTCAATTATTGAACATCTTCGGCTACATACATTTTTAACAAGGTCAAAATCGGTAATACTATTCTAATAACCTGCAACTTATTGTTTACTGCTCACAGATTTAATCATAATAACTATTAAAATACTTTTGAATATAAAACATTATATATTACGTCGTCATTGTTAAAACAATATTACTATTTGTAGTGTCTGTAATTTTAAAATCTTGTTCTAAATTTGAATACAATGTCACAAGTTAGTCAGATATAAATACATTTACATCTGTTGAAGTTGTTGAATATCTTAAAACTATCAGTTGGATACACATTAAAATCTTTTTGCTACTATTGGCCCAAGCGTTTAATAATTTAGCATTAAAATAAGGATGGGATCCTAATTTTATAATTGCTAGTAAAGTATTGAATAGGTGGAAATCAAACTTTTATTGTTCTACTTTAACTGAATTTCAATACGGAAAAATGAGGATAGTATCATGCAATCCCACCGGTGTCTCGTTGGTCATTTTTGTTTGATATTTAACTTCTCTTCAGCAAGTACTATATGTAGACTACTTGACATGACCTAATAAACTGAAAGACTATAATCCTCATAATGGCATTTAGTGCACTATGTCTTCTGGTATGGGCTAGAGCAATTTTGTTACTTTCATTGATCTGTCTCAGCTTTATCCTTGGCTTTGACAAAATGAAAGTGAGTGAGGTATGAGTGATGCTAGTAATGCCATTCCTTCTGCAGCCAGTCCCTGCTATGAATGGTGTGAAAATATTGCTCATAGGGTCGGTTGGTGCATGCATTTCAGTGGGCTTGGCAGACCGATATGTAACAGCAACTTCTGGCTTGGTGAGGAAAGCAACGGGGAAACTACCTCACTCCTCATTTCCCTAGTACGCCTCTTCAGTGATGCCTAGGCCATCTATGACAGTTGATGTAGCTGTTTAGGATCCAACCAGCCTTCAGGCTGAGGACTAAACATACATACACAATGGCATTTATTAGCCCGTGTCTGACATTGATGTACTCCAGCGTTGCTAGATCTAAAAAATATTATCAAGGTATGTTTAGAAAATGTTTGGAATGATGGCGTGGCGTGGAATGACATTAGTAGACAAATAAGTTTGAGCGGTGTCTTTAAAAGTAGGAAAGATCACAATATGAAGGTAAAGTTGGAATTCAAGAGGACAAATTGGGGCAAATTTTTGTTTATAGGAAAGGGAATCAGGGATTGGAATAACATACAAAGGGAGATGTTCAGTAAATTTCCAATTTCTTTGAAATCATTTAGGAAAAGGCTAGGAAAACTACAGATAAGGAATCTGCCACCTGGGCAACTGCCCTAAATGCAGATCAGTAGTAATTGATTGATTGATTGATTGATTGATTGATTGACAAAAGTTATAGAGTATTAAAAACCTGGCAGATGAAGCATAACGGTTACTGACCAACTTTCTACAAAATTACTATTTTATCTTGCATAATTATTTCAGCATCAAATATCAAGATGATTTTCTATATGGTATATGTCACTTTGTACCATTTTTTGGGAACTTCTCTGTACAACAGATATATTGTGTGTTGTTCCATTAATCATGCAATTTTTAAATTTCACAAAATGGTGCATTACATTCTCACATGTCAACAAAGTGACCTCTTTATAACTGTAAAGTTGACTACCGGTACGACTATCTTACACACTATCATGGAATTCTTAATAGCTTCAACAGACCTGTAGTAGAGAGCCATTGATAGTTAAAAATTAACATATGATATTTAAAAGAATTAAAGCCACAACATGTTTGAGATCAACTGTTCACATCCACCAAAATCCATCCATCAAATCCATCAAAAAGCCCATTTGATACAGTCCTATTGACATTATCCAGCAATTACTTTTTTTTTCCTACTTGTTTAACGTTGTGCTAACACACCCAAAATTTTTCAGTGTTGGAGGGTTGGGAAGGCACCAGTTGTGGCCTTAATTAAGGTTGACCCTCAGCATTTGCCTGGTGTGAAAATGGGAAACCATGGAAAACCATCTTCAGGGCTGCTGATGATGGGATTTGAAAACACTATCTCCTGAATGCAAGCTCATATCTGTGTGACCTTAACTGCATGGCCAACTTGCTTGGTTCAACTAGTACCACGCTGAGGTGTGCTACAACCGTTCTGCCCTTTATTTACTTATTCACACAAGGTTACCATGCAATTAAGCTACAATCAAGAACAAGCGAAACTGAGCAAGTTGACTGCAGATCACACAGCTGTGAGCTTGCATTTAGGAGATGGTGGGTTTGAGCCCACCATTGGAAGTCCTGAAATAACTTTCCATGGTTTCCCATTTTCACACCAAGCAAATGCTGGGCCCTTACCCTTGTTAAGCCCACAGTCTCTATCTTCTCATTCCTAGCCCTTTCCCATCCTTGTGTTGTTGAAAACCTTCCTGTTAGTGAGACATTAAACCTCTAGCAAAAACACAGCTGCAGTTAAAGAAATCACTTCAAATGGAGTATATAAATGCAAAGAAGATAATATTTTGTCAGTAGAATATTTTTGATCGAGATAAAAGTTAATACAGATGTTGATTCCCATAGGAAACCTGAAATATTTGTCCTGAATGAGTAAATTTATAATGTCCAATAATGGACCTTTTATATTGGTATTATAAAAGTTAATGATTTCACAATAGCTTTTGTGATATGTAAGTTAATACATAAGAATACTTTCAACCAACTATATTAACTGGGCCTCAGGACAGGATCACTTTATTACATATGTCTATTAGCAACATTACAGTAAGAAAAGCAGCTTTGTGTGATGTGGTCATATGATGCATAAGATTTGAATTATGTCTGTTCATTGAGATATAATGCATTATGTTTATTTCATACTAGCTGATGTACCCGTGCTTCGCAACGGAATTCTACACTGTATACAGAATTCTAATTTAAGTAAGTGTACACGTTGTGAGTAAGATCGTATTAAATTGCATTGCTCGTAACGTTACCCCAAAAAAGCGACGAGGAAGACACCATGTGTCTTTTCTTATATGAAGACTGGATTAGCGAATTTTCATTGTAATGGCAGGCCCTCTTGCCTACTATCAGTCACAATCAAGTTGGCGAGTTTTCATTATAATGGCAGACACTCATTCTCCATCTGCCTCCTTACATCCTCAGAAAGACTGTTTTAGGAGTTTTCCCAACTGAAATCAACATAGGTCATTACAATGACGTCTGTAGGAATGTCGTGATTGAAAGCAATGCTGTCATATAAAATACTCGATCAAATGAAAAACCGCACTTTTTCTCACTGTTAACGAACAGTCGAACTTTCCCGAGCTGGAATGACCAGGCCGCAGATAGACATGAACACTCCTCTGCCATTATTCCCTTAAGTACGCACACTGTTCATTCCAATCAGCGCCTCAGAATAGGGATTGAATTGCTGGAATATTATGATGAACCAGTGAGTTACGTACCAGTAAGGCCTATCAGAATATTTATGAACCAGAGGAATGGCATGCTAAAGAAGAAAGTTATCTAACTCGCCGGCGACTTCCCGCCAATATTCAGGCAGGTTGTTATACTCGGTACACAGCAGTGATCCCATCTATCGGAGATGAGTGGCAGCAGAAGAGACACACACAAGTTCAATCAAAACCGATTTGCATTTAGGGCAGTCGCCCAGGTGGCAGATTCCCTATCTGTTGTTTCCAAGCCTTTTCTTAAATGATTGCAAAGAAATTGGAAATTTATTTAACATCTCCCTTGGTAAGTTATTCCAATCCCCAACTCCCCTTTCTATAAACGAATATTTGCCCCAATTTGTCTTCTTGAATTCTAACTTTATCTTCATATTGTGATCTTTCCTACTTTTAAAAATCATCATCACAACAAGCAAGGGTTAATGTAATGTTATAGTTGATCAATTTTATGAGCTTTCGATATTGTAGGCCTTCACGTTTAGCTCTCTTCCGAATCTGTGATATTACGGCATCTGATGTAAAGGGAGTCGTCCTTTCTTTCACGACTCCCTCTTATTATTCAAGCGATCGTTCGTTCCTTTGTGCTTTTTCTAATTTTTATAGAGAATAACACCCATGGTATCCCCTGTCTGCCGTCGGAGGCAACAAAAAGTGGCTCCAGGAGCTCTGAACTTGGGAGAGTGGGTTGGCGACCACAGGGCCCTTAGCTGAGTCCTGGAGCTGCTTCCACTTGTGCCAGGCTTCTCACTTTCATCTATCCTATCCAACTTCCCTTGGTCAACTCTTGTTCTTTACTGACCCTGACAGTATTACGTATGGAGGTCTAGGGAATTTTTCACTTTCATGCCTTTCGTGGACCATGTCCTTGTTAGGCCGATACCTTCATTCTTTGAAGTGTTGGGACCCTCCCAGTTTTTCTCTCTGATTAGTGTTATATAGTGCCTAGTTGTACTTCCTCTTAAAAAATAATCACCACCACCACCACTCATATCATAGTCAGTACGGTAAAACTTAATACGACATAAATGATCATAAATTGTATTCTGTATAACTTTTGTTATGTAGTACTTTTCGATAGGAAGAAAAACATAGAAATTTAAAAATTAAATTTTAGGCATCTTCCCCTAAACTACCATTTCATCCAGGGCGAATACAATCATTTATAGCCCTGAACTGCAGTAAATTATTCCCCGACTTTACATACCGATTTACATTCAATTCTATTTACACATTTTCTCGTGGCTCAGCATTAATATGGACTTGTAACAAAAATACAAATTCAAGAATATCTCTGTTATCATAACTGGTATGGTAAAATGTATAAGACATAAATTATCGGAAATTTAATTCTATATAACTTTAGTTACGCAGTACTTATCGAAGGACCACTAATAATATAAATATTTGAGAATTAAATTTTATGCCTTCCCCTAAAAACTACCATTACACTCAGCTAGAATAAAATTATTTATAGCTGAGATTGTAGTGGCTCATTCCCCGACTTTACATACTGACTTTCATTAAATTCTCTTCAGCCATTTTTTCCTGATGTACAGACAGACAGACAGACAGACAGACAGACAGACAGACAGACAGACAGACAGACAGACAGACAGACAGACAGACAGACAGACAGACAGACAGACAGACAGACAGACAGACAGACAGACAGACATTACGGAAAAGTAAAAAGTGCATTTCCTTGTTACTATGGATATGACCGATTCAGAAATATAATTCTTTTCAAATTCTGAGCAATGTACAGACAAAACTCTTATTTTATATATATAGATATATAGATTGTTCTGGAGTACCAAGACTTGTGTCCCTTAAGGATGATGAAAATTTTTATGTTTGTGTTGATATCCGAGTATTTAAGTCCTCCGTTTGGTAAATGGTTGACAGATACGGGTTCAGTTCTAGATATGTTCAGTGTACCCTATTTTGAAATTTCAACCAGTTGTCCAAAGTGTGTTTGTAACCATTAGCCAAGCAAGCTTGTAGTTTTGCATGACTATTGATATTCTGATCATAGCTATGGGACTTCCAATTTTTCAATCCAAAAGTCCCACATACATTGTTCAGGATTTGAACCATAGCTGCCTTGGTGAGAAGCCAGTGACAATGCTATTTAGCTATTACAGCTTAAATAATTTGTAACTGATATTTTATGCTGTATTGTGAACAGCCACATACATTTTGCTTGCTTCCAACACAAAATGAAAAACAAAAACACATACACCCCTATGGCACTACAACCCAGAAGGGCCTTTGTCTACTAAGCGACCACTGCTCAGCCTGGAAGGCCTGCAGGCTAAGTGAACCTTGAACCAGCCCTCATATTCAGGTAAAAATCCCTGACCAGGCCAGGAATCAAATCCAGGACCTCTGTGTAATTAGCAGGCTCATTACCCTAACAGAACAGGGCCAGTACAAAAAAAACATCTGAAAATCAGAATATAATGTTATTGATTTTATACCCAACTAACTACTGTACTTTTATGGTTTTCAGAGACACCATAGTACCAGAACTTCGTTTGCAGCAGTTCCTTTATGTAAATATACCGACCCAAGGCGTGTATGTTTGAGTACCTTCAAATACCACTGTACCGAGTCAGGCTCAAACCCACTAACTCAATTGTCTGAACTACTCAGCCCAGCAAAAAACTGGAACAAAGGGGTATATCTGAACACAAATGCCCAAAACTTGTCTGAACTACTCAGCCCAGCAAAAAACTGGAACAAAGGGGCATATCTGAACACAAATGCCCAAAACTTCTGCAAGTTACAGTTCAAGACAACATTCAGAATACAGAGCAGAACACTTCACAGAATTCAACCTTTTAAAAGAAATCTTCCAGCACAGAAGTATCGAATTCTAAGGTGTACAGAACACATCAAAGCACTTCATATATAAAACAGAATCTGCATTTTAAAGAAATTTTCCACATCAGCCCAAACAGACAGTCTCAACACTCTAGAACAGCATGGAAAACTTTCTCCCCACCCTCTCTCTACATATGTACACACATATTAGGCAAGGGCAGCCTCCAATGCAAAAACAAACAAAACAAAAAAACACCACATCTTAAAATCAAAATGTATACAGTGTACATAATCTCAAAGCATCACCATTCTTGATGAACTGGGATAATATTACTGGTTTTAAGTTCCATTTACTTATATGGTTTTAGCAATGCTGAGATGCCAGAATTTTGTCTTATGGGAATTCTTTAATGTGTTTGTAAATCTACTGACACAAGGCTGGTGTATTTGAGCACCTTCAAAAATCACCAAGACTGAGCTGGGATTGAACCTGCCAACTCAGGCTCAGAAAGTCTGTGCTCTACCATTCAAGCAATTCAGCCTGAAAATGAATACACACAATTCAAATCACATGTGTTAAATTAACACCATTATACAAAACAATCTTTCTAACCGTAATGTTGGTAACGGACACATAATATCAAGTGCTCCTGTCTCGGAAATCAGTTGTAGTAGGCAGCCAAATATAGCTGGTTGAAAGTACTCCAATGTGGTAACTTATGTATATAGATATAGGAAACTGATGGAGACCAGCAACTGGTATATTCTTATCACCACTACTTAGCCTAATGGCTGACAGTGTTGAAGAATATTTTCAACTGTTATTAATCACTCAGGAAGACTTATACAATCTTAAAATGTTTACAGACAATATCAAGTGTACAAAACAACACTTCCACAGATAGGTCTACACAAGATTCGTTTGTCACAGATGGTTTTCAGGAAATGAAAGTATAAAAATCTAATTAATGTTCAATTCTTCTAAAATACAATCATTTTACTACTAAAAGAGAACTTCATAATGTAGCATTATTAGGAACATTATATACGTTAGTACATTTCTCTCATTTGACACAGCTCATCAGTTATGAGACTCTAGTCTTTTGTCCATTCCACAGTATATGCAAATTTAACATTACCATGGCTAATCACAGTTTATGTAACACTTCGTAATGTACTTAATCTTATTTAACACTCGTCAGTAACAACATCCAGATTTATCCCTAGTTAGTCGATCATGAAATCGCATATTTCTCTCTTCAGCAGGAAAGGATGCATCAACCCTACGTTTTATTGATGCTGCCAGTTCAGAAAATAATGTGTCTACATTTTCTCCAGATTTAGCTGATGTTTCATAAAATGGAATCCCAAGAGACGTAGCATAAGATTTGCCTGTTTTCAAGTCTATCCTCCTTGTATTTGTCTGATCACATTTATTCCCAACTATTACCCTATCAGCATCTTCACAAGCATACCTGTCAACTTCCCTGAACCAATCAATTAAATGTTCAAATGATTTTCTATCTGAACAGTCATATACCAATACAATACCATGAGCAGACCTATAATAATTGGGCACAATTGTTCGGAAGCGCTCCTGTCCAGCAGTGTCCCAGATCTGAAGCTTCACTTTTTTCCCTTCAACTTCAATGATCTTCACATGGAAGTCTACTCCAATGGTTGATTCATATCGCAGAGGAAACTCGTTCGCAATGAAGCGGGTCGTGAGACAAGATTTTCCTGTTCCACTATCACCAACCACCACTATTTTAAAGAGATAATCACATTCAGCAGGTTGATCAGAATCTAGCTCATTCATTGTGAATTGTTCTGCACTTTAAAAAACAATGAACTCAAGAGCTATTTCATACTATATTTAACAAACTTTGGTTAAAGTCTCAAGAAACTGTTGCTTTGAAACACAGTATCCCAAAACATTCTCACTACTGATCCCCACTCTCACTACACTGCTATGACAAGGACAAGCTTGACCAAACAGCAAACTATTAGTCACACTGAAGATAATGCTGTGGCATGTAGCAAATCAGATAACATTCCACATGACGAGTCAGAGATTAACCACTAGGAGACTACTTCCTTTAAATACAACTTGACCTTGAACACACACCTGTTAGCACATCTACTCAGACAGCTGAATGAGTTTGGAAGTTCTTTTAACACAATTAGTTGTAAACTTCTCAGCCTTCAGGAACGACAAGCTGCATGCGTGTTCATATTTCTACACTGAAGTGGAGGATACGGACAACAAATGTTATTTCCTACAGGGTAAAGTTCTAGATTACTGTAAGATAATACTTCCAAGGAATGTTAATCCTATTTTTGATAGCATTAATCAGCTTCAGAATTCCCTGATGTACATTTGTTGCTTCTTTTTGATAAAGAACATTCTAGAATTATCAGCATACTTAACAGTAACATGAAGCCCACTTCTTGGTCACATTCTATACCTTACTTTGTAGTAATCATTCTGTCACACATGCTTATATATTATCAACAAATTGAATGTCTACTGCTGAAAGAATATCATAATCAAATAAATCATGTGGCCACAAATATTTAAAATAAACAGTTGAAAGTGAAGTTATTAGTATTCTTAGTAAATATATGTAATATTCACAATTATTTAATATGTAGCAAAATAACACCATAAATTAGATAATGTAGTCATGTCTCAGCTATAAAAAGGAAAGTAGTTAGCAGCATGGTAACTTCACTATTTCACCAGGTTTATCTAACTCTATAGCAGTTTTGAAACAACAGGAAGTGTCAAGCCTGCTTTTGATAGCACTTATCAGTTGCAGAAATCCCTCTTCAACATGTGTTCCTTCCTTTGCAGATGTTTCAAAGTAGGGAATGCCAATATTATCAGCAAAGTTCTTGGCAGTAAAATAGTCTACTTCCCTACAGCATACAGTATCACACTTTGTGGCCATTATCACTTTCTCTACATGTTCACTGGCATACTGACTGATAAGCTTTAGCCACACAGGTACCTTCTCATATGAATGTTTGCTTGTGCAGTCAAACACAATTATAACACCATGACAAAATTTGAAGTAGTTCGGTATAATAGAACGAATACTCTCCTGCCCGCAGGTATCCCAAATTTGTATTTTAATATTGCTCCCTTGAAGAGAAACTGTTTTTATACCAAAATCCACTCCAAGTGTCAAAGGATAACTGCTTGCATATGTGTTGTGAATGAATCTTTTGGCAAGAGATGTCTTTCCTACATTTTGTTCCCCCACTAGAACCAGTTTAAAAAGATAATCATAACTAAAACCAAATGCCATTATAATGCAGCAACTCAACAGATACTGTACTACTAAATTCTTAAGTAGAAAACCCACATAATTCAGAGATATTCATTATCTCTGATAAGATATGACAATTAATTCTGAATAACTCTTTCTGAGAAAAAGAAAGAAAATGAATATGTGTGTGTGTGTGTGTGTGTGTGTGTTTGTAAAATTCTAAAATTAAGTTACAATGTGGTTATTCTCCTACCCTCAGAACACCATTCCCACAGTATATATAAACAAAAAGTAAACTGGTTTCTGTCCACTTCTTCTGTAAATTTATCAGGACTGTCCTGATTTTAGACTAGTTAAACTTGTACCCCAAGAACTTTCAGTGAGGATGTTAACTTCATACTTCTTTTTACCTGCAGTCCAGTTTCTTGGCTAAATGGTCAGTGCACTGGTCATTGATTCAGAGAGCTCTGGGTTCTATTCCCAGCTGGGTCAAGGATTTTAAGTGCATATGGTTAATTCCTCTAGTTCAATGACTGGGTGTTTGTGCTCATCTAAACACACTTCTCCACAAACTGTATATATACAACACTACTAACCACTATAGAAACATGCAATAGTGAATAGATCCTATCACATAGGGTTGGTGGCAGGAAGGGCATCAAGCCATAAAACTGGGTCAAACCTAATTCAAGTGCCAGTACCAGTAATTGGGATTAAGGCCAAGAGGAATAAGATGATGACAGCGAAGGTACATTACCTGCAGCCTGGTCAGCATTGTCTCTTTCAAAGTACTCCATTCCTTTATTAATACAATATTCGCAATGCCATTTCCACTTACGGAAGCAGTAAGCAAACTGGGAGACCCCACACAGTACTGCCTGCAATTTCAGTGCGATCTCTTCAACTGACTGAATTTCATTTTTGGGAATAGAAAAATGTCTCACAGGGTTAGGTCAGATTAATAGTGTTATTTGTAATGTTATTTGCTTTACGTCCCACTAACTACTTTTTAAGGTCTTCGGAGACGCCGCGATGGCGGAATTTAGTCCCGCAGGAGTTCTTTTACGTGCCAGTAAATCTACCGACATGGGGCTGTCTTATTTGAGCATCTTCAAATACCACCGGACTGAGCCAGGATCGAACCTGCCAAGTTGGGGTTAGAAGGCCAGCGCCTTAACCGTCTGAGCCACTCAGCCCGGCTTAGGTCAGATTAGCAGGGTGGATGGGGAAACACAGCAGTCTTCATGTTCATCAATTATGATGCCAGCCAGGCAATAAAAGAAATCACACCTTTATAAAATGTAATACTACTGATCGACTGTACGAACATAATTAATCAATCTGGTTGAACAAAACTTTCTTTTCCCATGATGATGGTGATGAAGCTGCCAGACAGGCAATCTAAAAGGTACAGCTTTATAAAAGATTAAAACGACTGCCCTAAATGCAGATCAGGACTGACTGACTGACTGACTGACTGACTGAGAAAAAGTTGAACTACATATAGATGGTGCAGGTTCCAATAAAATGAAAAGGAAGGAAGCACCTATGACCACAAATGGGTGGGTAGGAGATAGAGATCTGCGCTTGGATGGCCTTCATTTAAACCGCAGTGGTACATATAAGTTAGGAAATTTGTTTGGAAGGGAGGTACATTCAGGGAAACGGGATGGCCTAGGGAGTGGTGATAACAGAACAGGGAACTGGAAATCAAGTAGGGATGACATAAAATTGTTAGTGTTGAACTGTAGAAGTATTGTAAAGAAAGGAATAGAATTAATAGATATATATTTACCATATATTGTAATAGGAGTTGAATCATGGCTGAGAAATGACATAATGGATGCAGAAATTTTCTCACAGTACTGGAGTGTGTATCGTAGAGATAGGATTGGAATGGTGGGAGGGGGAGTATTAATTTTGGTGAAAGAAGAATTTGTAAGCTACAAAAATGTTAAAGATGAGACACATGAAATTCTAGGTGTAAGGCTCATTTCTAAAGATAATAGGCAACTTGATATATTTCGAGTGTACAGACCGGGAAAGGGTAGCACTGACACAGATTCGGAATTATTTGATAGGATAGTCGGCTATGTGGGAAACGACATGGAAAGAAATGTGATTGTAGCGGGAGATCTGAATTTGCCAGATGTCGATTGGGAAGGAAATGCGAACAACAGGAAGCATGACCAACAAATGGCAAATAAGTTAATATGGGAAGGACAGCTGATTCAGAAAGTGATGGAACCAACCAGAGAGAAAAATATCCTGGATGTGGTGCTGATAAAACCAGTAGAGCTCTATAGAGAAACTGAAGTAATAGATGGTATTAGTGATCATGAAGCTGTTTTTGTCGTAGTTAAAAATAAATGTGATAGAAAGGAAGGTCTTAACAGTAGGACTATTAGGCAGTACCATATGGCTGATAAAGCAGGCATAAGGCAGTTTCTAAAAAGTAACTATGATCAGTGGAAAACGGTAAATAAAAATGTAAACAGACTCTGGGATGGGTTTAAAGAAATTGTTGAGGAATGCGAAAACAGGTTTGTACCCTTAAGGGTGGTAAGGAATGGTAAAGACCCACCTTATTATAATAGACAAATAAAGAGACTAAGAAGGAGGTGCAGACTGGAAAGAAATAGAGTTAGAAATGGCTGCTGAAGTAAGGAGAAACTGAAGGAACTTACTAGAAAATTGAATCTAGCAAAGAAGGCAGCTAAGGATAACATGATGGCAAGCATAATTGGCAGTCATACAAATTTTAGTGAAAAATGGAAGGGTATGTATAGGTATTTTAAGGCAGAAACAGGTTCCAAGGACATTCCAGGAATAATTAATGAACAAGGGGAGTGTGTATGGGAGGATCCTCAAAAGGCAAAAGTATTCAGTCAGCAGTATGTAAAGATTGTTGGTTACAAGGATAATGTCCAGACAGAGGAGGAGACTAAGGCTAAAGAAGTATAAAAATTTACATACGATAACAATGACATTTACAATAAGATACAAAAGTTGAAAACTAGAAAAGTGGCTGGAATTGATCAGATTTCTGGGGATATACTAAAGACAATGGGTTGGGATATAGTACCATATCTGAGGTACACATTTGATTATTGTTTGGTCGGAGGAGCTATACCAGATGAATGGAGAGTTGCTATAGTAAGCCCTGTGTATAAAGAAAAGGGTGATAGACATAAAGCTGAAAATTACAGGCCAGTAAGTTTGACGTGCATTGTATGTAAGCTTTGGGAAAGCATTCTTTCTGATTATATGAGACATGTTTGTGACATTAATAACTGGTTCGATAGAAGGCAATTCGGTTTTAGGAAAGGTTATTCCACTGAAGCTCAACTTGTAGGATTCCAGCAAGATATAGCAGATATCTTGGATTCAGGAGGTCAAATGGACTGTATCGCGATTGACCTGTCTAAAGCATTTGATAGGGTGGATCATGGGAGACTACTGGCAAAAATGAGTGCAATTGGACTAGACAAAAGAGTGACTGAATGGGTTGGTATATTTCTAGACAATACATCTCAGAGAATTACAGTAGGTGAAGCTTTATCTGACCCTGTAATAATTAAGAGGGAAATTCCTCAAGGCAGTATTATCGGACCTTTATGTTTTCTTGTATATATAAATGATAATATGAGTAAAGGAGTGGAATCGGAGGTAAGGCTTTTTGCGGATGATGTTATTCTCTATAGAGTGATAAATATGTTACAAGATTGTGAGCAACTGCAGCGTGACCTCGAAAATGTTGTGAGATGGATAGCAGGCAATGGTATGTTGATAAACGGGGTTAGAAGTCAGGTTGTGAGTTTCACAAATAGGAAAAGTCCTCTCAGTTTTAATTACTGCATTGATGGGGTGAGAGTTCCTTTTGGGGATCATTGTAAGTATCTAGGTGTTAATATAAGGAAAGATCTTCATTGGGGTAATCACATAAATGGGATTGTAAATAGAGGGTACAGATCTCTGCACATAGTTATGAGGGTGTTTAGGGGTTGTAGTAAAGATGTAAAGGAGAGGGCATGTAAGTCTCTGGTAAGACCCCAACTAGAGTATGATTCCAATGTATGGGACCCTCACCAGGATTACCTGATTCAAGAACTGGAAAAAATCCAAAGAAAAGCAGCTCAATTTGTTCTGGGTGATTTCAGACAAAAGAGTAGCGTTACAAAAATGTTGCAAAGTTTGGGTTGGGAAGAACTGAGAGAAAGAAGAAGAGCTGCTCGACTAAGTGGTATGTGGAAATTCTAAGTTCCCATGGAGGAAATTAGATATTTTTCCACCAATACAGCATATAAAAAATCAGATCAAAAATTAGATGTATGACTTTTCAGGCGTTTGCTTTATTAAGTAGCATTTTGTCTTAGGTCTGACACTAGACTCTTCAGAGTGGGATGTGTCAGACCCTACCCACTGACGCTGATCTGATTTTTGATAAGCTCTATTGGTGGAAAAATATCTAATTCCCTCCATGGGAACTTAGAATTTCCATTCGGAATTGCTAGGTGGGCATTAATTCCATTGTGGAGTTTTATCTCCCATATGCAGTTATCAGACTGTACCTCTTAAATAGGCTTCTGATAAGTTCACCTGCATACACCCCAGCGTCAGTGGGTAGGGTCTGACACATCCCACTCTGAAGAGTCTAGTGTCAGACCTAAGACGAAACGCTGGTTAATAGAGCAAACGTCTGAAAAGCCATACATCTAATTTTTGATCTGATAAGTGGCATGTTCCGAGCTGTCAGCGGAGAGATGGCATGGAATGACATTAGTAGACGAATAAGTTTGAGTGGCGTTTATAAAAGTAGGAAAGATCACAATATGAAGATAAAGTTGGAATTCAAGAGGACAAACTGGGGCAAATATTCATTTATAGGAAGGGGAGTTAGGGATTGGAACAACTTACCAAGGGAGATGTTCAATAAATTTCCAATTTCTTTGAAATCATTTAGAAAAAGGCTAGGAAAACAACAGATAGGGAATCTGCCACCTGGGCGACTGCCCTAAATGCAGATCAGTATTGATTGATTGATTGATTGATTGATTGATTGATTGAAAAAATGAAGTATTTAGTATGATTTACTGGCTGTAAGAACATTGATTACTTTATCTAAGATTAATCAATATGGTTGAACGTGATTTTCCTTTTCCAGTAAATGCCACCAGCCAGGCAATCAAAATGGTGCATCTTTACAAAAAAAAAAAGTTAAAATCAAGTTTTTTAATAGTATTTATTAGCTGCAAGAACATCAGCATTTTTATCTTTTGAGAGATTGACAGCAGACAATGGTATGATGGTAAACAGGATTAAGTCATGTTTTAAGTTTCACCAAAAGGAAAAGTCCTCTCAGTAATTATTATGTAGATATGGTGAAATTAACTTCTAGGGGTCACTGTAATTACTTAAGTGTTATATAAGGAAATATCTTCATTGGGGTAATCACATTAACAAAGTTGTAAACAAAGGTTACAGATCTCTTAAAATGGTTATGAGTGTATTCAGGGGTTGTAGTAAATGCTCTCCATTGTGGTGTACAGAGTAGAGTCATGGACTATAACAAAAGCCATCATGAGAAGCTTAGATGCATTTGAAATGTAAGTCTACAGTAAAATGCTTCATATCAGGTGGGTAGACAGAATATGGAATGAGAAGGTATTGACCAGGATGTGTAAGGAAAGAAAACTATGTAGGATTGTCAAGATCAAAAAGGTTTCCTACTTCGGTCATATCATGAGGCACCCAGAAACTTACATCCTCCTGCAAATAATTATACAAGGGAAGACTGAGGGGAAGAGAGACCCTGCATGACTTGGATGGAGAACCTATGACAGTGGTTTGAACAAACAACCACTTCACTATTCTGCACAGACAGCAACGAAACTGTAATAGCCAGAATGGTCACCAACATCCGATGATGGACATGGCACTAGAAAATGAATGAATGAATGAATGAATGAATGAATGAATGAATGAATGAATGAATCAATCAATCAATCAATCAATCAAATCAATCACCACTGATCTGCATTTAGGGCAGTTGCCAGGTTGTTTACCTAGTCTTTTCTTAAATAACTGCAAATAATTGAAATTTATTGAACATCTCCCGTGGTAAATTATTCAAACCCTTATGAAATTCCCACTGATTAACAATCCAAGTATAAACAATTCAACCAACATTATCAATTTGAAGTGTGTCCGACTCGTTGACTGAATGGTCAGCGTACTGGCCTTCGGTTCAGAGGGTCCCGGGTTTGATTCCCAGCCGGGTTGGGGATTTTAACCTTCATTGGTTAATTCCAATGTCCCCAACATCCCTGCAACTCACACACCATACATAACACTACCTTCCACCACAATAACACCCAGTTACCTGCACATGGCAGATGCCGCCCACCCTCATCGGAGGGTTTGCCTTACAAGGGTTGCACTCATCTAGAAATAGCCACACAAAATTACATAATTATTATAATTTGAAGTGTTTTAAGAATAGCCTAGTACAATGGCATACTTATTCCCTATTGTGCCAAATAATTATATTGTAAGATACTGGACAAATCAATTGGCCCACAGTTTGTACTTTTATGCAAACCGCAATTTAAGGTCCAACTTGAAAAAGTCAGTCCATACTATGCACAAATGCTACAACATGCATATCTTTGACTGAACACTTAATGAATGAGCATGTGCAAAACGAAAGCTGCATAATGATGAAAGGCTGTTTGTGCCTCGCCTCTTGTGGAGGCTTATTTCTGTAATATACAGTATTTAGAATATTAAAAAAGTTGTAATTTAAAAACATTATATTAAACAATGTCAATATATAGTGGTTCAAATGTAATTTATTTTGGCTATTTTTTTTAGGTTGTACCGACACAGACCGGTCTTACGATGATGATAGGATAGAAATGGCCATTAAGGACCAAGCACTGAAAAAACATAGTTTTTTGGAATATTATTGTATATTTCTCTTGAAATTAGATCAGAAAGACCAGAAAATGTGGGAACAAAAAGTATTTACAAAAAGTTTAGGTTCGGCAAAATGTTGCGTTTACGCAACTTTGGGCCTAGTAGGCATCTCCATTTAGCGAGAGTGAAATTGTTGGAAACTGTTTGAATGAAGATGAATATTGCATTTTTGGCACTTGTAAATTGTTGTGCTCTTGCACAGTCGGCATCTTCTTCTAGCTTTGTTTTTCTCTTGGATTATGTAATGTCTTATTTGATCACAATGCACTTCTGTGGGTAAAGCTGCCTTTGACGGTCATCCATAATTAGAATTGTCTCTCCCTTCTATGCCAGTTTCTTTATTGTCTTCCCCATCACCACCACATACATCATCATCTTTGTTGTCATCTTTAGATTTCATCAGGGCCACAGCTATATGATCTAAATTGCACCTGAGAGATTTTTTCATTGTTTACTAGTCTATGTATTTTTCAAGAATTTACAATGACACTCTCAAACAAACAAACAAACAAACAAACAAACAAACAAATAGAGGCCACCACCAATTTTTACCCCTAACTCGAATCCTGTAATTGGCCATGTCATTGTCGTGCAGATTATTGTATATCTGATTCTCCTCAAATGTTGAAGTTGCTCCAATATGAAGCAGTATGGTGCAAAGATTTTGACGCAATCAGTAAAAATGCTATAGTAGCTGCTTCATCATTTGCAGAACTTGTGAATCGATGTACAGTGAAAATACTTCGTAAGGCGACTTACCACCTACATTGATTTTTATTTCTTCAATTTTAGCCTGTTCTTCTGACGTTTGTGAAGAAGTGTAGACAGGAGCAACTTTTCTCCAGTTTGGGAGCTGCTCCTTGCTTTATAGGTTTCTGTACAGCTGACCCTCCAGGTTCATACTCCGGTTCTTGTTCAGTACTTACATGCATTTCAAAGGTACCAGCCACGTCACGTACTTGTTCCTCTTCCACAAGACAAAGTTTCTTCATCGACATCAGGGGAAATGTAGACAGCTTCAATGTTATCAGCATTCACTGAGTCATCTTCTTCTTCTTCTTCTAGTCCTAGGATAGCTACAAGTTCTGCCACAGTTAGTGTTTTCTGGTTGATGTGACATGTCGGAAAACAATGAAATACTAATATAAATACGAAAGATGTTATATAATTATATAATTCCACAACAAACAAAAAATTCCTATTTAATAATAATAATGTTATTTGTTTTACGTCCCACTAATTACTTTTTAAGGTCTTCGGAGACGCCGAGGTGCCGGAATTTAGTCCCGCAGGAATTCTTTTACGTGCCAGTAAATCTACCGACACGAGGCTGTCGTATTTGAGCACCTTCAAATACCACCGGACTGAGCCAGGATCAAACCTGCCAAGTTGGGGCTATAAGGCCTTAACCGTCTGAGCCACTCAGCCTGGCAAAATTCCTATTTATAAAATAATTTTTAATACAGTTTAACATACGGTACCTTTCTTGCGATTTTGTTTCTTTATCAGCACACAATTAAAGTTTCATGCTTCCTCACTGCACTACAAACGCACACTTCAACAAACAAGGTCAGAACAGAGTTACAAGTGCAGTCAAGTGAGCTGTATATGAATCAGGAATACATCCTTGTTAATCCCAAAGTTGCGTAAATGCAACATTATTGTAAATTTCAAAAAGAGGCTTCATGTGATAGATTCATTGTGTGAAAAAGACCTATTGTCTTACAACTACTGTATGTCCATAAAATTTGAATATATAAAAATAGACACAAAATATTTATTCTATTTCTGAAAAAAAAAAAATCAGAACTCAAGCTGGTTACATGTTGTGATTTTCTTCAATCTTAGAAAATTCAGAAAAAATGCCATTACATGTATTTAACGTAGACAACTGGATCAACAATATTTCTAGGATGTTCCTTCAATATATCGATGCTTAAAATTAAAATTCACTGCAACCTTAAGTCGGGACAAAGACAAAAATAAAATGTTGCGTTAATGCAACGTTGGGCCTTAAGGTACAACACCAGTATATGACTGGTGTGAAAAAGGGAAACCACAGAAAATGATCTACAGAGATGTAGACAATGGAGTTCTAACCCACTATCTCTCAAATGCACAGCTTGCAATCCAAATCATGTAGTCAACATGCTCCGTTTAAATGTAAATGATTTTTGATTCCAATATAATTAATCCCTTATTGGAAATTATAAATTTTTCAACGAATTCATTCTTGGTTTCCAGCATTTCACCCCAGAGTCCAATTTGGGCTCATTTCTTGGTAACTAGCATGCATACCAGGACACATGGCTAGTGCATGTACTGTAGTGGAGGCCACAGGTAGCGCCAATACACTATGAGAGACTGTCTCTTTTAGTTCCAAGTACTGTCTCCAATACATGCACTAGTCATTTGGCTTGGTAGATGTGCTGGTTACCAACTGATGAGCCCAAACTGACACACTGAGAAAAAAACACTTGCAACCAAGGATGAGTTAGGTGAAAAATGCACAATTTTCAATAATGGACCAATTATATTGGAGCTATGAATTTACTCATTCAGGACAAATATGTCAAGTTCCCTATGGGAATCAAAATCTATAAATAATTTTTGCTTTCATTTTTGTTTCCTTTATTCTTATTTTGTATTAATTTAATTATTTCATTTGACTGATTTTCAAAGTATGGATATTACTGGGACCTTAACAAGTCTTTTGTTTAACAGGACTCAACTAGAAAAGGTTTGCCGGTGGGAAGGAAAGTGCCTGAACCAAGTGTGAACCATGGTTTGAAGAGACTGAAGTTAAATCATTTAAAGTTGAAATTAAAACTATTGTAATTAAGTATGATAATCTTGTCTTGATAATCTTAAGAAAAGAAATTTGCTCACTTCAAACATTGATATCGGAATTAGAAAGATGTTTTTGAAGACGTTCGTGTGGAGCGTGGCATTGTATGGAAGTGAAACATGGACAATAACTGGCTCAGAAAGAAAGAGAATAGAAGCTTTTGAAATGTGGTGTTACAGAAGAATGCTGAAGGTGAGATGGATAGATCGAATCACGAATGAAGAGATACTGAATCGAATTGGTGAGAGGAGATCAATTTGGCTAAATTTGACGAGAAGAAGAGTTAGAATGATAGGACACATCTTAAGACACCCAGGACTTGTTCAGTTGGTTTTTGAAGGAAGTGTAGGGGGTAAGAACGGTAGGGGTAGGCCAAGGTATGAATATGATAAGCAGATTAGAGCAGACGTAGGATGCAATAGTTACATAGAAATGAAAAGGTTAGCACAGGATAGGGTGGCATGGAGAGCTGCATCAAACCAGTCTATGGACTGATGACTCAAACAACAACAATCTTGTCTTACTTATTATCAGTTGTTCTTAGTT
Source organism: Anabrus simplex (assembly GCF_040414725.1). Taxonomy (NCBI): domain Eukaryota; kingdom Metazoa; phylum Arthropoda; class Insecta; order Orthoptera; family Tettigoniidae; genus Anabrus; species Anabrus simplex. The sequence goes on from NC_090265.1 coordinate 142,969,015, forward strand.
TGTTATAACTATCACAAGATTCATAATTACAGTTTTAACTTTAAACCTTAGGTGAAGAGCCATTTTGCCTCTTCACTCCCCAGGCTGCCTCTCACCAGAACATAGGATGTTTTTCTTGTGCTCAAACTGATGACCTTCTTGATTAATGGTCACCTGACCATGCATTTTGGCACCTACTTGTCCACTGAATACACTTCAGCATTTATCCCACAGAGCCACAGGCATAAAGCTTTCCTGCATTCTTTCTTAAGGTGCATTCACTTCTGTTTAACCTAGTCATACTTTTTTCATATCTCTGTACCATCATCTTCAGTGTTACTTTCATGACTCACAATAATAATGTTTCAGTTACCACATGCAGACATTTTAATTTGATGCCATCTGGTTGTCTGCTAGTCAATTTCAATGTACCATTTTACACTAGGCCTACTACATGGTAGAGTAAACCAAATCTCTCTTGGGTATCTATGGTTGAGTTTTAATGAATTTTGTTGGCTAAACACCAAAAGTATCACCAGAGATCTTTTACATTCTAATCTCAGCAGTGTCGATGGACTTTTTTCCACCCTTCAAAAATCCAACTACCTCTGCTGGGTTTGAACCTGCTATCTTGGGATCTGGAGGCCGACACTTTAGCACTGATCCACAGAGGCAGTTGACTATACTAGATCACTTGGTATCAGGGGCGGTTTATCCATAAGGTTGCAGGTTTCTGCTACCCCCATTAATTTTGTATGTTTATTTTAGGTAAAGTTTTATAATTTAGATTACTCAACTACTGTACTTTCATTCAACAAGACAAATCTTTCAAGAGCTTGAAAGAGTAAATATTGGCTACAGGAGACTTTACAAGCCGATACTCTTGGATGTTAACTGCAGGAGCCGAAAAGTTTGCAGCAGAGAGTTAACCTGAGGTAGGATGAAACCACGGCTGCTAGAGGGGTGCACGGGGAGAGGAAAAGATAGGCGTGGCTTCTTATACATTGCTTAAATGGAGGTTTATCAACCTGGCTCCTCCTATGTAACTAACTACTACCAAAGTCACTAGAGACCATTACTGCTCAATGTGAGAGTTTGTTATAGAACAAGGATGTCATCTAGTGACTTAGATGGAAGTTCATCTGCTGGATATATAACTAATGGGCTTAATAGCTTTAAATTTGAAAATAAAAACCGCCATTTCTTTCAGTATAGTCTTGAGCTTTGTTATGTGCATACAAGCTAAGTAGCTTATTTATTTCATTTTGTAAACATTCATGTCATCGTGTGTGATTTTATTATTTGCGTTTTTATCAGTTAGTGGTATTTTGCCAGATCATGAATTCGGTGCAGTCTTTAAAGTCTAGGCCATTTCTGTAACGGACTGCCAAAGAAAAATCCGAGATGAAACGAATGTGTAGGCCCATGCCAAACATTCACATAATGCAAAACAATCAAGACAAAACGTAGAATGTTCAATAAGAATTTCAATCCTGAGATTTACAAGAAACATGACTGGTTATGTGAGTGAGAGGTCAGTAATGCTTTATACTGTTTTCCCTGCATACTTTTCGGAGAGGAAGTTTCATGGTTAAAGCAAGATATGAAGGACATACAACATCTTCATGATCGTGTTAAAAAACATGAATCTTCTTCATCTCATATGAATAACTCAATAATTTTAGCCATGTATGGAAATGTTAATATAGCTGCACAGATGGATACTGCTTATAGAAGGAACATCCAGCTACATAATAACGGGGTTATGCAGAAAAGGTATGTCCTGAATATTGTAATAAACTGTGTAAGATTTTGTGGCTCATTTGAGTTAGTGTTGAGGGGCCACGATGAATCAGGCAAATCACAGAATTCTGGTGTTTTTTGTGCCTTGATTCATTTCAGTGCTGAGCTTGATAGTGTTTTGAGAGGCTACTTAGGAAAGGCAACGGTTTTTAAGGCACCTCGAAAACGATCCAAAATGAAATTCTTCAATGTATGTTACAGGTGTGCCAACAAGAGGAAATAACCAAAGAAATTAAAGATGTAGAGTTCATGGCCATCATAGCTAATTAAACTAGTGACGTTGCATCAATATTTCAGATGGTTATTATCTATATGTATCTAGTAAATAATAAAAATTTCATTCAACCTATTGGTCATGATTCAGAATAACTATCTGCGGCCATAATGTCTGAACTTGATTCTCATCTCCAAGGATGTCCAAATAAACTTATAGCACAGACTTATGATGGTACATCTGTCATGGGAGGCACAAAACTTGGTGTCCAGGCCATTGTCAAAGAAAAGTATCCTGCTGCTTCTTACATACATGGCCACGCTCATCAATTTAATATGATTATGTTGAATGCAGCATCAATAAACAAAAATGTGTGGATATTTTTTGCAAACCTTTAGGATTATGCACCTTTTTCTCAAATTCTCCTCAAAGAACTGCCATTCTTGATGAAGTTGTGCAGAAACGCTTGCCACGTTCAGTTCCGACATGGTGGAATTTTCATTCCAGGACTATTAATACTTAATTATACTGCGAAAATGCAACATACATTAAGAATTGATGTGTATAGATTGTACTATTTTAAAAAAAAAATCTGTACTGAAATACCAAAAGGAAATGCTGTTTTCCACACAAACGTTCCATCCTGCAGCATGTTTTATATACAATAATAAAGCATACACTTAACTTCGTGCAATTACTTACAAATCTATGGTAATTAATTACATTCAATGGCACCGACATCTTTGAAATGCTGCATGATGGGTCATTCCTTGTTGAGGTAGGTGTCCTTATTTCAACATTTCAAAATATAGCAACCCTAAATGGGCTAATTTATAACATTATCAAGATATGGCTGGCGGAGTCCCCTTTAGTGAAATTTAAATGCTATTCAACATTAAAAACTTCATATCTGGTCCATATTGAAAGGAGATTGAAACGTAAGTAATTGCAAGAAGTTAATTGTATGCTTTATTACTGTATATAAAACATGCTGCAGGATGAAACGTTTGTGTAGAAAATTAAAAAAAAAAATTCACCTAGTGTTTAGCAGTGCTACGCTTGGGACTTGTTAACCATTCCAAAGTGATCAAGTCTTTAAACATTTGATAATATCTTCACTTTCATTTTATACTTCGACCAACAAGCACATAACATGTTTATATTCTTTTAAGCATTGTATTTTTACTTCCTCCCATTAATGTCACTTATTACTAAGGGTCTATTATATGTACTACATACTTGTATATCTTTGTTCATACGACATGTTTCAGCTGATGATGGTGTCCATAGACACCGAAACCGGTACTGAATAAAAAATGTTGTGATCATATTAACAACATATTATGTATTGAAAAAAGGTGGATCAATCAAATATCCCTCTACTGCATGTTATTTGAATGCTAGTTTGGAACTATCTTGACGTATCATATAGCATTGTACAATGTTCATTATAATATAGAGCAGAGGTTTCCAATTTGTAAGGGTTCGAGGGCCAATTTGGAAACCTTAGTCATGTTCGCGGGCCGCACTTGAATAGGCCAATTTTTGTTCAATTCTGCAATAATAGTACAGAAGCACCATTATGAAATAATATGCATAGTTCAATTGAAATGAGGGTTTGATCATATGTCAGCCTCATGTCGGTAGAATTACTGGCATGTAAAAGAACTCCTGTGGGACAAAATATTGACACAACGGCTTCTCCGAAAACCATCAGAAGTAGTCAGTGGGATGCAAAAAGAATAACAGTATTACTAGAAACTTGTATTTTAAATGCTTTAAAATAAAAAATAATCTGTTGAGAACAAGTGAGTACTTGAAAAGAGGAACTAGTAATAAAGAATAATTAGTTCTGACTTGGGTCTATAAGGTGTATAAATATTAATACGTTTTTGAACGAGCTATTAAATATTTTTGTGACTTTTCTTCACATTATTTCTTACAGTGCTCTCGCGGGCCACCATTTGGAAACCCCTGATATAGAGGATAAGTAAGTAAGTAACTTTTTTAAAAATGAATGAGCTTTCATATGATATACATAAGACATCAAGATCTCTGCTACACAATTTAGTTATCACTAGAGGATACATGTTGTTGAAATATAATTTTTTTCCCCTTTGAATTAGAACATTGCTCTATAGTATAGTATAGTATAGTATAACAAAGGATAATGACACATTTTTATTTTGCACTTTTTGCCAATTTTGGATGATCAGTCATTATTTTCCCCTTTAAGAAAGTATTAGGTAAATATATAGCATTTTGTAATTTTTACAATCTGTTTTAATGTATACACGTATAGTATTCTTTATTGCCAGACAGATAAAAATCCAGAAGTGACAATATAACAAAATATAAAAATTATTTTTCTTACATATGCTTAAAGTCTGGTGAATATCCTTCATGGCCAATCAAACTGACCAGCAGATACTCATGACTAAGACAGGGTCGGGAGGGATTTCAATTATGCCCAAGTTACATACACTTCCAAGTAAATTAGGAGATTTTTACTTCAGTATAAACAATTTCTATGCAATGAATGGAACAGGGATATATTTCTTGTATTGCCATTTTTATGCAGTCACCAGAATTCAGTTTTTGCTAGTTTTTACTTTTTACAATTTGCTTTACGTTGCACCAACACAGATCTTATGGTGACGATGGGATAGAAAAGGTTTAGGAGCAGAAGGAAAGTGACCGTGGCCGTAATTAAGGTACAGCCCTTGCGTTGTGCTTGCTGTGAAAATGGGAAACCAAGGAAAACCATCTTCAGGGCTGCCAACAGTGGCCAAATGGTTTAAAGTCACACTAACATATCAGACATTTTCTGCTATGGAAGGATGGGAAAGGGCTAGGATTGGGAAGGTAGTGGTTGTGGCCTTAAAAGTACAGCTTCAGCATTTGCATGGTGTGAAAATGGGAAACCACGGAAAACCATTTCAGGGTTTCCTACAGTGGGACTTGAACCCGACATCTCCCGAATGTAAATTCACAGCTACATGACCCTAACAGCACAGCCAACTTGCTAAGTCAGAATTGAGTTTGGACAAATATTTTAAGGTCATTTTTTACTTATTTTATAGCATTTTCCCATGAATTTAAGAGCATTTTATTGATCATCTTCAGTGATTTTTAAGGTCATAAACATCCGCCCCCTCAATATCACACAGCTGTTTGAGCTCACAGCTTGCCAAAAATACGTGGAACATGGAGTTGTCTCAGAATTAATATTTCAAAATCTGACAACACTGGATGGAACATATATGTTATTTATTGTATAATGACATGAAGTTTAGCTGGTGCTACTGTACAAAGAAAAAGTTATATAAGTATGCAATGAAAAACATCCAAATCAATTTATCAGTTCTCTCACTTTCCTATTTTGAAATGTATTTTTCCTGCGTACTGTTCCTCAAAGGCAGGTGTGCAATGTAACACTGTGTGCTTGGAATTGATTTCTAAGGATTGTGGGCATGAGAATAACCTGAACAGGACATAGGTTAAGAAAACAGGTAACAGGTAACCTTTTACTTTAAAATGTTATTACAGAATATTGTCAAATTCATATTTCCTGGCAATAAACCCAGTATGAACAGCAACAAAATATAAAATGAATAAAGAAGCACTCTTCTACAAATCAGTCGGAACATTTCTTAAGAGATAACAAAACATCAACAAACTGGCAAGTTGTTTTATGTCACACCGACACAGACAGGTCTTATGGCAATGATGGGATAGGAGAGGGCTACGAGTGGGAAGGAAACAGCTGTGGCCTTAATTAAGGTACAGCCCCAGCATTTGCCTGGTATGAAAAGGGGAAATCACAGAAAACCATCTTCAGGGCTGCCGACAGTGGGGTTTAAACCCCGAATGTAAGCTCACAGCTGCGCGCCCCTAATCGCTCGGCAAACTTGCTCGGTAATATCAACAAAATACCAGTATAAGCATCTGAAGTGAACTACTTAAGCGGTTATGGGAAGACAATGTGAGGGATGAAATAAATTGTACCAATGCCTGCATTGATACAAGAGAAATTAAATAACAATTCTGAAGAAGTGTGGGCTAGAGAAGACTGTAGCTACATTGGAAGAGGTAGAAAGAAATAGGGTACCAAATCAATAAAAATGATTATAACAATAACATAACCTAAAAGAAAAGTCTTATGTTTATGAATCATTTGTACAAATACCATTTCTGCACCTTATCAACTTTCAGCAACATAAGAATTTCACAGACTCTCCAAGTTTATCCAGCTCAATTGCAGTATCAGGCTTGTCAAGCACATCTAGAGCAGATTCAGTTCTCTTCTTCATAGCAGTAACAAGAGTCATGAAGGCAGTCTGAATATTTGTGCCATCTTTGGCTGAAGTCTCAAAGAATGGAATGCCTACACTCTCTGCAAATGCTCTGGCAACTCGACTGTCAATTACATTATTTTTCTTAATATCACACTTATTTCCTATCATTATTCTGTCTGTCCCAATGTCTGCATATTGCTTGCTACTGTTCAACCAGTATGGTACATCATCAAATGACTTTTCATTAGTGCAATCATACACGAACATAATGCCGTGAGCTTGCCTGTAGTAGAGTGGTACAATTGTCCGAAACTGTTCCTGACCAGCAGTATCCCATATATGGAGTTTGATAACTTTACCTTCAATTTCAATTAATTTTGTAAAGAATTCTGCTCCAATTGTACTTGAGGTAGACTCTTCAAATGTGTTGTGTGCATATTTTCTTGCTATGCATGATTTCCCTACACTTTTATCACCAACCATTACCACTTTAAAAACATAATCACTATATTGTAACTCTGCACCCATTGTTCAATATCTAGCAAGATAAAACAACACTAACAGTTGTATGCATTCCGAACTGCTCATCAATGGATCCAGATGTTACACATGCTGATCCCACACACAGATTTAATGAGTGCCATACCAGAGAACTAGGCCACTGCTTGAGCTTGTTGATAAAGCTGCCTGTCAGTGCTCAGTAGGAAGCAGCATGTGACTAGTTGAGGCAATAACATACTGATAATGGAGCAAACACCTTGGAGAAGGAAGAGCACACAAATTATGGCCAGCTGATTGACAAAAAGGCTATTTCTGATATAATAAAAACACTTTTCAATCAAAGTAAAATGAATTATTAATTGATTCTAAATTAGTGATCAATTGATTATTTATTGTACTTCTCTCAAAAGTGTGAACAATAATGAGAAACACGCGTTTATTATTTTATTCCATCAGTTAGAAATCTGTTACCAGTCTATTGTATTCAGATTAATCTTGAACCATTAGCTGTATATACTTATAGCAAAATAAATATGTATTTTGATTTTGTTTTTCAGAACACTGCTGAGGGACTTAATTGATATTCTTTGTCACATTTGGCAAACCGAAAGAGATTGAGGAAGAATAAAAATAATAAAGCTTATGAGATATTAACTTATAAATGTAAATATTAATTAGTTTACTTAAAAATAAAGGCAGGTAAAATTTCAATAAATCACACTCACTATTTTATTTAGAGGTACCGGTAAATAATTTATTTATCTGTTTGGGAAAGGCCATCTTCACTAACTCCTCGTCTTCCTGGCCTTTTCCCAATTTAATGGTGTTGGCACTTCATATGGATCTGGCAACGAAGTTTTACAGTAGGACGCCCTTCCATGCCTTTTGTGGAGGGATGTATTCCTGATGTGTGTGTGCGTATTGTATGCAGATGAAAATACACTAACACAAATGTCCAATTCCCGATCTAGAGGAATTAACCACATGCAGTTAAAAAACCCCGGGCCCTCTGAACTTAAGGCTACTACACTGACCATTCAGACATGTTAAGCAACTTCTTCAACTACTGCAATAACAACAACAATAAAAATAATAAAAATGACAAAGATGGCTTAAACTATGAGTGTATCAATGACAAAAAAAAAAAAGCACAGCATCATTGCTATAAAGAAGAAGTAAACAATCAATACTTGATGTGTTTAGAGAGTTTTATTATAGATAAATATCATATGTATCAACAAATATAACTAAAATATGCTAATTGGTACATTTGTTAAATATTTTCATTGCATTTAAAACTGGTTAACTGGTATGCTCTTAATCATGAGCAGGAAAGTTTTGGTAGTGAAAATGCATGACAAGTTAACTGAGAGAGAGCAGGTCAGGCTCACCAATAAGATTGTAGGCCTAAATAATTTGCAGATACAAATTAATAGTTCAGAGGAGAGTATCCTTAAAATTGTCTTCGAATCAAATTACAAGTAAATGGGAGAACTGAGATTACTTACCTTTTTTCACTGTATTTTTAGCTAACCTGTTTCTCATAAGCATCACATTTAGGCCATCTGATTTAGTTATTTTATAAGTATGGTATCAAATACACGGTTCAAAAAAATTAGGAGAACATGTTTTTAAACGAACGCCATGCTCCACAAAACAATACCTCACACCCAGATATATTACCAACTAAACCTTTATTCTTTACCGTTGAAGTATACAGAAGAACATTGATGAATTCAAGTTCATTTTCAGAGCACAAATGGAAATGTCCAAATAGGAGCAAAAACAAAGTGATAACAGTCCTCCCTCCCAGGTGGATTTTTATTACAGTTGGAGAGTTTGAGTATGGTGTATGTCCTCCATGAGCATTTATCACAGCTTGGCACCTATGTGGCATGCTCCGTATAAGTCGATGGAGGTCACATTGCAGTATCAGGTCCCATTCTTCAATGCAAGCCTGTTTGAGGTCTTGGAGAGTCTGTGGTGGAACAGGATACCCACGATCTTCATTGGGGTAATCACATAAACAAGGAACACTTCTGTCAAGTCTATCCCACACATGCTTGATGGGATTAAGGTCGGGACACACTGCTGGCCATTCCATCTCTTGAATGTCGAATTCTCGTAAGACAACTCTGGTGATGTGCACTACATGAGCCCTGGCATTGTCGTGCACAAATACGAATTCAGGGTCAACACCGTATGCAGCAACCAACACATGCTGTAGCAGTATCTGCTCGATATACCCCACAGCGGTAAGATTACCACGGACGACGACAAGATCCATACGGCCATCAATACTGATGCCACCCCGAACTATCACAGAACCTTGTCCGAATAGGTCGCCTTCCTGGACAACATTTGGCATGTACTGCTCACCAAGGTGTCTCCATAAACATTGACGTCCATCACGCTGAGTCAGGGGAAATCTGAACTCGTCTGTGAACAACACAGGTCTCCATTGGCAAAGTTGCCAGTTGATGTGGGTACGGGCAAACAGAAGGCGAGGTGCGCGATGTTGCTGTGTTAAACGGGGCACTCGAACAGGACATCTAGGTCGTAAGGACACTTCTCTTAACCTGTTCCTTACTGTCTGGTCTGACACCGTGACTCCAGTGACCGTCCTGAGGTCTTGTTGCAGTTCTCTGGCAGTTGCTGAACTACGCCACAATGAACAGATAGTCAGATATCGGTCATCCTGTGGGGTTTTCATGCATCCACGACCTTGTCCAACCCTCCTTGTGAACTGGTCTGTCTCACTGTAGCAATTCCACAAGTGTTGAATAACTGACGGAGAGACATTGAGATCCACAGCAACACAACGAAAAGTCCATTCTCCCTGGATGCGACTTGCAACTTGAACATTGTTAAGATGTCTCATGGGATGTGCTGGTCGACGTACAACATGCTCAAATGATCACACTAGTCTGTGTACCTCACAAGGACACACGGACGTACCACTTTTCACTTTGTTTTGAGGGGTCACCTGACAGTTTAATGCATGGCTACGCCTACAGATGGAGTATAACTTCGATTTGACATACCCTGAGTAGCTAAGGTCTCAAGGTATGCTGTATGATCATTGGAACCTCATCTACCAAATTAACGTTCACATACCAGATGTTACAAAACATGTTCCCTAATTTTTTTGAACTGTGTATTTGTTTTACTCCATTTCATCTTAATTTTCACACACTTTTTATCTGTTGTTTGAAATAATAATAATAATAATAATAATAATAATAATAATAATAATAATAATAATAATAATAATAATAATAATATACAATTAAATCATTAATATGTAATTTGATTGTGTCAGTTTTGATCCTGACCCAACTTGAGCTGGAAAATTGATAAAGCTGACAATGTATGAAGGTTATTATATCTTCTCTACAGACTTCACTTCACATACAGAAAATCAGACTTGCATATTGTTGCACCCCGTTATCATTATTGAGAGCTTTAATGCAGTCATGCACTACGTAGTTATAGCAAGTTAGTCCAGAAGAAAGAGTTTTTACCTAAATAAAAATGAATAGAAATCAGGGTTACGGTGCATGTGATGTATTCCAAAGATTTTAATGACAGTCGACCTACATTAATTTCCACATTTGCAGTAACACAATGTAAAAGTAGACATTTTGCAGTTTACTATGAAAGGATCTTCAAAGCCTCTTTCTAACACTCTTTGCCCAATGATAGGTCCTCTTTTCACAATTTTCAAGTTAAAAATGTATCACTCATAAACTTCTACATCCAGTAGATACCACAACGTACCTCACATGAAGCATCTGTCACTGGATAAAACACAATTATTTAATGTTAACAAGCACACTAGCAACACTTTTGCCTTCTAACACTGCATTTATTTTCCAGTTTTATCTCTCTTTCAAGTGACTGAGGAAAGTTAATTCTCCTCAAAATTGATGAAATTAGTTCCAAGAACGCTTTTTCAACATTGATTCCAGTCTTGGCAGATGTCTCAAAAAATGGAATTCCCATAGTTTCAGCAAATAATTTCCCAGTTTCATAGGAAACAACCTTTTTTTCAATACAATCACACTTATTGCCAATCACTATTCCATCAATATCATCTTCAATGGAATGCATAATATGATCCTGCCACAGGGGTAAGTCTTGAAAAGAGTCACTATCACAACAATCATAAACCAACATATAACCCTGCACCATTCTGAAATAGATTGGAACTATAGACCAGAAGCGTTCTTGACCAGCTGTGTCCCATATCTGAACTTTGATTAATTTATCTTCACAATGCAATGTTTTAACATGGAAGTCCACACCAACTGTATTTGGATAATCTTCAATATAAGCATCTTTTGCAAATCTATTTGAAATAGAAGATTTACCACTGTTGCTGTTACCAACTAGTACAATTTTGAAAAGGTAATCATATTTTTTTGATCTGTCTTCCATTGCGATCTCTACAAATAAACTTAATTATCTGAAACAAATGGTGAAAAATTACATGCACCAATATACAAATGTAAGACAACAGATGGCATGTGACTTGACACAAATTTTGTAATTTGCCACATCAACCGTTAAGAAAAGGACAGAGATGGGTTGGGAAGTCTCTTTATAGGCATGTTTAGACAATAGATTTATCTCTCTCTACATCCTGTTTACTTGTTAACAGTTCTACTTCTTAGTGAATTATTATACAAGGAAGTATTTCAAAGAGCAGTGTCATGACAGGAAGACACTCCTCAAATACAAGTATATTTTTATGAAGGCTTTCACACTCTGGAATATTAGATATAATCATGTTATTTATATGAAATTAACTCTTAGAGTAACTGGTATAAATTACTACAAATACCACATTTCTCAATGCCCTTAGCAACAAAATATGTTAATAGCATCAACAAGTTTGAATATAATGTCTTTAATTGTCTACCAGATGTTGGAGAGAAGTATTGTGTGAAAGAGGAGTCAATGGGTTGGGATATAATGCCGAACATGAAATACTTTTTTGATTACAGTTTGCATGCAGGAGCCATACCAAATGACTGGAGAGTTGCTATAGAAACACCAGTGTACAAGGGAAAGGGTGATAATTACAGGTCAATCAGCTTGAAATGTGTTGCATGTACAGTATGCTCTGGTAAAGCACTTTTGATTATAATACACACATTTGCAGAATTTATAACTAAGCAATTGGTATGATAGAGGGCAGTTTGGGTTTCAGATAGGTTATTCCAGTAAGGCTCAACTTTAAGATTCCAGCAAGATATAGCAGATACTTTTAGATTCAGGAGGGCAAATGGACTGCTTCGCTATTGATCTATCCAAGGCTTTTGATAGGTAAGACCATGGGAGACTGCTGACAAAAATGAGGGCTACTGGACTAGACAGAAGGTAGTAGAATGGGTGGATAAATTTATAGAAAATAGAATTCGGGACAATTAGAGTATTGCAAGAAATCAGCTTCATTTTCCGTATCAAATCCTATTTACAAAGACTTAATAACAATAAAAATCTTCCACCTTTTAGATACATATATTTGCATTTCAGCAAATTAATTAATTACTCACAGTACATGTTTCGTTCTTTTTTTAGAACATCTTCAGCTGTTCACATTGCTTAGGTGATTCACTAAGTGTTTATCTATTTAAGTACATCATAATCAGGTACCTTGTTCTTCTTAAATACAACGTAAATATGAATTAAACTAAAAATTTAAAAACAATGTGTTGGTTAAATGTATTAGTGACATGAGATGGAAATGGATTTACTTATAGATAGCCTATTATAAAAACTATTTCTGTTCATTTGAACAGTTGTTAAAATCTTTCCAGCACTTTATCACTAAAATATTCCGCTTGTCTTCTGATGAAAAGGCTTTGAAAAAATGTATGACTTTCCTTCGTCACAGTTCTGAATATTGTTAAGTGTTCACGTCATTTACTCCCTTCAAGGTGGCTGCTATTTGTTTTGAATTTACAAAATGTGTCTTGAATTGGGTTGGTTCAGGAACCTTGAAACTGGTTGCCATTTGCTATTAATAAAGGAGCTTCCCCATCTCCTTGCTGTTGTCAAAATCCACTCCTACTGTGACCTTGGAGGAGCTACGTACTGTGGTGTACTGTACAGTAGTATACGAGTAATGCCCTATTAGAATTTAGTGTGATTATTTTATTATTGTAAAATATTTGTGTAGTACTGGTGTAGTAGAGGAATCCGTAGAAACTCTTACTAAAATACTGTTGTTGTAATTAGAATAGGCTTAATTGCAGTTTGGAATTGTGTAGTTCTTGTGTAGGCTATTACTTTCGATATTCAGTAATTAACACCAGTTTTTATCCTGTCAGGGGTCGTAGGATTAAAAAAAATAGAGCACGACTAAGTAGTGTTGTCGTGTAGTCGTATATTAATTACCTTATTGTTGTGTACTACCCCAGACACTATATCCCTCCATTCATTTATTTTTTTGCAAATAAGTTATTTTATTTTTAATTTCATTTTTTCCCCCCGTAAAGAATGGCTAAGGAGCGCGAGTGTACTTACTGTGGGTGTGGCGAGGCATTGAGGGGTATGAGGGAGGAGTTGGAAAGTTTGAGGGAGATAATTAGGATTCTCACAGAAGACAGGAAGGAAGATAGGACTCCCTCAAACAATGTACAGGTTACAGTAAGTGTACAAGAGGGAGGGGAAGGAAAGGGAGGAGTTGTAGAGGACAGGTGGTCTAATATTCTAAGGGGAAGGAGATTGCAGGCTAAGGGCTCTATTCAGGATCAGAATTCAGGACAGGTGTCTGTGCGAAATCGGTACGAGTCACTCCAGGTAGAACAACAGAGGGAAGATGAGGGACAGGGATCTGTTGCTGAGATGTGTGGAAGTAGGAGGAAGGGAAAAGGTAGGAAAGGAAAATGTAGATTAGAGGATAGGAAAAGACAGGTGGAACAGGGAAGGAGAAAAGGGAGGAGGAAGTAGCTTCTGCAGCTATCAGGAAAGATAGGGCTGACCAGGAGGGGAAGGGATCAAATGAGGTGGGTAGGGTTGAGGCTCTGGTCATGGGGGATTCCATCGTTAGACACGTGGGGAAAGTGTGTGGAGGAAAGGGTACCAGGGTAGAGTCTTATACAGGAATTAGGTTGAGGCAGATGTTGAGGAAAGTAGAAGAGAGGGAGGAGGGGAAGGAGAAGGTGGTAGTGTTTCACGTTGGTACCAACAACGTAAGGCAAGCTGATATAAGTACCAACATAGTTGGAGATGTGTGGGATCTGCTAAATGCAGCACGGGTGAGGTTTAAGAAAGTGGAGATTGTTATTAGTGGAATACTGTGTAGAAGGGATACTGAATGGAGGGTGATTGGGGATTTAAATGAGACTATGGAGTGGGTATGTGGGAAACTGGGAGTGAAATTTCTAGATCCTAATGGGTGGGTAGGAGATAGTGATCTGCGCTCAGATGGCCTTCATTTAAACCGCAGTGGTACCTATAAGTTAGGAAATTTGTTTGGAAGGGTAATAGGGAGGTACATTCAGGGAAACGGGATGGCCTAGGGAGCGGTGATAAGGGAACAGGGAACTGGAAATCAAGTAGGGATGACATAAAATTGTTAGTGTTGAACTGTAGAAGTATTGTAAGGAAAGGAATAGAATTAAGTAATTTAATAGATATATATTTACCAGATATTGTAATAGGAGTTGAATCAAGGCTGAGAAATGATATAATGGATGCAGAAATTTTCTCACGGCACTGGAGTGTGTATCGTAGAGATAGGATAGGAAGGGTGGGAGGGGGAGTGTTCATTCTGGTGAAAGAAGAATTTGTAAGCTACAAAAAAGTTAAAGATGAGACACATGAAATTCTAGGTGTAAGGCTCATTTCTAAAGATAATAGGCAACTTGATATATTTGGAATGTACAGATCGGGAAAGGGTAGCACTGACGTGGATTCGGAATTATTTGATAGGATAGTCAGCTATGTGGGAAACGACGTGGAAAGAAATGTGATTGTAGCGGGAGATCTGAATTTGCCAGATGTCAATTGGGAAGGAAATGCAAATGACAGGAAGCAAGATCAACAAATGGCAAATAAGTTAATATGGGAATGACAGCTGATTCAGAAAGTGATGGAACCAACCAGAGGGAAAAATATCCTGGATGTCGTGCTGATAAAACCAGATGAGCTCTATAGGGAAACTAAAGTAATAGATGGTATTAGTGATCATGAAGCTGTTTTTGTGGTAGTTAAAAATAAATGTGATAGAAAGGAAGGTCTTAAAAGTAGGACTATTAGGCAGTACCATATGGCTGATAAAGCAGGCATGAGGCAGTTTCTAAAAAGTAACTATGATCGGTGGAAAACAGTAAATAAAAATGTAAACAGACTCTGGGATGGGTTTAAAGAAATTGTTGAGGAATGCGAAAACAGGTTTGTACCATTAAGGGTGGTAAGGAATGGTAAAGACCCACCTTATTATAATAGAGAAATAAAGAGACTAAGAAGGAGGTGCAGACTGGAAAGAAATAGAGTTAGAAATGGCTGTGGAAGTAAGGAGAAATTGAAGGAACTTACTAGAAAATTGAATCTAGCAAAGAAGGCAGCTAAGGATAACATGATGGCAAGCATAATTGGCAGTCATATGAATTTTAGTGAAAAATGGAAGGGTATGTATAGGTATTTTAAGGCAGAAACAGGTTCCAAGAAGGACATTCCAGGAATAATTAATGAACAAGGGGAGTGTGTATGTGAGGATCTTCAAAAGGCAGAAGTATTCAGTCAGCAGTATGTAAAGATTGTTGGTTACAAGGATAATGTCGAGATAGAGGAGGAGACTAAGGCCAAAGAAGTAATAACATTTACAAATGATAACAATGACATTTACAATAAGATACAAAAGTTGAAAACTAGAAAAGCAGCTGGAATTGATCAGATTTCTGGGGATATACTAAAGACAATGGGTTGGAATGTAGTACCATATCTGAAGTACTTATTTGATTATTGTTTGGTCGGCGGAGCTATACCAGATGAATGGAGAGTTGCAATAGTAGCCCCTGTGTGTAAAGGAAAGGGTGATAGACATAAAGCTGAAAATTACAGGCCAGTAAGTTTGACATGCATTGTATGTAAGCTTTGGGAAGGCATTCTTTCTGATTATATTAGACATGTTTGTGAAATTAATAACTGGTTCGATAGAAGGCAATTCGGTTTTAGGAAAGGTTATTCCACTGAAGCTCAACTTGTAGGATTCCAGCAAGATATAGCAGATATCTTGGATTCTGGAGGTCAAATGGACTGTATCGTGATTGACCTGTCTAAAGCATTTGATAGGGTGGATCATGGGAGACTACTGGCAAAAATGAGTGCAATTGGACTAGACAAAAGAGTGACTGAATGAGTTGCTATATTTCTAGAAAATAGATCTCAGAGAGTTAGAGTAGGTGAAGCTTTATCTGACCCTGTAATAATTAAGAGGGGAATTCCTCAAGGCAGTATTATCGGATCTTTATGTTTTCTTATATATATATAAATGATAAGAGTAAAGGAGTGGAATCAGAGGTAAGGCTTTTTGCGGATGATGTTATTCTCTATAGAGTGATAAATAAGTTACAAGATTGTGAGCAACTGCAACGTGACCTCGATAATGTTGTGAGATGGACAGCTGGCAATGGTATGTTGATAAACGGGGTTAAAAGTCAGGTTGTGAGTTTCACAAATAGGAAAAGTCCTCTCAGTTTTAATTCTGCGTTGATGGGGGTGAAAGTTCCTTTTGGGGATCATTGTAAGTATCTAGGTGTTAATATAAGGAAAGATCTTCATTGGGGTAATCACATAAATGGGATTGTAAATAAAGGGTACAGATCTCTGCACATGGTTATGAGGGTGTTTAGGGGTTGTAGTAAGGATGTAAAGGAGAGAGCATATAAGTCTCTGGTAAGACCCCAACTAGAGTATGGTTCCAGTGTATGGGACCCTCACCAGGATTACCTGATTCAAGAACTGAAAAAAATCCAAAGAAAAGCAGCTCGATTTGTTCTGGGTGATTTCCGACAAAAGAGTAGTGTTACAAAAATGTTACAATCTTTGGGTTGGGAAGAATTGGCAGAAAGAAGACGAGCTGCTCGACTAAGTGGTATGTTGATGTAGATGTTGATTCCCATAGGGAATCAGAAATAATTGTTCCGAATGAGT
Organism: Anabrus simplex; assembly: GCF_040414725.1. Taxonomy (NCBI): domain Eukaryota; kingdom Metazoa; phylum Arthropoda; class Insecta; order Orthoptera; family Tettigoniidae; genus Anabrus; species Anabrus simplex. The sequence continues at coordinate 142,985,977 of NC_090265.1, forward strand.
AAACTTATAATACCAATATAAATGGTCTGTTATTGGACATTATAAATTTTCCAGCTAACTCATTCCTGATTGCCAGCGTTTCGCCCCCGTGTGCTAGGCTGGGCTCATCAGTTGGTACCTAGCACACCTACCAAGACGCTGGATAGTGCATACCGTGGAGGCCACTGCGTAGGCTAACTGTAACCACCAGCAGTGCCAATGCACTATGAGAGACATTGTCTCATTATCAAAAATTGATGCCTGCTTGGCCATCAGATGATGTAGATGTTGATTCCCATAGGGAATCAGAAATAATTGTTCCGAATGAGTAAATTTATAATACCAATATAAATGGTCCGTTATTGGACCAGCGTCTTGGTAGGTGTGCTGGGTACCAAGTTATGAGCCCAGCCTAGCACACGGGGGCGAAACGCTGGCAACCAGGAATGAGTTAGCTGGAAAATTTATAATGTCCAATAACGGACCATTTATATTGGTATTATAAATTTACTCATTGGTAACAATTATTTCTGATTCCCTATGGGATTTAACATCTACATCATCTGATGGCCAAGCAGGCATCAATTTTTGTAAATGGGACAATGTCTCTCATAGTGCATTGGCACTGCTGGTGGCTACAATTAGCCTACGCAGTGGCCTCCACGGTATGCACTATCCAGCGTCTTGGTAGGTATGTTAGGTACCAACTGATGAGCCCAGCCTAGCACACGGGGTCGAAACGCTGGTAACCAGGAATGAGTTAGCTGGAAAATTTATAATGTCCAATAACGGACCATTTATATTGGTATTATAAATTTACTCATTGGTAACAATTATTTCTGATTCCCTATGGGAATCAACATCTACATCATCTGATGGCCAAGCAGGCATCAATTTTTGATAATGAGACAATGTCTCTCATAGTGCATTGGCACTGCTTGTGGCTACAATTAGCCTACGCAGTGGCCTCCACGGTATGCACTATCCAGCGTCTTGGTAGGTGTGCTAGGTACCAACTGATGAGCCCAGCCTAGCACACGGGGGCGAAATGCTGGCAACCAGGAATGAGTTAGCTGGAAAATTTATAATGTCCAATAACGGACCATTTATATTGGTATTATAAGTGGTATGTTCCGAGCTGTCAGCGGAGAGATGGCGTGTTATGACATTAGTAGACGAATAAGTTTGAATGGCGTTTATAAAAGTAGGAAAGATCACAATATGAAGATAAAGTTGGAATTCAAGAGGACAAACTGGGGCAAATATTCATTTATAGGAAGGGGAGTTAGGGATTGGAATAACTTACCAAGGGAGATGTTCAATAAATATCCAATTTCTTTGAAATCATTTAGGAAAAGGCTAGGAAAGCAACAGATAGGGAATCTGCCACCTGGGCGACTGCCCTAAATGCAGATCAGTATTGATTGATTGAAGCAGCCTTCCGTCTTGTGTAGTGGATTTTGACAACAACAAAAATATGGGGAAGCTCCTTTATTAATAGCAAACGGCAATCAGCTTCAAGGTTCCCGAACCAACCCAATTCAAGACACATTTTGTAAATTCAAAACAAATAGCAGCCACCTTGGAGGGAGTAAATGACGTGAACACTTAACAATATTCAGAACTGTGACAAAGGAAAGTCATACATTTTTTCAAAACCTTTTTATCAGAAGACAAGCGGAATATTTTAGTGATAAAGTGCTGGAAACATTTTAACAACTGTTCAAATGAATAGAAATAGTTTTTTATAATAGGCTATCTATAAGTAAATCCATTTCCATCTCATGTCACTAACCCATTTAACCAACACATTGTTTTTAAATCATTTTAGTTTAATTTATATTTACGTAGTATTTAAGAAGAACAAGGTACCTGATTATGATGTACTGAAAAAGATAAACACTTAGTGAATCACCTAAGCAATGTGAACAGCTGAAGATGTTCTAAAAAAAAAAAAAAAAAGAACGAAACATGTGCTGTGTGTAATTAATTAATTTGGTAAAATGCAAATATATGTATCAAAAAGGTAGAATATTGTTATTACGTCTTTGTACAATTAGAGTAGGTGAAGCATTATCTGATCCTGTAATGATTAAGAGGGGGGCCAGCAGGCAGTATTATTGGATATTTATGTTTTCTTATGTATATAAATGATATGAGCAATGAACTGGAAACACTGACAAGGCTTTTTGCAGATGATGATATACTGTATAGAGTAGTAAGTTACAGGAATGCAAGAGACTGCAAAGAAGACCAACAATGTTATGATATGACTACACAAGTATGAAGGATGAGAGTTATCCACCTAATCAGTACTCTATTATACAAAGTGTCTAATAATTTAAATCGCATTAAAACACAGTACTGGTTTTAACCTGTTAAATAGGTCATCGTCAGCAGTTGTTGAACCTGCTTATTCAATAGCGATTGTACAGAATAAAACATTAATAATTTAAATTACATTAAAACTCAGTAGACACTTTGTATAATAAAGTACTGATTAGGTGGATAACTCTCATCCTGCATACTTGGGTGGTCAAACTATCAATATGGACTATGAAGCTGATAGATTATAGTATGTTATGATATGGACAACAGACAATGGTATGATGTTAAATGGGATGAAAAGTCAGGTTGTAAGTTTCACCATGAGGAAAATTTCTCGTCAGTGTCAAAAGGCAATGCCTTGTGTATGCAACCATTCTTTCCTGTCCTCAGCTCCTCGTTTCATTTCATAATAGGAACAATAATGGAGACTCTGTGCTAAGTCTTGAAGGAATATTTTCCTCGGTCGTTCTCGGTCTTTCTTCCCCATGATTTTTCCTTCCAGCAGGTGTTGTGTCGCAAGATGTGGCCATTGAATTTAGCTCTTCTTCTTTGTATTGTTAAAATCAGTTCTCTCTTCCCTTGAATTTCTTCTACAACGCTTTTGTTTGTACTCTTTTCAATCCATTTAATCCTTAGCATTCGTCTCCAGACCCACATCTCAAATGCTTCCAATTGTTTCCAATCCTGATCTCTGACTGTCCAAGATTCACGGCCATACAACAGCATGCTCCATACAAAAGAAATCACAAATTTCTTCCTTATTCCAAAATCTAAATTTGCACTGATTAAAAGATTTCTCTTATTACTAAACGCCTGTTTGGCAAGTGCTATTCGCCATTTGATCTCTTTGCTGTACCTGTTGTCATTGGTGATCAGGCTTGCTAGATAAGGGAAACTGTTGACTTGTTCCCCTATCTTGTCATTAAGTTTAATGTTGGTGTGAATTTGTTCAGGATGTTTACTCACAACTAATATCTTGGTCTTCTTGACATTAATGTTTAAGCGTGAATCTGACAATGCTGATGATAATACATTCAGCATCTTAGACAACTCTTTCTTGGAGTCTGCTACAATTGCTATGTCATCTGCAAATCAAATGCATTGGGTATGGTGCCCATTTATGTTTACTCCTGTGGTATTTGCCTTAAACTTGTTTATGGCTTCTTCAATGAATACATTAAAAAGGTATGGTGAGAGAGAAGCCCTGCCTTACACCTTTCCTGATATTTCCTGTCTGGATACTTCCTTCAATATCTACCATCGTGGTTTGTCCTTCATAGAGTCGCAATATCAGCCTCCTGTCTTTCCAGTTCAAACCTGTAACTTTAAAATTTTGAACAGTTTGTCCCAACTCACGTTATTGAAAGCCTTTTCAATATCTATAAATACTAGAAAGATGTTCGTATTAATCTCCAACCTGCTTTATAATATTGTTCAGAGAGCTATGATGGCTTCTCTTGTTTCCATTCCTGTCCTAAAGCCAAACTGGTCCTGATCGATTTGTAAATTTATTTTGTTATTTATCGTGTTTTTTATTATTGATAGTAGTATTTTGGATGAATGAGAGAGAAGAAAGAATTATGGTTCTGTAAGTTTTAATTACTGTGTTGATGAGGTGAAAGTACCTCACTGGAATTCCTATAAGTACTTACGTGTTAACATAAGGAAAGATCTCCATTGGGGTAATCACATTAACAAGGTTGTAAATAAAGGGTACAGACCTCTTCAATGGTTATGAGAGTATTTAGGGGTTGTAAAGGAGAGGGCATATAAGTCTCTGGTAAGACCCCAATTTGAGTAGGGTTCCAGTGGATGGGACCCACACCAGGAAAACTTGATACAAGAACTGGAAAAATAAAATCCAAAGGAAAGCAGCACAATTTGTTCTGGCTGATTTCTGACAAAAGAGTAGTATTATGAAAATGTTGTGAACTTTGGGCAGGGAAAACTTGGGAGTAATGAGATGAGAGGTGCTTGATTAAGCAGAATGTGATTGGGAATCAACATCTTTATCATCTGATGGCCAGGCAGGCATCAATTTTTGAAAATGAGACAAAGTTTCTCATAGTGCATTGGCACTGCTGGTGGCTCCAAGTAGCCTACGCAGTGACCTCCACAATATGCACTAGCCATGCATCTTGGTAGGCGTGCTATTTACCAACTGATGAGCCAAACTTAGCACACCGGGGCAAAATGCTGGCAACCAGAAATGAGTTAGCCGGAAAATTTATAATGTCCAATAAAGGACCAACTATATTTATATTAAGCAGGATGTTCCGAGCCTATCAGATGGTATAGTAACATTAGCAGTCTAATAAGCTTGAGCGAAGTTTTTAAAGCTATAGAAGATCAGAGTATGAAGATAGAATTGGATTTCAAATTGGGGCAAATATTCATTAATAGAAAGAGAAGCTACGGAATGGAATAATTCACCAAGGGAAATTATTGATAACTTTTAAGTTCTTTGAAATCATTTCAGAAGTGACTACGTAAATAACTGATAGAGAATCTGCCACTTGGGTGACAGTCTTAAATGCAGATCAGTAATTACTGATTGATTGGGCAGATCCATCAATTCATAAGATAACAAACTATTGGCATCATTAATAGGCTTATTTAGTACCAAGCACAGAAAGCTAAGCTCTTAAGAAAATGTGTAGAATTTATGATCATTGGTATTATTCACACAGTACAAACATACAAACACAGAAAGATTTTATACAGGATCTCACAGCCTTAGTGACCTAGGGGGGGAAAGAAAAAATCTCTATATACCTCTGCAATCTCTGTATTTTATTGACACGTCCTCCATTTCTACCTTTCCGCATAGTCAAATAGTTGATTATATTTTAACGAGATGATGTGATTAGGAGGTCCAACTTGAGTGGTCTAACCATTAATAGTGCATGCATTCCTCTAGCTCTGTCCAGTTTTCCTCAAACTCACTTCCGGCAAATGAGGTGACAACTTTTTTCAAATCCTAATATTTTTGTGATGGCGGTTTGCACAAACACATCAATGGTTTTCAGCAATGCAAGAACGGGAATGGAATAGGATTCAGAAGATAGTGGCTGTGGCCTGAAGTAAAAATGAGAAACATGAAAAACCATCTTCAGAGCTGCTGACAGTGGGATTTTTTCCCACCATTTCCCAAATGCAAGCTCACAGCTATGCGACCCTAATCGCACAGATAACTCACTCAACTAACATTTTTTGTCCAATCCCAGATATATCAATTAGTTTTCATCACAGCACTGGACCAAAATCTTTTACTGAGTACTCATAATTGACTTGGGTATGTAAAGTAAAAGCCACCCTGCAATGAAGGGGTGGACTTCTTGTTTGGAGGACCCAGATTGGATTTCTGGTCAGGTCAGGGATTTTTTACCCAGATCTGAGGGCTTGTTCAAGGTCTACTCAGCCTACATGATTACAATTGAGGAGTTATCTGATGGTGAGATTGCAGTCCCATTCTAGAAAGTCAAACTGCAATCATGTTTGTTCTGTACAGACTTTAACTAATAAAATAATTATTCATGAATGTACTGTAGGTTTCCGTGGCTCATTGTATTAACATAAAGAAATAAATGAACTGGATTAAAGCCACTATATATATATAATTTCCTTCTTTCTTTGCTCACTATCAGAAGCAGAACTTCACATGCCCTGATGAAGGCCCATGCAATTTGGCTGAAAGCTCGGCTTTATTATTAAATATATATATAGTGGCTTTAATCCAGTTCATTATTTATGTTAAAATAATTATTGTATTCCATTAAATAGAATGCTTTATATTTTAACCATTCAATATTAATTCATTGTATGTCCAACCCTTGTTCTGTTCCTCTACGGGGTTGCAAATGAAGTAAGATAAATCTTCATAGCGAGTTTTTAGGACCGGATGCCCTGTCTGACGTCAATCTCATCAGAGGAGTTAATGAGATGAAATGAATGACATGATGTATGATGGTAGGAAGGGAGAGAGTAAAACCCGTGCCTGCACATAGCCTGCTTCAGCTGAATAGCACCAAGGAGTCTGTTCAAGGCTTTACATCTCTATCTGATGGACAAATTATCATAAACAGCATTATATGCCCTCACTCCATATAGTGATTAGAAATTGTACACCACCATCTCCCCTACCCTGCCAGCCAACATTCTGATGGTGAACATTTTTTTGACCAACGTGATTCAAACCGGCTATCCACGGTGTCAGACCGTATAGACTTCAATGGGTAATTCATTAGCTGAAGGAGGTCTCACTGACTGAAACATGTACTAACATAGTATTGAATGTGGTAGACATAGAAAACATTCCATTTAAAGGAATAATTATTTTATTAGAAAGCCAAAAATAATGGCCGAGATGATTCATCATGCCGAGAGATACGGGGCACCTCGTAATCTGCAGGCATTTGGGCTGAGCAGCAGTCCTTTGGTAGGTCATGGACTTTTGGGGCTGTTGGACCATGGTGTTTGGTATGTAAAATACAAAGAATTAGGTATTAAATTTAAGTCTCACATCAGGCTACCCATCCTGATATATTTTCATTATTGTTTCTAATGTCATGCATTAGAAGAATAATCAAGCAAACCCTGTTGATATATTAAGCATGGAGAGGGGAAAAATGATAAGTTATACCATCTTTATTTCTGGCATACTGGTAACTGGACTGGTGACCTAGATGTTAGGCCCATTCAGACAACAACATATCATCATACTGGTAACTTTTTCCTCTACTCTTCCTGTGCTTATCTATAGAGGATAATGTTAAGGAAAGGAAGTTAATTGAAAGGGCAGGACAAGACAGGAAGAAATTATATCATGCATTTCCTGTTAAGGTTTCTTATCACAGCAAGAGGATAGGAATGATTTACATAACAAGATATTTCTTGTTTCTTTTATGCTCGCAATAAAGTTACATTCATCGTCAGTATAATATGATTATGTGCTTTCTTCTCTTTGTTGTATGGCCCATTTACAGTTTCCTATTCACCCAATATAAAGAGCAATGTAAGAACACATTCCATGAAATTATTTTTCTCCTCGTCTATAAGGAATATTATTTATGTTAATATATGTAAGACCATTTTGTAAAGGTATGACCAGTTTGCAACTCATCTTCTCAGTCTTCCATTAAAGTGCAGAGACGTAGATTGTTAGTGCATAAGATAGGAAGAAAATAGAGGCTCGTATGTTGTTGGAGAAGAATGCTTTATATTTCTTGGACAGAATATTAAACCAATGACTATTTTAAGTGAACTAAAAATTCAGAAGGATTTGTCCACTGTCTGTCTTCAAGGAAATCTGGAGTCTTCAGACAGTGCGCGTAAGGAGAATTTCTGAAGAATGTGATGGTGTTTGGCTAGGTACCTTGTAGAAGACCACGTAGGAAATGTCACTATGATGGTCTCGTAAAATTAAAAGTAGTGTCTGATCTAGAGTTGCTAGCACATAAAAGAAAGCTCAGGAAAGAACAGCATGAAGAATCCCCACAAAAAATTTCAAGGAAGAACATGATCCCCAAAAGTGAAGGAAAAACAGAGAGGAGATAAGAAATGTAATCCAATCTTCTCTGACAAAACACTGGTATCAGTTTATTTTCTGGGGGCAAGAGAGAGAGAGAGAGAGAGAGAGAGAGAGAGAGAGAGAGATGATGATAATAATCATCATAATCATTTAAATAAAAGTAAACAAATTTAGATGCAAAAAAAATGGAAACAGCATTTCAACTCATTCAAAATATCTACAACAGAATATTAATTTCCAAACAGACGTTCATGATGAAATAATTGAACTATGCCAGTAATTCTAACGACACGAGGCTGACGTATTTGAGCATCTTCAAATACCACTGGACTGACAAGCACAGGAAACTCACAAACACCAATTTAGAAATTATGTTTGTTATTAACTGTGTCGGGGAAAAAAGAAAACAGTGAAGCGAGATAGGTGTTTAAGCCAATATATTTTTGTAGGCAGAGAATGACCTCTCTGCAGCACAAAAAATTATGGGTGCAAACTTAAATATTTGTGTGATCGTGTCTGGATAAATTCTTCCTTCATACCTTGAAATACATCACTAATTGAATTAATGTATTGTCATCGTCAGCTGCAACTCGTATCTGAGTAAACAATATTCTTCAGTAGTTTACATTTTCACACTCACAAAGCTTTGTGAATGTTTCATATGACTTAGTAGCCCAACCTTGACACGAAACATACGTCCATACAGATCACATGAAATGGTTAGGAGGGCGGAACTGAGCTTGACGGAGCTTCCGTGTTTGTCGCTTTTCCTCTTCACGTCACCGTCATTCCTAAGTGATGTAGAAACAGTGTGGCACCAAAATGTATGATTCTCAGCAAGTGTATCCCAGCATTGAATGTTAATTCCAGCTCTTTTCATAGCATGCTTTAGCTGATCTTTGAAATGCCTCAAAGGGACTCCACAAGGTCCTGTGCCAGAACAGAGTTCACCATACGGAAGTTGACGAGGAAGCCTGGTGTCACTCATGCGATGGACGTGCCCTATCCATCTGAGACGGTGGCCAATGATGGTAGCCTTGATGCTTATAGTATGTGCTTTTTCAAGAACTGCAAGGTTGGTGACCTGGCCCTCCCATTTGATTTTCAAAATGGATATAAGTTTTTGCAGATGGAAGCGCTCTAACTTTTTGATATCCTGATGGTAGAGGGTCCAGTTTCACAAGCGTAGATCAGTGTTGATATGATAACAGCATGGTAAACCATGATCTTGGTATGCACTGTAAAGTTCTTATTCATTAAGACATTATGGGGATAAATGTCCAAATGCTGAGTGGGAGCCACCAATTCTTCTATCAACATCTTGTGAGCAGTTAGCATTTGTTCAGAGGATACTTCCTGGATACAGAAAGTGGTCGACCTGCTCCAGTGGAGTATCTGCAATGGAGATATTGAAAGGTGGGAGGTTCGATTCAAGTGCAGGCTGTGAGAGTACTTTGGTTTTCTGAACATTAATGGAGAGACCAAAATGATCGCAAGCACTCTTAAAACAACTGACTGACTGTTGCAGCTCCTCAGGTGTGAGAGCAGGTGCAGCAGCATCATCTGCATACTGCAATTCTGTAATGGAGGAAATCTTAGTAAGCTTTTGGGAGCTTAGTCTAGCCAGACTGAACAGTCCCCCATCGAAGCGATATCTGACCTTTACACTTTGGTTGCCTGTAGATGTTCCATATAGCATGGCAGCTAGGTAAAAAGTGAGGAGTGTTGGAGCAAGCGCACATCCTTGTTTCAATCCATGAGTGATTGGAAATGGATCAGAGATAATATTTGATCGTCGCCATAAGACCTATCTGTGTCAGTGCAACGTAAAGCAACTAGCGCAAAAAAAGAGAAAAAGAAAAGAGAGTTAATATTTTGATGAATGACTTGCCTAGACGTATTATCATGAAGAGCATTGACTAGATCTACAAAATGCTGTGGGCAGCCAAAGTGTTCCAGTACTGTCCATATAGCTGGTCTCAGGACTGAGTCGAAAGCCTTTTTTATAACATAGAACACTATTATTTTACAAAGGTAAAAAATTGAGTGTATCCTCTATTTGCACTTTTTACTAATTCTCTTATTCTTTAATCAAAATCCTAAGTGTCCACCATTCTCTACTTTCCTCGCACGACCTCACCACCGATGCCAGTTCATACACACTCCTTCATGTTCTCAACATATGTCACTCATAGAGGCTTACAGACTGAACACTCAGAAGTGTTAACAGTCTGCAATGAAAATGTACAGTGTATGAAGTGTATTACATACCACAAGTAAGGTGATCAAGAACCTCAATATTTAGCAAAATCTGCCAGTTCTTTACATTAATGTTGCCTTTATTGTACTAGTATTAGTTAATTTTTATAAACTTACTATAGAAAGCATTTCAGTTTTAAAATATAGCTTCAAATGATGTGAATGAACTTTCTACTGACATGAAGTCATGAATGACCAAATTACATAAACAATGAGCCAATATTTGTAGCAAATGAAATTAAATTAAATATGTACCACTAACTACTTCTGGCGGTTTTCAGAGACGCCGAGGTGGCAGAATTTTGTCCCGCAGGAGTTCTTCTATGTGCCAGTAAATCTACCAACATGAGGCTGACGTATTTGAGCACATTGAAATACCACCGGTTTGAGCCAGGACAGAACCTGCCAAATTGGGGTCAGAAGGCCACTCAGCCCGGCAAAATTAAATTATGGTTTTCTTCTGGAAGCTTAATTTTTTATATACTTTATAAGTGCCAAATGCAGGCATTTATACAAGTGGAGATACATGTCTCCTCTAGAGCTCTGGCACTGCATTGTCCTACAAAGGAGGCTTGCAATGATGTCTCAATGGCACATTAGCTGCGAGTGTCTTGGAAAGGTGTGGCAATCCAACTGATGAGTCTACTGCCACACTGGGATGTAACAAAAGTAATTTCATGACTGAAAAATACTAAATACTAAATACTTCAATATTTATCATCAATAAAATTAAATTACAGGTCTCCTTCAGGGAACTTAATTTTTATCATACAGTTGAATCTCTCTTCTGTGGACACTGTCAGTTCCAAGAAAGAATATCCATTATGAGAGGTGTCTGCTAAAACCAAATTGTAAAACTTGTTTGAACATTTTAATGGCAAAGAAAAGCCACCTTAAATATAAGCATACATCTTTAGTTTGATCATTCTAAATCATTTCTAACTAATTATTTACCGAGTGGAGTGGCTGCGCATGTTAATGTGCTAAGGTTATGGAGCCAAGCTATGCATTCGGGATGGGAGAGGATTAGAACCCCACCATTGGCTGTCCTAAGAATGTTTTTTTTGTGGCTTCCCATTTTCACTTCCAAGTGAATATCAGGATGTTCCTATTCACAGGTCACAGCCGATTCTTTCCACCTTCTCACCCAATTTCATTCAACATAATGCATTTCATTTTCGATAGCTCCTCAATTGAGGCTGGTGTCAGGAAGGGCATCCAGCCATACCATAAAATATAATCTCACCTCATCCCTGACCCCATATCAGGAAACTGGTTTAAGGGGTAGACACACATTTCTAACTAAATCTTTGTGTGGGAGATATTATAAGTGATTTTGCAGTGTTTACAAACATTACAGATTTGGGAAGTAATCATTCAGCTTTGTCTGTGTAAATTTAGCACAATCCAACATATTCAAGAATCTCAACTTTCGGATTATTTGCAATTTCTTATGCTTCTCCTTGTAACATTGGCCTATTCACTCACAATTTCTTTGCTCGAGCATGCTTGACTCACTCATACAACACAGCATTCACTTTTGCAAAAAATTGACTACTGATTTATTTTTACTCCTCAATCTCTATTTTCCTACCATACCAAACCAAACCAAGATTGATCAATCAATCAATCAATCAATCAATCAATCAATCAATCAATCAATCAATCAATCAATCAATCAATCAATCAATACTGATCTGCATTTAGGGCAGTCGCCCATGTGTGCAGATTTCCTATCTGTTGTTTTCCTAGCCTTTTCCTAAATGATTTCAAAGAAATTGGAAATTTATTGAACATCTCCCTTGGTAAGTTATTCCAATCTCTAACTTCCCTTCCTATAAATGAATATTTGCCCCAGTTTGTCCTCTTGAATTCCAACTTTATTTTCATATTGTGATCTTTTCTACTTTTATAAACGCCACTCAAACTTATTCGTCTACTAATACCATTCCACACCATCTCTCTGCTGACAGCTCGGAACATACCACTAACAAGTCATTAACCTCATTTTGGTCCGTATTGACGACAGTGATTACATACAATTTATAAAATATTCGTTTAATGTTAACCTAGTCAATACTTACAATACCACATTTTGTGGTTAAATAATTATAAAAAATAGAAAGATCATGAACATGCTTTGCCCTTCTTAATGCACATCATCAGCACAATGGATAACCTTAAAACAAATAATTACAATTAAGACTGTTTACAATTAATGGTCATATAAAATTGGAATGAAGCGTGATGTTAAAAGTTATTTTCAATATCATGATTAAAAAGTTTGACGTGAATGTTACAAACACAAGTTAAAATTATTGTAGTACAATTTTACAATATTGTCTAAAAAATTTATATTTATATTGGTGAGAAGATTTTTAATCGGCATTCATCTGGAATTGAAATGGATCCTCTTCTTTTAACTTTTTGGTGAAAATCAAAATTAGTCGAGCAGCTCATCTTCTTTCTGCCAATTCTTCCCAGCCCAAATTTTGCAACATTTTTGTGACGCTACTCTTTTGTTGGAAATTACCCAGAACAAATTGGGCTGATTTTCATTGGATTTTTTCCAGTTCATAAATCAGGTAATCCTGGTGAGGGTCCCATACACTGGAAATATACTCTAGTTGCGGTCTTACCAAAGACTTATATGCCCTCTCCTTTACATCCTTACTACAATCCCTAAACACCCTCATAACCATGTGCAGAGATCTGTACCCTTTATTTACAATCCCATTTGTGTGATTACCCAAATGAAGATCTTTCCTTATATTAACACCTAGATACTTACAATAATCCCCAAAAGGAACTTTCACCCCATCAACGCAGTAATTAAAACTGAGAGGACTTTTTCTATTTATGAAACTCACAACCTGACTTTTAACCCCGTTTATCAACATACCATTGCCAGCTGTCCATCTCACAACATTATCGAGGTCACGTTGCAGTTGCTCACAATCTTGTAACTTATTTATTACTCCATATACAGAATAACATCATCCGCAAAAAGCCTTACCTCTGATTCCACTCCTTTACTCTTATCATTTATATATATACGAAAACATAAAGGTCCAATAATACTATCTTGAGGAATTTCCCTCTTAATTATTACAGGGTCAGATAAAGCTTTGCCTACTCTAATTCTCTGAGATCTATTTTCTAGAAATATAGCAACCCATTCAGTCACTCTTTTGTCTAGTCCAATTGCACTCATTTTTGCCAGTAGTCTCCCATGATCCACCCTATCAAATGCTTTAGACAAGTCAATCGCGATACAGTCCATTTGACCTCCTGAATCCAAGATATCTGCTATATTTTGCTGGAATCCTACAAGTTGAGCTTTAGTGGAATAACCTTTCCTGAAACCGAACTGCCTTCTATCGAACCAGTTATTAATGTCACAAACATGTCTAATATAATCAGAAAGAATGCCTTCCCAAAGCTTACATACAATGCACGTCACACTTACTGGCATGTAATTTTCAGCTTTATGTCTATCACCTTTTCCTTTATACACAGAGGCTACTATAGCAACTCTCCATTCATCTGGTACAGCTCCTTCGACCAAACAATCTATATAAATAAAGTTGTAGGGGGTCCGCTGTCTGTAATTTCTTTTTTTTTTTTTTTTTGCCAATTTTTCAGATATTTATCCGTTTTAGGTCAACTCAAGACCGAATTGGTGGTTTTTACTTTTGGTGTCTGTCTGTTTGTCTGTTCCACCATCACATCAAAACTGCTGGATAGATCTCAACCAAACTTCATATTTGGAGTATACTCATCCCTGGGAAGGTTTGGACATGCATGTCATTTTAAAATCTTTGAATAGACAGGGGGTTTATAGGAAAACCAGAACAGTTTTCCTTCATTTTCTCTTTTACTATTGATTTTCTGTGAACTCCGTGGACCGTATGTGAAATGTCTCTTCATTATAAACAACTTTTGTTATGTTCATAATTTACCTTACTCTTCACATGACAGAGAAATTTACTATTTTCTGCGGGTATCATGCTCTGCATTGAGTGACCGACAGACCGACAATGAACCTACAGGTTACCATAGCAATGTGTCTGACTGCTTGCCAGCAGGGAAGTAATGTATTGCCATTTTCCTCATCATGCTTTTAAATTCGTGGTTGTTCGTTGGGTAGAAGGCAAGAGAGGCGTCAATCGGCCTATCTGCGGGATATTGGTCGAATTTCGTTTGAGGTTATAACCGTCCTCGAATAGATTAAATAACAACACCATTAGCCATCTTCTTATCTGTTTACCTAAGAATCACTGCGCCTAAATTTCTCCTCTGTTACCGCTTTATTATATCCATAACTCACACAAGCATAATTTATTAAGGGGCATTTGATTTTCCAATACATTCACTTGGCATTTACGTATTTGTCGTTATCCGGCTGTCCTCAGTTATAATCCATTTTCTATTAATTTCAACTTTCTTAACTGTATTATTTTCTTCCTTAATTACTCTGTATGTATGCAAGTGCTAGAATCTACTGGATATATTTCCACCAAAATTCATATTTAAAATCCAACTGTCCTTAGGTAGGTTTTAGGGCAAATATTGTTTCTAAATCTCTGAACTGACTGGGGGTTTATACGAAACCAAAACCGTGATTTTGTACTCCCACAAAGTATACACAACCAAACTTAATGGAAATCTACCTGCCTTAATGGAAATTAATTTCTAAACCTTTTTCCTCATGTACATCATTTCGATATGAGGATTAATAAGGGAGATATCATTAACGGACCGTTTCTGGTACAAGTCCCATCGGACTTAACTCAAGAGCGGGTGTGTGTAAAGCGTATTTCTTACAACTTGAAAACTACTGAAAATTTTCGAACCAAACTTTATTTTTAGCATCCACCTGTCTAAAGGTAGGTTTTAAAGGTCAATAACATATCATGTTCCCGGAATGGACTGGTGGTTTATAGGGAACCGAAAAGGTGATTTAACTCTTCCACAATATATACAATACAAGACCAACCTGACTGGAAATTGACCAAACATGATGGAATTCAATAACTAAATCTTTATTTTCATGTGCATTTTTTCGTCAGGAGGATTAATAAGGGAGATATCATGAATGGTCAGTTTTGCAGGTTAAGTCCAGCAGACGTAGCCCAAAAGGTGTTGTACATGGAGCAGATTCCTTACCTATAGGCCTATATATAAAATAACTTGTCCTGACTGACTGACTGACTGACTGACTGACTGACTGATTCATCGATGCCGAGCCAAAACTTTGGGGCTGCATTCATATTAAAATGTAGGTGCTCACTAAGAGAGGATTTTTGGATATTCCGTTGCTAAGGGGGTGAAAAAGGGGGGGGGGGTTGAAATTTTAAAATGAGTGTATCTATATCTCAAAACTTTAAAATTTTACAGATGTAAAAATTGGTATTTAGAATCTTCTTTAAAAATAAGGAAATACGTACTTTTTTGTTTTAGGAAAATACCAATAGGAGGAGTGAAAAAGGGTGAGAAAGGGTGAAAAAGGGTGAAAAAGGGTGAAAAGGGGTGAAAAAGGGGTTGAATGCCTTTAATCACGATACCGGTACTTATATCTCAGAAACTGAAGATATTACAGACCTGAAAATTGGAACTTTTGATCTCTTTTAAAAATAAACACATATTTTTTTGTTTTTTAAAATCCAATTAATGGGGGTTGAAAAAGGGGTTGAATTTTTAAAATGAGTGTATATATATCTCAAAAATTTCAAAGTGTACACATGTAAAAATTGGTATTTAGAATCCCCTTTAAAGAAACACATTTTTTTGTTTTTGGAAAATCCTAATAGGAGGGGTGAAAAAGGGTGAAAAAGGGGTTGAATGCCTTAAATGAGGATACTTATATCTCAGAAACAGAAGATATTACAGACCTGAAAATTGGTATTTGGGATCTCCCTTGAAAATAAAGAAACATGTATTTTTTTGAAAAATATAATTAATGGGGGTTAAACAGGAGTGACAAATTGGGGTGAATTTTTAGAAAGGCTATATCTACAGTATATCTCAGAAACGTAAAATGTTACAGATGTAAAAATTGGTATTTGGAATCTCCTGTAAAAGTAAAGAAACATAGGTGATTTGTTTTTGGAAACTCCACTTAAGGGTAACTAAAAAGGGGGTGAAATTTTAAAATGAGCATTTCTACAGTATATCTCAAAAACTTTACATGTTACCGAAGTGAAAAATAGTATTTTTTATCTCTGTTGAAAATAAAGAAACGTGTATTTTTTGTTTTCTGAAATCCACTTGGGTGGAGGTGTAAAAGTGACTGAAAATGGGGTTGAATTCTTTTAATTAGGATACTGATATCTCAAAAGATGAAGATGTTACAGATGTGAAATTTGGTATTTGGAATTTCCTTTAAAAATAAAGGAATACGTATTTTTTGTTTTCGGAAATCCACCTAAAAGGAGGAGGGAAATTGAAAAATTAGTTGAATTATTTGTATGAGGATACTATTATCTCAAAAACGAAAGATTTTGCAGACGTGAAAAATATTATTTGGAATCTGCTTTAAATTTAAACAGACACGTATTCTCGGAAAATCCAGTGAAGGGGAGAGGGGGGGAGGTGAAAAATTGAAAACTTAATTGTATTAGGATACTTACATCTAAAAACACTAAAGTTGTTCCAGACGTGAACATTGGTATTTGGATCTCCTTTAAAAACTAAGAAAAAAGCGTATTTGGGCAAAATCATTTTGAGGGGCGGGGGTGAAAAGGAGTTGAATTCCTTTTATGTGGACACATATCTCAAAATCTGAAGATGTTAGTCATGATAATTGGTATTTAGAAGATTCTTTACTATTAAAGAGACAATTATTTTTAACGGGAAATTCACTTAAAGGGGCGGGGGAGTGTGAGAGGAAGTGTAAAAAAGTGAATTCTTTTTATTGGGATACTTATAGCTCAGAACTGAAGGTAACAGACGTGAACACTGGTATTTGGAATCTCTTTTAAACATAAGGAAACACTCCTTCTTTGTTTGGGGGAGGGGACGGGAGGTAAATCAACTTAACGGCAGTGGGGTGAAAAAGGACTTGAGACCAATTTATTTTACTGTTCATAATGTACTTATTCTGATCATAAACTGATCATTTTTAATCTTTCCTGGGTTCGTTTTCAAGAACCATCTTTTCCTTTGGAGTACATAAATTTAGATTACAGTAGATTCTCCTGGCATATAAATAAAAATTTAAACACATTTGAAATAAACAATATGAATGATATTGACCGTGCAATTGTTCACCTCTATAATAAGGTCAATAATTCACGGAAGTATATCATTCGTGTCGCCAGAAATCTCGCACACTTACCTACACGCGACAATGGTCCTGGTCACATTATCAGCAATGACAATGGAAGAGGATGTAATTTACTGCCAAGTAGCGGTCTTGCATCTTGCTGTGGGTTCCAGACCACCAATAATAATAATAATAATAATAATAATAATAATAATAATAATAATAATAATAATAATAATAATAATAATAAATGTTCTGGACCGTCGTAAAAATGTGCGGACCATGCTGGAAACGGGTCTTGGCCAGTTAATGACTACGATTGCAGTCCGGCCGCGGATTCAGTACCGCCAAGGCACCCAAGACGACACCACGCCAGATCTCCTCAAGGATTTGATCCATATTAAAATGGTTATAGGAAAAGATAGCTAATATTTAGAGACCCAACTGGCCGGGTGGAATACCTGGACCTAGCTCGGGAAGTATGAAATTGATTGCTGGAAAAAAAAAAAAAAAAAATTGAAAAATGAGAGGAACTTTGCCGTAATCTCTCAGAAAACAAGTCAGATCACGAATTCTGGTGGATTCTCTCAGAAAACGAGTTAGATTGTGAATTTTGGCAGACTATATATAAAACGTTAAGCATTCAATTATAAATTTCATTATAATACCGTAGTGAAGCATGGGTATCTTGCTAGTCTATCTATATAAATAAAATCGTAACGACTGTGTGCCTGTACATTGACTATTTTGGCAAAATTTTCGCACAGCTACCTGTTTAAGGGGTAATAATGACCATCTGCATATTTTTTTGGTTTAGTTTCCTGAAAGTCCTAATTTCTACCCTCCTCGCCCAAAATCCATATTGCGGCATAATCTGCCAGATGAAAAAGAAAATTGAAATTTGACAAAATTATACGTTTTAGCCTGTAACGGACGGAAAACTTCCAAGGTCTTTAAATTTTTCACTTTTTATCCCTGAAGAATATTGAAATATGGAGGCAATTTCAATGATGGTGCAGACCTTCGGGAAGTCCTATCACATAATGGATTGCACAATCTCCGTTCAATTTGGAATGATCTACAATCTTGGTCTTAAGACTTTCTGTCTTATCTGTATCCCTTTTAAGTTTGATTTTTCTTTATTAATCAATGTTAAGTAAATTTGGACTTTTCACATGCATAATTCATACTTTCAATCACTTATAGGAAATACAGAATCATCAAACTCTTCACAAAAAATTGGCCCACCCAGTAGCCATAATTTTATGTGAGCCAAATGCTATGTATGTAGCTGTCACATAATTATCCAAAAAGTAATGCAATGTGAGATAATCTTACAAAAACATTACCCTGTTCAATGTTTCTAACTCAATCTGACCCAAAAATAGATGAGATATCATACACCAGCCATTTAGGCCACTAAATCTGCATCTTATGGTACAGTCCTTTGTCAATATGACGTACGTTTAGCAGCAGTTAATCTGTAAATGAAGGTCTGCAATATTGTAAACACTCATATACTTTCGTATGTCAATCTATATATATATTCACTGATGTCGATTTGTAGCGATCGAGAAAGGGTGTGTCTGCTACTGTAATCAGTGCTCCCCACACCGACTTTGACTGGCAGTAGGAACGGGGTCCTTCTCCAACTCCTGTGTAACTGGCATTAGTAAGGAAGGCCTACCATTGTAATGAATAGTTCACTTCTCGATTTGACTTGCAGAAGGCAAGGGAGCACGCAGTTTTGTTTAAAACTCCCCTACCCAATTGTGCTTGGCAGTAGGCAAGGGTGTCCGCCATTATAAACAAATGTACTCATCTAAAATATGACTGGCATTAGGCATAGTGGCCTGCTATTTTGATGGAAACTCATCAACTTGGTGTGACTGGCAGTAAGCTGGCTGGCAGTAGGAAAAGGGGCCTGTCATTATAATGATAACAGCACAACTTAATTTCGACTGATAGTAGGTAGTTGCCTGCCATTATAATAAAAACTTGTTAACTGTTATCTGTCTCTGAAAGTAGGAAAAGGGGGCTGCCATAGTAACGAAAACTCCCCAAATCGAATGTGACCATGCAGTAGGCAATGGGACCTGCAATTATAATGTAAACTTCCCAACTCGATTGTGAATGGCAGTAGGCAAGTGAGCCTGCCGTTATACCAAAAATCCGTAACAAACACTTTATATTGGAAACAACGTATGGGGACCTCCCCATGCTGTTTCTCGGATGACGCTAAGGGACATGTAATTTTAAAACAATGTTATTTACTGCATGTACAGTATTTACTTCGATATTTGAATACAATATAGAATACTGTAGCGAAGCATGGATACATTTGCTAGTAATCAAATAAGTACTTCAGATATGGTACTATATCCCAACCCATTGTCTTTAGTATATCCCCAGAAATCTTATCATTTCCAGCTGCTTTTCTAGTTTTCAACTTTTGTATCTTATTGTAAATGTCACTGTTATCATATGCAAATTTTAATACTTCTTTAGCATTAGTCTCCTCCTCTATCTGGACATTATCCTTGCAACCAACAATCTTTACATATTGCTGACTGAATACTTCTGCTTTTTGAGGATCCTCACGTACACACTCCCCTTGTTCATTAATTATTCCTGGAATGTCCTTCTTGGAACATGTTTCTGCCTTAAAATACCTATACATACCCTTCCATTTTTTACTAAAATTTGTATGACTGCCAATTATGCTTGCCATCATGTTATCCTTAGCTGCCTTCTTTGCTAGATTCAATTTTCTAGTATGGTTTTCTAGTATGGTTACAAGATATTAGAATCATTCCGTATTTTTTTTTTACAATTTGCTTTACGTCACACTGACACATATAGGTCTCGTATCAATAATGGGACATTTAAGGGCTAAGAGTGGGAAGGAAGCGAGCATGACCTTAATTAAGTTACAGCTGGGCTCAGTGGCTCAGAGGGTTGAGGCGCTGGCCTTCTGACCCCAACTTCATAGGTTCGATCCTGGCTCTGTCTGGTGGTATTTGGAGGGGCTCAAATACTTCAGCCTCTTGTCAGTAGATTTACTGGCAAGTAAAAACTCATGCAGGATGAAATTCTGGCATCTCGGCATCTATGACAACTGAAAAAATAGTTAGTGGGACATAAAAACATGAACATTATTAATTAAGGTACAGCCCAACATTTGCCTGGTGTGAAAATGGGAAACCATGGAAAACCATCTTCAGGGCTGCAAGCTGATAGCTTCGTGACCCAAACCGGACAGCCATTTTCTCGGTCAAGTATCTTCTAAAGTTGCATCAAGATCTATTTATTGTATGTGTTTCACTGGTTCTAAAAATATGTTTAAACAGACTTTAGCATTTCTATATAAATCGTATGACAATTTCAATACGTGACTTCAAGGAAAACTTTATTATCAATATGTTTTATAAATTCCTGAAAAAGTTTAGTTTGTTAGGAAATGCTGAATAATTATGCATACAACTGATTTTTTCTTTCTTTCAGAAACACGTCACCATGGGGAAGAGAGTGAAATAAAAATTAACAGAAATTATACATGGAAGCACATTATATTGGTTCTCACTGAGAGAAAACACACACTGAAGGAAGAGAGAACTCTCACCTCAAAACTGTATGGCAGCATCTAGTACCAGTAGCTTCTTCACACATCTGACAACTTCACAACAATTTAAACTTACAATTTTCTACTTCCTGAGATAAACTTCCTTCAATGACAACCTCTCTCAGAGAAAAGTGAGAAAATGAACTGTTGGGTTACAGGACAGAATATATATTTCTTGGTTCATTGGAATTGCAGTTGACATTATAAACATGCTTACCTGATAAGATAACTTGTTCAGGAGATATCATTTGTTTACCTTTAGATACATAAGACATCAATAATGCAACAACACTGGCAGCAGATATCTAAGAATGTTACTTACACCCAACAAATGAAAGAAAATGACAAACTTCAAGAAAATATATGAGACTATAAAATGAAAGTAAGAAAAGTAATAACATTTTCAAATCAAATGAAAAGGGAAATTTTGAAGTAGTTATTATTATGCAGGATATAAAGCCATCTTAAATTAGAACCAATAGCGGTCAAAAGGTTTATGCTATATTTGCACCTGTGAAGATACCAGGTAAAATCATATCTATTATTTACATGGAAGAGTAGATACCCCAAATTAACCATAATTATTCATGATAGATAACCAACGAGACCCATAAACATCAGATTGAGGAAATTTATACCAAAAGAAAAATAAACTCATCTATGAGTCAATTGTTGATATCTTCAGAGAAAAATACCACACTGAATCCATGATTGTGAATGCCGTAACAATAGAAGCCAATTTTTTTTTATGAGCTGTGTAACCAGTTTGGAATTGCTGAACTGTTCATAAACACACTCGTCATAACGATGATTAAAAGGTTTAATTGGCATATTTAGGAACCATACTCATGGGCATCAACACATTTAATTGATTTCACCCAGATTTAAAAAGAAAATGGGTTTTTCAAATACCAATATGTCATTTTAAATAGGAATTTACTGCACGTCTTTAGGTATTTTGCATCAACACAGCAACTACGAAAAGCTACAAGATTTTCAAATGACATAAAATTGTTTTTATGTCATCATCATCATCATCATCATCATCATCAAAGGAGAGGCAATATATCAAACACAGGGAAAGAATTATCACTATCTTTCTCTTTCTTTGTAGCGTACACTCTCTTCACCCTTCCTTTGCAGCCCTCTCCGCTCTCTTTCTTTTTCTGTGTGTATGTGCTATTGACTGCATTCTTAACATGTATGTTGTTACTCTCTACCCATTTCCTTAAACCTTTTTGAAATCCTTAAATACCTGATAGATTCTGGTTACAATTAAACAGACGTTATAAGTGAAAAGGCTCTTCATATTTATTTAAATGAAATTTTTGTAGCAAGAAATGTGATTCTTATAGGATATTGTGCTTATGCATGACACAGACTACAGCTATATTATGGTGAATTGCAGTGAACCTTGGAAAGAAGTAAAGATATACAAGTATAACACAAATATCTTCCTAAAAAAATATTAACCTCTAAAACCTTTATATGCTTGAAAGCAATGACATTTTTGTGCCAAAGCAAGCTATTCTGCTTTACTGGATAATAAAATAACAACTTACCCAGAGGATCCAATGCTTCCAATTCTGGATCTGTTGTATCATAAGAGTTGTCTCGACTTTTTGCTGCTGTGAACATTTCTTCAACAACTGCAGCCGGACTTTTGAGGAGATTTGCACTTTCTTTACTTAATGAAGTAACTGGTTGGACAGGTCTATTCTCTGGGGATGATGAAGAAAGTTTGGATGACGTACCATTGCCACGGCTGCTCCTCTGGATAATCTCGCGCTCTATTTCCGTAATTTGACGTTTCATTAGTAACACCGTAGGATTATTATTGTCAGTGTCAGATGCATGACCGGATGACAGTCCATCCTCTAACACAGGCATACTAGAATGAAGTCTCATAGAGTCTTGAGGGCCACCTGTTATGTCCCCACTACCACCCCCACCACCTGGTCCTTCACTTTCCATCAGCAGAAGTGATACTTCACTATCAAGATCACCACAATTGGAGTCACAGTCTGTAGTCTCAGGTGAAAGAGTGAAATTCCGACTATGACCCACCTGAAGACCCACTTCAGTATCACCAAGGTCTTCAGTTGATCCAGTATCAGCTGAGAGATCTAGTAGGTGACTTTCCTGCTCCTGAAAACATGTCAAAGTGTTAAGAGGTCTATAAGCAATTTCTGTTCAAAGATAAAGATTTTCATTTTCACTTCTAAAAGTCAGACGTAAATTTTCATGAGATACCAATTCTGCCTACCAAGGTAAAATAATATGACCTGAAGTTTCTCACAGCAAAGATTTTTATATACTTGTGGACCTGAAATGGGAAGAAGAAAGGTCTCTAGGTATCTACACAACCATCTTCAATCTGTGTTTTTCAATACTTCTCCAGAAGAGCTATTCAAAACTGTTTTCTTGTAAATGATCAATAGAACCTGGATTTTTATATTGTAATAGGTTAGAATCCAAACTTACTTGGTCAATAGCAAAGGTCACTGAGCCAGCTCTATGGTCAGATAAAGTAAGGTGCATAAACTGTAGAAGTTCTAACAGGCCATACTGAAATGTTCATGGAAATTTCTCTGAAGAACTATTGTGCACGCTAGAAGATTTTTGCTACTCGCTTAAATACAGTAAGTTTGCTTTCTAACCTATTACTGAACAAAAATCTGGGCTCTAAAAATCAATCAGGCAGTGAACCTTGGCAAGAAGTAAAGATATCCAAGCATAACACAAATATCTTCCTAAAGAAATAAAGAAATCAATCAGGCAGTGAACCTTGACAAGAAGTAAAGATATGCAAGCATAACACAAATATTTTTGTAAAGATATATTAGGCTCTAAAACCTTTGTATACTTGAAACCATCAGTCATTTTTGTGTGCAACAACATGAAAAGTCCATTTGATTTGGCTAACTACAAGTGCCTATTTAAAATGATCTTAACATTGATGCTTTCATTGCCCGCAATGGTAGACATTATATGGGCTTTTGGGCTTATGCTGTGTCAAGAAAACAAGGTGAAACTCGTTACATTTTGCAGAGAACTTTGCTCCGTGTCTTCAGAAGAAAATCTCGACTGTTCCCAAGGAAGCCTTCTACAATAATGAGGGTTTGAATTTAATAATATTTAATTAGAATATTTTTTGAATTCTTAAATTCAAACCCTCATTATTGTAGAAGACTTCCTCAGCAACAGTCAAGACTTTCTTCTGAAAACGCAGAGCAGTTCTTTGCAAAATATAAAGAGTTTTACATTGTCTTCTTGACATGGCATAAGCTCAAAAGCCCATATCATGTCTAAAATGAACATGCTATAAGAAAAGAAGTCACTCAGAAGTTTATTCAAGAATGACTGAATCATCACTTTGGGAACATAATAGGTTAGATGAGAGAATACTGTTCAAAACTGAAGGCATTCTGTTTTGAATTCCCAAAATTCATAATGCATCTCTTCACAGTGTCCATATCGGCATATTCTGCTGAGAGTTTTCAGAACTTCACAACTTATGAAGCAAGAGCATCTCAATTGTGTGGCAGTATTTCATGTTAATTTAACCAGAGCTGAAGAACTGGCTTCCAACTCCTTGATGAGTTAATGTATACAACTATCAATTAATCAATTACTACTGATCTGCATTTAAGGCAATCGCCCAGGTGGCAGATTCCTTATCTCTTACTACATCTCTAACTACAGCTGGGAAAAATTAGTATTTTTCTTGGGGGTATCTAATTGAAGACAATTCAGTATGATGAGAATGTGAAAACTATCCAGTTGGTCAAATACAACTTCTAAAGGAAATTAGGATGCAAGAACTCAAACACAGTTACAGAATTATATGAATCATCCTACTAAATAGACATATTCAGATTCACTATTAAGTTGAAAGAAGATATATGATGGTTCAACTTTTCAACACTTAAAATAAGAAATGTAAGTTTTACATTCCTACTTAATTATAATTGGTACCAGTTTCGACCAGTATTCTTGGTCACCATCAGTCGATCACAAATAAGTATAAAAGACAATGCACAGGTAAACAAAATGTGAAGATTAAATAATCCTGTCAGGTGCTGTTTGTGAAGCACTATAACACTTTAGGGAGCAGTGTGTGTTGAAATTTCAATGTTATGAAGAAGTCTAAGAATCAAATATGTATTTTTCAGTTGCAGTTCATGAGGCACTGTATAATTTTAGGGGTCAGCACCACTTGTCGATAGTTCTGAAAATATTGAAGAAGTCATAGATCAAATATGTAAATGTACTACGGAGCAAGTTCTTGAAGAGTAGCAAGACATATGTGCCGATCAGCACTGTGCTCCCAAAAGTTTGAGGAAATCCAATGAAAAAATTTAAAAAGTTCAAGTATCAAACCTTTAAATGCTGATATGAGTGAAATAGGACAATATAGTCGTATATTATTTGTCGAAAGAAATACATTCAAGTTAAAGGAATTCGTATGTTAGACTCTTGAAGTTACTGAAACATATGGCATAGAAAAAACAAAACAGAAAAAAGAAATACTAAAATGCACAAAATTAGAACAGTTGAGGAGTGTAATGACATAGCATGTTATATCTTGAAGGTAAGAGTTGAGGTCGACCTTAGAATAGCATAACGTATAAATTTGAAAGTTAGAGTGGTCTAAATCATTAGAGATGTTACAAAATATAATTCAATTAGGAGAGGGAAAGAAAAAAGAAGGAAGGTATTAATTATATTTTCTAACATCTCTAATGATTTAGACCACTCTTAACTTTCATAATTATATATTACGCTATTCTAAGATCGACCTCAACTATTACCGTCAAAATATAACACGCTATGCCATTACACTCTTCAACTGTTCCAATTTTGCACTTTTTAGATTTTTTTTAAATCTTCACAATTGTTTTTTCTATTTCATATGTTTCAATAACTTCAAGAATCTAACATACAAATATCTTTAACGTGAATATATTTCTTTCGACAAATAATATACAACTATATTGTACTATTTCACTCATATCAGCATTTTTGAAGGTTTAATACTTGAACTTTTTAAATTTTTTCATTGGATTTCCATAAACTTTTGGAAGCACAGTGCCAATTGGCACATGTCTTGCTACTCTCCAAGAACTTGCTCTGTACTACATTTACATATTTGATCTACGACTTTTACAATATTTTTGGAACTATTGACACGCAGTGTTGACCCCTAGAATTATACACTGCCTCATGAACTGCAACTGAAAAATACGTATTTGATCGTAGACTTCTTCATAACATTGAAATTTCAACACACAGTGCTCCCTAAAGTGTTTTAGTGCTTCAGAAACAGCAACTGACAAAATTATTTAAACTTCACATTTTATTTATACTTATTTGTGATCGGCCGATGATGACCAAGAATACTGGTCGAAACCGGTACCAATTATAATTAAGTAGGAATGTAAAACTTGCATTTCTTATTTTAATAGCATTGAAAGGTTGAACCGTCATATATCTTCTTTCAACTTAAATGAACTCACTTCAATATGGAACACTATGAAATTCTTATCTCCTAATATTCAGATTCCTCAAATCACATTAAAAATATAAGAATCCTTATCAAACTTTGTACAAAAGGATACAGGTATGTTTAGTGAGCAATTTATATTGTCCTTGTAAGAAGGACATGGCTAGGAGGAGTCTGGAATGGTGGAAGATACTGAAGGGCAAGTGGTGGTAGGACAGACAATTATGAAGAGGCTTGTTCATTCCTACACCTGGCCTGCTGGAGTGGAGAACCAATCATGGTGATGAAACAAGTCATACTGCTGGAAAAGAAGAGTGGATTAAGTCTTTTCAAGCTCAACACTGTCACACTATCTCATCATCATCATCATCATCATCATCATCAATGTCCCACTCCAGTCGCCCGGGTGTGGTTAACAAGCCTCCTCCACTCCTTTCTGTCCTTCCACTTTTCCTGCTCTATTACTTCCGCCACATCCAATCCAGCTTCTCTAATGTCCTTCCAAAACTGATCCATTCGCCTCTTCTCAGTCTTCCAACTGGTCCCTTTCCCTTAACTTCTCTTTCCAATTCCCTTCTTGCTACCCATTCGTTTCCCATTCCTTTTACATGTCCGAACCATCTCAGTCTTGCTTTCTGTATGTTCTGTACTAACGGTTCTATCTATAGATTAAAAAAAAACACACTCAAATCCATTTATTAAGATGCATTTGTTAACTTGCATTTGCTATTTCAAAAAACCCACTAAACTTCATATTTTATAAAAAAAAATGGTGCACTTTTCGATTTTCAGAATTTATTGATTATGTATTTAAACATATTTATTTATTTATTTATTTATTTATTTATTTATTTATTTATTTGGGAAACCAAAACAGCGAGAAGCCGAATTACAGAGTTCCGGAATGAAATACATATTTACAATAGAGTAGCACAAGGCAAGCATAAAGAAAAGTGGAAGAATAATGACGAAAAAACATCTAACGATAAAAATAGAAGAAAAAATTAAAAACTAACATAATTAGAGACACAACATATAAAAAAAATAAAAATAATAAAGGCTAAAGAAACAACGAGAAAAATTGTTGAACGTAAAACGAAGAGAAGAACTTATAGCTAGGCACAGTAAGATAAATACAGATATAACATTTAAGTAATGGAATAGTACAGTAAAAAATAAATAAATATTATATTATGTACAAAAGAGAGGACAACAATGAGAAGAGAAAAAAGGAATATGAAGAAAATGAACTAGGTTAAGGAAGAATCGATTAAAGGAGGCATACGAAGAAAAAACGTCCCAAGTTCCTGTCAGAAGATAAAGAGTTAAGGAGGGTTGGTATGCGGATAAATAAACTTCTTTGAACGAGAGAGAGGCAGGAATACAGAATATGAAGGGGCGTTGTCTGCTTATTAGCTGTTTAACATAAATGTATTGTATACATTATGATCTGGTATTTTAAATATTAGTACTCTAGTATTAAGGATTGTATATATCATACTTTTATCTTTCCATTTCTGTTCATGTCTATTTTGCTGTTTATGTATTGAATTTTATCAGAGAAATTGTATATTTTGTATAAATTACAACCCTGACACACCTTATGGTAAAATAGGGTTCACAGCACTTTGGAGATTAAATAATAATAATACTACTCTTTTGTCAGAAATCACCAAGAACAAATCATGCTGCTTTTCTTTCAATCTTTTCCCATTCTCTTATCAAGTAGTAAGGCCAGTAAATCTGACATGCGTTGGATGTAAGCTTTGGGAAGGCAATCTTTCTGATTATATTAGACAAGTTTGCGAAATTAATAACTGGTTCGATAGAAGGCAGTTCGGTTTTAGGAAAGGTTGTTAAAAAAAATGGCGTATGGCTTTTAGTGCCGGGAGTGTCCGAGAACGTGTTCAGCTCGCCAGGTGCAGGTCTTTTGATTCGACTCCCGTAGGTGACCTGCACGTCGTGATGAAGATGAAATGATAATGAAACGCACGTCAGCCCTCATGCCAGCGAAATTACAGTAACCAATGATGGTTAAAATTCCCGACCCTACTGGGAATCAAACCCGGGACCCCTGTGGCCACAGGCCAGCACGCTAACCATTTAGCCATGGAGCCGGACTTAGGAAAGGTTATTCCACTGAAGCTCAACTTGTATGATTCCAGCAAGATATATCTTGGATTCAGGAGGTCAAATGGACTGTATCGCGTTTGATAAGGTGGATCATGGATCATGGGAGACTACTGGCAAAAATGAGTGCAATTGGACTAGACAAAAGAGTGACTGAATGGGTGGCTATATTTCTAGAAAATAGAATTCAGAGAATTAGAGTAGGCGAAGCTTTATCTGGCCCTGTAATAATTAAGAGGGAATTCCTCAAGGCAGTATTATTGGACCTTTATGTTTTCTTATATATATAAATGATATGTGTAAAAGAGTGGAATCAGTGGTAAGGCCTTTTGTGGATGATGTTATTCTGTATAGAGTAATAAATAAGTTACAAGATTGTGAGCAACTGCAACATGACCTCGATAATGTTGTGAGATGGACAGCAGTCAATGGTATGATGATAAACGGGGTTAAAAGTCCTCTCAGTTTTAATTACTGTGTTGATGGAGTGAAAGTTCCTTTTGGGGATCATTGTAAGTATCTAGGTGTTAATATAAGGAAAGATCTTCATTGGGGTAATCACATAAATGGTATTGTAAATAAAGGATACAGATCTTGCACATGGTTATGAGGGTGTTTAGGGGTTGTAGTAAGGATGTAAGGGAGAGGACATATCTCTGGTAAGATCCAAACTAGAGTATAGTTCCAGTGTATGGGACCCTCACCATGATAACTTGATTCAAGAACTGGAAAAAATCCAAAGAAGAGCAGCTCGATTTGTTCTGAGTGATTTCCAACAAAAGAGTAGTGTTACAAAAATGTTGCAAAGTTTGGGCTGGGAGGAACTGGGAGAAAGAAGACGAGCTGCTCGACTAAGTGGTATGTTGATGTAGATGTTGATTCCCATAGGGAATGTCCCATGTCCAACAATGGACCATTTATATTGGTATTAAGCGGTATGTTCCAAACTGTCAGCGGAGAGATGGCGTGGAATGACATTAGTAGACGAATAAGTTTGAGTGGCGTCTTTAAAAGTAGGAAAGATCACAATATGAAGGTAAAGTTGGAATTCAAGGGGACAAATTGGGGCAAATATTCATTTATAGGAAGGGGAGTTAGGGATTGGAATAACTTACCAAGGGAGATGTTCAATAAATTTCCAATCTCATTGAAATCATTTAAGAAATGGCTAGGAAAACAACAGATAGGAAATCTGCCACCTGGGCAACTGCCCTAAATGAAGATGAGTATTGATTGATTTGATTTGAAAGTCCTCGTGTAGGTCTCATACACTAATCGGGGTCTTACAAGAGACTTGTATACCCTCTCCATTACATTCTTACTACAATCCTAAATACCCTCATAATTATGTGAAGGGATGTGTAAAGTTTCTTTACAACCTTGTTACTGTGATTACCGCAATGAAGATCATTCCTTATATTAACACCCAGGTACTCACAGTGATCCTCATGAGGAACTATCACCCCCTCAACTGAGAGGAATTTTTCTCTTGGTGTCCAGCGCCATGGCTAAATGGTTAGTATGCTGGCCTTTGGCCACAGGGGTCCTGAGTTTGATTTCTGGCAGGGTCGGGAATTTTAACCACCATTGGTTAATTTCGCTGGCATGGGGATGCGTGTATGTGTCGCCTTCACGATCGTTTCTTCCTCATCACAACGCGCAGGTTGCCTACTGGCGTCAAGTCAAAAGACCTACAGCCAGCGAGCCGAACATGTCCTTGGACACTCCTGGCACTAAAAGCCATACGCCATTTCATTTCATGTCCTCTTGGTAAAACTTTCAACATGATTTTTTGTCCTATTTACCCTCTGCTTTTCATCTCACAACATTAAGTTTATGATTGTTGATGTCTTTTTGTAGTCTCTCACAATTCTGTTACTTACTTACTACTCTGTACAGTATAACATAATCTGCAAATAGCCTTATCTGTGATTCCATTTTTTTCCCTCATATTTATATATGTAAGAAAACAAAGATCAAGAATACTGTCCTATGGAAACCACCCTCTTGATCATTATAGGATCAGATAAACTTCATCTACTCTAATTCTTCAAGTTCTATTTTCCACAAATTTAGTCACCCATTCAAGCACTCTTTTGTCTAGTCCAATACTTCCCATTTTCATCAGTAATCTCCCATGATCTACCCTATCAAAAGCCTATCAAAGGTCTTTAAACTGTTAAGTTTTTGAGATATAGATACACTCATTTAAAAAAATTCACCACCCTTTTCACCCTCTTAGCCAAGGAATATCCAAAATTCCTCCCTTAGTGAGCACCTACATTGTAATATAAATGTATCCTCAAAATTTCATTTCTTTATGTCCAGTAGTTTTGGCTCAGTGATAATGAAAATTTACAATGTCCAATAACGGACCAACTATATTGGTATATACTAGATTTACTCATTCGGAACAAATATTTCAGGTTCCCTATGGGAATCAACATCTTTATCAGATGATGAATCAGTCAGTCAATCAGTCAGTCAGTCCATGTTATTTTATATATATAGACTACCTTAATTCATCATCATCATCATCATCATCATCATCATCATCATCTTCATCAGCAGCAGCCAATTCTATCATTACATGATGTGGCCTCTAAGTCGTGAACTCAGGTAAGTCTTTAGCAGAACTCTCCAGGTAGAACGGTCTCGAGCAGTTCTCTGCCAGATAGCACCAGCTATTCTCTTGATGTCTTTGTCTCATCTGTCTGGTGGTCTTCCTCTAGGCCTTTGATGATCTCTTGGACTACATTCTAACATTAGCTTCGTCCATCTGTCATCGTCCCTTCGAGCAATATGTCCAGCCCATTGCCATTTTAAGGTGGCTTTTCTCTCAAGAATGTCATTAACTTTAGCGATTGATCTGATGCCATATGCTCTCTTCTTATCTTTCCTTGTAAAACCCAGCATTGACCTTTCCATGCCTCTCTGTGCTGTCCTAAGTTTCCCTTTCGTAAATTCATTCAGTGCCCAGGTCTCACAACCATAAGTCAGCACAGGTAGGATGCACTGATCATAAACTATTTTCTTCAGATTTACTGGCATATTTGTTCTGAAGACAGTTGAGTTTCTTCCATATGCCTGCCATCCTAGCTTAATGTGTCAAAAAATTTCTGGTCTTATATCACCTTTCATATTCATCAACTGGCCCAGATAGATATATTCACTGACCTTCTCTAACAGCATGTTGTTGATGTTCATAATTCCTGCTGTAACCCACTTGTTGGACACGACTTTTGTTTTGGAAAGGTTCACCTTCAAGCCGACTGACTCACATTCCATGGCAAGATCATTAACTAATGTCTGGAGTTCGTCACTGTCATTTCCCAGTAATACAATGTCATCAGGAAATCTCAAGTTGTTAAGCCTTCTGCCATTGATCCTTATACCCTTTCCTTCCCAATTTAACTTCGACATTGCCATCTCCAAAACAGCTGAGAATAGCTTTGGAGAGATTGGATCACCTTGTTTAACATCTCTTCCGATAGGGAATTCTGAAGTTGCTTCACCGACATTAACAAAGGCTGAAGAGGTCTTGTAGATGTTATTGAGAACCCTGATATAAGCCACTTCAATTCCCTGCTCATCTAAGGCTTGTAAGATAGCTGAATGGCTGATTGTTATCAAATGCCTTTTCAAAATCAATAAAGACTATACACAGAGGCATCTGGTATTCATTTTCTCTGCTAATCACTTCACACAGAGCCAGAATGTGGTCCATTGTGCTAAAGCTGCTGCGGAATCCTGCTTGTTCAACTGGCTGGGCTGAGTCAAGGGTAGAGCTGATTCTGTGTAACAAGATCTTCATAAAAAGTTTGTACAAAACAGAGAGCAAGCTTATAGGGCGATAGTTTTGGATATTGTGAATACTTCCTTTTTTATGCAATAATACTATCTTTGCTTTATTCCATGATGCTGGGATTGAAGCATTGTGTAAACAAGAAGTGAAGATTTTAGCCAAGTGGTTTACTGTTTCATCACCTGTAAGCTTCAAAATATCAACAGAAAGATCATCATCACTGGCAACAGTTCCTTTCTTTGCGTTGTCTATAGCATATCTGACTTCTGAAGGAAGTATATCTGGAACTTTAGTAGTGAGGAAAATAGCCCCCTAAACACCAACCTACCCAAAATATCCACTTCCTATTCCATCTCTAGGTAAGCCAATAAGCTCAACACTAGTGGACGGGGGACTCTTGAACTAGGAGGCTATTTTCCTGTAACATTAGGAATAAATCTCCAGCCACACAGCACAGGCCCATTTTTTAGAATCATCGATCAAAATATTATTTTTATCATTATCTTAATTTATTTTTTATATATAGCATTTTTTTTCTCATCCATTTCACGTTATGTGCATGTTGCTGTTATATAAATAAGACTGTGCTCAAGTACTTTTTCCGAGCCAGTCCATGCATATAACATTATAACTCACTCGCCACATAACCATTCCCTGTACCATCGCAACCCCCCAGTGAAATAATGAAGCAACAGCCAAGAAGAGACGAAGATACTCTAATCGTGTACTTCCCTATACCGAACTTTTTGGAATGCCCAGAAGTCGAGTGCGGGGCTGTATACACGGTTGTCGAATGGACTTGCGCCAGAAGATCGATAGTTCGGCACCTGGAAATGAAACATGGCATCAGAGTAAAATACACACGGTACTTCTGCAGCAAGTGTGAGGATGACTTGCAACAGTGCCCTACCAAGTACAAGTGTCCGGTCCAAGGTGGACATTCCCCGGACCCCTCACCAGCCTACTGCGACCGTTGCGATGAGTGCAGCAAGCAATTCACGACCAGGAGCGGTCTAATCAACCACAGGAAAACAACAGATAGGGAATCTGCCACCTGGGCGACTGCCCTAAATGCAGATCAGTATTGATTGATTGATTGATTGATTGATTGATTGATTGATTGATTGATTGATTGATTGATTGATTGATTGATTGACAGTTCGCACCCGTGACCCCACAGCACAATGATTTTCCAGTACTGCGACAAGTTTACAATTTGTAAACCATTGGGGAACAATCAGGTGCAAATCAAGTCATATATAAAAAGACAAGAACAATGAAAGGAAAATATCTATCTATCTATCTATCTGTCTATCTATCTATCTATCTATCTATCTAAAAGAACATGTCCTGACTGACTGACTCATCGGTGAGCCAAAACTACTGGACATAACAAAATTAAATTTTGAGGACACATATTACAATATAGGTGCTCGCTAAGGGAGGATTTTTGGATATTCTGATGCTAAGGGAGTGAAAAGGAGGGTGAATTTTTAAAATGAGTGTATCTATATCTCAAAACTTTAAAAGTTTACAGATGTAAAAACTGGTATTTAGAATCTCCTTTAAAAATAAAGAAACACACATTTTTTTTGTTTTTGGAAAATCCCACTAGGAGGGGTGAAAAAGGGTTAAAAAGGGATTGAATGCCTTTAATGAGGATACTATAATAATAATAATTTCATGTGGCTATTTATAGCTGAGTGCAGCCCTTGTAAGGCAGACCCTCTAATGAGGGTGGGCAGCATTTCCCATTTGTAGGTAACTGCGTGTTATTGTGGTAGAGGATAGTGTTATGTGTGGTGTGCGAGTTGCAGGAAGTTGGGGACGGCACGAACACCCAGCCCCCGGGCCATTGGAATTAACCAATGAAGGTTAAAATCCCAGACCCGGCCGGGAATCGAACCCAGGACCCTCTGAACCGAAGGCCAGTATGCTGACCATTCAGCCAATGAGTCGGACAATGAGGATACTTACATCTCAGAAACTGAAGATATTACAGACCTGAAAATTGGTATTTGGAATCTCCTTTAAGAATAAAGAAACTGGTATTTTTATTTTTGGTTTTCAGAAAATCCATTTAATGGGAGTTAAACAGGAGTGACAAATGGGGTGAATTTTTTGAAAGACTGTATCTATAGTGTATCTCAGAAACATAAAAAGTTACAGATGTAAAAAGTGGTATTTGGAATCTCCTGTAAAAGTAAAGAAACACAGGTGATTTGTTTTTGGAAATGAAAAAGGGTTGAAATTTTAAAATGAGTGTGTCTACAGTATATCTCAAAAACTTAA
The DNA here is from genome assembly GCF_040414725.1 of Anabrus simplex. Classification (NCBI taxonomy): domain Eukaryota; kingdom Metazoa; phylum Arthropoda; class Insecta; order Orthoptera; family Tettigoniidae; genus Anabrus; species Anabrus simplex. The sequence goes on from NC_090265.1 coordinate 143,020,695, forward strand.
CATGTTGCAGAAGTGGAAAATGGTATTTTTATTTCTATTAAAATCTGTATTTTTTTCTTTTTAAAAAACTACTTGGGTGGGGGGTAAAAATGACTGAAAATGGGGTTGAATTCTCTTTATTAGGATACTGATATCTCAAAAACTGACGATGTTACAGACGTGAAATTTGGTATTTGGAATCTCCTTTAAGCATAAAGAAACACGACTTTGTTCTTTGTGGCGGGGGAAGCAATTTAATGGCGGTGGGGTGGAAAAGGAGTTGACACCAATTGATTTTACTGTTCATAATGTACTTGATTCTGATCACAAACTGATAATTTTAAATCTTTCCTGGGTTTGTTTTCAAGAGCCATCTTTTCCTTTGAAGAACTTAGAAGTTAGATTACAGTAGATTCTCCTGGCATATAAATAAAAATTTAAACACATTTGAAATAAACGATAGGAATGATATTGAGCGTGCAATTGTTCACCCCTATAATAAGGTCAATAATGCACAGAAGTAAGTTATATCATTCGTATCGCCAGACATCCCACGCACTTGCCTACGTGCGACAATGGTGCTGGTCACATTGTCAACAATGACAACGGCAGCAGATATAAATTACCGCCAAGTAGCAGTCTTGCATCTTGCTGCATTGCCGTGGCATACAAAACATCAATAATAATAATAATAATAATAATAATAATAATAATAATAATAATTTTCTGGACCATCGTTAAAATGTGCGGACCGCGCTGGGAACGGGTCCTGACCGGGTAATGACTAAGAATGCAGTCCGGCTAAGGCTTCAGTACCGCCATGGCACCCAAGACGACACCACGCCGGATCTCCTCAAGGATTTGATCCATATTTAAAATGCTTTTAGGAAACAATGGCAAAGATTTAGGGACCCAACTGACCGGGCGGAATACCTGGAGCTAGCCCGAGAAGTATGAAATCAATTGCTGGGAAGAAGGATTGAAAAATCAGAGGAACTTTGCCGTCAGATTGCAAATTTTGGTGGATTATATATAAAATGTTAAGCATTCAATTATAAATTTTTAGTATAATACTGTAGCGAAGCACGGGTATCTTGCCACAGTAGTATATATATATATATATATATATATATATATATAATAATGTGACTTGACTGACCGACTGGCCGATTGATTCATTATTGCCGAGTCAAAATTACTGGTCATAAAGAAGTGAAATTTTGGGGATACATTTATATTACGGAGTAGGTGCTCAATAAGGAAGGATTTTTGGATATTCCGATGCTAAGGGGGGTGAAAAGGAGGGAGAATTTTTAAAATGAGTATTTCTATATCTCAATAACTGAACAGATTTACATAAAAATTGGCATTTGGAATCCCCTTTAAAAAAGAAAATTCACTTAAGGTGATGAAAAGAAGTGAAAAAGCGGGTGAATTTTTAAAATGAGTATATCTCATAAAATTAATATGTTACAGGCGTGAAAATTGGTGTTTGGAATCTCCTTTAAAAATATGTTGTTGTTTGAGTCATGATTCCAGAGACTGGTTTGATGCAGACCTCCATGACACCCTAGCCTGTGCTAACCTTTTCATTTCTACGTAACTACTGCATCCTACATCTGCTCTTACCTACTTGTCATACTCATACCTTGGTCTACCCCTACCATTCTTACCACCTAAACTGAACAAGTCCTGGGTGTCTTAAGATGTGTCCTATCATTTTATCTCCTCTTCTCATCAAATTTAGCCAAATCGATCTCCTCTCACCAGTTCGATGCAGTGTCTCTCCATTCGTGATTCGATCTATCCACCTTGCCTTCAGCATTCATCTGTAACACCATATTTCAAAATCTTCTATTTTCTTTCTTTCTGAGCTAGTTATCATCAATGTTTCACTTCCATACAATGCTATGCTCCAGACAAAAGTCTTCAGAAACATCTTTCTAATTCCTATATCAATATTCGAAGTGAGTAAATTTCTTTTCTTAAGAAAGCTTTTCCTTGCTTGTGCTAGTCTGCATTTTATGTCCTCCTTACTTCTGCCATCGTTAGTTATTTTACTACCCAAGTAACAATATTCATCTACTTCCTTTATGACTTCATATCCTAATCTAAAATTACCTGCATCACCTACCTTCGTTTGACTGCACTCCATTACTTTTGTTTTGGACTTATTTATTTTCATCTTGTAATCCTTACCCAAGACTCCGTCCATACCATTCAGCAACTTCTCAAGATCTTCTGCAGTCTCAGAGAATGTAACAATATTGGCAAATCTCAGGGTTTTGATTTCCTCTCCTTGGATTGTGATTCCCTTTCCAAATTTCCCTTTGATTTCCCTTACTGCCTCATCTATATAAACACTGGAAAGAAGGGGTGACAAAATGCAGACTTCCTTCACTGCTTTCTGGATTGCTGCTCCTCTTTCAAAGCCCTCAATTCTTATCACTTTGGATTGAATTTTATACAAAATATAGATAATTCTTTGTTCTTGGTATCTGATCCCGATCACATTCAAAATCTCAAACAGCTTGGTCCTATCAACATTATCAAATGCCTTTTCTAGATCTATGAACATGATGTACGTGGTGGGCTTGTCCTTAATTCGATCCTCTAAGATCAGACGTAAAGTCAGGATTGCTTCATGTGTTCCTACATTTCTTCTGAAGCCAAACTGATCTTCTCCCAACTCAGCTTCAACTTTCCTTTCTATTCTTCTCTAAATAATGCATGTTAAAATTTTTTAGGCATGAGATGCCAAACTAATGGTGCACTAGTTTTCACACTTGTCAGCACCGGCTTTCTTGGGAATAGGTATAACAATAATCTGCTGAAAATCAGATGGGACTTCTCCTGTCTCATACATCTTATAAACTAAATGGAATAACCTTGCCCTGCTAGTTTCTCCGAATGCTGTCAGTAATTCAGAGGGAATGTCACCAATTCCAAGTGCCTTGTTCCTATTTAGATCCTTCACAGCTCTGTTGAATTCTGACCTCAAAATTGGGTCTCCCATTTCATCAGCATCAACATCCTCTTCTTGTTCCAGAACCATATAATTTATGCCTACCTTGATACAACTGTTGGATATGTTCCTGCCATCTTTCTGCCTTGTCTTCTTTCCCTAAAAGTGGTTTTCCATCTGAACTCTTAATATTCGTACACCTAGATTTCCTTTCTCCAAAGGTTTCCTTGATTTTCCTGTATGCAGCATCTACTTTTCCTAGGACCATACAAACTTCAACATCATTGCACTTCTCCCTCAGCCATTCTTCCTTAGCTATCTTGCACTTTCTTATCCACTTCATTCTTTAATTACCTGTATTCTTTTCTGCCCTCTTCATTTCTTACATTCTTGTATTTTCGTCTTTCATCAATCAAGTCTAGTATCTCCTGAGTTATCCATTGATTCTTAGTTGATCTTTCCCTCCTTCCTAATGTTTCTTCAGCAGCCCTAATGACCTCATTTTTCATGACTGTCCATTCCTCTATTGTGTTTCCTTCAGCCTTTTCATTTAGTCCTTTTGCAACATGTTCTTGAAACAATCCCTCACACTCTTTTCTTTCAACTTGTCTAGATCCCGTCTCCTTGCATTCCATCCTTTCTTCAATTCCTTCAACTTCAGATGGCATTTCATGTCCAACAAGTTGCGGTCAGGGTCCATGTCTGCTCCTGGGAAAGTTTTGCAATCCAACACCTGGTTTCTGAATCTCTGTCTAATCATAATGAAGTCTATTTTATACCTTCCAGTGTTTCCAGGTCTCATCCACGTATACAGCTGTAGTCTGTGGTGTTTGAACCAAGCATTAGAAAGAAATTATGATCAATGCAGAATTCAACCAGCCAACTTCCTCTTTCATTCCTTTGCCCCAATCCAAATTCTACGACTGTAAGCCAGTCTCGCATCACAATTAGATTCTCATCACCTTTTACATATTGTATTAAATCTTCTATCTCTTCATATATTCTTTTGATTTCTTCATCTTCCGCTGAACTAGTAGGCATATAGACCTGTACTATTGTGCTGGGCATTGGTATGGCTTCATAGCTTTTATCCATGATGACTGGATGTGGAGCCGAGCATACTTGCTTCAGTGCAGACTGTGTCCATCTACATGCTGGGATCTTGTGGTCACAAAGCACTCCTGTGATATATCTCCATTAAAACCAAGGTGTACTTACATGCACACAGGCATCTGGGAGGCAGTTACCATCACTCTGGATAACTGAGCCAACAAACCTAACCTCAGTAACCTTATAAATTAAAATGGTTTACATAAGTATGTCCTATATATACAATTTGACAATCCATTCCAAACTGTCGCTGCCTAAAAGTTCATAAAGGAGTGCTTTATGACCACAAGATCTCAGCGACACTTAAGGGCAAAATCTGTAACACTGGGGTTTGCCCTGTTGTCCTGTATGGGTCAGAATGCTGGCCTGTAATTGCCAAACATGAGTGCACACTCCATGTTGTGGAAACCAGGATACTGCATTGGTCCCTCACAAAAAACAGATCATGTGACGAATAAAGATATACGGCAGTGGATGTTGATAGCACCTACTCCCAAGAAGATGCCTGAGAGGTGACTATATTGGTACGGTCATTTTATCAGAAGCAGGAAGACTACAGTTATGAAGATGGTATACGACGACATAACTCCTAATGGACAGGAGCCAAGCGGTCAATCTAAAAAGCAGTGGTTGACTGGCTCATTGAAGACATGCGTGCATTGAGCATCAGACCCGATAACACCCCAGGAAAAGTAAAATGGTGGAATGCAAGCCAACAACTGGACCCTGCACCTGTGCAGGATATAATCTAGGATGAAGAAGAAGAAGAAGTGTACTATTTAGATTTATAACAGTCTGTCAGTTACAGTAGTGCTTCTGACACAATAGTATGTACTGAAATTGGAAGGAAAGTGGTGTATCCATGGTGTTGGATTCACTGTGAAGACGAAACTGGTAAGTGATCACCATCTCACTTCTAGTGCTATCAACGACAGAATTATGACATTCCATATACCACTCTTTGAAGACAGGATCTTTCGGTATGCTAACAACCAGTTCTAGCACCAGTTAAGTACAGTCATCTTAAAGGTTCCATTGAGAGACAAACTGCTAGTCCCTGGTGCCTTCAATGCTAGAGTTGGAAGAGAGAATCAGTTCTGGGAAAATATCATGGGGAAACAAGGATTGGTAACTGCAAGCCGACAGATTATTGCTGCTTGGTCTCTGTGCTGAACATCAGCTGTTCATCATCAGTACTCAGTTCCACCTAGTGATGGGTCGAACTAGCTCTTTTGAGGAAGCTAGCTCATTCGCTCCTGCTCCCAGCTGAGAGTCAATCAAAAGAGACGACTCTTGGGAGCAGGAAGATTGGAGCGAGCCGAGGAAGTCAGACTGCTCTCTGCCTCCAGGTTCATTCATTCATTCTTCCGGTTTAGGGCAGACGGCTCTTCATGACTTCCGGTGCTCTTCAGACTACCAGGAATGAACGAGATAGCGCAAATGGTTTATATTTCCCATAACAAATGGCAACCCAATGTCCAGTTTATTGCGTTACTCTTGGAATAAAACAAATGAACAACTAATATATGCACTGTTTGCAACATTGGCAATTAATCCAATAATAATAATAATAATAATAATAATAATAATAATAATAATAATAATAATAATAATAATAATAATAATTTTGTATGGCTATTTCTAGCCGAGTGCAGCCCTTGTAAGGCAGATCCTCCGATGAGGGTGGGCGGCATCTGCCATGTGTAGGTAAGTGCGTGTTATTGTGGTGGAGGATAGTGTTATGTGTGGTGTGTTAGTTGCAGGGATGTTGGGGACAGCACAAACACCCAGTCCCCGGGCCATTGGAATTAACCAATGAAGGTTAAAATCCCCGACCCGGCCGGGAATCGAACCCGGGACCCTCTGAACCGAAGGCCAGTACGCTGACCATTCAGCCAACGAGTCGGACAATCCAATGATAAAGCTTTATATACAGTAACAAAAAATTGTATCACAAATATACAGTATTAATGGACGATATCTAATATCACTTTGCCTAAGTTCCATTCTTCTTAAATGATGTCTTTCAAGACTGAATGCACCATACAAGACATATGTTCGAAATATTGGCACTACTTCCTTTTGGTCACAGCAGTCTACTGGAATTTTTTTGAGATGAGCATGAGATGAGTCTGCATTCCTGTTCACGTAGTTTATATTTCACTCAACAAATGTCATCAGATTATTCTGTTTCAACTGGAGATACAGAAAGTTTCTCATTCCACTCTCCACATTGGAACAACAGATCCTTTTATTCAATAATGCAGCATAGGAAACATAACTGATTAAATGCGATCTTTAACAAAACTAATGGAAAATACTATCAGCACAAATGTACATATAACCATGTATAGCATCTCTTAGTACATACTGTATTTTTTCTTTTTTCACGTACAGCAGGGTTGGCCAACTGCCTGGCATGTGATGTAACAGAGACCGTGTGACGTCGGAGACCACGTGTGACGTAAGAGCGCAGAAGGTGGGGAGCCGCTGTCGTAGAGTGCAACGAAGAGACAGACTCGCTTTGTAGTAAACACGTGAAGTGCCATACATGCTGGTGGCTACGGCTTTTATAGACACTTTCCACAAAAAGCCACACAAATCCTTCTTATTTACAAATTTATCTCTTAGTTCTCATTCACACTGTAAATCTAATAAATCTAATTGTAGGTCTACATCAACGTTATCTACAACATCTGAAAATGGCGTGGTTAAAAGTTGAATATAAGTTTCCAGACACTCCAAACTGTTAAATCTAGGATCAAATTCCGAATAAAGGTTTTTTATGATTTTGACATACCTATCAATATCCTCAGCCGTATGGTTAGTGGTACAATACAGTACATATGTATGGACGAACCGGGCACATCACGGTGCGAGGAGCTATCTACGCCTCTGATCTTTTTATCTTTATGGGAAGATCTATATTTATTTGTTGAAAATGATAGGATTGCTACAGATAAATGTTTAATTTGTAGAAAAGAGCTACAGTATGTAAAATTATATAATTTACAACACCACTACAATTTGTATCACGCTGCAGATTATGATCAGTATCAAGGTGAGGAAGGGGTACGTGTAATTACAGAACTAAAAGGTAAATTAAATAACCATGTCGAGCATTCAATCAGTGAGTCAGCAGTTCGACTGAGTTATAAAATTTCATATTTAATTGCAAAGAAACTTAAACTGTTCAGTGGTGGTGAATTCATAAAGGAAAGTTTAATTCTAGCAGGTGAGGAGTTTTGTCTAAATATCATTCAAGAGTTCGAAGTTACTAGCTTGTCCGCGCACACAGTGTCGACAAAAATTCAAGACTTATCTGATGATGTCCAACTACAATTATTAGAACTGATAAAAAGCTTCCGGGCATACTCCTTAGCAAATGACGAGGGCACGGATATTTCTGACATGGCCCAAAGAAAAACTATATATTCTAATCATCATAAGTTTACTCAAATGAAGGTCAATAAAATATGGTTAAAAAGAGAAAAATTTATGTATAAGAGAAAGAAACTTCTTAATGAGAAAATGTACTTCACACATCTCTCAGCACCACTGAACTTGCTTCCTCTGGAATGGGATTCTTTCCAGAAACATATCAATGAGAAAATGGAGAACACACTTAAAATGAAACAAGAAACTTTAGATAATAAATTATTTAAGTTGAAAAATTTAGCATCTAATGGAGAAGAAAGAAGGTTAGTTCCTAATCTTACGTTTGATGAGAAAGATCACGAAAAAAGAATTGGAATTTCTCCATCTACAGATAGCCCTACAACTTATTCCTCCTCAGTTGAAGCTATAGGTGGCAGCAAGGAGGTTCTTGACACACCTATATCCCCCGCTCCTCCACCTCCTCAGGTGCAAGAGCAAGGAAGAACGCATCATCAATATTACACCAGACACAAGACTGTGAAAGAATGACAGGAGTTACTGTTCCAAAGGAAAGCAGGCTTAATAAGAATTGACAACTAAGAATTAGTTATATTTTCATCTGCATTAATAATAAGAACCACATTGTGATATCTGGTTTTCTTCATTTCGACAATTACCTATAGACTGTATAATTTATAATTTATAATTTGACCGTTTTTCATGAATTATTAAGAAAAGAATATTCATTTAGGACATACTCTCTATGGAATATTGTACAAGTGTTTCCTTGACAACTGCTTTCAATTGTAGTAATAATTTATATATTTTCTCTTGAGTTTTTGTTTGTTTTAATGTTGTCAATCTTATGTTAATTTTAAGGACACTTCCTCTTAAGCATTACTTTGTCAATTTTATATATTTTTCATCTAAACAGTGTTATGTGGCTGAAGATGTTGATAAAATACGAAACATTTACCACTTTTAACTATTAAATTGCCTTAAGCAATCATTGTATCGACTAGGTGGAAAATAATAAATACTTAATTGTGAATCTATGGCCCAGCTAGTCGTTTTCATACGAGGAGTTGACAAAAACTATACAATTTGGGAGGAAATACTGGATTTAGTGCCTATGAAGAATACCACGAAAGGCATCGACATTTTCAACTGCATTGTAAGTGTTGGTGAAAATGGTTCTTTGCCATGGAACAAACTTGTTTCAATAGCAACCTTCTATGGTAGGGCACAATTCTGGAGTGGCTAGGCTCATAATATATTTTTTTTAAATTAGGTTTCCCCGATTGCATAGGTTTGCAGTGAGAATGTTGAGTACTTTCGGTTCCACGTATGCCTGTGAACGAATCTTTTCTAGTTTAAATCAACAAAACCAAAACACTGAAGTCAGTTGTCAGATCACGATTTGAAGTGTGCTCTTAAACTTAGTATTTTTTCAAGCATTAACTCCAAATATTGCAAAACTAGTAAACGAAACAAGACTACAAAAATCAAGGAAACCCACGAGTGGCAACTGAGTATCGATATCATGAGATAAAACGTATGTTTTGAGTTTACAGATTACTCTCTGTACTATTTTTATTGTAAAACTGTGCTGTTTGTTACTATTAGCACTATTTTTACAGTGGGTGATATTGTAAAACACAGCAATTTTGTGTTCAATATAAGTTCCGAAGATTCACCGGAAAAAGCAAGTTTAGTTTGTATATGTAGAAATAAAGCTGCTTTATAACTTCTATGCTACTTCATAACAAAGTTACGTTACAATAAATTATGCGGAGAGAAATATGTACTACACATAACCGCATTGTACTACCTGCAGCCCTTGGGCCTCCCCCAAGGAATGATGTTGTGTTTCCTCTCGCCCCTCTAGCCTTCACTTCTCAGTTACAGTACTAAGTACTTCGTTTCGCTGCCCGAGCAGAGTGTGTGACGTGTTACCTGACATCACACGTACACGCAGTTGGCTGACCCTGGCATACAGTATGTCACACACTTTCTAATTTTCAAGAATGATTACTCTGTAGGAGACATATACGTTTGATATATTGGCACTCCTTACACAATTACACTTCTTCTTCTTCTGCCACTTTTCCCACACTTGTAGGGTTGCAGATTCGAACTATTTCACACATGTGGATATGGCCCTGTTTTACAGCCGGATGCCCTTCCTGATGCTAATCCTATGCGGAGGGATGTAATTACTATTGTGTGTTTCTGTGGTGATTGGCAGTGCGGTATGTTGTCTGAATATGAAGAGGAGAGTGTTGGGACAAACATAAGGACCCAGTTCCCAAACAAGAAGTATTAATCAGAAGAGATTAAAATCCCCAACTCTGCTGGGAATCGAATCCGGGACCCTCTGCACCAAAGGCCTCAACGCTGACCATCCAGCTAAGGAGTCAGACTCCTTACAAGACTACACATTAATAAATAATTATTTGAAAATATACTGCGGTATACACTTTGGCATGAATGAACTGACTCTTTTGAATGACTCATTGGAGAGAGCTAGCTCTTTTCATTGCCAGCTGGTCGTTCAATTACGAGTCGACTCTTGTTTGAGCTCCTTCTGAGCTTCCAGAGGCATAATTGATATGATCTTCTGTGCAAGACAAGTTCAGGGAAAATGTACAGAACAACAGAAACCACTGTTCATGGTATTTTATGATACATGTATGAGAAAAGCCTTTGATTCTGTACCAAGATCTGCTATGTAAGCAGTATTTATATCCATTTGTTGCCCAGAATGATTTGTGAGTTTAGTTCAGGCACTTCATGACTGAATGTCTGGACAAGTTTTACGACAAAATATCTCTGAACCTTTTCCAGTCACACGTGGTTTGAAGCACAGCTGTGTACTTGCACCAATACACTTTGCTCTTTACTTGGCTGCCATGCTTTATGAAATATAATTTATGAACAACCCAGGCATAGAGATCAAGCATCGCTTTGATGGAGGGCTATTCAGCTAGCCCAGATTTTGCTCACTGCAATTAACCAATGTTACCAAGGTACACTCAATGAGCTACAAAAATCAGTCAATTGTTTTAATGTGCTTATGATTGTTTTAACCTCACTATCAATGCTCAGAAAACTAAGGTACTTTCACAACCTACCCTAGGAACAACCACTGTAAAATTAAATCATCAACTTTTTGTTTGTTTGTATTTTTTGTTTTGCAATTTGCTTTACGTCGCATTGACACAGATAGGTCTTATGGTGATGGTGGGATAGGAGAGGCCTAGGAGTGGAAAGGAAGTGGCCATGGCTTTAATTAAGGAACAGCCCCAGAATTTGCTGGCGTGAAAATGGGAAAGCATGGAAGACCATCTTCAAGGCTGCCAACAGTGGGGTTCGAACCCGCTATCTCCCGAATGCAAGCTCACAGCTGCGCACCACTAACTGCATGGCCAACTCCGACCCTATCATCACCAACTACATACAAATAAAAGAACAAATTGACCACCTTTCATACCTTGAGAGCATTTTGTCCAGGTAAGGGATATGCAGTAGCCTATGCATTGCAGTAAGTACACTCAGACAATTGTATTTTAGGTATTCAATGAAATGTAGTAAATTTGAGCAAATCAGTGGCCTGCTGTAGTGTCATCAGGGGCGTATTCTCCTTGAATGCAAGGCATTCACTGCATGCGTTATGATAACACAAAGAACTGTCTGATGTACGATTTTAGGTTGTTTTAAGTCAAATATTAACGATTTCATCTCTCAGAAGTTCAAAAGGTCCGCGCAACTGTACTAGTTCCGTTGCTTGACTATGTGTGGTGCTGGTGTAGTCTCGCTGTCTACTCCTCTCTAGGAAGAAAGAGACAACATGGCGGAGTTAAGGATGCAACGCATTCAATCTTAAAATTGCATTCGTTGGCAGACGTAGTTCTGAAACCCTCCGAACGATGTCGCTGCAATTGAAACTTGGTCAGAATTTGTCACCCCATACCCATGCTACCCTCTGCCATCTGTTAGCAATTTGGAGAAAGTCGACATGTTTACAGCGAACGGGACCCATAGATTATCCCCCAGCGAGAACCCAACGTGACGAAACTGACCAATGCCACTGAGGTGACTTTCCTCCAGTGCTTCAGTTGTGGCTAACTAGTGAGTTAATTCATAGTGTGTTTTGCTGATTAGTGAGTTCATTCTGTGTGTGCTGTTCCTGTGCTATTCGTCGTTTTCGGTCTTTCATTATATTTTGCGCTTATTGTGGTATTAATGATGGATGAGTCTAAAACGGATATAATTGTAAATCAGTTTACTGGCCGTTCGTTTGATGAAAAGATTCAAATAGTTCAAGCCGGGTGACCTCTACCTTCCCTCGTATATTTCTTCTTTACCGGGCGAGTTGGCCGTGTGTGTAGAGGCGCGCGGCTGTGAGCTTGCATCCGGGAGATAGTAGGTTCGAATTCCACTATCGGCAGCCCTGAAGATGGTTTTCCGTGGTTTCCCATTTTCACACCAGGCAAATGCTGGGGCTGTACCTTAATTAAGGCCATGGCCGCTTCCTTCCAACTCCTAGGCCTTTCCTATCCCATCGTCGCCATAAGATCTATCTGTGTCGGTGCGACGTAAAGCCCGTAGCAAAAAAAAAAATCTTCTTCTTCACCTTCTTCTTAATCTGCTTACCCTCCAGGGTTGGCTTTTCCCTCGGCTTTTCGGACTCAGCGAGGGATCCCACCTGTATCGCCTTAAGGGCAGTGTCCTGGAGCTTCAGACTCTGCGTCGGGGACAAAACTGGGGAGGATGACCAGTACCTCGCCCAGGCGGCCTCACCTGCTATGCTGAACAGGGGCCTTGCGGGGGATGGGAATATTGGAAGGGATAGACAAGGAAGAGGGAAGGAAGCGGCCGTGGCCTGAAGTTAGGTACCATCCCGGCATTGGCCTGGAGAAGTGGGAAACCACGGAAAACCACTTCCAGAATGGCTGAGGTGGGAATCGAACCCACCTCTACTCAGTTGACCTCCCGAGGCTGAGTGAACCCCGTTCCAGCCCTTGTACCACTTTTCAAATTTCGTGGCAGAGCCGGGAATCGAACCCGGACCTCCGGGGGTGGCAGCTAATCACACTAACCACTACACCACAGAGGCGGACTCTCATAAATTTAAAAATAGAAAACAAGAATTGTGTACGCACGTTCAATCCAGGAACTTACAGTAAAACTGTTTGGCTCGAGTTCACTTACATGTAATTAGGGCGAATAGAATTGAAATTTACTTAATACATTGTGTTAACTGCATGGTTACTAGTTGCATGCCTCAGTGGAGATTCCAGGATACGCCACTGAGTGTCATTTAAAGCTAAATGCCCTAGTATTTTCCCTGGCAAATCTGATCATCTTCCCCATACTGTAATAACATCAAACTCGCAACACAGTTGAAAATATGTGCCCTTAAAATTGTGGATGAACTGCCTTATCATATTTCTGTAGAAATTTTGAACAAGATCTGTAAATGTCTATTAGTTAAGCAATTCAAATGTAGAACAAGGCAATAGAGAGTAAGTGAATCAAAAGAAAGACTGTTAAGTTAGTGAACACATTCTTACACATTGTATCTTAACTTAATTCCTTTCTGAAATAATCCTCAAATAAATTAATTACAAATAACCTCCCACACAATTATAATAATATATCCCTTGCCTGCAAGTTGTCCATATCACTAGAATTAGCAGCCAATTTCCTAGGAGATTCTTCAGGTTCCCCTGAGACGTCAGAAGCATCCTGCTGTGCTGCTCCTTTTGCTAATCGCTGTCCTACATATGCACTGCCAGCCCCCGCTTGGCGTCGCAGCTCATATTCCAGTTCCTGGAAGTCTGAACAGGATGCTCCTTTCTCACCATCTGATGTACTGCCTGGACATTTAAAGAATTCTTCTAAAACCTTTCGGGTTTCTGAAAACTCGTACAAATAGTCGAATGTGCTGCCGCCTGGAGATTGGTTTGAAGACGAAGGAGGCAGGCTTTGATCTGATGAGTTAGGTAAAACTCTCTGGAAACAGTGAGGTTATAATTGATTAGTCCAATGAACATATCGGTCAGTTTATGCATTAGAAATTAATTATCAGTGCACTAATACCATCATGACAAAAATAACTATTTAAAAAAAATGAGGAATGAGGATGAGAGACAAGAGAGGCATAAAAGAAGGGGGTGTGTGATGATAGCACACATCAATGGCAAGTCATATGTATCTTAGGAAAATATGGAAAGTTGTGTGGAGGTATTTTAAGGCAGAGACAAGTTCCATGAAGGGCATTCCAGTGATACTTAATGAACAAGGGGAGTATATATGTGAGAACTTACAGAAGGCAGAAGTATTCAGTCAGCAGTATATAAAGATAGTTGGATATAAGGATAATGTCCAATGCTAGCAAAGTATTGAAATTTACATATGGTAATGAAGACAATTACAAAAGGATACAAAAGTTGAAGGCTAAAACAACAATTGGGACTGTTAATATTTTTGGGGATATACTAAAAGGGGAATATGGCCATATCTGAAATACTTACTTAATTGCTGTTGCATGAAGAAGCTATACCAAATGATGGAGAGTTGTTATACTAGCCCCATTGTAATTTAAACATAGAACAGATTATTATAAGCCAGTAAGCTTAACGTGCATTGCTTGTAAGCTCTGGAAAAGCTTTCTTTCCAATTACATTAGGTATGTTTGTAAAATTACAAACTGGTTTCACAAAAGGCAGTTTCGGTTTAGGAAAGCTTATTTAAAAACTCTTTTTTTGCCATTTGCTTTACGTCGCACTGACAGAGATAGGTCTTATGGCGACGATGGGATAGGCTTAGGAATGGGAATGAAGTGAATGTGGCTTTAATTGAGGTACATTAAGGTAACTCTAATTTAGTGTTACTCTCTTCTTGTACTTTTCTCATCATAACAGCCTAGGTGTTAATATAAGGAAAGATATTCATTGGAGTAATCACATTAACAAGGTTTTAAATAAAGGTAACAGATCTCTTCATATGAGGAAACCACGGGAAACCATCTTCAGGGCTGCCGACAGTGGGGTTCAAACCCACTATCTCCTGGATGCAAACTCACAGCTGCATGCCCCTAACCGCACGGCCAACTTGCCCGTTGGAAAGCTTATTCCAGCAAGGCTCAACTTGTAGGATTCCAACAAGATATATCAGATATTTTGGATTCAGGAGGTCAAATGGACTGTATTGCTATTCAATTTTCGAAAGATTTTCATAAGGTAGATCATGAGAGACTGCTGATAGAAATGAGGGCTATTGGACTGGACAAGAGTGGTTGAATGGGTGGCTACATTCCTAGAAAACAGAACTCAGAGAATTAAAGTAGGTGAAGAACTATCTGGGTTTTTGTGGATTATCTTATACTGTATAGAGTAGTAAATAAGTTAAAGGACTGTGAGCGACTGCAAAAAGACCTTGACAATGTTGTGAGATGGACAGCAGACAACAGTATGATAGTAAACAGGATGAAAAATACTTGTAACAATTAATTTTTATTTGTAAGTGTTCATTTTTACAAAATGTAATAATTACTTCTTAAAATAAAAATGTCATTGTTACATTCCAGAAATCAATATACATCACATGGAAACAGAAAATGGAAAAAAATTAAGTGATGACAAATGTAACTTTTTCAGTTCTACTACAGCAGAACCAGGAGCTCCACCAGTACTGGATCAAGTACTTTCTCACCACTCCAATATTTGGAATGACATGATATCCTGCAATATCCATCACCCCTAGGGATATTCTTAAAATGAACACAGTTATTCCTTAAAGTGCCCTTTTCAGCAAATTCAAAGATGTACTTTCCTTCATGGGGTCAAGGCTTAGTGATGTGAATTCAAGAACAAATTATTTTGGAAAGTAATTGACAAATTATTTGAAATGTTGAAAGTCACCAACTAAAATAAAAATTATGGGAAAATATCGTTTTAAAAATACCAGGGTATCATGTTTAGTCTCACTGAGTGATGATAGCCATTTAATGTTTCTATGGTAATAGAAATACAGAATTAAGTTAGTAGTATCCTTTTCGTTGCAAACTTTGGTATTATTTCTGCTCCATGCAAAAAAGAAAATTTGAAGGATTTCTGCAAGACAGATGTTCTGTGGATTTCTGCAAGACAGGCATTCTGTGAAGTAACTGTAATTTAAATGATTACTTGTTGAAAAAGTCATTCGTAATTGAGTAAAATATTTCTCAGGTAACTCTAATTCAGTGTTATTTTCTTCTGGTACTTTTCCTATCATAACAGCCTAGGTGTTAATATAAGGAAAGATGTTCATTGGAGTAATCACATTAACAAGGTTTTAAATAAAGGTAACAGATCTCTTCGTATGAGGGTACTAGCAAGATACCCGTGCTTCGCTACGGCATTATACTGAAACTTAGAATTGAATGCTTATTGTTTTATATGTAATCCACTGAAATTCGCGATCTCACTCGTTTTCTGAGAGAATACGCCAAAATTCGCGATCTGATTCGTTTTCTAATAGATTACGGCAAGTTTCCTCCCATTTTTCAATCTTTCTTTCCAGCAATCGATTTCGTACTTCCCGGGCTAGGTCCAGGTATTCCACCCGGTCAGTTGGGTCCCTAAACCTTTGCCATCTTTTCCTATAAGCATTTTTAATATGGATCAAATCCTTGAGGAGATCCAGCCTGGTGTCGTCTTGGGTGCCTTGGCGATACTGAACCCGCGGCCGGACTGCATTCTTAGTCATTACCCGTCCAGGACCAGTTTCCAGCGCGGTCCGCACATCTGACGACGGTCCAGAACATTATTATTATTATTATTATTATTATTATTATTATTATTATTATTATTATTATTATTATTATTATTAATTTATTATTATTATTATTATTAAGGATGTTCTGGAGCCCACAGCAAGATGCAAGACCGCTACATGGCGGTAAATTACATCTGCTGCCATTGTCATTGTTGAGAATGTGACCAGCACCATTGTCGCGCGTGGGCAAGTGTGCGGGATTTCTGGCCATACGAATGACATACTTCCGTGCATTATTGACCTTATTATGGAGGTGAAAAATTGGACGGTCAATATCATTCCTATCGTTTATTTCAAATGTGTTTAAATTTTTATTTATATGCCAGGAGAATCTACTGTAATCTAAGAACGTTCTCCGAAGGAAAGATGGCTCTTGAAAACGAACCCAGGAAAGATTAAAAATGATCGGTTTATGATCAGAATAAGTACATCGAAAATCTACAGCCTGTTTCCAGACATTCGACAGGGTCAGTAATGGAATGAATAAAGCTCCATCTAGCGGCGACAATAGGAATTGTGCCGGCAGCCGAAACCTGTCGCACTCCTCTGGGGCAATGATTAATGGATGACAAATGAAATGAAATGATATTGGACAGTGTTGCTGGAATGAATGTTGACAGGGAAAACCGGAGTATCCGGATAAAAACCTGTCCCACCTCCGTTTTGTCCAGCACGATTGTCACATGGAGAGACCGGGATTTGAACTACGAAACCCAGCTGTGAGAGGCCGGTGCGCTGCCGCCTGAGCAACGGAGGCTCCTTATAAATACATTATGAACAGTAAAATCAATTGGTCTCACCTCCTTTTACACCCCACCGCCGTTAAGTTTATTTACCCAACCCCCCCCCCCCCCCCAAAAAAAAACTAAAAGAAGGAGTATTTCTTGATGTTAAAGGAGATCCCAAACACTAATGTTCACGTCTATTACCTTCACTTTTGAGATTAAATAATTCACTTTTTTCACTTTCACACTACCTCCCCCTCCCAAGTGAATTTTCCGTCAAAAATACTTGTTTCTTTAATAGTAAAGGATCTTCTAAATACCAATTATCACGACTGTAACTCTGTAACTTCTTCAGTTTTTGATTTATGTGCCTCATGAAAGGAATTCAACTCCTTTTCACTCCGCCCCCTACCCCCAACATGATTTGCCTCCAAGACGCATTTTTCTTTGTTTTTAGAGGAGATCCAAATACCAATTTTCACGTCTGTAGGCCCTAACAACTTAAGTTTTTAATAGATGTAAGTATTCTCAAACAAATGAGTCAATTCATTTTTCAATTCTTTCACCTCCCCCCCTCATTGGATTTTCCGAGAATACATGTTCCTTTACTTTTAAAGCAGATTCCAAATATCAAATTTCACGTCTGTAACATCTTCATTTTTTAGATAACAGTAGCCTAATTAAAAGAATTCAACACCATTTTCATTCACTTCCCCCCCCCCCCCAACAATCCACCCAAGTGGTATTTCCGAAAAGTAAAAAAACACGTTTCTTTATTTTTAATAGAGATAAAAAATACGATTTTTCACTTCTGTATCATGTTCAGTTTTTTGAGATATACTGTAGAAATTCCCATTTTAAAATTTCACCCCCTTTTTATTTCCCCTTAAGAGGAGTTAATACGTGTTCCTTTATTTTTAAAGGAGATTCTAAATATCAATTTTTACATGTGCAAACTTTTAAAGTTTTGAGATATAGATACACTCATTTTAAAAATTTATCCCCCCTTTCCCCCTCCCATTAATTGGATTTTCTGAAAACAAAAAAAATAAGTGTTTCTTTATTTTTAAAAGAGATCAAAAGTACCAATTTTCAGGTCTGTAATATCTACAGCTTCTGAGATATAAGTACCGGTATCCTCAAAAGGCATTCAACCCCTTTTTCACCCATTTTCACCCGTCCTATTGGGATTTTCTGAAAAAAAATACGCGTTTCTTTATTTTTAATGATGATTCTAAATACCAATTTTTACATCTGTAAACTTTCAAAGTTTTGAGATAGAGATACCTCATTTTAAAAACTCACCCCCTTTTCAGCCCCCGATTAATTGGATTTTCCAAAAACAAAAAAATACGTGTTTCTTTATTTTTAAAGGAGATCCAAAACACCAATTTTCAGGTCTGCAATATCTTCAGTTTCTGAGATATAAGTATCCTCATTAAATGCATTCGACCGATTTTTCACCCCTCTCCACCCCTCCTATTTGGATTTTTCGAAAACAAAAAATATGTGTTTCTTTATTTTTAATGAAGATTCTAAATACCAATTTTTACATCTGTAAACTTTCAAAGTTTTGAGATATAGATACACTCATTTTAAAATTTCACCCACCTTTTCACCCCCTTAGCAATGGAATATACAAAAATCCTCTCTTAGCGAGCACCTACATCTTAATATTAATGTATCCCCAAAATTTCATTTCATTATGTCCAGTAGTTTTGGCTCGGCGATGATGAATCAGTCAGTCAGTCAGTCAGGACAAGCTATTTTATATATATAGATTTAGGGGTTGTTGTAAGCATGTAGAGGACAATGCTGTAGTCCCAAAATGTTTACAGGGTATACTCTAGGTAAGAGCATCTGACTCCTTCGTCAGCACTGAGGCCTTTGGTTCAGAGGGTCCAGAGATTGATTCACAGCTGGGTCGGGGATTTTAATCGCATCTGATTAATTCTTCTGGCTCTAGGACTAGGTATTTGTCTCAACACTCCAGCTGAACCATCCATGTTCACGATTATTATTATGAGCATAGTCAGAGAGTGAAAACTCACTGACAGAATGGCAAAATTAAAGAGAAAAGAAACCAAAGCAGAGGATGTGTGCAAGAAATCAGAAGGCCTACTTTAACAAGTGGAGTTAAGTAGAAGGCATACAGCATATGCCCATATATCCGTGCATACCCTTGACCACTCTGGCAAAGGAGATGGTATACAAGTCTCTGGCAAGACCCCAATTACAGTATGGTTCCAGTTTATGGAACCCCCACCAGGATTTCTTGGTAAGAGAACTAGAAAAGATCCAAGGAAAGCAGCTCGATTTGCTGTGGGTGATTTCCGACAAAAGAGTAGAGTTATGAAATTGTTGCAAACTTTGGGCTGGGAAGACCGGAGAGAAAGGAGACAAACTGCTGAACTAAGTGGTTTGTTTTTTGCTGCCAGTGGAGAGATGGCATTAGCAGATCAATAAGCTTGGGTGGAGCTTTTAAAAAGTAGGAATGGTCATAATATGGAGATAAACTTGGAATTCAAGAGGACAAATTGGGGCAAATATTAATTTATAGGAAGAGGAATTAGCGACTGAAATAATTTATCAAAGAAAATGCTTGAAAAATTTCCAAATTGCTTGAAATCATTTAAGGAAAGAATAGGTAGAGAGAGAAAAAGAGAGAGGAGAGAATGTGCACCTACTAAACATCACTGAATCGAAAGAGAGCAAAATTCGATAAGTTTTAGAGACTTGGGACATTGGTGGTTATCAACAGTAACATTAAACTGACCGACTGTTGTTAGTTGAGGAGTGTTTTGTCCCTTTTGCTGCCATTCACCTCCGCTAGATGATATTACTGCTGCAATCACAAATACTAACCCATCAACAAAGGGTTCACAACAGCTAGTCCAATATAATTAAAAACAACACTTTTTCACAACTTACTTTTAGGAAAATTCAGAAACAAAATAACTGGGATATTTGATCTCCTACTGTCTCTCCTTCAACTATCCATACTTTAAAGAATGTTGTTATACTACTGGTGTTTCCTGTTCTAATAGAAATACAGCAGCAGCAGCAGCAGCAGTGGCAGTAGTAGTAGTAGTAGTAGTAGTAGAGTGGAGGAGGAGAATGATGAGGAAGAAAATATCTAGAAGCAGAAACAAGCTATGAGGGGCTGTGAAGAAATAGAATGATGTAGGCCTGGGATTGATGAGGAGTGAGCCCATATACCACATGTGGAGATGGCACATTATGATTGTGGGAACAACAACAACAACAACAACAAAAAAAACCTAATAATAATAACACGATGAATTACAAATTGGAGAAGCAGGAGATCCTAGAAAGAATATGGAAAATCTTGGGTCCAATCCAGGCTGAAACCGGCTGGAAACTTCAGAACAACAATCAAGTCTAAAAAAATTAACCTCAAAGACCAAGAAAAAGAGAAGGTTATCATTTCTCGGACATTTGTACAGAATGGACAAAACCAAAGTAACCAAAAAGTTTTCCAACTACCTGTGGAATAAGAAGATGACGATACTATGCCAAACCAAACCCCATGGTGCAACAGCCCCGAAGGGCCATGGCTTACCAAGCAGCCGCTCCTCAACCCGAAGGCCTGCAGATTGCGAGGTGTCATGTGGTCAGCACGACTAATCCTCTCGGCCGTTATTCTTGGCTTTCTATACTGGGCCCGCTATCTTACCATCAGATAGCTCCTCAATTCTAATCACGTAGGCTGAGTGGACCTCAAACCAGTCCTCAGATCCAGGTAAAAACCGCAGACCTGGCCAGGAATCGAACCCGGGACATCCGGATAAGAGACAGGCATGCTGCCCCTACACCCCGGGGACGGCACAACAACAGCATGAATTAAGGAAGTTTGTAAAGATCTAGAGAAGTCCAACATCCAGAAAGTTCAGATGTTAGACAGGAAAATATTTTGGGCCATGATTCAAAATTTGGAAGGGTTTCAAGTCAAAAGAACTGCAAAGACGGGAAGAGCCTGGACAGATGAACAGAAAAAACAGTATAGCGCCCATATGAAGAAGTAAGGGAGGAAGAGGAATCTTCAGACAAAGAAAAAATGAAATTGTAGTGTGATCCTCAGTGGTCAAATGGACTGTATTGCGATTGACCTGTCTAAAGCATTTGATAGGGTGCATCATGGGAGACTGCTGGCAAAAATAAGTGCAATTGGACTAGACAAAAGAGTGACTGAATGGGTTGCTATATTTCTAGAAAACAGATCTCAGAGAATTAGAGTAGGCAAAGCTTTATCTGACCCTGTAATAATTAAGAGGGGAATTCCTCAAAGCAGTATTATTGGACCTTTATGTTTTCTTATATATATAAATGATATGAGTAAAGAAGTGGAATCAGAGGTAAGGCTTTTTTGCAGATGATGTTATTCTCTATAGAGTAATAAATAAGTTACAAGACTGCGAGCAACTGCAACGTGACCTTGATAATGCTGCGAGATGGACAGCAGGCAACGGTATGTTGATAAACGGGATTAAAAGTCAAGTTGTGAGTTTCACAAATAGGAAATGTCCTCTCAGCTTTAGTTACTGCGTGGATGGGGTGAAAGTTCCTTTTGGGGATCATTGTAAATATCTAGGTATGAATATAAAGAAAGATCTTCATTGGGGTAATGACATAAATGGGATTGTGAATAAAGGGTACAGATCTCTGCACAAGGTTATGAGGGTGTTTAGGGGTTGTAGTAAGGATGTAAAGGAGAGGGCATATAAGTCTCTGGTAAAACCCCAACTAGAGTATGGTTCCAGTGTATGGGACCCTCTCCAGGATTACCTGATTCAAGAACTGGAAAAAATCCAAAGAAAAGCAGCTCAATTTGCTCTTGGTGATTTCCGACAAAAGAGTAGCGTTACAAAAATGTTGCAAAGTTGGGGCTGGGAAGATTTGGGAGAAATAAGACGAGCTGCTCAACTAAGTGGTATGTTCCTAGCTGTTAGCAGAGAGATGGCGTGGAAAGACATTAGTAGATGAATAAGTTT
The DNA here is from genome assembly GCF_040414725.1 of Anabrus simplex. NCBI lineage: Eukaryota > Metazoa > Arthropoda > Insecta > Orthoptera > Tettigoniidae > Anabrus > Anabrus simplex. Next base: position 143,042,687 of record NC_090265.1, read on the forward strand.
GAGTGGCATCTTTAAAAGTAGGAAAGATCACAATATGAAGATAAAGTTGGAATTCAAGAAGACAAATTGGGGCAAATATTCATTTATAGGAAGGGGAGTTAGGGATTGGAATAACTTACCAAGGGAGATGATCAATACATTTCCAATTTCTTTGAAATCATTTAAGAAAAGTCTAAGGAAAACAACAGATAGGGAATCTGCCACCTGGGCGACTGCCCTAAATGCAGATCAGTATTGATTGATTGTCAATTCGCAAATAAAAAAATAAAAGCCATTCGTTCTTGATATGTTTACTCTCCAGGGTTGGTTTTTCCCTTGGACTCAGCAAGGGATCCTACTTCTACCGCCTCAAGGGCAGTGTCCTGGAGAGTGAGACTTTGAGTCAGGGAGATACAGCTGGGGCGGAGGACCAGTACATCATCCAGGCGACCCCACCTGCTATGCTGAACAGGGGTCTTGTGGGGGGGGGGGGGGGGGTTGGATAGGAAGACTGGACGGGATAGACAAGGAAGAGGGAAGGAAGCGACTGTGGCCTTAAGTTAGGTACCATCATGGCATTTGCCTGGAGGAGAAGTGGGAAACCACAGAAAACCACTTCCAGTATGGCTGAGGTTGGAATTGAACCCCTTCCCCTCTACTCAGTTGACCACCCGAGGCTGAGTGGACCCCGTTCCGGACTTCGTACCATTTTTCAAATTTCGTGGCAGAGCCGGGAATCGAACCTGGGCCTCCGGGGGTGGCAGCTAATCATGATAATCACTACACCACAGAGGCGGACAACAATAATAACAATAGTAACAATAGGCAAAATACACTATATAATTCTAAAACTTATGTAATCATGCTGTGTTAATATGCACTAAAGCTTAATGGAAATATTCTCTCACCGGGCGAGTTGGCCGTGCGCGTAGAGGCGTGCGGCTGTGAGCTTGCATCCGGGAGATAGTAGGTTCGAATCCCACTATCGGCAGCCCTGAAAATGGTTTTCCGTGGTTTCCCATTTTCACACCAGGCAAATGCTGGGGCTGTACCTTAATTAAGGCCACGGCCGCTTCCTTCCAACTCCTAGGCCTTTCCTATCCCATCGTCGCCATAAGACCTATCTGTGTCAGTGCGACGTAAAGCCCCTAGCAAAAAAAAAAAAAAAAAAAAAAAAAAAAAAAAAAAAAAAAAAAAAATATTCTCTCTATTAAAAACTTGAACAGTACGAAATTCCATTTCCCTACTCAGGAGCAAATTCTAGGCAATTTCTAAATACCCATACCATATGTACTTTATTGCATAATTTTATTGCAACTATAAAATTTATACATTCATTACCATAGATGCAAAAACATTATCTTTTAAGCAATGTGAAACAAATCCTTGGGTGAATAATATATTTTGTAACTATAGATAGTTGAAGCTACCTTCCTTTTCTTTTCTTTCTATTCAGGTACTAACTGATTAAATTTGAAATGACCAACATATCTCATTTATCAGAATGATTGCATCAACATCTCCAATATCTTAAAAATTACAGTAATTTTGAATTGAAAGGAATCTTAACAAGGATCTGTCAAACATATAAGATAAGTGTCAAAACTTTGGAGATGTAGTAATTATTATACGAGTTTTTAAACTACTTTGTTACCTGACGTCAGAACTGTTTGTAAAGCAGCAGGCAAACAGTCTTATAAAGTAAAGCTTCTTACTAGTGAAATGTTCCACTGAGTACTGGCCAGAAAGAACAAGTCACTTGGTGATGGTAGCATTGTTTTCCATAAATAAATAAAGACAAAGCAGGTCACTTCCTGGTGAATAATAATGAAACTGCTTCTGAATAATGAAAATAGTCACTAATACAATTCAAGCTAATAATATCATACTGCTGAACATATCATGAAGAACTTTTCGGCCTCATAACACAATTACCACCAATAATCCATCTTTATCATTTTCACTCTTTCCTTTTCCTGTGTTTATCTGACCTCCTCCTCCTAATCCTACATTTCCAACATCAAGAGCAAACATCTGTCAAAATGGTCCTTTATGATGAAGCTGGGAAGCAGAAACAAGCCTGGTGAGAGCTGAGAAGATATAGATGTAGAAGAACCCGCACTGATCACAAGAGAGCTAATATATTTGAAGATGATAGTATATGAAGAAGTGGAGATTGACCTTGTTCTTTTGTGTTTTCATTCTGTTTCTCCCTTTAACACAATTATCCTTCACAGACAGACAGATAGATAAATACACAGTATTAGAAATTATCAGCAGAAAGAATACTGTTGCCGAGATCATTCAAAACATTACTAAGAAATATCCAGAGAAATAAATGAATAAAAATGTAAGAAATACCAGCCACTAGAATGTTTATAGCAGTATTGCACAGCACAGAAAATAGTGGAGACACTGAGCTACTGAATACTGGGATTTTAACATTTTAATCCAACTACTCATCTTTGCAGCTGTGTAATTAGGTTGGACTAATAATCGTGTGGTTTTACCCTTAAGCAGTTACCATTATCATCTAAATAAGTTAGTTCCCTCCATCACAGGACCAGGTTTGAATCCTTTCCCTATTCCTTCTTATTCTTTTAATTATTTTTTTCACAGCTTTAATCGGAAAAGTTTTTGGACTGACTCGGCCCAAGGAGCCGCCTACCGTACACTAATTTACGGATAATTGCTGAGTTACAATACATTTATTCACACTGGGCTAGTGATTGATGTTCTACTACTACTACTACTACTACTACTACTACTACTACTACTACTACTACACCCTTGTCCAGGGAACTCCTGTGTCAAGCAAAGGATCACTGACCTCCACTTCACCCTCTGCTTGTCCTGATTCACTTTTACACTTCATATAGGCTATTATTACAGTGGGCTCGCCACCCCCAAAGGTATTTTATACCTCATTGAGGCTGCGCTTACCCTGAAGAACAGATGCTTTTTACAGCCACTCCTAATCTGGAGAACAGGCACTGCATGCTGGATTTCAGCAACATTTCGTCCGCTGGGCAACAGTACCCACCTAAAGGAGTTCCTTTGCCCAAAACCACTGGCTCTTTTTACCACCATCCAACACTCAAGCTTGAGTCACTGCTGTAAGGTCTTAGTAGGTAACCCTGGCTAGACATGGACTTTTAAGTTATTGTTTATCATTAATCACTGCATCCTCATGCTGAGAAGACATCTAATGAAGAGGAGAACTCGTACCTAGGAACTTCTTCACAATGAGGCAAAAAGCCTTTCCTGGTTCTATATAAGTGGATGGATGTAAATTGAGTGTGACTAATGAACTGTGCATGTTGGGAATGATACTAGAACATAATAAAACTATTGGAAGGGTGGTTACAGAGTGAAGTTTCTACATGTATTGAGTTTCAATTACCAGTTACACGTACTGCAAGATTCTGTTGTCTGCGGTGTTTGGGCAGTCAGTCTATCAGAAATGCAGCCTGGGACCTTTACATGCACTGCTTCTGATGTGTATTTCCCATAGGAAAAGGATGGTGGAAGAAGTTTCACTGGAGGGCAAGTTTCACGACGACGACGACCATTATTATTATTTCTTCTTCACAATAACACAAGTTACCAAAGTTTCCAAACTTGGAGGTACAAGAAGCTAACAGCAAACTAGAGTATGTCCCAAGCCTCTAATACAGGTTCTTTATTTATGCTTGGCAAGGACTTTCTCGCTCAACCTTGGCCGCCAGCGATGGTTCAGTTGCCGGTTGCAAGCAATCAACTTCATTTTCCATATCAAAATTTAATCACTAAGTTTTACAATATTTAAAATTCTTCCACCGTTTTGATACTTTCTTTGCCTTTTGGCAAATTTTATTTGTCAACAGTACATATTTCGTTCCTTATTTAGGAACATCCTCAGCTGTTATTGTAGCTTAGGTGAATTGCTAAGATTTTAAACACGTTAATTTGCAAAACACACTAACCCCCACATTGTTTTTAATATCATTTAATTGGTATTTTTAGTAGTTTTTAAGTGAATGTACTTGCAAATTAACATGTTTAAAATCTTAGCAATTCACCTAAGCTACAATAACAGCTGAGGATGTTCCTAAATAAGGAACGAAACATGTACTGTTGACAAATAAAATTTGCCAAAAGGCAAAGAAAGTAACAAAACGGTGGAAGAATTTTAAATATTGTAAAACTTAGTCAGTTGCCGGTTACCGTGCGTATGTATGGAAGAATATGGTGCTCAAAATCATTATACTCACCATGTTTACAGTTTATGCTCAAAATCATTATCATGCATTTATCATGCATTTACACACCATTTTTACAGTTTATGCTGAAAATGTTCCCCCATGCGCTACCAAACATAATTGGCATCTCCTAATGAAGTTTTCGGTTATTTTACCAAGTTCTTTAGCACTGATGGATGCAATTGCACCTCTTATATTGTCTTTAAGCTCATCTAGTGTGTGAGGGTTGTTTCCATAAACTACATTTTTTAACATTCCCCACAAATAAAAATCACATGCCGTTAAATCTGGGCTACGAGAGGGCCACAGATTTTTACTTATGATCCTCGTACAAAACACGCGGCGTAATTCAGCAATTGATGCCTCAGCTGTATGAGCTGTGGCAGAATCCTGCTGAAAATATACCGAAAAATATTCTGCATATGTCAGCTCATCAAAGAATTAGTCAAGGATTTCATCTCTATAATGCACATTGTTTATTGTGCCCTCATAAAATATCGAGCCTATAATTCTATGCCCATTCAAAGCAACCCAGATCCCAATTTTCTCCTCATAAAGCGGTTGCTCAAACACTATTTCTGGTTGTTGCACTGTAGTATCTGTTATTTTGTGAGCTTACATGGCCATGCAAATCGAAATTAGCCTCATCGGAAAAAAAATTAACTTGGGGACAATTTCACCTGAGTCTACCTTCCCTATAACCCAATTGCAAAAATCCACTCTCTTAATGGGATCCAGTGGTTGTAACTGTTGCACTATGCTAATCTTGTATGGTTTCAGTTTTAATAATTTTGTTGCCTTCCAGGCAGAAGCACGAGATACCTTGGTTTCCTGAACCAAACGCTTTTGCCAATGTCATCTAATTTAGCTTCAGTAAGGAGATAATGCTTTATGTCTATTTTTATTGTTTATTGAACCTGTACCTTTGAATCTCTTGGCCAGTTGTTTTATTGTCCGATTGATAGGAAGGGTCTCCCTGGAAATTTCGCTTGAAACTTTTGTCTTGTCCTAGCGTACGATTTTCTGCACTTAATGTATGTAAGTATTGGGCAGATATACACATACACATAACGAATATTTCACATACATTACAACACTATACACAATAACAATAAAACACTATACAATACTATTGCTCCATTGAACACCCTACTATCTCAGAGCTCAGCTCTCAGCAACTGCAGGAAGTGCTGGAAACCGCACGCGCCAGCGGCCGGTAGCAGCCTGTCATCGGCGGCCAAGGTCGAGCGAGAAAGTCCTTGCCAAGCATAAATAAAGACCCTAAGACCATAGCATCTTCATAATAAAATATGAATGTTAAGCTGTTGAGTGTTAAATTATTTAATCTTACAGTGTAATGCTAGTATGTCACTGCCTTTGCACCTGGTATGATTTATTGGTAAATTTAGTTTCAACTTATTTTTTTCTCTGTTCTTTTTTGTTAATTTTCTTTCAGTTTTGTTTCAGGTGTTATATTATAATAGTTCGTCTATTGTAATTTGAGCTAGTCTCTGGAATGAATGAATGAATGAATGAATGAATGAATTCTTTGATTATCGATATTCCACTTCCTGCCTTGAAATCGGCAATAAGTATTTTTAAGAGGCCATCTTCGGTGATTTTCTTTCACATTCAATAAACTTTTATTTACTTTCTCTGTTACACAATATTAGTTTTTATGTCTTTTAGGCAACCTCTAAATTGAGGAAGTGTTACTATGTAATAAATAAATAAATATATATACATTACATACATCTTTGTTATAGAATGTTATGCCTTTCAGCAATCAGTCTGCAGTCCTCTTTGAATTAACTAAGTGCCTCCACAATCCTCTGTTTGCAGCTAGCTATGGGGCTTCATGGTTCTACACCTCTTATCATTAAAAACCAAGTCTAAACATCGTTGACTCAATCTCTGCCCATTTCTCCTTCTCTCCGTGGTCAAGTCCAGTATTCTCCTAGGTTACTTATCCACCTCCATTCACCTCATATGAACCCACCACCAAAGTTGGTAGAGAGTACAGCTTCATCCATAGAGTTTATTCCTAACATAGCCTTTATCTCCTGATTACCCTCTGGCCCTTGTTCCCATCTGCCCATACCAGCAAGCATTCTCATATGAATCAGACTAGAAAATGTTCTCGAGACTGCCTCCTTTCAGCCAGTGCAGAATACTGGAAGGACACTGTATAACAATGATGCTGGACATAGAAACATAATGCAATCATTTTTCAGTACAGTACTTTTATGTCTGTTACTTCCAACTTATGAATAAGATATCTATCGTGAGTCCACCCAGTTTCCAGCTAAAAACAGATTGACAACCAACTTCTTCTTACAGAATACCATTGATTCCATTAGTTTTGCTGTACCTTGATTCAATTTCACTTTGTATACTACCATCCTGGAAGAATACACATCCTAAATAATCAACCTGACATTCAAGCCTCTTAGGTTTCTTTTTAACTGACATCACTTTAGTCTTGGAAATATTAATTTTCATATCATACTTGCTACACCTTTTTTTCCTCCAAGCTCCTCTATATTCAACTGGAGGCTTTCAGTACAGTCAGCCATTAAGACCAAGATATTGGCATAGGCCAAATACAGGAAAAGCAGGAATTCAATGTCTCCCAACAGATTAATAGAATACAGTATTCAGAATAACATTGTTTAAGCAAATTATCTCCCAAGTGTCAAGGCACTTCTCTATCCACCACCAAAGTCTGTCATAAGGTACATTTAGTTTTTCCAGTGAGAAAGTTCCAGGAGTTGATTCATGACTAATACTAATTGGTAAGCTTCAAAGTTATATCACTTACTTGTGGGAAGCCAGGTCTGGGGGGATATACTGAAGGCGATGCAAGAAGACTCTGAGCACTAGGTAGAACAGGATGCGACTGAGATACATCCAGCTGCCGGGGACCGTAACGCCGTGGGGAACCCTCATATTCAGCAATAGGAAGGTTGCCAATAACTCGAGTTACCTTGTTGTTATGTTCAGGGGATAGTGAATCTCTATCCAAGTCATTTACAGATGTCACAGTCTATCAAAGAATGAAAAATTATTGAATTAACTAGTCTAAAAGTAATTATTAAATATGCTTTTCCTTATAGTGAAGAAAACAGTACTGTGCATGAGATGAAGCTCTGTATCTACTACTATGGTTCAATTTATGAAGTTAAACAAAACAAAACAACATTTTGCCACACAAAATGGAAATATTAAGTTTTCACAGTATTATGTCTTTATGAGCTGGAAGTTAGTTTGTAAATTTTAAGGATAGTTTAATAAAAACTTTTTTTTTTAAATCTAGGAACAAAATCATCACATTGGATATGAATAACATGCCTTAAAAAAGTCAGAAGCTGTGCGATGGTAAGTAGGTGGACTTGGAGATGAACCAGCAGAAGATAATGCCTCCTTATTGTCTGTACCATTGCCATCCAAATCCATACCTTGAAGGTCCAATCGCAGCCCTCGCCAGTCATCACCGATATCATCGAACACAACTACCTCACCACTAGTTACTACCGCTACATTTAGAGGAGGTGTGGTCCCATTGTCGTAACACACAGGTCCACTTGGAGAGTTGGTAACCCGCTGATGTCGAACAGAACGCACTTCGGTAGAGAACACTGTCTCTGTCACTTCCCTCGAGTTCCTCTGCTTTTTGGGTTCTCCACATCTGTACATAGAAAACAGTGCAAATTTAGAAGGGCAGAACATTTAGAGGCATGAGAAATTTTTGAACAATAATTGAACGGTACGTACTAAAAAATCAACCTAAAAACTTTATTTCTTTATATTGCACAATACCATTATTATATGGGATTAAGCAAGTAAACAGATGAAAGAACTAATATAAAAACTTAAGCTCTTTATCAAATGGAGAAATATTTTCAATAACTATGAAACTGTTACACATTTACTGTTATACTTCCATAAGCGAAGTGCAAATGGTTGAGAAAGCAAAGGTGTCATTAGTTGCAATAATGATGGAAAGATTTAAGTTTTAAACAGAAATTTCAAAGTACAAATGTGTTAATAATAATAATGTTATTTGCTTTATGTCCCATTAACTACTTTTACGGTCTTCAGAGACGCCGAGGTGCCGGAATTTAGTCCCACAGGAGTTCTTTTACGTGCCAGTATATCTACCGACACGAGACTGTCGTATTTGAGCACCTTCAAATACCGCCGGACTGAGCAAGGATCGAACCTGCCAAGTACAAATGAATATCATATCCTTCTGAGCATGGAGGCCAATATTGTCTTTGAACTGGCAATTATGTTCCACTGAGTACCATGTTTATACTTATTTCCATGACTGATGGAATTTGATTCATACAATATAATTGGTGTTACTCTGTTGTAAATACCTATTTTTAAGTACTAGGGTGGTCCTTAGATGGGGTTTACGTAAAAATATCAAGTGATTTTAATGCAGACCCCCTATTCTTTTTTTACTTATGGCATGTTTTGATAATGCGCCAAATTTTATTACAATTAATTAATTTTAACCCTTATTGTGCTGGATCTAAATGACTAAAAACAACTTAAGTATTGAAAGAAGTGGAATCAAAGATAAGGCTTTTCGCAGATGATGTTAATCTGTACAGAGTAATAAATAAGTTACAAGATTGTGAGCAACTGCAAAATGACCTCGATAATGTTGTGTGATGGACAGTAGACAATGGTATGATGATAAACAGGGATAAAAGTCAGGTTGTGAGTTTCACAAATAGGAAAAGTCCTCTGAGTTTTAATTACTGCATTGATGGAGTGAAGGTTCCCTTTGGGGATCATTGTAAATACCTAGGTATTAGGAAAGATCTTCACTGGGGTAATCACATAAATATGATTGTAAATAAAGGGTACAGATCTCTGCACATGGTTATGAGGGTATTTAGGGGTTGTAGTAAGGATGTAAAGGAGAGAGCATAATTTGTCTCTGGTGAGACCCCAACTAGAGTATGGTTCCAGTGTATGGGACCCTCACCAGGATTACTTGATTCAGGAACAGGAAAAAATACAAAGAAAAGCACCTCGATTTGTTCTGGGCAAATTCCGACAAAAGAGTAGCGTTACAAAAATGTTGCAAAGTTTGGGCTGGGAAGACTTGGGAGAAAGGAGACAAGCTGCTCGACTAAGTGGTATTATAAGTGGTATGTTCCGAGCTGTCAGTGAAGAGATGGCGTGGGAGGACATCAGTAGACGAATAAGTTTGGGTGGTGTCTTTAAAAGTAGGAAAGATCACAATATGAAGATAAAGTTGGAATTCAAGAGGACAAATTGGGGCAAATATTTGTTTATATGAAGGGGAGTTAGGGATTGGAATAACTTACCAAGGGAAATGTTCAATCCAATTTCTTTGCAATCATTTAAGAAAAGGCTAGGAAAACAACAGATAGGGAATCTGCCACCTGGGCAACTGCCCTAAATGCAGATCAGTAGTGATTGATTGATTGATTGATTGATTGATTTATTGATTGATTGATTGATTGATTGATTGATTGATTGTTTGATGTGTATTCTTCATTTTTTTAATAACTGTTACCGATTTCGATAGCTGCAGTCACTTAAGTGCGGCCAGTATCCAATATTCGGGAGATAGTGGGTTCGAACCCCACTGTTGGCAGCCCTGAAGATGGTTTTCCATGGTTTCCCATTTTCACACCAGGCAAATGCTGGGGCTGTACCTTAACTAAGGCCACGGACGCTTCCTTCCCATTCCTAGGCCTTTCCTGTCCCATCGTCGCCATAAGGCATATCTGTGTCGGTGCGATGTAAAACAAATAGCAAAAAAAATAATAATAAATTGAATAACTGTTAGGTTGTTCAATCTGTCAAAAGTAATTTATGAATAAATACATTTAGAAACTACCTGAAAAAAAGAAAACATATGATAATAGAATTGCACCCTGAGAAAGGAACTACTTCATTAAAAATAGAATGACATGTTTAGTTCTTGAAAGCACATCATCAGATTCTATCAAATCACACTCAAACATTATTTAGAAATGTACAAACATTTATGTTAAGTTCTGTTGAAATTCTTAAATACTTGAAATTTGGAACTTCTCCTAATTAAGTCCTCACTTCTCCCCACTCTAGCATAGAATGCAAAATGGAGCAATATTCTGTCATTGGCATCAAGTTCACCTGGCAAGTCAGTCTGTTAACTTTCAGTTACGTCATGCTCCAGTTAGGTCAATGACACTATGAATTGTACTTTTAGGTTTTATTACTATTATTCTTAGTGCTCCCGTTATTATTGTTACCATCATAAAATTAGTGGCAGTATTTTGGGGGATGAGGGGGGAGCAGTGGAGAAAAAATTGAATTTTTACTCCATTTTAGCTGCCTGAAACTAGGAATTATAATAAAGCAAATATTACTAACCCTGTTGTCTTTATCACCTAATATCTCTCTCTCTCTCTCTCTCTCTCTCTACATTACATACATATATCATCATTAAAGACCATTGTACCTTTCAGCGTTCAGTCTGCAAGCCTCTGTGAATTTACTAAATGTTGCCACAATGCTCTATTTGCAACTGCCGGGCTAATTGGCTCAGACGGTTGAGGCGCTGGCCTTCTGACCCCGACTTAGCAGGTTCGATCCTGGCTCAGTCCGGTGGTATTTGGAGGTGCTCAAATACGTCAGCCTCGTGTCGGTAGATTTACTGGCACGTAAAAGAACTCCTGCGGGACTAAATTCCGACACCTCAGCGTCTCCGAAAACCGTAAAAGAGTAGTTAGTGGGATGTAAAGCAAATAACATTATTATTACTATTTGCAACTAGTGCTGTGGCCTCATTTAGTTCTATACCTCTTATCTTTAAATCGTTAGAAACCAAGTCAACCATCCTCGTCTTTGTCTCCCTCTACTTCTCTTTCCCTCCATAACAGAGTCCATTATTCTCCTAGGTAACCTATCCTCCTCCATTTGCCTCATAACCCCACCACTGAAGCCGGTTTATGCATACAGCTTCATCCATCGAGTTCATTCCTAACTTAGGCTTTATCTCCTCATTCTGAGTACCCTCCTGCCATTGTTCCCATCTGTTTGCACAAGCAATCATTCTCACTACTTTTTTGTCTGTTACTTCTAACTTATGAATAAGATATCCTCAGTCCACCCAGCTTTTACTCCTGTAAAGAAAAGTTGGTCTGAAAACAGACCCAATGTAAAGATAGTTTCGTCCAGGACCTGACTTCCTTCTTACAGAACACTGTTGATCGCAACTGTGAGTTCACTGCATTAGCTTTACTGCACTTTGATTCAATATCACTTACTATACTACCAACCTGGGAGAACACACACCCTAAATATTTGAAATTATCTACCTGTTCCAGCTTTGTATCACCAATCTGACATTCAATTCTGTTGAATTTCTTACCTACTGACACCAGTTTAGTCTTCGAAAGGCTAATTTTCATTCCATACTCATTGCACCTATTTTCAGGTTACAAGATATTACACTGCAGGTTTTCGGCACAATCTGCCATTAAGACCAAGTCATCAGCATAGGCCAGAATGCTTACTACATTTCCACCTAACTGAATCCCTCCCTGCCACTTTCCACCTAACTGAATCCCTCCCTGCCACTTTATACCTTTCAGCAGATGATCCATGTAAACTACGAACAACAAAGGTGAAAGATTACAGCTTTGTCTAACCGCTGTAAGTACCCTGAACCAAGAACTCATTCTACCATCAATTCTCACTGCAGGCCAATTATCAACATCAATGCTTTTGATTAATTTTAATAATCTACCCTTGATCCCATGGTCCCCCAGTATGGTGAAGATTTTTTCCCTCTGTACTACCCTGTCGTATGCTTTCTCTAGATCTACGAAACAGTTCTTTTCTTTAATTTCGTTAATTATTAAAAAATAATTTAGTGGAAATATGCATAAAATGTCATTTGTTGTGGCTAACAATGTGTAGTATGTGCAGTCAATAAGGGTAGCAGGGGTATATTTTTACCAAGATGATGGACACTGGCATATGATTCACCTGCTTGCTGCACACATTCGTCAGTCTGGCAGTCTCAGTCAATGTGTCTGTGTAGTTCTATCTAGTGTCTGTTGCTTTGTCGGTGTGTAGTCAAATAATAAATTACTTTAATTGTATAATCACGATGGCACTTCTATTTAATAGTAATAGATGTGTAATTGCTCCTTTGGTGAAAGGTTTGTTTTGTAGTATTGAATCAAAATCTCAAAAATCTATTATTAACACACTTAAGTAGGTAAACTTAACACTTGCTTCTCTGTTGAAATTCACTCAGAGAGCATAAAAAACTTCCCAGTTTGTAACTATTTTTTAAATATTTTGATGTCTACCCCCTTTCACCTGCTATATCTCCAAACCTGGGTACTTTTTGTCAAAATATCTGTGCCCCCACACTTTGAATTATCAATCAATCAATCAATCAATCAATCAATCAATCAATCAATCAATCAATCAATCAATCAATCAATCAATCAATCAATCAATCAATCAATCAATCAATCAATCAATCAATCAATCAATCAATCAATCAATCAATCAATCAATCAATCAATCAATCAATCAATCAATCAATCAATCAATCAATCAATCAATCAATCAATCAATCAATCAATCAATCAATCAATCAATCAATCAATCAATCAATCAATCAATCAATCAATCAATCAATCAATCAATCAATCAATCAATCAATCAATCAATCAATCAATCAATCAATCAATCAATCAATCAATCAATCAATCAATCAATCAATCAATCAATCAATCAATCAATCAATCAATCAATCAATCAATCAATCAATCAATCAATCAATCAATCAATCAATCAATCAATCAATCAATCAATCAATCAATCAATCAATCAATCAATCAATCAATCAATCAATCAATCAATCAATCAATCAATCAATCAATCAATCAATCAATCAATCAATCAATCAATCAATCAATCAATCAATCAATCAATCAATCAATCAATCAATCAATCAATCAATCAATCAATCAATCAATCAATCAATCAATCAATCAATCAATCAATCAATCAATCAATCAATCAATCAATCAATCAATCAATCAATCAATCAATCAATCAATCAATCAATCAATCAATCAATCAATCAATCAATCAATCAATCAATCAATCAATCAATCAATCAATCAATCAATCAATCAATCAATCAATCAATCAATCAATCAATCAATCAATCAATCAATCAATCAATCAATCAATCAATCAATCAATCAATCAATCAATCAATCAATCAATCAATCAATCAATCAATCAATCAATCAATCAATCAATCAATCAATCAATCAATCAATCAATCAATCAATCAATCAATCAATCAATCAATCAATCAATCAATCAATCAATCAATCAATCAATCAATCAATCAATCAATCAATCAATCAATCAATCAATCAATCAATCAATCAATCAATCAATCAATCAATCAATCAATCAATCAATCAATCAATCAATCAATCAATCAATCAATCAATCAATCTGCATTTAGGGCAGTTACCCAGGTGGCAGATTTCCTAACAATTGTTTACCTCGTATTTACATTTATTTATCACCACTTCTGCATATCATAATTATTTTGTTAACTATTTCAGAGGGTATCATTTCTTACCCAAGAATACAGTATACTTGCTCAGTTGTATAAGGGAGCAATGGCAGCATTATCAAGGAATGAATGCTTGAATATTAATTCTTCTGACTGATTTCCAGCAAATGACAACCACTAAGTACATCTTGTGACAAGGAAGGCCAAGAGTTCAGTGGGACTGGCAAGATTGGAATGCCGGTGCAGTGACGACAATATATGCATGGCTAGCAGCAAGTGAAACAATACTGCTCGTGAAGGGTTGAGGCTCACAAAAAGAAAGCTCCTTGGAAGAAACTGGAAGCTGATTAACAATTCAGAAAGCACCCAGAACAATCTTCAGGCCTTGATAAAGAGCATAGTGGGTTGGTTTTCGGTCAGCTGTGTGAGCGAGTTACGAGGCAGTTGAGAGTAGTGATGAGTCATTCAGAAGTGCATCAGTAGTAAGACTGTCTTGATTGCAGGAAGTGTCTAGTGAACAGCTCTGTGAATGAGGCTATGTTGTGGAGGCCATGTTGAAAGCGGCAGTTCAATGCACCACAGGGATCTGTGTTTGATTACATCAATGACTAAAAATTGTGTTGAGTGGAAAACTCTAATACCAATATAGCTGGTTCGTTATTGGACATTATAAATTTTCCAGCTAACTCCTTCCTGGAAAATTTACTCACTCGGAATAAATATTTCAAGTTCCCTATGGGAATCAACATCTTTATCATGGAAAACTCTAATGCGAGTGAACTTGTAAGTAGTAAATAGTATTTAATAAATTTAATCCACCGAGCTCGATAGATGCAGTCACTTAAGTGCAGCCAGGATCCAGTAATCGGGAGATAGAGGGTTTGAACCCCACTGTCGGCAGCCCTGAAGATGGTTTTCCATGGTTTGCCATTTTCACACCAGGCAAATGCGGGGGCTGTACCTTAATTAAGGCCACGGCCGCTTCCTTCCCCGTCCTAGCCCATTCCTGTCCCATTGTCGCCATAAGACCCATCTGTGTCGGTGCGACGTAAAGCAAAAAAAAAAAAAAAAAAGTCTAGTAAAATACACTACCTCCCTGTGCAGTAATTTTAGTTTTAAGGACCATGATAACCCGCCACAATATATCTCATGCAAGCAAAGCCAGTGTGATCAAAATGAAGAAGGATGATAAAACGGCAACAAGGATCATGCGAGCATTAATATGACTGAAGTGTGTGCATGCTTAATTACTCGTATCAAAGACAATGTTGCAATTAAAGTGGCGTTTTAGCAACTATAAAAGTATGAGGTACATGAGAAAATATTCAACTCACCTAAAAACAATGAATACAAGTTAAAGTACATCAACTATGTAACAATCCTGACTGGTAATTCACGGGAAATAAAATTAATAATTTATGAAAATGAGTGTACCTCCAGATCTGCAACATGTTTAATCTCTTATGAGAGACAACTCAGTAAGCCTTTAACATAAGGAAATTTGCATTTGCCATATGATACTTGCATTGACCTAAGTTCCCAAACTCCTTGTGTCTTATTCCTCTTGCTATTATGTTTGTCCATGTCCTCAATATAGCGAGATTTCCGTGTAGCCTTACTGCGGCTCTGTGAAAATAACTCTCGGCCACCAGCTATCTCAATAATGCGCGAGTCACGTAATTTATATGTTCCACCCTTTCCACTAGTCACCACTATCACTTCACTGTTGCTACTGTCTGAATGCTGCTGCTGTTGCTGAGTATGGTCGATTATCACATCCTCCTCTTCATGCAGTTCCCCTTCAGAGGAGTCATCTTCATTCTCTTCACAGCAAGGTCCCTCTTCTTCAGGCTCACCCTCACCACATCCCTCCCGGGCAGCCACACACCTATAAGCACAATAGATATATACAGCAGTCATCTATGTGTGTCTAATAAATATGAAAATAAGTCTGTTGGGATAAATGATTATTTACATCAATCTGGATCCTATACCCAAAAAAGCCAGTCAATTTATTTAAATATACATATCTGCAGCTTGTAAGATACAAGTAAGTTTATTTTTTATTTTTACAATTTTGCTTTACGTCGCACTAACACAGATAGGTCTTATGGAGACTATGGGATAGGAAAGGCCTAGGCGTGGGAAGGAAGCGGCTGTGGCCGTAATTAAGGTATAGCCCCAGCATTTGCCTGGTGGGAAAATGGGAAACCATGGAAAACCATCTTCAGGGCTGCCGACAGTGGGGTTCGAACCCACTATCCCCCGGATGCAAGCTCACAGCTGCGCACCCCTAATCACACGCCCAACTTGCCCGGTGCAAGTAAGTCAGAAATGATTGTGGAAGTAAGGAGAAACTGAAGGAACTATACACCAAACATAACTGGCAGTCATGAATTTTAGCAAAAAATGAAAGCATATGTACTAGGTACTTTAAGGCAGAAAAAAGTTTCAAGGAGGACACTGCAGGAATTATTAATGAACAAGGAGAGTGTATATGTGACAATTTACAGAAGGCAGAAGTATTTAATCAACAACTAGAAAAGCAATGAGAATTTATAAGATATTTCAGGATACACTCAAGACAATGGGTTGGGATATAGTACTATCATAGAAATATTTGATTATTGTTTGCTGAAGGAGTTATAATGAATGGAGAGCTGCTATAGTAACCCTGTATACAAAGGAAAGGGTTATGAATGTAAAACAGGTAATTACAAGCCAGTCAGCTTCACATGTGTTCCATAAAAGCTCTGGTAAAAGAGAAGAATAGAATTAAGTTACGGTATTTAATAGATATAATATTTGCTAGATATTGGCTGAGAAGTGATATTATGGATTCAGAAATTTTTCTCACAGAACTGGAGTGTTTACCATAGAGACAGGATAGGAATAGTAGGAGGGGAAGTACTATTCATACTTGTGAAAGAAGAATTTGCAAGCTACGAGAAAGTTTACGATGAGAAACATGAAATTCTAGATGAATCAGAAAGTGATATTCTGTACATGGTGCTGGAAAAACCAGATGACTTCTATAAAGAAACTGAAGTGACGATGGTATAAGTGATCTCGAAACTCTTCTTGTCATAGTTTAAAAATCAATGTGATAGAAAGGAAAATTGTAAAAGTAGCATTATTAGGCCATACCATATTGTTTATAAGACAGGCATTAGGGAGTTTTAAAAATGTAATTATGATCGGTGGAAAATGGTAAATAAAAATTTAAACAATCTATGGGATGGGTTTAAAGCAATTATTGAGGAATGTGAAAATAAGTATATAACTTTAAAGATAGTAAGGAATGGTACAGACCCACTATATTACAACATATAATTCATGAGACTACTGTCCTGGAAAAAAGTATAGGCTCCCAAATTCGTTAATAAAAAGTTTATAATTTGTCCCACAGAGAAAGAAGCTACAGCAAAATTTAGCTTATTTTATTCTACACTATGTGGAGTAGAGATTTTTATTGTACCCAGTTAAAATTTTAAAGCAGGTTGAACAAAAGAAGTGCCAGTATTTTTTCCATTTCCGACAGAGCGCTCATTTAGAAAATTCATACCTTTAAAAGTATTGAGCTGATCATTACCAAACTTTAATACAACAGAAAGGAACTTATTGTTGATCTGTATACAAAGTTTTAATTTCATCTGATATTTGTGAATAAGGTACTTGTAAATTTTGTGAAACAGCCTTTTCTCATAACTGGGTGAGCATAGCTGTAAAAAATTTGACTTGTTATAAAGCTTATGAGAATGTGAAGCTAAAATTAAAACTGCTTTTTGCCAGCATACAATTGCTGATTTTATATTGATTTATACTTAATTGGTTCTGTAATGTAACCCATGGTTGAACTGGGATGTGTCAGAATAGAGGCTGAGACCCAGATGAGATACAGCTGTGTCATGTGGTCTGAATGAATGAATGAGAAACTTTTCTCAGAGATAAAGATATAAATGCTAGGGACTGCCGAGGAAGTGATTTGAGTAGGAATGCAAGCGC
Organism: Anabrus simplex; assembly: GCF_040414725.1. Taxonomy (NCBI): domain Eukaryota; kingdom Metazoa; phylum Arthropoda; class Insecta; order Orthoptera; family Tettigoniidae; genus Anabrus; species Anabrus simplex. The sequence continues at coordinate 143,060,504 of NC_090265.1, forward strand.
TATGTTAAAGGAATTAATAAATAGCAGAGAATCAGCTGAGGAAGTGAAAACAAACGCAGGTTGAAATCCTGCTGGCAACAAGTTAAATGTGTCCTTTTTTTGTTGTTGTGTGGTGCGCCTGGTTGAAGGACGTCTCAGCTGTCTGAAGTGATTTAAAGGGAAAATATGGAAAGACTTTCAGCTTGACCTTGTTTGCTTGGCAGCAGACCGAATGTTTGAACTGTTTGAATAATTAAAAGAGATATCAAAATTCTGAGGGTTGTTTGCTCATGATGAGGACAGAGTCCAGCTGGCCAGTTATGAGACAGAGAGGTAAGAGTTCCTGACTCATGCACCAATTCTCAAGATGACATGATTTTTCATATATGTATTTTATTGCAGGTGTTGATGTGGATTTGATTTTGAGCACGGTGATCTCCGTGTTACTTATATGTTACTGGTGTGTTGTATTTTCATTGTTTTGTTCAAGTTGTTCATGGTTTAGTTTAGAGCACCGTGCACATTTAGATGTCATGGGTTTAGTTCCATTTGTGTTATGGCCAAGACCATAACATTTATAATCTGTCTTTCTGGGGGTTATAGAGACTGTTCCATATCCAAAGTGTATTGAGTTGTTTATGCAATTTGCCAGGCCAGGACAAGCTGGGAGGATTTCTTGTGGTTCTGAAATTCTTTTCTTTTAGATAAAATATTGTTGATTAATGGTCTCTGGATCAGAGCTGAGAAGATTTGTCTGTTATCCGTGTCAATGATCAAACATATCCCAGTTTCCAAGAAACAAGAATTAATATAGTAATGACAAGGAGCCATGACCCTGTGCTTTGTTTGATGTGTAGGCCTAAAGTGAAATATTTTCTTTGATTGATTTGAGTACTTTCTTTGTCTTACAATAATAAACCATATTTTTAACCCCGACATCAAAGTTCTCATAGGTATATTCTCTGATCCTGTCCTTACAGAATAAGATTTTATAGTTAGATTTGATGGTCCCTCAAATACTCCACAACCCTGAACTGATGAGCTTAGCCAGGCATAATGTGAGAGAGAGAGAGAGAGAGAGAGAGAGAGAGAGAGAGAGAGAGAGAGAGAGAGAGAGAGAGAGAGAGAAGAGAGAGAGAGGAGAGAGAGAGAGAGAGAGAGAGAGAGAGGAGAGAGAGAGAGAGAGAGAGAGAGAGAGAGGAGAGAGAGAGAGAGAGAGAGAGAGAGAGAGAGAGAGAGAGAGAGAGAGAGAGAGAGAGAGAGAGAGAGAGAGAGAGAGAGAGAGAGAGGAGAGAGAGAGGAGAGAGAGAGAGAGAGAGAGAGAGAGAGAGAGAGAGAGAGAGAGAGAGAGAGAGAGAGAGAGAGAGAGAGAGAGAGAGAGAGAGAGAGAGAGAGAGAGAGAGAGAGAGAAGAGAGAGAGAGAGAGAGAGAGAGAGAGAGAGAGAGAGAGAGAGAGAGAGAGAGAGAGAGAGAGAGAGAGAGAGAGAGAGAGAGAGAGAGAGACACACACACACAGTGAAAATTTGAAAAATTGAAATGACAGAAACAGAAATCAATTTTTTAAAGATATTATCTGTTCAGTATTTCATTGCATTACTAAAACTATAAAAGATTTAAACTTTAGTCACTTAGCACAAAAATGCAGTGTCAACTGCAGCACGTTTCAGGGTAATTTAGCATCTGTAGTGATATGGTGTAATGGTTCAAATCCCGTTACAAGGTGATATTATTATTATTATTATTATTATTATTATTATTATTATTATTATTATTATTATTCAATTCAATTCTGCAATGCTTGTCGCTTGCATGATTGTAGTTAAATGTATGTGTATATACGTGTGTGTAAACTAACACTAAAAACATGTACAGTAAGAGTTGCTGTTATATCAGATGTGGATGTAGTATGTGCAATAACTTGTGACATTGTAACACTGCGAAATACTGCTGGAGTTATTGCCGAGTCATCGCTACGTCATCGTGTGCATTTAGCGGTGAGCTCAATTCGTGGTAGTTACCTAGGGTGCCGCCGGCGATTTCACCATTGCATGTAACATTTGTCGGGAGGTGGGAGTAGATCATAGTTATTTCTGGAGATTGCGTAGGTGTGTCAACCAAAGTCTATATAAGGTGGCTGCATATTGTAGTGTCAGTCATTGTTCAATTGGAAGGAGAGGCCACAGTTGGTCATTGAGAGAATGAGATGGAGAGGCCTCAGTCGGTCATGAGTCATTAATCAAACGGAAGGTGAAGAGAGAAGAAGTAATGTGGAAGGTGAAGAGTGATTGAGTCAAGTGGAAGGTGAGACCTCAGTCAGTCAGTTCAGTTAGAGGGATACACTTACCATGAAGGCATAAAGATAGACTTACAAAGAAGTCCTCTCAATGGAGAAGAAGCAGTCACATGGATACTTAGTTGTCAGTGAAACAAAAAGAATACATCACCAAATTAGGCTTGATACAACTACAGTAAACACCATATCAAAGGAATACGTTGTAATTACACTCAAGTGTTGAAGGTACAGTTAAGCGAACCAGTGAGGGATAAATTTAGTGTATAACTGTTAAATGTCCAGTCAAGAAGAATTTAAACTCATGCCTAGTTTCTTTCAGTTGCAATGTCATAATTTTATATTCTCATCTATTTTAATCGCAGCAGTTCTCACTATTTTTATTGAAATTATTTCAAGAATATATTTTGTTCTATCAAATTAATTCATTGTTTTATTTAAACAGTAAAATTTCTTAACCTCAAATTTAATGGGGAAACCGAACGCCAATCTCCTTTTTCCAGAACTTATATGGTATGTTGTCAAAAGTAAGCTTATTACCCCACACCCTAGAGATATTCAAGAATCTCATTCTCTTATTGCTGCACCAAGTTGTAGCTGGCGCCCTTCAAATAATGTATGTGTAAGTAAGTGGGTAAGAACTAAGTGTGAGTACAAGGTCCGACTATTGTGTATTTTATTTAATGAATATTAATTTTCATATATTTCAATTTTATTCAGATAAGTATGTTTGTAAAGTAAGAGGGTCAGGAACATATTATAATGGCTACTGAGAATTTGATATCTACATAGCTTCTCCCTGCTGCAAGGAATCTTCAGAGCTGTCCTTAGTCTTTTATGACTAGTAAATGTTTCTCTCATTACCATATTTTTTTAATGATATGTTTGATATGAGCAGCTTTTACTTGAAATGAGAGAGCAGATTATTTGGGTGGCCAAGATTTTAAATTAAGACTCTCTTAGTTATCCTGTTCTCATCTTGTCAACAACTTGTGCTTCAAAAATACTGCATGTCTAAAAATGTAACCCATGGTTTTTACCTTTTTTTTCTCTCTCTTTAATGAGGTTTTTTCTTTCTTTTTCATCTATGTCTTGGAGAAGCTGGGTATTACTTTTCTTCTGTGTCTTACTTGTTCGGGTTATTCTTCTCCACATCCAGTTCTCCGTTGCTTCCAGTCTCATCCTTTTGCATTTCCCCAGTGTCCAACTTTCCCATCCATTTGTAAATACAGTCCAGACAACGCTTTTCATTCCTTGTTTCTATGCCCATATGCTCACTGCTGTTTAGTAGAGGTTTTTGCTTCGGTAACTTTTCTTAGTCATGTCAATTCCTTTCTTCACCTAATCGATACTTCTGTACAGATTCAGTATTACGTGTCTGGCCTTTCTGTAACATCCTACATAATGTAACGTGTTGCCAGGTAGCAGGTAAATGAACACACAACTGGTAGTGTTTACTTTAAGATTTATTAGCTAACACTAATTGCTATACAATCACACAGGCACACAATAGCACCAGTTTGCGCTTGCTCTCTGCTCTCGTTAATTCAATCACACTAATTGTTCACTCATTCATTACAACTGGAAGAATCACAGTACGCACTTTTCTCATAACTGACACATACACTGCCTGATAAAAAAACTGAAGCACCAAGACAGGGCGGAGGAAACGAAATGAAACTTCACGTGTTGAGAGGGTACGTGATGTTATTTCAGTGATTAAAACATCAGTAAAATTTACACAGAATTTGGCAGTACGAGCCCACTTATCGGTATGAAGTTGCACCTCCCTCTGGCTGGATGCATGCAATGATTCGGTTGGGAAGGATGTCAAAGTCATTGTATCCTTTCCTAAGGCAAGCTGGCCTACAACTGTTGTAAATGGTTCTTGATATCCTGGATACTGGCACTGGGACGGAGTTGACATCCGAGCTGGTCCCACACATGTTCTATCGGGGACAGGTCTGTGAATCTTGCTGGCCACGGGAGTACATCAAAATCACGCAGACAGTCCACAGAGACACATCCCATGCGTGGACATGTGTTGCCCTGTTGAACAATGGCACCACTATACTATCACATGAGAGGTAACACATGAGGAGGCAGGATGTCCGTGACGTACTATTGTGCCATCAGAGTTCCCTCAGTCACTACCAGCCATGACTTGAAGTCATACCCGATGGCTCTCCACACCATGACGCCAGGAGTAACACCGCTGTGCCTCTCCAAAACAATGGAAGAATGGGACCTCTTCCCAGGTTGCCGCCATACTTGCAGGCAATGGTCCTCTGGGATAGTGAAGTAAAGAGGTTCATCGCTGAACACAATGTGACAGCATTCATCAGCAGTCCAGTCGTGGCACTACTCCAAATGCAGCCGTCTGTGTTGTGGTGTTAACGGCAGCCTACACATGGGACTGTAATATCCTAGTCCGGCTGCTGCTAGTCTCTGACCAATGGTGCGGCCTGACACAGAATCTTGCAGGAAGTCCATTACTTGTTCTCGGATGGCAGGCGCAGATGTAAAGGTGTTACGATGCGCTTGGTGCACAATACAGCAATCCTCCCTTGTGGTGGTTAGACATGGTCGACCAGAACCTTGACGACTAGTATGCCTGCCCTCATGTTCCTATGCAATCCAACATCGGGCCACTGTCACATCCAAATACCCCACAAATCTGCATATTGCAAGATGTGACCAGTTGGCCAAATGGATACTCACAATAAACTCTGTTAGGTGCTGATAACGCTGTCTTGCACAGATAAGCGGCATCTCCGTGTCCTTCACAGTGATCACTCGACATCTGATGCTGTTCATCCCCTCTTATATATCCTATCAGGCCTGGTAACAATACTAAACATGAACAACACTAATGCACTCTGGTGGCCATTTTACCCATCACAAAAAATTGCAACTCTAATCATTTATATACCGGCCAATGGTGTGCATGTGTACAAAGTTACATTGAGTTCCACAATTATTCTTGCTGCCGCTATCAAAACCACTCAGTTTACAGCCTGCACAAAACCCTCTCACAATCCTGTATGATGTACATTGTCCGTTTACTCCTAACAGTCTTCATTCACTGTCCCTTGCCGATTCCACATCAAACTCTCCCATACTGCACCAGACGCAAGATTCACTTCACAGCAGCTGGACAGAGACTGGACTCCTCTATGACAGACAGACAGGCAGGCAGGCAGGCAGGCAGGCAGGCAGGCAGACCACCCAGTCCCATGGACAGAGACCAACATACGGACTGCCTCCTCAACTCAGGCTGAACCTCCACTCAAACTGTTACTGTCCACAGCTGCACACTCTCTCAGCCTGAACTAACTGCACTCTGCAGTAGATTTGTCTGGCCCACTTTAAATAAAGAGGCCAGTGGTTCCAGAACAGTTCAGAAACTAGATACACTCAGAAACCTCTTGTCCTCAATCGTCTTGAGATTTCTGTTAATCGCCAGAGGCTCTCAAAAAGGCCGGCACATCCCACTACAAGCCCCTCCTTAAGTGGACATGCAGGTAGCAGCCAACAGCACTCGCCTGTGGGTGAGACAAGACTAGCTCGCTCCTCTTGGCCTGTAATCATGGTAGATAGTCATATCAATAACGATGATGATACTGGTTTTATATTCCACTAACTAATTTTGCAGATTTTGGAGATGCTGATGTGCCAGAATTTTGCCCTGTAGGAGTTCTGCTAGGTACTGGTAAATCTACCAACATGGAGGCTTGTGTATAAGAGGACCTTCACATATCAATGGATTGAACCTGCCAAGTTCAGCTCCAAAAGCCAGTGTTTCTAAACTACGAGCTATTTAGCCCAGCAACAGGAATCTGAAAATGCACTCTAGAGACAATGTAGCTAGTCATAAAGGCCTATACCAGGAACTGCGGAGTTGTGCGTGGGAAATCTGTTTACTTGGCTGGATAACTCATTCATGTCGCATGTATTGTTTGCTAGCTATCTGTCCTTTGCTTTGTGGTGTTACTGTAGAAAAGTTGTCACTATATGATGGTCCACCCCAAGAAATGAAACATGAACACAAAAAAGTAAACCTTTCCCTTTGTGAAAAGCTAATGGTCATGAATATGTCTTCTATTTAAACAAACCTAGAGCCCGTGCATCTCTCAAGGTCACCGTTACTAAGTAAAACATCAATGACTGCTGATTTCAGATGCCCACCAGCATTAAAACATAGCCTAAACAGTAGGCTATGGATTTACATATTAGTTCTACAGCATGTACCGTAAGAGGGAGACCACTGATTTGAATGTCAGCATTATCATAGCCAACTTGATGCAGTGTAGATCTAGCTCGTTGGCCATGGGTACTACACAACGTATCTTGACCCTTTTGATGCCAGGCTGTAATGTGGTGGTTGCGCTAAGAATGCCAAGACAAATTTTAATGAAAATGCACACACTAAGGAAAAACACTTTACATACATTTTTGGAGGTAAATCCATGTTCTTTTTTTTCCATAGCTCACAGATGAATAGAGAACATATCAGTGTGACTATAATTGCAATTAAGTCTTATTTTCTTCATTTAAAAGTGTACATTTTTTAAAATTATTAAAAAAAAAAAAAATTTCAAAATGTGACCTAACTTTTACTTTCACAGTGTATTTTTATCATGGGTATGATATCTTTGTAAGAATGTTCAGCTAATTTTAAATAAAAAACTTAAGTTTTATGCGATTTTTGATAGTACTCTTTGAGAATTACAATAATGTTTACAAAATTATGCATATGCAGGTTAAATACACAATAAACTCTTCTTTACTTCAAACAATTGTCAGTCGATAAATTATTCTCTAATGAATCACTTAATGTTAAAACATTGCATATTCTAATCATCTTTTGTATACTTATCCATCTTTACACTATTGGAGGTAAATAAATAAATGTATAAATAATCGAGATAACAAGCGACACAAAGTGGCAGATTGCAGGGCTACGACGCGCAAAACTTGCAATGCGTGGAAAGAAAGCTTTCATAAAACTTCACCGATATCAATATCTCATGTTATCAATATTTCTAGGGAGTACAAGCTTCAATCTTTCTGGTGGTCTTACCTTTGATGGAATCAGGCTGCAGGAATTGAAGATACATGCGAAAGAAAAACGTGGCCGACAAATCGGCCCCCAGCATTTTTAGCAGCGGCTTACATGGCTGATAGATCAGCTGCCTGGCACTATAAAACTAGTGCCTTCTATTTCAACATACTTTAGTAATACAAATCTGCAGCCTATGCCCCTCTCAAAGTCACTGTTGCTAGCTAAAACATTTTGCGACGCCATTTCCATTACACATTTTGTCATGTCATGTCATGTCACATATTCATGTCAAAAAAGCACCCAGAAGTTGATGACAAAGTAGTGTGCCAGGGGTTCAATGTATAATACCAAAAAACAGAGACTTGCATATACCAGCACTTGCTATTACTGATAGTACAGTATTTGCAAGCAGAATTAGGAAACTGGCACAACTGGTCATACTGAAACAAACTGTATGTGAAGCCACACCCTGTACCTGTACTACAGGAATTAGAAGAACCCAATAAAGACAGACATTTACACCCATTGCTGTTCTTGATGAATAAAGGACAACTCTACTCAGTCCGTCAGACATACAAGTTCAAATATAAAATATAACATCATAACTAGAGACGGGAATTTGCCTATTTGCCTATTTTATTCCTGTGTTCAGAAACGTAGGCTTTTGATATATAAATCCATTTTGGGGTCCTTTAAGCTAGATTTCATTGGTTTTATTGTGCCTATAGATGCCTATTTCAGGGGTTTGTGCCTATTTTGAGTATATTTGCTTATTTGATGCCTTTTTAATCTATTTTAAGGAAGGTCATTTTCTTCCAATCACTTATGTGCTCGACAGAATTATCTTCTCATTTCCCAAGATGTGTTTACCCCATGAACAAAAACGGGAATTTTCGGAAGTCACCAGATATAGTTCTTGGAAAATTTCGGTCAGGAGAAATAAGGAACAATTTGACAACGTCGAGCTACATTGCACATCCCATATCCCTTATACCTCCTTCTCGATGTGAACTGTTGTACACGTACGCTTTATCTTCAGAACGTGTTGTGATTTATTGTGAAGAAGAAGTGTCTCTGTGGCAATGCCCAAAGAAAAATAACCGGGCGAATTGTCTGTGCGCTTAGGGCCGCGCAGCTGTGAGCTTGCATCTGGGAGATAGTGGGTTCGAGCCCCACTGTCGGCAGCCCTGACGATGGTTTTCCGTGGTTTCCCATTTTCACACCAGGTAACTGCAGGGGCTGCGCCTTAATTAATGCCACGGTCGCTTATTTCCCACTTCTAGGCCTTTCCCATCCCGTCATCACCATCGGCAAAAAAATTTGTAATTCCAAAGAAAAATCGTCGAAGTCCTACTGGCTGAAGCAGTGGATCACAGGTGATCCCAATTTCACTAGGGATGAAAGGGTGGTCTTCTGCCAAGCTTGCTGTAAGGAGGTCAGTTCATTTGTTCCTTTTATCCTTTTTTGTGACTGAACTACGATCGCATTGCATTGTAGCATTTATAGGCCTATTAAATTACGTATTGTGGAAAGTTGTTTTGTTGCAATGCTGTATTAGTCGTGAACTTTCAATAATTTATATTGCTGAAATTTAAATTATCATTTAATTACTGAACGAGGAGTTAGAACGCCCGGTGGTCTCTTGTCACAGAGTGGATGAAAATTAAAAATCGGTATTTTGAACTCTGATTCATTTCCTGTGAAAATAGAGATTTACAACTGAAATATTTTCTTTCTCTTCTTTCTTTCTTTCCTTCTTAATCTGTTTACCCTCCAGGGTAGGTTTTTCCCTTGGACTCAGCGATGGATCCCACCTCTACTGTCTCAAGAGCGATGTCCTGGAGCGTGAGCCTTTGGGTGGGAGGAAAAACTGAGGAGGAGGACTAGTACCTCGCCCAGACAGCCTAACCTTCTATGCTGAACAGGGACCTTGTGAAGGCATGGGAAAATTGGAAGGGACAGGCAAAGAAGAAGGAAGAAAGTGGCCGCGTCCTTAAGTTATCGTAGGTAACATCCCGGCATTTCTCTGGAGGAGAAATGGGAAACCACGGAAAACCACTTTGAGGATGACTGAGGTGGGAATCAAACCCACCTGTACTCAGTTGACCTTCCAAGGCCGAGTGGACCCCATTCCAGCCTACGTGCCACTTTTCAAATTTCGTGGCAGAGCTGGGAATCGAACCCCGGCCGCCGTGGGTGGTGGCTAATCACGCCATCTACTACACCACAGAAGCGGACTACAACTGAATTTTTTTTTTTAAATCGTGAGTAATTTTCACCAGCGCTATGTGTAGGCTCTAGTGAACTCTATTACGCTTCCGCTAAGCCTTCGCGAAACATAGGATGAAGATCGAATGTAGTGCCGCTAGGACAATGTCACAGAGACTAGACATACAGGATGGCACGGGTTGGACGATGTCACAGCGTGTTTTACAAGGCTATAAAGACTATCTTTACTAGATTAGGCCAGTGAAAAGATCATTGGTCTGGATTGGTGAGGTCCGGGGAAGGGGGGCAAGCAAAGAGAGTCTGGGGTGCGTAAGCTCTAGCATCCCATCTAGAGTCTTGCTAAATTGTGACAAAAAGTAAGGTTATCGGCGCATGCTACGACAGTTTCAAATCACACAGTTTTCTGATTTTCAATGAGGGTGGCAGCCTTGTGGGTACACGTGATGCAGGATCTATTGCAGGCAACAGAAAATAGTCTTCATGAGAGCTGACCAGGCTGACCAAAGCCGGCGAATAGCAACACGTAAAATGTTCACAAATCTGAGATTTATAGTGCCTCTGTTTTAATTCTATGGGTAAGTAAGAACAGTGCTAGGTGCTGCTTCGTGAGTCCCTGGCAATCATATAGGAAGGATCTCTCCTCTACGCTACTCAGCTATCGTTTCACGTCATTTTTATTATTTTTTCACCCAGTGAACTAGACAGGAAACTGCCAAATTATAACTAATCATTTTTGAGGACATATTTCCATGTAAATTACGAATTCTCTTGTTTCTACTTTAAAGTAATCACCTCTAATAGTCTTTTTCTTTTTTTATGAAACAAATGCATGGTTATACTAAGCACTATTGCCATTTAGCCCACCTGTAGAAATTTAAGATACAGGAATATTGTAATTTAAATAGATTTTATTATTTCTCAGATCAAATGTGAAAAGATACCATATAGATCAACATAGAAATACTGTGTTGCACTTGACACGAGCACAGAAAGCTGTGTCATCGCAGCTTTTCTACCTGTCCACTGTAAACAGCGACCAACAACAATTTTCTATAGACCTGTGCACTGCAATGATCGGAGCTAATATCCCCCCCTGCATAAACTGGAGCATCTTCAGACTTCAACAAGCTGCCGGGAGCAATCACCGAGTTGGATGAGAGTGGCTTTCCCCTGGTGGTGTCATTTAGGGTTGTGGAAGAAGTCAGGAGAAGTTTTGACCAAACCTCTGGAAAGTTAGTCGCTGTCAGCAAACAGTTCCATAAGAGTCCTGCAGTAGAATACATGATGGAAAGCGATGGTAAAGTATTCAGGGTGCTACGAGATGAGGTAGATGAAGCAGCTGAACTAAAAAAGATGAAGTGGCTTCACTGAAGTGGTAGTTGGTGGTTAAACGGTAAGTCGTATTACAAAACAGATAGCAAAATCGCCATTCAATTTGATACTATGACTTATTGTCGTGTCTGGATTGTTGATACGTTAGATAGCGCTGCATTTATCGATTATAATCAAATATCCTCAATTCGATGTTGAGAGATCTTTCTCTCAGTACAAAAATGTCTATCCGACAGGAGAACAAGATTGTTACTGGAAAACATTGAAAAGTTGCTTGTTGTAAATTCCTTTTATTGTAATTGAGTGTGTCATTAAATTATAAGTATTTTTTCATGCCTATTTTGTTGCCTATTTTACACGTTAGTGCCTATTTACATGCCTATTTTGGCTAATTTAAGAGCCTATATGCCTGCCTATTTTAACTGTTTTTAGTGCCTATAATTCCTGTCTCTAATCATAACATACCTGTAAAAAAAATGCACACTATTAAACATAGAATGACATATTTTGTTCTAAAAGAACATCCTCAGATTCCATCAAACCACTTTAAACCACGTGCATATATATATATATATATATATATACACAATATTGTTTATGTAGCGTAAACTAGTCACTCCAGATGAAAATGCGGAAGATAACAGATGACAGCAGCTAAGTACCTACTGGAAAACTTCCATAATTTACTACAGTGACAGTAGAGGACTACTACATTAATTATTTCTACACATTTTTTCATAACATCAGTATTTCATAACGATTGACCAGTTCATGCAACATAAACAACATTGTACATGGTTTAAAGTGATCTGATAGAATTTGAGAATGTTCTTTCAGAATGAAACATGCCATTCTTTGTTTAACAGTGTGTATTTTTTACAGGTATGCTAAAGTGTTATATATTTTATTTGAACTTGAGTGTTTGACAGACTGAAAAACTTTTAAGTTACATTTATCTAAGTCGACACTGGAAACTGTGACTTCCTTCTTAACAAATATACTTGTTGGAGCACGTTAATTCTCAAAACACTTGCTACGCGATGTCCAATAACCCACACCTGTTATAAGATAAACCTCTCCATGATTTTTTTTAATTTTTTTTTTTTTTGCTATTTGCTTTACGTCGCACTGACACAGATATGTCTTACAGCGATGATGGGATAGGAAAGGCCCAGGAATTGGAAGGAAGCGGCCATGGCCTTAATTAACGTACAGCCCCGGGATTTGCCTGGTGTGAAAATGGGAAACCACGGAAAACCATCTTCAGGGCCGCTGACAGTGGGGCTCAAACCCACTATCTCCTGATTACTGGATACAGGCCGCACTTAAGCCACTGCAGCTATCGAGCTCGGTGCTCTCCGTGATTAATATGTCCAATGTTTGGTATGCGGTGTCTGTCACATGGACCATAGGTCCCATTTTCTTTAATACAATAGTAAACTCAGAATTCCATCTGTGGATTTTTGTCGAGTTCTATGGATAATTAACAGTGCAAGCATAGTTTCTTTCAGCAAGATGGTGCAACTACTACAGGACTTTGACATGTATGGTGATTTTGGAAACATTTTCCTGAAATCATGATTGCCAGCAAGGATTTATGGACACCATGATCATCTGAATTAATGATAATGATGATACTTGTTGTTTAAAGGGGCCTAACATCTAGGTCATTGGCCCCATATGGTACGAAATGAGACAAAATGTAATGAGAAATTAAAATTCCAAAATCCTCCACTGACCAGAATTCAAAACGTGAGGATGAAAAATGAATGGATAGATATGAATTTAAAACAATCAGTGGATCTGACCCGTAATGCCTCACATTCACAGAAACTGACGTAAAACAATAGTATTACTGACGAAGGGACTGCTTCTATAGCACAGTACTGAATCAATGATACTTGTAGTCTAAAGGGGTCCAAAATCCAAGTCATCGGCCCCTCATAATGGTACTTATCGCTAGGAAAGTAGAACCATGGTATTTGTCATGTTGCGGTACTAATCAAAAGTAGTGTAGACTCGCGGCATTCCACACATTATGATACTACTCACAGGTAATGAAATTGGCACATGTAACACAGACCTATGGTGTTTCGCACATTGCGGCATCATTTACAGGCAATTCAAACCTATGGTGTTCATCACATAAGTGTACTAACCACAGGGACTCGTGCTATCTGGTGGTGTTCCTCATATAATGGGTACTCATCATAGGCAAGCCATAGGCAAGGCATGGTGTCGCTCATATAGTGGTACTAATCAAAGGTACTGTAAAAGCCACCAGTGCACTTTGTTACTACTAATCACAAACCTATTTTGTACCAAACATAGTGGTACTACACGCAAGTAAAAGCGACCCATGGTGTTCCCCGCATGGTGGTACTAATCACAAGTAGGCTCATGGTTATAATTCGATCATCCCTTTGTCACCCCTTTCAGTCACCTCTTAGACAGGCAGGGGATACCGTGGGTGTATTCATCTGCGCCCCATACCCACAGGGGGTGATCATATGAATTATTATTGAGCAACTTTTCCTACATTAATTCAAACTTCCATGTATACGTCGAATATTATCTCTATAGGTTCAATTGCTTCTGAGAAAATTGTATCTGCAAAGAAGTTATCCAATACCATTCACTCATTCCTTTTTTTTTTTTTTTTTTTGAGTAACTGTACTCAGATCAAATGTAAAAACTGTGTAATCCAAAAGAAATTGTGGAAGAACTTTGGAAATAATCCAGAGATATGAATTTTAGAACATGGAGGGCTAAGGAAAATGAACAGCATACTGGATAAACGAGGCGAGCTCTAAGATCCTACAGAAGTGCGGGACATACAGAGTACATCTTAACATTTGTTTAGTATAAAAGAAAACTTTTCTAATGATGTTTATGATTACAGAATTATGTAGAAGAAAAAAGAGGAACAATGTAGCAGCTTATGTGAACATCAAGATAATTATTAAAAGCATAAGAGAAGCAAAATAGGAATGAATTAATGAAACATATCTGGAAATTGGAAACATATGTTTACTCCAGAGCCCCATTCAAGAAGGATTTACTGAATTATTGGAGTAGAAATGTGTCTGGATGGCCCCCTTGTTCATATGGATGGTGGCAGTATTATTGAACCTTTATGTTTTCTTACATATATAAATGATATGAGTAAAGAAGTGGAATCAGAGATAAGGCTTTTTTCAGATGATGTTATTCTGTATAGAATAATAAATAAGTAACAAGATTGTGAGCAACTGCAAAATGACCTCAACAATGTTGTGAGATGGACAGTAGGCAATGGTATGATGATAAACAAGGTTAAAAGTCAAGTTGTGAGTTTCACAAATAGGAAAAGTACTCTCAGTTTTAATTACTATGTTGATGGGGTGAAAGTTCCTTATGGGGATCACTGTAAGTACCTAAGTGCTAATATAAAAAAATGATGTTAATTGGGGTAATCAGCCTGTCAGTTGGCCTTCACAAACCGTCATAGTATATGTTTGCCTTGGACTTCAGTGGCATGTGGATTGTAAATAAAGAGTACAGATCTCTGCACATGGTTATGAATGTGCTTAGGGGTTGTAGTAAGAATGTAAAGGAGAGGCTATACAAGTCTCTGGTAAGACCCCAGCTAGAGTATGGTTCCATTGTATGAGACCCTCACCAGAATTACTTGATTCAAGAACTAGAAAAATTCCAAAGGAAAGTGGCTTGATTTGTTCTGGGTGATTTCCAACAAAAGAGTAGCATAACAAAAATGTTGCAAAGTTTGGGCTGGGAAGACTTGAGAAAGAGAGAAGACGAGCTACTCGACTAAGTGGTATGTTCTGAGCTGTCAACGAAGAGATGGCATGGAATGACATTAGTAGATGAATAAGTTTGAGTGGTGTCTTTAAAAGTAGGAAAGATCACAATATGAAGATAAAGTTGGAATTCAAGAGGACAAATTGTGGCAAATATTAGTTTATAGGAAGGGTAGTTAGGGATTGGAATAACTTACCAAGGGAGATGTTCAATAAATATCCAATTTCTTTGAAATCATTTAAGAAAATGCTAGGAAAACAACAGATAGGGAATCTGCCACCTGGGCAACTGTCCTAAATGCAGATCAGTATTGACTGATTGATTGACTGATCTTAACTGTTCCACTTTAGCCTGTCAGTTGGCCTTCACGAACTATCGTAGTATATGTTTGCCTTGGACTTCAGTGGCATGTGGAGCTCCTCAGTTTCAACAATCATTGTTCCCAATGGTGCCATTTTTCCTCTCACGATACGCCTTTATCACAGAAGCAATTTAAGAGTTCACAAACATCACTGTTTTCAAAACATTGCCCCTTTTGGCCTGAAAGCAGATGAGCATCTCTTTTCAATAAGGTTAAATCGCTTCCATTACCCATGGCAGCAACAGTGGTGCAACGTGTATAGGTAGCTTGTTGGTCACATTATATACCCGCTTCACCAGCCCACATCATGGGGTTTAGATCATTGGTTATGTGCTGCATATGGCACTTCTAGCAGGTGGTCATAATAATGTGACTAGTATGCATATCATACATTACATACATACAGCTTTCCACTTATATCAGACACATCTTGTTAATGACAGGGATTCTGTCTGGTATGTTTTATCATCATGATTGCCCAGTTTATCAGAACTACAGGGGGTGGGACTGGAGAATGAGGATCTTCCCATCCAGTGGCATGTGCTTCTGCCCCTCTACCTCCAGTACTCCTCTGTGGTAGTGTTGGTGGTGGTAGTTGTTCTAAGGGGAAGAACAACTGAGCAACCATCATCCTGAACACTAACCAGAGGAAAAAGTTGAAGAAGAATGAAGATATCAGCAAAAGAAAGCAAAGGCATTAGAAAGGCAATAAAGTACATGAATATGAAAGACTCCCTATGCCTCACAATCTTAATACTGTAGGACAGACATTCCTGAACTGTGATCCGCGGACCCCTACAGGTCCGCAACTATAATCCAAGGGGTCAGCAATAATAGTGCAAGTTGTAAGTACTTAAAGAGCAAAGTTTTATTGTACACACACAATTCATAGACCATTATACTGAATTTAGAAACTATATCTTCACTGTTGTATAACTTACATACAATATGTGCAACTCTTTACCTTGGCTGATAGATAGTACAAGTTAGCAGTGGAAAAAGAAGAAATAATGCAAGGCAGTACAAGTGATGTAATTGTGAGGCACTTGGAATTGCTAGTATCCAAACTCAGACCATATTTTCTGCCTCTGTTTGAGAAAATCTTGCAGATCAGAGATCCCTTATTTGAAACTGAACATGAACTCCCCTCCCTTGAGGAAGATCAACTAGCCAAAGTATTTTGGTAGAGAGAAAGTGCAAAATAAATTGAAGTATGATATGGGTGGAGAATCACATGAAGTGGCGTGTTTATCTCCAGGAAGTTCCGTGAATGTATCACAACTCTACGATTCGGATCGACTTTTGGGTCCATGACATCCCCTATACCCTGATGTTTCTAGAAAGAAAATACTGCGTTTAATGCCTTTCATGACAACATACCTGTATGAGCGTACCTTTTCTGCTCTCACAGAGCTAATGTAGAGGCTGATCTTCAGTTCGAGTGACTACGCTTATAAAATGCTTGGTCTTTGGAAAACAGCACCAGCCGTTCCATTGATCCAAAACCACAACAAGTGAATTTTTTCAAGAAGTTTCCAGATCCGGACTATTGTAATTATTAGCCAAGCGTCACACTATTTTATAATTTCTGGGCGTCTATAAAGTATCTTTACATAACTGAAGTTGAATTAAACTTTCAAAGAAAGTAAATATTATTCCAAAATTATATGAATAAAATCACAATAATATGGTATCATAAAAAAATTCTGTTTGTTGTTTACCGAATGCAGTATGTTTTGAGGTTGTGTCGTACCCACTTTGCCCACAGATGTATGACAAATTTATAACGTGGCAGGTCACTTTAATATTAAAATAAATAAATGATATGTCATTGTTTCTCCAGAAACAGTATCCCAAGGGCGCCAGTCTTCAGGCTTATGGCTTGAAAACAAAAGTAGATAATTAATAATAATAATAATAAAAAATTAAATACGTAATGAGACTCAAAAAACTCCCAGGGGTGGGGTGAACGGAACACAAATCATTAAGTACACTAACTTGGAATTTAAGGATCATTAATAATCATTTCATAAAATACAAATTAAAACAGCTATTTATTAAGATGAAAAACGTGACGTAACGGCGTATTAACGAAATCTGAACTTACGGAAGCATAAGAAAAAGTGAATGAAATTAACTTTAAGAAAATGAACTGTTGCGCGAAGACTTGCAGTAACTTATGCCATAAGCTCACCAAATGTAGACTCTGTTGTCTTGAAGCTGAAGATGGGTGGATCTCTCGTACAGGCTGCCTCATCTGTTGTTGGATTCCAGTCCTACCTCCACATTTCCTGTCTTTAACACTTCCTATTGTACTCCTTACATAAAGTCGTAATGAGTCCTAATTTTAAGTGCAAAACCACCATGGGTTATGTTCATGGAGAGAATACACTTGTATTCTTCCGAATTACGGAACAGTAGCGTAGCTAAACTCATAATAAAAGCTCTCCTGCCCTATACCAGTCAGAACCGGTCTCCCGTTGACTACCTCTCGTCATTGAGATAACAAGTCCCAATGAGAGTAACTTTTGAGTAGAAAATACTCCGATGCGAAGTGAACTAAGTTAAAATCTTCTCCGATGTGTAGACGTAGAATCGTAGTAAGAGTATCTTCCAAGCGTGAGAATCAGAATCAGAATGTCCGAATCTCCGAATACGAATCTGAATGCGAGTCTGAATGAGAATGTCCTCTCCAGCCCTTGTCGGTGGTATATATTGGTTCAAAAGTCTCCTTCCATCAGCCATATCACATGGTCCAGTAAGATTCGAGGTCTCATCCCTTCTCCCTTGTACAGCTGTGAATCCATCACGTTGCTTCATTACGTTCATTCACATAGGCTGAACTTTCCCGCTGAAATAAAGCGTCTCGAAGCTGAGTTGGAAAAGTGGGTGTTAATAATGTATCAACTGTCTTTTCATGAGGTGGAGAGGGTAATATCTCTCGTAACCTCGATGACGTACTTTTCCTGGAACTGGGCTGAAATTAGCCTGCTGACTCTGGTCACCTCACAACAGCTATTGGAAAATTTACTGCAAGTTATAAATATGCGTGATGTTGAAATACTTTACCCAATAATTTGTTCGTTCAGAATACGTTATAGCCGCGATACAAAGAAATGAAATGATGATTGAAATGGATGATAAAAGCCCTATATATATATACATATTAATTTAAAATGACCTATCAGTGATTAAATATATACATATTATCAATTAAATATATAGTTCAATAATTAAAAACATTCAGTGATGTCCCAAACATCACATTCGCCCCTCTGAGCCTGAAACAAGTAGTACTTCGTTGAGGGCTCACACCCACACATTGCCACTTACGTTACACTTGTTTCCAAAACAATTTTACATTCATTCATTACTGTATACAACACAACACTATTTTACAAAATTACAACTTGATGATTCCACCTACAACTTAATAACAGATAATATATAACAGTTCAAAATTTCCATTAAAACACAATATTACAACTTAGCGAGTTTCTGATGTCTCACTTTCTCAAATGTTCGTCACCTCTTGCTGATTTTATCAATCCAGTGTATGCAATACTTGACAATTCAATTTAGATCTGTACAAAATTTACACAAACAAAATGCATCATATTACTCTTTCAAGTGTTTATATGTTCTTGCTGTATGACTATCACTTCACACACGCTAACACATTCACGTGGTTTTAGCCTAGGGTAAAATTATTGCAAGTCTTTATGAAGACATAATATAGTCTACGGGGAATTTACAAATTTTAAACTGCAATATTAATGATCCTCGTTATATAAAATCAAATACTAAATTACCCATACATGGCGTTACGTAAAGAGAACAGACGTAACCTTGGTAATGAACTCGTGTCAATCGTATACACACATCGTGTAGCAAGCAAAACAAAACTTGGGAAACTCCACCTACCAGAGAGCAGTCACTCCACGCTGCGACAGGTGTATATTATATAAGAGATAAGCGTGGCCTGGCTCACTGACCTATATTCCAGCACTATGGAAAATCCACAGGACTCGTAATATATTTACGTAAACTTCTAATGTTGTACGTACCCATTAAAATGCAATCACCGTCAGATAATTTATAAGCACAAGGTCCTAGTTTCTTATGTATACGATAAGGTCCTTGATATAAAACTCCAGCCATATCATCAATAAAAACCGTGGCAAAATCCCCTGCCACATCACCTAATGCAATATTTAATGCTCTAACTAAGGCTGCAGAACTAGTCTTCGTCCCGTAGGGAACGCGCTAAAACTGATACAAGCTGTACTTATGACTAAATGCTGTCAGAGGCCTGTCATCTACTCTCAAAGGAATCTGCCAAAAACTACTTCTTAAATCAACAGATGAAAGCCATTTTTTACCCTCAAAGCCCTGAATTAACTCTTCAACAGTCTGTGATTTTAACTGGTCAGTACAAATACGTCTATTCATATCCCTCCCATCAATGCAAATTCTAACGCTCCCATCACTCTTAGGCACAACGATTAAAGAATTTACATACTGGCTATTAGACACTTCAATTATCCCATCAGCTAACATAGCTTGTATCTGATCGTCAACTGCCTTGGCATATTTGTGTGGGATAGCATACCGTGGCCCGCTGAAAGGACTGTCATCCAGCACTGAAAAAGAATGTTCATAAACATGTGTTTTACCGGGTTTCTTAGAAAAAATCTCAGCGTGTTCACATAACACTGCCAACAATTCGTCCCTCTGGACTTCCTCTAATTTACTGTTACTCGCAGCTTCAAATAAGGCATCCTTCTGATCCTCTTTCAACCACAACTGGCATAAATTAAACCCCTCACTGGGTTTCTCCTCATATCCAGAAACCTCAATAACACTCCACATAGAACAAACATTCGTTTTCCTCTGAATTTCATTTTTCAGTTCGAGTTTGACATACTTATTATCCCACTTCAGATTTACCGTTGCATCATCGTAATCTAGCTGAGCCGATTTTAAAGTCAGCCAGTCACATCCCAAGATGAGATCAAATACAAGGTGAGGAATAACCAAACATACCTGTACTGAAATAAAACCCTCTATACAAATCGGCACCGCAACCTGCTTGCATATTTGTTTCGACTTTTTACCAACAGCTGTAATAATGAATGTAGACTTAACAGGCATCTCTTCTATCATAATACCCTGTTTAACTAAAGAGTCATACCATTCTGAACTTATACATGATTTCTGACTTCCAGTATCAATTAACGCGTGAACATACGCCCCCCAAACTTCTAATTGAACCACAGGATTAATCACTTCTTCACCCGAATCTAAATAATTATTATCTGGTTCACACATAAGGTCTTCCTTAACATCTAGGTCATATGGCAATAGTTTCATAACACAATTCCTAACTACTTCCTGGTAAGGCTGGAATTCTGACCCATCATTACAGCCTGCATTTAGTTTAAAGGTTGCGATCGTGTACCTACACTTGGCTCGTTAGTAACTTGTCCTCTGACTTGTTGGGCATTTCCCGATCTATTTTCAGGTGCGCCACCCCTACCGTTATGCCTTGGCTGAATGATTACGATTCTCGTCGTTTGGCTGTCTCCTATTGTCCCTTGGTTCACTATGAGGAACAAAATTATGCGAGTTTCCTGTTCTATGCCCAATGTTTCCTAGTGCATCAAAACTCCCTAATAACTGCTCCATTTCCTGAATAGTTTTTATACTTTGCATACACGCTGCTTCGCGTACCCTGTCTGGAAAATGTTGTAACAGTAATCTGACTACATCTGAATCAGCCGTGATTCCGTCTAAATTCTGGCAAATCATAACATGTGACAAAAAATACTCAGTCATAGAGACACATTCATTATGTTTGAATTTCCCAAATACTACCCTTTCTCTTTCACGGCTTTGAACGTTTTCGTTCCAGTATTTGTCTGTGAACTTCGTCTCAAATTCCTCCAGACTTTTCATGTTACTTTTATAGACTGAAAACCAGGAACGCGTCTCTCCCACAAAAGCATGATCAATAATGTCGATCGCCTCTTCCCAGTCCATAAACCCTTCCTCAATCCGTTTCCCAAACCATTTTTCTACTATTTTAAGAAATTCTAATGGGTTAGTTTGTTTCCCATTGAACTTCGGTAATTCGATTTCCTTACTGTAAATCCCTCCATGACTTTGTCTCTCAGTGTTACCTTGCCTTTCTCTTACTTCTCATCGTATGCGTGCTTCTGCCATCGCTATGCGGTTATCTACATCTTTATCTCTTCTTTCAATTTCATTCACTACAGTGTTCTGTTTTTCTTTCAATGTCTTAATTTCCACTGTATTGCCTTCTACTATCGCAAACTTTTCTCTTTGTTCCCTAGTGTTGTCTTCTATTATACACTTAACGGTATCGATCTTGTTTTGTACCTGATCTTTAAATTCTTTTATTTCTTCCTTTTGGATCTCAACTTTATTTTTAATACTTGTCACCTGTGTCTCTAACTCCTGTCTAGTGTTGTTGCTTTCTTTTTCCATTAATCCCAACAACTCACTCCTCTGCTCTACAAATTTCTTTTCTACCTCTTATTTGTTTTGCTTAGTTGTCTCTTTCTGTTCCTCTATCTGCTTGTTAAATATTTCATTTTGCTTAAATAATTCTTGTAACTGTTTGCTATGTTCGTCCATCCTTTTATTAGCTTCGACCTTGTGTTCATTCAATGCTTTACTTAATTCTCGTTTAGTTTGTTCTACTTCATTTTTAATTTCTGATTTAGTTTGTTCTACTTCATTTTTTATTTCTGATTTAGTTTGTTCTACATCTGTTTTAATTTGTTCCAATTCCTTTTTTATTTCAGATTTATTTTGTTCCATTTCATTTTTTATTTCAGATTTACTACCCTCTATCTTACTTAACATTAACTGCATCATTTCAAGTAACTGATTATTATTACTCTCACTGTTAGGACTAACCTCCGTCTCGCCCCCCATCGTACTATCGTCTGAATCTAACGTAACTTCGTCATTCCTACTCTTATTCCCTTCGCTATCTCCGCTCCTAATATCAGTTTCCTCCTCTACACATTTATCTAAGTCTTCCTTAGAATTACTTAAAGTACTACCCTTTAGCACGTGTCCACTACGCAGCGTCATGTCTTTCTCCTCTTGCTCGGCCATGTTACCCCGAAAATCAAACACACTAGAAAAATATACTGTGGATACACAACCGTTACCCCCAAACTACTGATTTTATCCTTCTATACCAGTACTTAATGATTTACGAGCCCCTCAGTTGTGGCGACAATATGTGTCGTACCCACTTTGCCCACAGATGTATGACAAATTTATAACGTGGCGGGTCACTTTAATATTAAAATAAATAAATGATATGTCATTGTTTCTCCAGAAACAGTATCCCAAGGGCGCCAGTCTTCAGGCTTATGGCTTGAAAACAAAAGTAGATAATTAATAATAATAATAATAAAAAATTAAATACGTAATGAGACTCAAAAAACTCCCAGGGGTGGGGTGAACGGAACACAAATCATTAAGTACACTAACTTGGAATTTAAGGATCATTAATAATCATTTCATAAAATACAAATTAAAACAGCTATTTATTAAGATGAAAAACGTGACGTAACGGCGTATTAACGAAATCTGAACTTACGGAAGCATAAGAAAAAGTGAATGAAATTAACTTTAAGAAAATGAACTGTTGCGCGAAGACTTGCAGTAACTTATGTCATAAGCTCACCAAATGTAGACTCTGTTGTCTTGAAGCTGAAGATGGGTGGATCTCTCGTACAGGCTGCCTCATCTGTTGTTGGATTCCAGTCCTACCTCCACATTTCCTGTCTTTAACACTTCCTATTGTACTCCTTACATAAAGTCGTAATGAGTCCTAATTTTAAGTGCAAAACCACCATGGGTTATGTTCATGGAGAGAATACACTTGTATTCTTCCGAATTACGGAACAGTAGCGTAGCTAAACTCATAATAAAAGCTCTCCTGCCCTATACCAGTCAGAACCGGTCTCCCGTTGACTACCTCTCGTCATTGAGATAACAAGTCCCAATGAGAGTAACTTTTGAGTAGAAAATACTCCGATGCGAAGTGAACTAAGTTAAAATCTTCTCCGATGTGTAGACGTAGAATCGTAGTAAGAGTATCTTCCAAGCGTGAGAATCAGAATCAGAATGTCCGAATCTCCGAATACGAATCTGAATGTGAGTCTGAATGAGAATGTCCTCTCCAGCCCTTGTCGGTGGTATATATTGGTTCAAAAGTCTCCTTCCATCAGCCATATCACATGGTCCAGTAAGATTCGAGGTCTCATCCCTTCTCCCTTGTACAGCTGTGAATCCATCACGTTGCTTCATTACGTTCATTCACATAGGCTGAACTTTCCCGCTGAAATAAAGCGTCTCGAAGCTGAGTTTGAAAAGTGGGTGTTAATAATGTATCAACTGTCTTTTCATGAGGTGGAGAGGGTAATATCTCTCGTAACCTCGATGACGTACTTTTCCTGGAACTGGGCTGAAATTAGCCTGCTGACTCTGGTCACCTCACAACGGCTATTGGAAAATTTACTGCAAGTTATAAATATGCGTGATGTTGAAATACTTAACCCAATAATTTGTTCGTTCAGAATACATTATAGCCGCGATACAAAGAAATGAAATGATGATTGAAATGGATGATAAAAGCCCTATACATCTATATATATATATATATATATACATATTAATTTAAAATGACCTATCAGTGATTAAATATATACATATTATCAATTAAATATATAGTTCAATAATTAAAAAATTCAGTGATGTCCCAAACATCACAAGGTGTCCTTGGACATGCAAGCAATGTGCTCATGGGACCTCAGAGACAAAAAGGTTGGCAAACCTTGCTGTAGGAGTTGAAAAGCACAATATTTAATCAAGGAAGATTGGCTAGGAAAGATGAAAGTGAAAAGCCTGATACAAGTAGAGGAAACAATGCCAGACTCAGCTGAGAGTCGTCCGACTCGTTGGCTGAATGGTCAGCGTACTGGCCTTCGGTTCAGAGGGTCCCAGGTTCAATTCCAGACCGGGTTGGGGATTTTAACCTTCATTGGTTAATTCCAATGGCTCGGGAGCTGGGTGTTTGTGCTGTCCCCAACATATCTGCAACTCCCACACACCACATAACACTATCCTCCATCACAATAACATATGGTTACCTACACATGCCAGATGCCACCCACCCTCATCGGAGAGTCTGCGAAGGACTGCACCCGGCTAGAAATAGCCACACAAAATTAAATTAAGCTAAGAGTCCAGTGGTCCTCAACCCATGCCCCCAGGTTGAGAACCTCTGAAAGTCTGCTTTTCAGTAGCTTCTTATGACAGGCCAGAGATACTGTGGATGTATTCTATCACCTCCCACTCACTGGGGGAGGTAGCTCTTCCTTGAAGTTCTACTATTCAGTAGTTGAGTTCTATCAAGAACTAGACTAGAAAATGCTCTGGGGCATTTCTGATTCATAAAATTACTTAGAAAAGTCTCATATGTGAAAGAATCAGCTTTATAGGATCTATGTTTGTTACTTGTGCTGGTCCACATAGAAAATCCTTGCACCAATTAAGCACTATATTCTAATGAAGTCTAATCTAAGAATTTGTAAAGTAATATGTAATACATACCTTTCAGTGTCAGCATCCATCATGACCACAATGTTGTCATCCTGTAGAGTAACGGGGTTTAAGTTAATATCGCGAGGACGACACTTGGGAAAAAGTTTTGTGATCTGCTCACTGGTGTTGCTACTGCAGTCCAAATTGTCCAGTTGCAGGATACTAGTCATGGCGTAACTCACATTACTGCATAATTTTCCTGAAACAACAAGAAAAAATTCCTCATAAAATATCTACTCAGATTGGTTTAGATAAAGTCATAATTGCAAGATTATTAAGATAACAACATAAAATAAAATACTTCTACATTTATTTCACAACTCTGAAAGGCAAGCGTTGAATCTGTAGAATATTGCCTGATTTCAAGGCATCTGAATAGCAAGTCAGAACAGATTAGCAAGTAACAAAAAAAAAAAATGTGAAAAAGAGACAAATGTGTACGATGTCACATTCAGCTCAAGAACTTTACTGTTTTACGGGGAAATATAACTAGATAATCCTATTAACGCTAGTCATAGGAGGAAAAATAAGAGGTCTCACTCTTTGAAGGATAGGGTATCATTGTAAAAAAGAGGAGAAGTATCATTAATTGTGTTGACACCACAGACCTTGCAAATCGTAACTGTCAGAAACGAAGAAGTGTTGACTAAGGGAGGTCAGATTAAAGGAAATATGGTCAACAACAACAACAACAACAACAACAACAACAACGTTTGATTTACATTCCCTTTTTTACAATTTCCTCTATGTCGCACCAACACAGATAGGTCTTATGATGACGATGGGATAGGAAAGGCCTAGGAGTGGGAAAGAAGTGGCTCTGGCCTTAAGTTCTATCCCCAGCATTTGCTTGGTGTGAGAATGGGAAACCACATAAAAACCATCTTCAGGGCTGCCGACAGTGCGGTACGAACCCACTGTCTCCCGTATGCAAGATCTCAGCTGCCTGCCCATAACCGCATGGCCAACTCACTCGGTACTAATTACTTCTTACAGACTCCATAGGTGCTGGAATTTCATCCTGCAGTTCTTTTATCTGCCAGTAAATCTACCAATTTGAAGCTGGCATACCTGAGCACCCTCAGATGCCACTGAATTGATCCAGGATTAATATGTAAAACACCGGGCGAGTTGGCCGTGCGCGTAGAGGCGCGCAGCTGTGACCTTGCATCCAGGAGATAGTAGGTTCGAATCCCACTATCGGCAGCCTTGAAAATGGTTTTCCGTGGTTTCCCATTTTCACACCAGGCAAGAAGAAGAAGAAGAAGAAGAATCTATAGAAGTAGAATGCAGATACTTTCACAGTATTGGAAACTATGACATGTACAGTATTTGAGGCAAGTGTTAACTTGTGCATGACTCGTGCCATAATGTAGAAGCTGAGCTGTGTTGGTTATTGCCACATAAGCTGTTTGACAGTGGGGAAGCACTTAATTTTGTATTTGGGGGAGGGGGGAGGGGGAAGAGAGAGAGAAATGAATATGTTACCTTAATAATATGGTGAATCACTCAACACTGTAGGTAATTTTCAATGATGCGCTCAGTCTTTTATGGCCAACATACATTCTTTATGATCATGTTCACACTGATACTGCACCTTATATGTGCAGAGCCATGGGAGAGGTCTTTGAATATTATATCCCAAAATGATGTCACATGTGTAGCACATGGACTTCACTAGAGTTGCTGAAGCAGGACAGGTTCCTTTCCTGAAGTGAAGTACCCGTACTTGATTTCTGCAGTGAAGAGAGAGTTCCTGAAGGCTCCAAGTCACAAGAATTTAATTTTTTGATACACATGGTAATGTGCTGCTGCCACCTTTGCTAGTTCATATAAGATAGGGAACATGGCTGACAGCTGCTGCTTATAATGCTGATAATTTTGAAGTAGTAAAAAGGGTAGTTGAAGATATCAATTCTAAAGAAGCTGCTTCTATTAAAGAAGCACAGGAAGTGTTGAACAAAGATGGAATTCAACAGCAATTTATATTAATTCAATTCAATAACAAGATACTTTCACTCTTCACTTTTGTTACTACCTGGAGTTCCAATGGGAAATAAATTGTGGATGGTAATCAACTGTTAATGGTGAGGCTTAATGACTGAAGGGTCAGTCTAGCATCATCAGTTCAGAGGGTTCTGGGTTTGATTCCTGAAAGGAACTGTAAAGGATACTTGGATGAGAAACTACCAATTTTAGTCCTTAAATGATAATGCAAGAACCATGTCAAAATGGGCAGATAATGGTACTGTACCTACCACTTACGAGATATACTCACTAAGCTACTGACTCAAATGTATGGGCTTCCAAGTTGTGAGTGTCCCTGGAGTGGGGTGTGGTTCCCTTAATTTGTCCCTAAATAAGAGATACCGTAGATGTATTCTACCTAGGCTGACCAGATTTCTTTTTGGCCAACGGAGGACACTTACCTATATACCCTGATATGTTTCGAAGTACAGAATGGCTATGAAATTAAAATACAATTACTAATTAGTGCATTATCACATAATTTATTCAAACTTTTAACAGAGGACAAAATTATGTTACATTTTATTAGATTTTTGAGATGATGCTAATAATAAATTGGGCAAATGCTTCAAAATATTCAACAACTCTTTACAAACTTGCTGGAAATTACACTGGTTCATCATAATGAGATTTTTTTAACTTTTAAATGAGATGAGTAATGTATTTTATTACATCAGTTACTCAGATTCTTAACAGAGGATGGATATTACAATTTATATTTCTTCTTCAAATGATTGAGGTTGCCAAACTGACAAAGAATATCATACAATATAAAAATACAATATAGGCTACTTTTCAGATGACCGAGCAAGTGGCTGTGCAGACTTTCTTTTTGGTGACGTGTCCTATTCTGTAAAATGCAGATGAAGGAAATAAATTTGAATTTGAATGATCTTGAATTCGGGAGATAGGCCTAGCGGGTTCGAACCCCACTATCAGCAGCCCTGAAGAAAGTTTTTCCATGGTTTCCCATTTTCACACCAGGCACATGCTGGGGCTGAGCCCTTATTAAGGGCACGTCCACTTCCTTCCCACTCCCAGCCCTTTCCTATCCCATCATCACCATAAGACCTATCTGTGTCGGTGTGGCTTGAAACAAAGTGTAAAAAAATATAAAAAATCTGATGATGCTATTTTCCTTCATAAATGAGGGAAACTTTCCAGGCTGGCCCTGCGGCATAGGTGTAGCATGCCTTCTCTTATCCCGAGGCTCTGGGTTAAATTCCTGGCCAGGGCAGAGAGGATATGTTGTGCCGACCACATGGCACTTCGTAATCTGCAGACCGTCGAGCTGAGCAGTGGTCACTTGGTAGTTCATGCTCTTCGGGGCTGTTGCACCATGTGGTTTGGTTTGGTTTGGTGACTCTTCAAATAATTCAAGAACTCAGAAGTTTGTTGAAAATTATACTTTGTCATTACAAAGATTTTTGGATACTTTTAAATGAGACTTTTTAACTGTTCAAAATTCTGTTTTCTTGGGAGAACAGCCTTTCTACAGATGCACTTGTACCTGGTAGGGGAAGGATGTACTGAACACCTGATGAAAGAATGATGCCTGACGTTATGGTCATTAAGGTGAACAAAGATTTCTGTCCACCATTTATCTACACCTACAGGAGCATCCAAGCTATTCCACAGATTTATTTCTTCTGGTGCTTTGTTAAGCATGAAAATTCTCAAATAATTCAGTATCCATTCCAAGTCCATTAGTTCACTCAGTCTTCTCACTACTTTTTTCTTGCTTCCACCTAAGCGTCATTTCAACCATCCATTATAAACTTAAACAATATACCAGCTTCTTAAATTTACACTACCCTCAGAGCCTACTTAACCTCCCCTTTTCTCAACTCTAAACTATTTTTTTTATTTTTTAGGCTTTCCCTTATTACCAACTCATCTCATCAACACATCTACTTTCATATTCCTCAAGTCATGAATCTACCACATCCTCCCATCCTACTACACCTCAATCTACTTCCCAACAATTTGCCCCAGGCAGATCACCTTTCCACAAGGCAAGGTGCTCTCCCCCCTTCCCCTAACACTACAGCCCCCTCTTCTGATATCATGGTCACCCTGATACCCTTCCCACATCTGCTCAGGGCAGATACCCATTCCACTGAGCAAAATGCCTTCCCCCTTCCTCCCTCGGCATGAACCACATTATCTGCACAACCCTTGTTATTCCCTCAGTTTCTTTATAAATCTAGTTCTGGCCACATTTAAGAATTTCGCTATATTCGTTCCTTTTTCCCACTCTCTACATAACCAAGATATCATCTTACAGCTTTCCCCTACCATATCCAGTCCCTTCTTACTTAGTAGTTTAATCTTTATCTCTTCCAAATATCTGCATTAATTGAAAATATGTAGATCCTCACACCTCTCTCCACATAGCACACATCTCTCACTATTCTCACTACCTACGCATCCCCTATTCCTCGGAACTCCCAATAGCCACCAATACAAACCTCTCTTATCCCTTCTAATCTCAAACTCCGTTTTTGGGTTTATTACTTCCACCAATTTATTTAATACTGATAAAGAGACTCTCTCTCTACATTCCCCTATTAAGCTCTTTCAATATATAGTAGTCTTCCCTTTATCCTTTCCCATACACATTTATTCCTACCTCCCCCCCAGACCTCTCCATATACCCCCAATCCAATCTGTTGTAACAATTTTTTGCACTTTTTCACCCAGTAACCTTCATTCGTCACACCTTTCTGAAAACTAAATGTTTCTTGTACTAATGCCCCACCCTTCCCTTCCTCCAATCTATTCCAATACCTGAACACCCTCTTAGCTATTTCAACCTCCATCGATTCTTTACAGACTAATCTGGCACCGGCATTGGCTGTACAGTTTGGGAGGCCCATCATGATCTTACTAAATTTCACCACCACCTGATTTAGTTCACCCCTTCCCTCCTCCATTCCCCATACTTCCACCCCAAATAGCATTTTGCCCATTATCAGTGATTTAAACACCATTTTCTGGATTTTATACTTAACATCTGGAAATTTCTTTTCTAATACCCCCTCTACCGTAAGCGCTCCTCTTCCTTTAAATTTCGCCCTCTTACACTGATTTTTCTAAGAACGTTTCTTACTAATTATTACCCCTAGATACTCAATTTTTCCCCCTGGTTTAATTTCTTCCTGATCTAACCTCCAGACTTCCTTAGTCTTTCTCCCACCCCTTTTCCTACACACCATTATCTGAGTCTTTCTCACATTTACTTTGAGAGACCACTTCCTAGTATACTGAACTACCCTGTCCAACCCTTTTTGCAACCCACTTGCCGTCAAAGCCAAGATCAATAGGTCATCCGCGAATAGCAACCCCGGAACCTCCATTTTCCCTATCCAAGGGCATTGCTATGCCTCACCTCCATGACCCTCTAAAATATTATTTATAAATAATATAAATAATATTGGGAATAGCTTACACCCGTCTCACCCCGCTCTTCGATTCAAAACAGTTACTCATCCTTCCATTCTGCAATTTAATCATCACAAACACTTCCTCATAAATTGTTTCTATTGCCACCCTCATTTTCTTCGACGTTCCAACCTCCCTTAATCTCAAAAATAGCGCATCTCTACTGACCGTATCAAAGGCTTTTTCTAAGTCGATCGCTGCTACATACAATTTACGCCCTGCTATCCTCACATACTTTGTAATCAAAGTGTCCAGAATCCAAACATTATCGACTGCGTTCCTTCCATCCATTTTGGAACTCACATATCCTACCATACTCTTCAACAACGCACCTAGGAGTGTAATTCCTCTATAGTTGTTAGGATCGCTACTAGCTCCTTTATTTTTATAAATAGGGCATAATACCCCCTTCCTCAATTCCCTCGGAAATTTCCCCGTTTCCAGCAACCTATTAAAGAATTTCACAATCCCCCTCAACATCGGTTCATTTGCCCCCAACTCCTTCCATACACTGTTCGAAATACCGTTCACACCTCCTGCAGCCTTAGGTCTAGAATTTTTTATTACTCTAATTACCTCCTGCCTTGTTATCTCCCCATCCAATATTGGAATTACTACTTCCAATTCCCTTCCTATATATGACTTGTCTATTTCTCTACCCAATTTCCCCTCCTCTTCTAAAAGCCTTTTAAAATGCCTAACCCACTCGTTTTCTCCTATTTTATCCCCCTTCCCCACCGGTTTCGTTCTTCTAATCTTGTTTATTGACTCCCATATCCTCTCAAATTTTTTCTCTCTACAATATCTATTTATTTTTTCAGCTTCTGCCTCCTTTCATCCTCTTTTCTTCTCATTCAATACCTCCTTATATTCCCTTCTCAATTTACAATATTCCTTCCTTTTTTTCTTGCTCCCCCTCCTTCCTAAACTTCACTAGGGCTCTCATTACAACCTCAAGTTTCTCCTGCAGTCTTCATCAAACCATTCATTCATTTTGTTCTCTTCTTCCTCTACCCTTCTCCTCACTTTCTTCCCCACCCTCAATACAGAGTGTTCTATTAATTTTAACACGCTATCCATATCATTCCCTTCTGCCGCCTTTTCAATTCCTACCGTTAATATATCTCCCTCCTCTTTCAAATGCTGTCTCAATTTCTCTATAGTATTCTCATCCCATACATACTTCCATCCTCCATTCCTATATCTCTCCCTACTTTCCTCCATCTTTCCCTTCTCATCAGCAGCCAAAGTTCTCAATTTTATTTTGATAGGCGTATGTTCCGTTAACCCACATTCTAACACCTCAAAGCTTATTATTCTCCTTAACGCTATCTCTGAGCTTATTCCTATATCCACTACACTCCCTCCATTTGTTGTAATATACATCAAATCTCCCACACTATCCCCCTTCATCCACCCATTTAAAATAAATAAATGTTCTATAGCACATGACTCTAATAACCT
Source organism: Anabrus simplex (assembly GCF_040414725.1). Lineage (NCBI taxonomy): Eukaryota > Metazoa > Arthropoda > Insecta > Orthoptera > Tettigoniidae > Anabrus > Anabrus simplex. The sequence continues at coordinate 143,092,148 of NC_090265.1, forward strand.
TCCTCCATAACTATTTAAACCATTATCCTTACTCTTTCTTTTGCAGTTCCCCATCTACTTTCACTTCTTTCCTGTACACCGGTACCCTATTGCTCACTCTTGCATTCCAATCCCCCAATAAAATTTCCCCTTCTACATACATCCCTTCAATTGTGTTTATTTCTTCAATTAGTTCATCAAAAAAATGTTTATTTGCATAAACTGAATCACGTGAATGGCTATAAAGCAGGGCCAGACAAATTACTTCCACTGCTCCCTTCCCCATTTTTACTCTCAGCCATACTACCCCTTCTACCCGAGTCTGTAATGCCTCCACCCATTCAGCTACCTCATTTCTTATTAAAACTACTATGCCCCATGGGTTTCGGCCCCTCTTCCCTATTTTTTTCCTTAACACGTTAACTACTCTATAACCATCCCATGTAATCTCAACCCCTTTCCCTAACAACATCTCCATTAGAGCAATTATCTGAAAATCTTTCATTAAATCCACAATTTCCCTATTCCCTAACTTCGCCATCAACCCCTCAATATTCAGCACCCCTATCACCATCTCTAGTTATTTATTTCCTTCCCCTCCCTCTCTATTCTTCTACTTTTCACCACTTCCCCCCTTACTTCTCGTAATTCTTCCTTTTGGCTCCTCCCCATCCCTCCCTTTCTTCACACCCCCATCCTTCCCCTTGTCCGTGCCAGAGCCTTTTTTCCCTCCCCATAGATCTTTTAAACTTAACGATCTCCCCTTATTCAACGCTTGATTTCCCTCCAGGTTTCTTTCTGCATTTCTCCTATTCGGGGAGGTTGAGTCACTACCCTGACTCCTTTCCCCTCCCATCACCTCTTCACTACCTATACTCGCTTCATTTCAGTCTAGTGTCCTACTTGTTGATTCACTCCTTCCTGGGTTGTTCTGACTCACCAAGGTCTCTGCTGTCTCCGCCACCTGACCGCTGACACCGCAGTCCCATCTTTTCTCTTCCTTCTCCGCACTGATGTCTCCCTGCTCTCAATTTCTGCAACTTATTTCCTCCTCAGATATTTCCATTCTCAGTAGTTCCTCCTGTGCCCACGATCACGACCAATTTCTGCCTGAAGTCACCAGACATCTCCCCACTATCTTGGCTTGCAATCCCTGAGCTCTAGCCCGCTACATGTGCCGCTTATAGACATCCATCCGCATCCTGTCTTCTTTCTCTGTCTCAGCCTTCAAATAAATGTTCGATCCTTTCAAATTTCCAGCATTCCTCAGAATTATATTGGCCATCAGGGTTGAAATTAATCTTAACTTCACCGGCCTATGTCCCTTGTTCCTTCCTACTCTTTATATATCATCTATATCCACTTCAGAGAAGTTTATCTTCATTTTATTTGACACTATGTCCACCACTTTCATTATTAACTCCACTTTCGATTCTGTTCCTTCCTCAGGTACACCATACACAAACACATTTTTTCTTGCTGATTCGTTCCTCGCTAACCTCACTTCTCTCTTCATTGTTGTCAATTCCTCTTCCAGTACCAACACCTTCTTTTTCAAGCTTTCTAACTCATCTTCTATCTCTGCTAACTTGTCATTTACCCCCCCCCCCCCCAATTTCTTCTTTTATAAATTTTTTAAAAGTCCTTCATCTCCTTCATTTGGGTTGCCCGGTGTTCCTGCAACATTTCCTATATTTCTTCTCCTTTGCTCGCTTCCTTCACCACTCTCTTGATCTCTTCAAACTCCTCCCAACCGAACGGTCCCTGGTTTGGACCCGGGTTCTTTTCTATACCTCCTACCACCAGCAGCGTCGCAATAACCGTCGCACACAACATAATCTCCAACAGTCCTCTATGACCACTCATTTCTCTCCCTCTCTCAGCTCCATCTTCCTTCCAACACCACCTTGCACCACCTTGGAAGATGCCATTTTTGCCATCTTCCAATTCTTAGCCTGTATTGCTGTAGCGTTATTCCCATATTGCACACCTCAGCTCGCTCACACGTCCGCACTTCCTGATGTCTCGCTCGTGACTGATGTATTCAATATGTACATATTTATTGTGATGATAACTAGGTTTGATAGGATGACGTCGTATGATTAATATTGGTTGGGCATGATTACTATTAGTGTAACATTATTTGGTCCCATTTCGACGCCCAATTTCACCACATTTGTTACATATTTAATGCCCAACTTTAGGGCAACTTAAAGACCGCTTTGACCCAATATGAAAGAACGAGTTAATCTTCACGATCACAGCCTCCAAATTAATGGGCAAGCAATCACTGGCTGAATGTATAGGCACTATTAATAATATGTGCACCTCATCCCAGGCTTAGCAATTTTTTCTCTAAAAAATGTGTAATTTTCTGAACAGTTAATGGCGCCCCTGCTTCTATAACAATGTGGCCATGTAACTCAGTTTTCAGAAAGGTACCTCTTTTGCTTCAAGTTACGGGACAAACCCAGTACAGGATGATTTAAGAGGATGTAAATACGAGATATGCCGTTTCATTTAAGAACTTCATGCCAAACTAATTTCCAACTTTTGAGCGTTTCTTCAGGCAATTAGCAGTGGGGCAGTAGAACGCATATAACACTGGTTCGTAACATACAGTAATATAATAAAATTATAAAGGAATGAGATTATTATTATTATTATTATTATTATTATTATTATTATTATCATTAATGCTATTTGCTTTACGTTCCACTACTTTTACGGTTTTCGGAGATGCCGAGGTGCCGGAATTTAGTCCCGCAGGAGTTCTTTTACGTGCCAGTAAATCTACCGACACGAGGCTGACGTATTTGAGCACCTTCAAATACCACCGGACGAGCCAGGATCGAACCTGCCACGTTGGGGTCAGAAGGCAAGCGTGTCAACCGTCTGAGCCACTCAGCCCGGTTGAGATTATTATTATTATTATTATTATTATTATTATTATTATTATTATTATTAGCCCAATTTCTGGAAGGCTGTACAAACGCTGCCAACTGATCATTTTTTATGTACGTACTTTTGGTCGCAGCGACTACAAATTTTCACGAACTCGGGTCAGCAACACTTCCGTAAATCTCGAATTTTTGGTTTTGTTTCAGATTCCCGTTAATGTCAGCCTCATTCAGCTACCACGGCATTCTCATTATATGTATCGGAGACAAGTAGGGCAACTTTGTGTCACACATGGTGCAGCTAGCAGCATAACAACACACTTTTGATCTGCACACCTGCTGAAGTAAGAGCAAGTTCTTCGAAAGTGATGAACCAATTTTTTAAAAAATACTGTACTAACAATCAGAGTGGGTGGGCCTATTGGGAAAACTGGGGGTGAGATTTGTAGATTCTAATGGATGGGTAGATCAGGGTCTGCGCTCAGATGGCCTTCACTAGAACCGCAGTGGTACCCTTAAAGGCCATGCTTTCACTAAGGCTATCCCTCTTTTGTAATACAAGCATGGTAGTGACGTAATAAATTATCTTCATCAACGAGACTCACGCGTGTATTAACAACGAAATAAAAGTACTCTTCCTACACCAGATTCTGACCTCCGACTAATAAGGAGCACCTGCTTCCTCCTGCAACTTTTAGCAAGCTCGGCTATCACGTGCTGTCACGAAGCGCTGTTACATCAATACTTCCAATCACTAAGCTATTATATTCCCTGCACACGACGTTTTCGTGATAGAGGACGTTCACGATTCTGTAACATCATTCGATATTTTATAATTAATGCCTATTTGGCTGATACGAATAAGCGAATTGCAGAAAGCAAAATAAGACTAAATACTGTTATGAGTAGCCAGGGTCAATAAATATACAGGCCTACATTTCAATTTGTTTTACGTCGCACCAACATAGGCAGGTCTTATGGCGACGATGGGATAGGAAAGGCCTACGAGTGGAAAGGAAGCGGTGGTGGTAATTGTTTTAAGAGGAAGTACAACTAGGCAGCCATCCTCTATAATTATAACACTAATCAGAGAGAAAAAAATGGAATGGGTCCGACATTTCAAAAAAGTTAAGGTATCGGCCAAAGGAAGACAAGGGCCACGAAGGGCATGAAAATGAAAGACTCCCTAGGTCTCCATACGTAATACCGTCGGGGTCTGAAAAGAATAAGAGTTGACCAAGGGAGGTCGGATAGGATAGATGAAAGTGAGGAGCCTGGCATAAGTAAGTGGAAGCAATTCCAGGACTCAGCTGTGGGCCCCGTGGTCGCCAACCCACGCTCCAAAGTTCAGAGCCCCTGACGCCCCTTTTAGTCGCCTCTTACGACAGGCAGGGGACACCGTGGGTGTTATTCTACTGCCCCCATCCACAGGGGGTGGGAAGGAAGCAGCCGTGGTCTTCATTAAGGTACAGTCCCAGCATTTTCCTGGTGTGAAAATGGGAAACCACGAAAAACCATCTTCAGGGCTGCCGACAGTGCGGTTCGAACCCACTATCTCCCGAATGCAAGCTCACAGCTGCGCGCTCCTAACCGCACGGCCAACTTGTCCGGTCAATATTTTTAAGTTAGGCTATATTCTGCGGGTCTGCATAAAACTGAGATTATGGGCGCAGCTGTACCGACAAGGACGAGCTGACTGTCGTAGGGGAAGCACGTACGTGCCTCTCGCTGCGCTCTCTCTCTCCTTTCACCGAGAACTTCGAGAGAATACACTACCTGTCCCAGCCGGTTACCGCCTCTCGGTACCTAGGGTTAGATAGGGAATCTGTAGGCCAGGGACCCGCTTAACAACGGATCATCCCGCGTCTACTAGCTCGAATTCGTATGTCCCAACAGCTACACACACGGAACCAGGCTTGTTATTCAGAAAAGAGCAATGTCACGCTTCGGAAAGAGCAATTTGTCGGCAAGCCTGGAACCACACAGACAAAACTCCGAGAACTTCTAGAAATGACGGAGAGTGAGGAGCTGTCGTTATTACGGCACTCTGACCACTCTACGGCCGTCAGTACATCAGCGGAGGGCATAGCGCAGTTATCACAGCGCCGCCCCCCGCCAAATACCCCAACCGGCAATATATTGTTTAATAATAATATATTGCACTTGTCTGCAGGGTGGAATGCTACAAGCGCGCATAGCTTGTCGCTACCAGTCCTCGCTCGGGTCAATGACCCGGCCGAGCGGGAGCTGGAGGTGACTCAGCGCCTAGCGTGCTCCGAGAGCAGGAAACGAAATGTGCAGGAGCTGGGAGCAGACTTTACCCCTGACTCCCAGCAAATAAACCTGACGGGAAACGTTTACCTGACGGGGCAAGCTGTGCGTAACTATGCGTGCGCCACCACCACCACTACTACCTACACCACGACATCTCCGATTACCACCCCGTCAGTACAAGCCAGCTCGCACATACCAGTGCAGCCGCTCCCCAATCGGCCGGCCAGCCACAGGGCTGACCCCCGAAATAAGAGCAGGCGAAGCCTGGAAGCGGAGCTGGAGTGCGTGACGCTGTGCTCGGGCGACCGGGAACCGGGGCTAGCCCCTGATGTGCCGGAACCCGAACACGGGAAGGAACAGTCGTATGGCTCCACTGAGCTAGCGGCTGTGGAGGAACACGAAAACAAAATGGAGGCTACTCCTCCCCCCAACACGAACCGAACCCTCGAACCCAACCCAGTGGTCAGCCAGTCGGACGCCGGGAAAGCGGGACCCAGTTCCGCAAACCCGAGCGCGAAGACAACAGCGCACAAGGGAAGGAATAAGAGGGGGAAACGGACTCGGCAGATGGCGCCAACTACAGTCCAACCCCCACCCGGGCGAGCGGGAAACTCGGACTCGGAGTCGGACGAGGCCCCACTGGTGATCGACCTTTCAGGCGCATCCCGGGAGGCCGAATCTGAGAGCTCCGAGGGAGAGGGACCCAACCAGCACGGGGTGACCGAACCCGAGGTCCCAGCCACCCAGCCGGGAAACCAGGGTGACGGCTTCAGGGAGGCAAAAGGGAGGAAGAGGGGGAAGGGAAAGGGGAAAGGAAAAGTAACCCAGCCCCTGAGCCGCAAGGCCCAGGCAGGCGGGAGAAATAAGCCAAGTACCCGAGTCGATAGTAGCACCGAAACATCTATCGGCTCAACCCAACCCCAGCACTCCACACACAAGAGGCAGACTCGTCAGAGCCCACCTCCACCACCACAACAAAAGAAACAGATCACCCGTAAGGGGTCAACCCCCCCACCCCTTACGGTATACACCACCAACACCAAGACACTCGAAACGGAGCTCCTCAAAAAGCTGCCGCATGAAGAGAGAAAATATTATTTCTCTAGGCCGAGAGTAGACGCACATTTAGCGATTCGGCTGCACATGACGAGCTTTGAGAGCTACGAAACCGCTATCGAGGTGCTAAAACGGCTGAATATTACATTTGTAAGAATATTGCCCAATAGCACTATGAAGCGGTTCGTAGTGAGGACCCCCGTTAACGGAAGTAATGCGGACGAAATCCAGCTTGCATTGAAAGCTCAGGATATCCCCGCATTCTCCGTTGTGCGGATGCGGGCAGGGAATAGGCCAGCCAAGGGCAACCTATTCCTAGTTGCAGTGGCGGACACCCCAGACGCGGACAATCTGCGGAAAATGCGGATGCTCGCGAACATGCTGGTGTCGGTCGAGCCATACCGCCCCCCAGCCACTGGCCCCCAATGTGGAGTGTGTCAGAGGCATGGCCATCCAGGGGCGGCGTGCCGACTGGAGCCCAGATGCCGCAGATGCGCCGCCTCCCACTTGTCCCGCGACTGCCCCCACGGCAACGACCCCGCGTACTCTAAGTGCGCTAACTGCGGGGGAAAACACGCGGCCAATTTTAAAGACTGTCCTAGCCGCAAGGACTACGAAGCCGCTCATCAAGGCAAAGGGCCAAAGGGTAATAAGCGTGGCAACCCTAAGGCCCAAGCAGGCCCGTCAGGCACAGGCGCTTCACGCAAGAAGAACCCAGGCCCATCAGGTACAAAGGACCCTTCAGGTCTCGCAGGCCCTTCAGGCACAAAGGGCCAAAAGCAAGGTCCTTCAGACAACCAGCGCCCATCAGGCGGAGGCATTTTAAATTTCAAGCCCGTACGGACGGTAGGCAAACAGAACCACGGGCCCTCAGCCCAACCAGCCCCCACCACCGTCCGAGCTAAGACCTCAAACAAAAACAACAAGAAGGCCCAGCCCCAAGAAAACAAACAAAGGCAGGTTAAGTCCACGCCAGCACTTCCCGAGCTACTAGAAGGCCCACCCCAGGCCAGCTCCACCCCCCGCAGAGAACCTGCCGATAGCCAGCCGGCATCCGCACCACCACCCCCCTCGCCCTCACCTCTCACCACACCAATCTCACCAACAACACAGCTACAGGCACAACAGCCAGCGGGGAACACGGCAGTAAAGGCGTTCAGGGAAAGGATAGAAGAAATCCTGAAAACCTTCTTTCCGAACCTGAACCTGACGGTAGCCATAACCACTGGGGTTATGATGGCCAACATGCTCCCCTACCCCTGGCTAAGGGACCTGGCTAATGCAATCTCCGAACTCCTAACCCCGGATGGCTGAACAACCCCACGAAGATAATAATAATAATAATAATAACAATAACACGCAGGAGCTTCGAGTTCTAATATGGAACTGCCAGGGCGTCAGATCTAGGAAATATGAACTCGAAGCTTTCCTAGCCGCGAACTCAATACACGTAGCTCTCCTAACAGAGACCTTCCTCCCTCCGGGGAGGAAGTTCACTATAAGAGGCTACAAAATGCACAGAAGCGATAAGGCTAACAAAGTTGGAGGAGTGGCAGTCCTGGTAAGGAAGGACATCAAGCACATGGAGGTAGACATACCAGAGCTGGTCACGCTAGAGGCATGTGGAATAGCCCTACCAGTGCAAGGAACACTCATAAATGTAATAGCAGCATACTCCAGACCGACAAGCCTTAACACTCAAGACATAAAAACAGTACTAGGGCTAAATCGAAACACAGTGCTAGGAGGAGACTTAAACTCGAAACACGCCACCTGGGGATGCCTGAAACCAAACCCAGCAGGCACAAGGCTGTATGACCACATGCTAACCCAGGACTATGTGGTAACGGCCCCTAGTGAGCCCACGTTCCTAGCACCGAACGATCACGTATCCGACATACTTGACATAGCCCTATTGCGACATATTCCTCAAAGGCATAGCATTAAGGTAGTGAACGACCTGGGGTCGAGGCACCAACCAGTGATATTTACACTAGATGCGAACCCAGAGGAATATGAGAAAAACCCCAGACGCCGGCTCAACTATAAAGCAGCCAACTGGGGCAAATTCGAACGCAAGCTAGACACACTCCTACAGGGAAGCGAAGGCATGCAAATAGACAGCACAGCCCAAATTGACGAAGCAGTCAAAACCCTCGTAGAAGCAATTCAAACAGCCACAACTGCGAGCATACCGCTAAGCAAACACAGAGAAACACCTCTTTTCGAGATTCCAGCGCACATAAAAGAGTTAATACGCAGACGCAACAGCCACAGGCGTAACTGGGCTCGACATCACAGAGACGAAGACCGCGAGATGAAAAACGAACTAAACACGGAAATACAAAAGCAACTACTCGAATACAGGTCGGAAAAGTGGAACAACCACCTCAAACTTTTCGACACCAACACCAGGCCAGTGTGGAACTTAGCGAGACACTTCACGCGAGAACCACACAACATCCCTACCATCAAGGGACCTAACGGCCCGGTATACGAGAACCGTGACAAAGCCGAAATCATAGCGGACTCCATAGAGGCGGCTTTCACCCCAAACGAAATACCATCTGACCCAGCCTTCATCAGGCAAACTGAGGCAAAGGTAGCAGAATTCCTTGAAAACGCACCTAAGCCGGAGGTTAAGAGGACAAATATACACGAAATTAAGTGGATTATAGGTCATCTTAACTCCAAGAAGGCGCCAGGCCCAGACGAGATCCAGAACATAATAATTAAGAAATTAACTCACAAAGCCCTAACACTACTTACCAGCATCTTCAACGCAATGTTCAGACTACAATACTACACTGAACAATGGAAAAGGGCTAGGATCCTCGTATTTGGAAAACCAGGCAAAGACAAGTCAGACCCCAACAACTACAGACCCATCAGCCTTCTGGACGCCCTCAGTAAAGTATTCGAGAAAATACTACTGAAAAGGTTAATAGGGCACATCAAGGAAAAAAGTATAATTCGCAACGAGCAGTTTGGCTTTAGGAACGCACATTCTGCCCCACAACTGCTCACTCGATTCATAGAACAAGCCACCATAGGTCTCAACAAACGAAGAGACACAGGAACGGTTTTCCTTGATATCCAGAAAGCATTTGACAAAGTCTGGCACGAAGGCCTACTAGCGAAACTAATAGACCACGAATTCCACCCAGGCTATATAAGACTTATTAAATCTTATCTGGAGGGCCGAGAGTTCAAAGTAGACGTACATAACACGCTGTCAAGTACTCGCAGGATTAGAGCGGGCGTAGCCCAAGGGTCCCTTATCGGCCCAATCCTCTTCGTCCTGTATACAAACGACATGCCTACGACAGAACTCACTACCACACACCTCTACGCTGATGACACCGCTATCTCAGTTCAACATCCACAACTAGCGTGCGCTCGAAAGAGGCTCCAAGTAGCACTAAGAACTCTCGAGCCTTGGCTAACGAAATGGCGCATCAAGGTCAATGTTGACAAGTGCCAAGCAGTGCTGTTCACTAAGAAGAACAGACTCACACGCAAACCAGTCAACATAAAAGCGCTAAAGCTTTTCAACGAAGATATAGTGTGGCATGACAAAGTCAAATACCTAGGAGTAGTCCTAGACAGAAAGCTCACCATGCTACACCACATCAATGATATTCAAAGAAAAGCACACATATGACTTAACCAGCTATATCCTATACTGAACAAAAAGTCCAGTATTAAAACGGAAGTAGCCATAAACATGTATAAGGCCTTAATCAGACCAATAATCATGTATGCAGCCCCAGCGTGGGGGTTCACTGCAATGACGAACCTGGATAAGCTGGAATTAATACAAAATAAATGCCTACGAGCAGCGACCAGACTCCCTTTCGACACGCCAATACGCCAACTACGCAGTATTGCGAAAGTCAGCTCAATAAGGCACCAAATACGTAAACAGACACTAAACATGTACAGAAAGTCATGGAGTAATAAGATCAACCCGTTAATAAGCGGGATCGGACGCTACGACGTTGATCTGTACAAAAAGTATCCTACACCGAAGCACATTCTGTTCAGCCACAGGGTTGGGTGGGCGAGGGGCCGATAGCCAACCCACTCCCGCCAAGCTGACACCTATATACCACATACACCCACACACTGCAGACACCTATGTAAATATGTAAATATGTTTCAGCTGTCCTAGACCCAGGGACCAGGCGAGGAAGATTGACAAAAAGTACAACTTAAGAAGACGACGGCAACGCAGCCAGACGGCCAAGGACGTGTCAATCCACCCCCGCCCCCCTACAGAGACATGGGAGCGGAACACCAGCCCGCGCCCTATAAACAGCACTAATATCTATCTGTTATCTCTTTCCTATCTAGGTTGTAAGCTGGACATGAGAGCAGGCAAACAGCCGGCACTCCAATGAGAACTTGTATATACATATGTTATTAATAATCTTAGTTTTAGATCTGCAGTGACAAGTGTGTTCAAACAACACCACATAGAGGGACATCGACAGGAGGAAGAAGATAGCCCCTTGCATGCAAGGCTTGGCTCTAATTCCCCCCTCTCCAAAAGGAGACTTGGCACCAGGGACTGCTGGCTGCTGGACAATGGGACGAACCTGTGGCCCAAAGCCCAGACGCTAGCAGACCCGAGCCGACCCGGCAGTGACAAGAAGGACTGATCCCCATAATAACAAAAATTGCAAGGAATTGGTTTATGTTTGTGCATGTTACCTGTTCCTAACTAACATAACCTCTGGTCTTTTTCCAGCCCACATCCTTGCATGTGCTATCAAAAGATGTCAGGTTTTACATGTAGGCTCTTTCTTCTTTCTGCCTATGTGGTTTTTCCCTGACCCTTCAATACCATACCTTAACACTATCCAACCAATACAAACTTTGCCGTGGTAGCGAGTCTGACTCGGAAACCGGCAGATACTCCTTGTATCACTTCCCACTCTTCCCTGCTATCTCTTTCTTCTTCTTAGAAATAATAGCATGTCGGAGGCCATGTAGATTGAGTCGTTGGTCACGCGGGGGGAGCGGGCTTCGGGGGCCCCCCCGAAGAAAAAAAAAAGCAGCTGTACCATCCGATGCATACCTAACGACATCGATGATGGAAGAATAGTTGGTCTCATTTTAAATACAGAATGTTTCGATCTTCACGTTCAATGCTTCACCAGACGATCAGATCGTTGGTCGCTACCGATAGTACTATACATGCTTCGAAGCAAGAAGCTGTTTCAGCTTTCCCAGGCGAACAACCAGACAATGCGTATACACTTCGGTGACAGGAGATAAGCTGCACAAAATGGGGATGAGGGAGAGGAAAGACTGAACAATGGCGAAAGATGACAGGGGGAAAACAAACACCGATAAAGAGGGGCAAGTGTATACATTAAGAGAGAGTAGTGCTATACAGGGCTAAGATGAAAATATAAAATAAAAATAAAAGGAAATTAAGTGAAGTAACTGCCAGATATTTCTCGTATGCAATGACATTTAATTTCAGCACGAATAGTTTGCAGTATGTAGATTAGTTTCTAACCAAAAATTATGGAGAGCATAAAACGCTTGAAATCAATCCTTTTGTTTTTGCTAGTGATTTAACGTCGCACGAAATCAAGGTTTACAACGACGAATGAAAAGGAAAATATATATTTATTTATTTATTCCTGACTTACATTTGTGGCGAAGTTAGGGCTCACGGCCCTCTCTTACACTTAACCACTATAAACAGAATTTAAGTCCGACTCGTTGGCTCAACGGTCAGCGTACTGGCGTTCGGTTCAGAGGGTCCCGGGTTCGATTCCCGGCCGGGTCGGGGATTTTAACCTTAATTGGTTAATTCCACTGGCACGGGGGCTGGGTGTATGTGTTGTCTTCATCATCATTTCATCCTCATCACGACGCGCAGGTCGCCTACGGGAGTCAAATAGAAAGACCTGCACCTGGCGAGCCGAACCCGCCCTGGGATATCCCGGCACTAAAAGCCATACGACATTTCAACAGAATTTAAAAATGTAAACATAAAAGTAAGACATAGAAATTCTAAAAAGAAATAATTCTACAGACAGATAATTCTAAGACTACCGGTAAGTTAGGCCTACATATCAGTACAGTAATTAATGTGACAATAATAATAATAATAATAATAATAATAATAATAATAATAATAATAATAATAAATGAAGAAAACCCATTCACACAACATACACACAATGACTCGCACAACTCAGTTTTATGTTACCAGGAAAAACTTTCTGCAGGCAGATTTGAATTTATGAGAGGAAGTAAGGTGCCGAATGTCCATTGGGATTGTATTCCAGAGTCTCGATGCGGTAACTAAAAAGGAATGATTGTAGGAATTCGTTCGACTTAGTGGAATTTCAGGTAAGGAACCAGAACGGGTACTAATTTCATGGAATGAGGAAAGGAAACGAAAATTAGAAGAGAGGTAAGTAGGAGTGTTCGTCGAGAGCACTTGGTAAACAAGTGTCATTAAGTGAAAATTCCTTCGTTCATTTATGCGTAGCCATTCCAATGTTTTGAAATATGGTGTAACATAAGCGTCATGTCGCAGTTGGAAGGCATATCGTATGCATGAGTTTTGTGCTCGCTGAAATCTCAAAGCTTGTTCAAGCATTTAGATTGACTAGTACCGTATCACAGTAGTCTAAAATTGGGAATAGTAGGACTGAGAAGAAAGGGATCGTGACCATGATTATGGTACAGACCCAGCATTTGCCTCGTGTCAAGATGGAAAACCACGAAAAATGTTATTGAGGGTTGCCGACAGTGGGTCTCGAATCCACTATATCCGAAATGCAAGCTCAGAGCTACGCGGCCGGTACCACGCAACTAACTCTCCGCGTTTCCACTCATCCTGTGAATCAGCAGTAGAATGTGAACCTTTTGATCTCATGACAGCGGATTCAACCCGGTACAGGTAGTCGGACTTTCTATTCAACAGCCAGTGTCGTATTATATAGGCATTTGAAATATGGCTGGTGACACGTTAGGTGTTTGTGTGATAAAATTAATTAAAATGTTAAAGGTCGCCCAACTGAGTTCTGGTTTCTGTTGTCACCGGCGAGACGAAAGTGACACGCAGCCACCCTGAAAGGCGTCGAATCAATATGTTTGCATACTGCAGCCGAGGTCATAAGTGGTTGTTATTGTTGTATCGCGTTTCGCCCTCTACGAAGCACGTAGAACCATTAATTAGCACTGGTTTTCTTGTTCTACTTATGCTCTTTATCTTCCCAAAACTTCCTCATCCTTTCACTTTCGGCCGCTCTTATTTCTGGCTTCCATGCCCCAATGTTGCCAACTTAGCGGATTTCCCGCTAAATTTGGCGGAATTAGAAGACTGTCGGCGGAGAAATATATCATTTAGCGGACACCGGTTTTTTGGCGGAATTGTAGATTTATTATAGCGAAATTTGATATTTTATCCATTTTACGTTTAAAAAAAATTGTACTCCAGTCTTTCTCCGAGCTATTCCGTATTTCTTGTCAGAAGCTAGTAGTTACATGGGGAAAGCATGTTATTTGGATTTCATGTTATGAGATCATGGTATCAAATTTGTAAAGCGTGGGGAAAGGTTACTTAGTTGACGAATGACGACAGATAATGAAACTGTGAGAGAGTAGCATTTATATTTATGCTATACGTCTTTTCACAAGAGTTTAATCCTGATGTAAACAAATAGGCGGAGCACGTTGCATTTGCACGTGGACATAGACGTAGTTAATTGGAGAAGCAACCGTCGCACTCACTCGACTGTGTGTGAGCTCGAAGAAAAGTAGTACGTCACATTAATTTATTTTTATTTTAGTTTATTACGTTTAGAGAGTTTGGAAGTACGTGATCATATGGTTGTCATTTACAGGGTGAAGCGAAATTCGCGCACTTGGGCGTCGCAGCGCGACTCCTCACATGCCAGCAATAAAACATTGTCTCACAAAAGTTCGTCCTGCGAGTATATCCGGGAGAAAAAGGACGTTGAATAGTGGCAATCTGGCAACACTGTAACCACATGTAGGGTAACTACCTCTGCCAGCACGTATTAGTCGTGCTGTGCAGTTGGTACAGTGAATAGAGTTTTGGGTTAGCATGCAGGAGATCGAGGGGGGTCGATCGTGGTTTGAGGCCTATGTTTTTTATTTCGTAAATGTAGTCCAGGTGGTATGGTATCTGGCATCTTAATCGTCAACAGCGATTGCAGCGCGTCCTCTAGAAACCATTTGCACTTACATACTACGGTCCTAGAAAGCCACGAACATTCGTTTTCATTGGTCAGCTTTGAAAGACGCCCTTTCCACGTCGTGGGCGTGAATTTATTCGCACCACTTCATCTACTAGATGCGTTACAACGTGTTCAGCGTTACTAAATTTTGTAAATGTAGGATGCATGTGGCCTAAGAAACGGTGTCTTACTTTATTACAGTATGTAATGTCCGATGGAAATTAGCAAATACAAAAGTGCGCCTCAACCCAGGATCGAACCCTTGACCTCCTGCATGCTAACCCAAAACTCTATTCACTGCACCAACTGTACAGCACGATTAGTACTTGCTGACAGAGGTAGTTACGTACATATTGAACCCGAGTGACTTAGGCCCATAGTCAGTCATGATTTGATTGGTAAAATAATATATGATACATTTATTGAAATACAGAAGTGTAGTTGAAAATATTTCGTTTATGTAATGTCGAAATCAGAGCGAAGGAAGGACGACAGACTGGAGCCTGACGGATTAGCTCAACACGGCAACTTTTAGCTACTTCACAGCAGGGAATCTCATTAGTTGGCGAACAAGGAAATACAGAGTCCACAAATAAGTCTTGGTCAGAAAGAGAAGGGGGAGAGTCATACAAAGGAAACTCACCACATGAGTAATACCTTGGGATATTTTTGGCAGGACGGAAATTCCGGGAGCTCGTGGAAAATTACAGCGGCTGCGTGTACGTTCGCTGGCCTAAGTTCGAGCAGGTGGAGAGTTAAATCACGTGACCGCTTGCCGGCCAATCGTAAAAATTTAATGGAAGGCTCAGGGATACCATCTTAAGGAATGATGGATGAGATATTTTCATAACTACAAAAGTATTCAGTAATAAATTATTGTGAGTACACGGATGGATGTAATGAATTTATTAGATGTCACGCATGGAAAAATAATCAATAATTATTGGCAAATTAAATAAATTGAAGGCTGGATTTCTTGGAAACCAGACAGCTTGAATCTCATTGGCTGAAAGAAGACCACGTTGTAAGGGACGCTTACGAAGGCGCGAAATGTGAGGAGCTAAATCCACCCGTATCTCCTAAATCTGTGATCACCAGGAGTTCATATTTAATCCAGCAGATATGCTAGCGGAATGGATTAATTTGATGTAAATCTTAACTTCCAATTCGGAGTGCAAGTACCGATATTAAAAATCCACCCCTCCCTCAGGGGTATGACGTCAACGAATCCGCGGGGAAAGGGCTTCATCCATATATGCGGGGCAAGGGATCCTCGCCAGCACACTTGAAGTGAATCTCGGGAGCTGAATTGACGGTCGCGGTACACTTGAATTGAATATCGGGAGCTGAACTGTTGGTCGCCGATAACTTAGAATTCTACGGACGTACAGTCATTTAATGGCGCGAGCATCCGCCAGTGTTTGTAAAATGTGATCGCGCTCAAGCAAAATGAACTAGAAATAGTTAACGTAGGACAGTGTTTGTCATTTATGAATATCAGTGATGTAAAGTAATTACACTGCAAGAGAGTAGTATAAAGTATATCACCATAAGTACGTACATAACAGACTGTGTGACGAACAGTACTTTCAGGGAATAGTAGCCTGTACTTTGCTATATCGAACCGATATCATGAACACGTCAAGAGTGCCGTACGAAACAAGCGTATCGCGACGGGCGTAAAAGTTGACACCTCGTCGTACGTGTCCAGGTCCATTGTGCGGTAGTTGGACGAAGATTAAATAGTGTAAATATTAAATTCTTGGGTCTAGGATAGTAATTTGTTGTATAAAAGTTAAAGTATTCAGTGTTAACGTTGTAAATGGTGAAGGTTTGTGGAAATTAAGATACGAGTGTAAAATGGTAATGTGCCAGGAAATCCTTTGTGGAACTACGCCATCAAGAATGGAGGAGTAAAACGCAGAGAGGGGCCGGATGGAGCCTCTCATCTGCAAAGCTGTAATGGAATACCGATAACTAAGATGAGTACTAAACTGTAAATAATATTTGGGAAATGTTATCGTGATGGGAAAAATGGGAATAATTTGATTATACTTGGTTACCTTCTGTAACAAGATGGGTCGCTTAACGACCCCATCCTAAATTTGTAGCACGGACAGTAGTAAATCATAATAATGTAAATAATCGGGTCTTTTATGTATTCAGTTTGTTGGAGATGTAAATTTGTATATATAGGGTAGTACGTTAAGTCATGCATGCATTCATATTTCTTTGTAGTCAATTTTCTTTACATTTGATTTGGTTATTATAGTTAAATAAGACCCGATATGTGTTTTTCTGTTTTGTCATTTTAACGAGCTATGTAATGACATTGAAGGAAAATCCGGCTTCGCCATACCAGTTGTGTTTTGTTGTAATTAATATGGTCATATTTTCAAAGTGAAGTTGTTAAATTTGTGAGAAGCGATTATAATAATAATTTCCAAGTAAATCATATCTGGGATTGATTAGTGCCAGAATAAATCGAGTTTGTAAAAGGGGTTATGCGTTAAACATATTACGAGTGGACTACCGTATTACAGGCGAAAATTATTTTTTTTATTAATAATAATAAATAAATAAATAATATAACTACTTTTTTGTGAAGGTATTTTTTAAAATATAATTTGGATATAATAATAATTCATGAGATATCGGAATATTTAGTGAGCAGTGCGTAATAATAAATTTATGTGATCAGGTGTTGAGCTTATTGGGAATCATTTAATGACGGGAGGTCGTTTTTAATTCGGAATTAAAGTGCGTGGTAATTTAATTTGATCAATTAATAATATTGAAATGTAGATCGGTGCTAATAATCCGTACATGTTATGAACGTGTGGTTTAAATTACGGTCCAATATATTTTTACGTATAAATGTCGTGTCTTAAAGT
The DNA here is from genome assembly GCF_040414725.1 of Anabrus simplex. Classification (NCBI taxonomy): domain Eukaryota; kingdom Metazoa; phylum Arthropoda; class Insecta; order Orthoptera; family Tettigoniidae; genus Anabrus; species Anabrus simplex. The sequence goes on from NC_090265.1 coordinate 143,109,485, forward strand.
TGCGATTCATTAGCCGGAAAACGTAGGACTAATATTACGAAACCATGATTGTCGAATTTTGGTAAATATAATTTCAAGATGTTACGATTATTTGTGGAAAATGAACTAAGGCGTAGGTCAAAATGAGATAGAAAAATGTTAAAGAATCTGCAGTCAGATAATAAAAGGTCGTACGATGTCAGAAGTGAATAAATAAGTCAGTTGATAATTCTGTGAGAAATAAATGAATAAAGGAATATTGAGATAGAAAGGAAAATAAATTCCGTACGAGAGACACTTAGGATATTGAAATGAGTGTAAAATGTACGGGCAGTGTCACAGAGAAATACTGAGTTACATAGCGGGTAGAATTCGGACCCGTGACAGCATGTACGAAATAAATAGACTGCACAACCATTCGTCGAGATACTACGGATCTAAGGATAATGAGAGTTCAGAGTCGTATGTTGTAATCATTGTAATGACGAGCGATGACAATCATGATGTCGTAGTAATAATAATAATAATAAATATTGCAGATAAAGGATTGGACCGCCTTAATTAAATGAGCGTTGATAAAGATGTTAAACGGGAATCTAAATGATAATATGCAACCGATAATAATAATAATAATAATAATAATAATAATAATAATAATAATAATAATAATAATAATGTAAGGACGATGTTAAATCATCGCGGTCAGATTAATAATAATTGTCATAATAATAACAGTAATGAGGTCGTTGGTTGATCAGTGAAATATTTGTAATTGCGACCGATACCTGTATATATTTTGGCGGAAGTGACCGGTCCATTAATAATAATAACCTCTTAAGTGACGTGAATAATAATAATAAAATCTTGAGTCACCTATTCATTAATAATAATAATAACCACGAGAGGGATATACTAATAATAACAGTAATAACCATTTGTGTTTGCATCCCGCATAATAATGACGATATTAATCAAACGTGACAGTGCCAGGAACCGTTAAATAATAATAATAATAATAATAATAATAATAATAATAATAATAATAATAATAATAATAATAATAATTTCAAGGATGATAATTTCATGAATATTGTGATGATGGTGGAGTTAATTATTTGGTGACAACATCCCTCTATTCGTATGTTTGAATAATGAGAATGAGAATTTAGAATCATTTTGTTTACCTCGTTATTGTACGGTTTCCGTATGGGACGATGTTACAGTCATACTTGGCGTGTTTGTTACTTCGCTCGCGATGCGAGGGGGGCCATTGCCACGGTATTTCCCAACCGCTTCTCGTTATCTCATCTGTGTCAGTAGTCTGTTGAGGCTACTTTGCAACATTTCAAATCACATGTAAATAAAATATAAATGCTGAGTCAGTGGTATGGCATCAGCTGGATATCGTAAGATAGGAACTGTCCGTGGAATCCAGTTTTCGCATTTCACGAGAAACATTACCCAGTCCGAGCACCGGTCTCGGAAAAATGTATATAGCCGGAGTACGTCATCTTAGTTAAATCGGGAAGCCGACCGTAACATGGGTTATGCTCGGGCTCCCGATAGAAGGAAGCTATATCTTTGAACAACGGTTCGATTCAAATGGAATCGATCCGTAAATTATACCTCCAAAATGTCATTTTATTTCAGAAGCAACGCAGCAAGATATTGATACCACTTGCGGTATGGCAAGTGATTTATGTATGTAACATGTGTGGAAATTCAAATATCGTTGCCAAGTGTATCAAAGTTTCATACGTCAGATGGCGTAATAAACCGCTCCTTCTGGCAAATTATTTCAAAGGAAACCACTCTCATAATCTTTTTATTGTAGTTAGATGATGCCCTTTTTAAAGTTAACAGTCACTTCCTAGTCCTATCATGGAGTCCTTAAATTCAAGTTTACAATCGAGCCTTCCCCATTTTAATTTTGATTGCTCCGTTCATTCCCGTGTTCTATTATGCCGTTATATTTATATTTGATGACTTAAATAATGAACCGACACCCCTGAGATAAATGCTAGTCTGAGACTCGGGAGGTGGACGGGTGCAATATGGTTACAGTGTTGCAAGATTGCCACTCTTCAACGTTCTTTTTCTGCCGGATATACTCGCACGACGAACTTTTGTGAGAGACCTTTTTTATTGCTGGCATGTGAGGATTCGCGCTGCGACGCCCGAGTGCGCGAATTTCGCTTCATCCTGTATACCGGTATAAAATAGTGACTGAAAACGAGAAATGGAGGCACAAGGCGTGGTGTAATCCGGGAAGTCTTCTCATAGTGAGGGAAAGTCCCAAGCTGTCAGAATGGAGATAAGGTGTTGCATCTTCCAGCGTATAAGGACTCGAAGGCACGTCTTTTCGCAGAATTTGAAGAGTCATAGTCGCGCAAGACAAGAAAGTTACTTACGGAATTAGAGTTAGAAGACAAAAAGCGAACCTCCTTACTTTGAGAAATGCGTGCTCTGGTAGGTTCTCAAATAACCGACGATTTAAAAAAAAACATTTTTTACAACGACTTCCCACCAATGCACGACCTATTCTAGCTGCTAGCTCGATGCTATGGCCTCCATGGCCGACAAAATTGTAGAAGTAACACCACCAAGCCAGTTCATGTATAGCAATGAAGTAGTTGCTCAATTATCACAGGATGAAAGATTTTCACGCTCAATCATCACAGGATGAAAGATTTTCACGTCTTGAAAAGCAACTTTCTGAGGTACCGGTAACAAGTTACTGTATATCTAAGGGCTCCGAACACGATCACCATCACGGAATAGATCCAAATTACCTCGGCGCATCTCCAGGTACTTTATCTGCTGGTACCACCACGAGTTCAAGCACAATGCTAAAAAGTGCACTCTACCACGCTCGTTTGTTCGTCAACCACCTACGAGTAGTAACACATTGCCGGAAAACTTTTAGGGCCATCACTTGGCGCGGCACACACTGAGGAGGCTGAATTATCTCGCCGCCTGTTCATAACAGATCGCAACTCAGGGCTAAGATTTTTAGTGGATTCTGGAGCCGATGCCTCAGTTCTACCCGCAACCGCACTAGAACGCAAAAAGATTTAGAAGCGGCAACTCTATGCAGCAAATGGTTCCACAACACCCACACCTATGGCAAATGCCTACTTAACGTTGAAATAGGCTCCGGAGAAAATTTCCATGGCCATTTCTTCTAGCTGATGTACGCCAACCTATTATTGGAGCTTCTTTTTTGAATTATTTTGGCCTCTTGGATGTTAAGTCAAAGCGATTTTATTGACAAACTTAACTCTCAAGCACAGGCTTTATAAATTCAATAACTCACACTTCAGAGCTCTTGATAGATCCACAGCAAAAGTATCGAGATTTATTGATGAAATTTCCTAACCTCCTCATTGAGAAACCTAATTTCAACTCCCCTGAAGTTACTGTTCATCACACAATCATCACCTTCAATGCATACACGAGCCAGGTGCCTAACATCAGATAAACTGGTGCAAGCAAAACTGGAATTCCAAGAGATGATCAACCTCGGTATATGTCAACCTTCTAAAAGCTGCTGGTCCAGTCCTCTTCATCTAGTCCCTAAAAGAGATGGAACATGGCGCCCTTGTGGGGATTATCGCGCACTCAATGCCATCACAGCACCCGATCAGTACCCAATTCCGCATCTACAGGATTTCAACAGTCAACTCTCCACAACAAAATCATATTCCCCGAAGTCGCCCTCATTAGAGCTTAACATCAGATCTCTGTTGCACCAGAAGACATCCCAAAGACGGCCGTCATTACTCCATTAGGCTTTTTTGAATTTTTCAAAATATCATTTGGACTACGCAACGCAGCACAAACATTTCAGCGTTATATTCATGGTGTTTTGTCTGACTTGCTTTTTGCTTACTCTTATCTTGATGACATCCTGGTAGCATCGTCATTAGAGGATGAACATATGGTCCACCTACAACGACGTTTTGAGCGCCTAGATGAACATCACCTTAATATCAATGTAGGAAAGTGCATTTTTGGTGAAAAGAAATTTCATTTCTGGGTTACCTTGTGTCAAACCGAGGAGTTTCACCTCTGGCGGACAGAGTACAGTTTACCAAAGATTTCCACGTCTTACAACAGTAGCAGAACTTCGACGATTCTTGGGACTTGTGAATTTCTACCGACGCTCTTTACCACACACTGCAGAAACGCAATAACCCTTATCTGACCTTTGCAAACACGCGAAGAAGCAGCATAACCGTCCAATAGCGTGGAATCATTTAGCAGTTGCATCTTTCACCAAGTTGAAAGAAGAACTAGCTAATGCAGCCCTGCTTACGCACCCATCATCCGATCTGCCCTTATTCCTTCTGACGGTATTTGAAGAGTTTAAAGGTATCTGAGTACCTGGGAATTGACTCATTTATCAAAATCAACTTCCCAGCAACGTCATGGCCCGTTGATTGTAATGGAACATCTCCTTAGATTTTGCATGTGCCTGCTATCTCTTGGGAACTGCGTGATTCACGGGAGCCGTATCCTGGAGTGAGACCCGCTATCTGCATCGGTCTGCCATCTAGCGGCATTCTCCGTACTCAACTTGTTCTCGTGATCTACGACCTCCGTGGATATCTATGGCGCCGACCGGTTTTTGTTTTGACTATTGTAGTCGTTGTTGAAGCTTGTTGACGTAAAAAAGATTTGATCTCATCGCTGCTGGTGAAAAATATACTGAAATCTAGGAAAGAAGAAGCAGGAGTCATGGTGTTCGATACTGGATAAATCCCTCGTCAACCGGCGAGAGCCAAAATGTCTGGGTTTACCTTATTTTCTTTTTATATGTTCGGCGAGTCTGTAAGTATTGCTGATAACCCTAAATCTTGATCTGGGGTCTGGATTAGACCGAAGAAATGTTTGTTAACTGAAAGTGGAACTGTATTGGACTTTCGATGCGGAAACCTTCAAAATTATTTTGTGCATGGTCCTTCTATAATCAATGCATTTACATTTGAATATGTTTCGACATGATGCTCTAATACTAATCATCACTTCATATTAACGATATGAGCTGAGTCATGTAGGGTTTCTTTAATGTAAAATTTTGGCTATGTTATGCCTATTAATCAATTCAAAACGAGTTATGTTGTACTTTTCATCTTAAAATTCAAATGAAAAGTAACTGCTAGAATCTGATGTTACTCATTGACTGTGGCATCTAATAGTGTTTATCAAGCATTATATTGTGGGTGGGTTAATTCTTATTGTTTTGATTTGGTGTAAGTTATCAGTTCATTCTGGAAAAAGGTTAGTTAGTGAGAAGAAAACGGTTCATTTGACTTCCTCGGTTGTTATTGGGCAGCCATTTGCTTGGGTCATGTGACCCGGTTTCTATGACGACTCTTGTAAACATTACTGTGATGGGAGCTCTCTGTTACGAGCTAACAGCTGGCTCTCGTTGTCTGTCGTGAATATTATTTGGGGTTGTCAAGGATATGATGTTGATTGATTTGGAGGATCGTGAAGACTGCTGAGTCTAACGTGGGATCCGTGTTAAGAGTTTAATGTTTATTTCCTTTCTCGTTTCGATCTTGCTAATTCTTAATTTATTGTATTAATTCAATTTCTCTGTTTGGCCTTGATGGAATTTATTCTGAGGAGATTTTGTTTGGAGTTTACTCTTCTATAACCAGTAATTGTTTCATAAGGAACCGTTTTCTCCTCTCGTGCTGCAGTCAAGTTTTAACTTTTGTGGCATTAATTTACTGTAATTTATTAGCTGTAGTTCTGGGATCCCAAGGTCTGTTTAAGGGTTTTCTTTACCTTTTATCTTTTTTGAAAAACGAGATCTCGCCGCATTTTATCTTTAATTTTTTCAAAAGAATTATTTTAATGAAAGACTTAAGCATTTATTTTCCAATTAAATTCACTATTTCCTTCAAATCGTTGTTTTATTTTAGTCAGTAGTAACTTATTTTACTTAGTTGTAATTTGTTTGTTCTTATACCACCTGACCTCGGTGGGCCCTAGTAATCTTCCACGTGTTGCTACGACCTTCTATTGGGTATTTCCCTGTTCTCACTGCCCTGGGTCGTGCAAATACTATCGTGCTATACCTCCTTGAAAGTACGCGATATCCTAATGGTTGATTCTTCGGACTATGCCATAGGAGCCTCACTACAGCAGCTGACGGACGAAACTCAAGAACCACTCGCATTCTTTTCCAACTCTCTCACAGATATGCAACGCAATTATAGCACCTACGATCGTGAATTGTTAGCTGCTTATTCTGCTGTGAAACATTTCAGATATCTGCTAGAGGGCAGTTCACAATATTTTCATACAACAGCGACACCTTGATTTTCTTGCACAGTTCACTACGGATATTAGGTATCTCCCAGGCGGAGAGAATATCTCTGCTGACACATGCTCTAGGATTGCAGATATTACGTTGTCAACAAGTACTTCATACGAAGATATAGCGAAGTCACACCAGAACGATACAGAATTGAAAAGTCCTAAAAAAACCGAAACCAGTTCATTGAAGTTCACCACCATGATTTTAACTGATGGATCTAAGTTGGTTTGTCATAATTCTACAGAGAAACTCGGACCGTACATCCCGCTAACCTACAGAGAGGTTTTCCACGCATTGCATGACTTAGCTCACCTCGGCATCAAAGGAATAGCGGATTTAATACGACAGCGCTTTGTTTGGCCTTTAATGAAACAAGATGTAAAACTGTGGGTAAAAAAGTGTATTCCCTGTCAAAGAGCAAAAGTTTTCATAAATACAAATAGTGCTATCGGAACTTTCAGTCAAGTCATCAGTGATCGCTTCTCTCACATTCATGTGGACATAGTAGGACCACTACCTTGTTCTCAAGGCTTCACATACCTACAGTACTTACGATGATAGACAGATTCACACGTTGGCGAGAAGCAGCACCACTAAAGGACATTACTGAAGAATTTGTAGCCAGTACTCTTTTGTCAACATGGACTGCACGTTTCGGTGTCCCTAAATTCATCACCACCGACAGAGGACGAGAATTCGATTATCAGCTGTTCACTCACCTCACAAGAGTTTTGGGAATACACCACATAAAAACTACTGTTTACCATCCCGCTTCCAATGGGAAAGTCGAACGCTGGCATCGCAATCTCAAGGCTGCCTTAAGAGCTTGCCCCTCAGATGACTGGGTCAACAACTCACCTACCATCATTATAGGTCTCGGTGCATATGTGATTCCAGAATACAATTTCACTCCGGCAGAAATGACTCTTGATGTTACAATCAACCCTCCAGCTGATTTCTTTGATTCAACACCATTGGCCTGCTACATTCCTTCTTTTGTCTTCAACCTGAGGCAGCACATGGCCTCACTGAAGGCAATCAACATTCGACATCACTCTGCAGAATCTTTCTTCATCCATCCAGAACTTATGACAACTTCTCATGTGTTCATCAGACAAGATGTAGTTAGAAAAACTCTCCAACCGATTTAAAATGGACCGTATCTTGTAATCAAACGTTCTGAAAAGAACTTCACTCTAGAAACGTCCCATAGTCAACAGACAGTCTCAACTGACAGACTCAAACAAGCTTTTCTACTGCATAACGTGGAACCTACAGCACCCAAGTCCTCAAAGCCAGTGCAACCCAGCTCTATGATCGGAGATAGCCATCAGTCCAGCAAGCGGATTACACGTTCTAGTCGCAAAGTGCGCTTCCCAAGTTGATGTATCCACGTTGTCACTGGGGAGGGAGTAGTATATGGCAGCGAGTGATTGATTTATGAACTATTAAACTCCTCTACTAGTGTTGTTTGTTCTGTATTTTCTCCGAGTTTTATATTCTATTATTCTTTGGTTCTGTGGTGATGATGGTGATGTTGCTTGTTGCTTAAAGGGGCCTAACATCTAAGGTCATCGGCCCCATTCTGTGGTTCTAACCTAGCCAACATCTAGTCTCGATCTTTGTATTATGTTGTTGTAGTAATAAATAGTATTTAAAAATCAAAAACTACAATATAATTGACATAAATGTCTTATGGCTGGGGGATCTTCCGAAAATTTGTGTAACGTAACGTAACAAAATGTGTGACGGAAGTGTAACCATAGCAACCATGCAGGCTATGTCTTCTGGCCGGTTGTCATCTGAAATTAGCAGCCGTTGATGGATGGCCATGATCGGGAGACACATTTATGATCATTTAATTTACACAAAGGGAAAAGTGGTTGATTTTTATCTGTAATAGTTTCATCGTGAGAAGATTTCAACGTTCGTATTTTACTTCAATTTCCTTGTTACAGATGAATTACCTAATGCATCCGATTATTGAGAATCATATTAACATTGATATCAAGGCAGAAATTACCCATATTTACTAAGATTACTGGCCTTACATAACTTCGTCATCTTATGCAACCTCTCCCAATCACGAGTCCACATCATGAATGGGAATTTAAACAGGATCAAGGAAAACAGTACAAAGTACACATTCTGCCTTTCAGAATTATATACAGTACATACATCCTATTTATTCAAAAGATGAGGGAAATAAACTCACTTACTCACTCACAAATTAAAAAGGTTGAATTTCTTACTGTAAATTATAACGTATGATATGAAAACTGCATCAAAATCCATTCAGTGGTTCTCGAGATGACCCCTCACTAACAGAGACAGAAACCTACCGATGATTTTATTTCATAATATACGCGCGAGTTAGATTTCTTTTCTTCCGTAGTTTACATGGTCAGAATAATAATAATATATTCTTCAAAATACGTCATCTTAGAATAATTTCTTTTACTTCCTGTCCATAGATGTCTCTACAGAAACACCGTTAAAACTTTGTAATTATGTGCTAGGAATTTTGAGTTCACAATGCTCCGAAACAAGGCCGTCTCCAGGACTTTTTTCGGAGGGGGCTAGGATTTGAGGCAAGGAGGTGGGGGGGGGGGCAACAACTATAGTAACAAATATTTTTTCCTTTCAAATAGATTTTACAGAAAGGAAGGTTTGAAATACTTTTAGAACAGTACCTTTTACAAATGAACGAGTGAAGTAGAAAGGTAAATTCATAGCGATCTGGTGGACAGATAACATGCGTGCAGTGCGACACAAAGATTTCTTGTCATTTGTTTAAAAATAGAGGTTAAAATATGTTTTAATGTAAGTATTACTAATATTTAGATGTTTGATTAATTTTTAAAAATCTTCTAGCGGCTTGGTAACATGAAAATATTTCTCTAGGCCTATGTGTATTGAAATTGATTTGTATGGTGCGAAATGTACTAGAACACAAAAAAATAAACAATCCGTATATCTCACCAAAATTAAAATTTCCATTTATGCTTTCATTAAATTTGTTAATTATATTCATAGACATCCGCCTCTGTGATGTAGTGGTTAGTGTGATTATCTGCCACCCCCGGAGGCCCGAGTTAGATTCCCGCTCTGCCACGAAATTTGAAAAGTGGTATGAGAGCTGGACGGGGTCCACTCAGCCTCAGGAGGTCAACTGAGTGGTGTCCGGATATTTGCGGTCACGGACAATTGCGGTCATCACAAAATCACGGACATTTGCGGTCACTGAGATAAACTTGTGCCCACTCACAGAAATTCCCCAGTTGTCATAGGACATTTGCGGTCACTGCAGCAGTGTGTGGGCCTCATTAGCTTAATCTCCCGGTATCCCCGCTAACCTGCCTGAGCAACTGCTCGCTCCTTGCAGATCAACATTTTTAATTGAGTGAGAGTGTGTTTGTGTATTTCCTAAATTTCTCATTAAGATTGAAAAGCGACTTAAGTATGATTATCTTGTACAAACGAACTAAATTATAACGACGCTTACCTAAAAGCCACAAAAATAACTGACGAAGCTTTAGTTCAGCTGATTTTAAACACGCCAAAATTATTTCAATACAATAATTATGAAAAAATCTAAAGCCTGGATAAAGTGTGATGGGAATCAGACCTACAGAGCTAGTTTAAAAATCAATTCACCGAGCGAATTGCCCAGGCGGTTAGGGTCACGCAACTGTGAGCTTGCATTCGGGAGATGGTGGGTTCGAATCCCACTGTCGGCAGTCCTGAAGATGGTTTTCCGTCGTTTACCTTTTTCATACCAGGCAAGTGATGGAGCTGTACTTCCCAATCTTAGCTCTTTCCCATTATTATTATTATTATTATTATTATTATTATTATTATTATTATTATTATTATTATTATTATTATTATTATTATTATTATTATGTGCGTATGGACCCAATGGATCACGCAAATCTCTAACGATTCTGTTTTCTGAGTTGCCAAACAGCTCTCATCCTTTCTCCGTGGATCCTTTTTCGTTCTTCTGTCCACTTTGCTCCAGTCTTCTTTTTCACTTCGTTCTCTGGTTGCACTTTCCATCCATTAATTTTTTCCTATAGAGGTTTCTGTCCGCGGTGTCATTCGAGTTCATCATCATCATTTTTATTACTTAGTAGTAGTAGTATTTTGCCAGTGGTTTAACGGTGCACTAACACGTCGACGAAAGGCTGGGAAAGGGGTACGATTCGGAAGTTAGCGGCTGTGGACTTAAGGTACAGCCTGGCGTGAAAATGGGAAACCAGGGAAAATCATCTTCAGGGCTGCCGACGCGGAGATTTGAACGCACCATTTCCAGAATGCAAGCTCACAGCTACACGACTTTAAACGCAGAGCCAAGTCGCTCGGCGACTTGCAGATTACGAGGTGTCGTGTGGTTGGCTTTCTAAACCGGGGCTACCATCTAGCCGCCAGAAACCTCAATTCTGTAATCATGTAGGATGAGTGGGCCTCGAATCACCCCTCAGATGAGGTAAAAATACATGACCCGAACGGGAATCGAACCCGGATTCTCCGGGTAAGAGGCAGGCACGCTACCTTCACACAACGGCGCCGGCTTGAAGAAGGCTAAAACATGTTTTTTTCCCTATTCTATTGATTTGTAATATTGAATGGAATTAACAACAAATAGAATAACATGGCAATTTGATCACACAATGTTTACAACTATGACACAAAAGCCTGTAGCCTATGGGAAGGTAAAGCACTTCAAAGCGTCAAAGAGGTCATTGAGCAGTTAAACGGTTTGTAAACTTCATCATCCGAGAACAACTGTTAGGAAAACATCGGGAGGTAAATATTTAACATCTACAGTGACACGTATCAAGGGGTGTGGCGGATCACAATGCGGTGTAATGCATATTCATCCCGCGACACCGTTAACATCCGCTGGGGGAAGGAACTGATGTAGGTTACGGGTAGAAGTTTGGAACATCCATCCACATACACAATGAACACTCAAGCGGAAGCTAAAGTGGTAGTAGAGACCTACTCCAGTCGGATACATGGTAATCTGAAGCCATTCTCTTAAAGGGAACAGTTTCAAATAATTATAATACAAACACGTAATTGCAATCGCATGGAAAAATACAACGTAAACTACCAACAAATAAATGTTCTTGGAATTTTTTTAAACGGAGATCCGAAAATGCGCAAGTGGTGGTAGGTTTTCTTTATGCGGAAATACATAGCCTGTGGATCTTTTTAAATTGATATATTGGCGTTAGGCCGCGGAAGACCATGCGTCCAGCATTTAGAGAGTATGGTACGTACATTTCGTGGTTGAAAAGAAAGTCATATCTTATAAATTAATATTACAGTCTGATAAATATTGGCAAATTACGGCGCTTAATTGTGGACTAAGGTTTGATAACAGGATGGCAACTGAAGTTGGTAGTGGGGTATTTAACTTAACCAAAGATGAGTACAGATGGTTCTGTTGTTGGGAGTACTTCTTACAGGACAGTATGATGTGGTTCAAGTCGGCTATTTCTCCAGGGTCTTCTAGGCAGTGAGGGTTGTCGAAGACCTTGATCGTGTGAAGATGACTTGGATAGCATCCATGCCCCAGACGCATTCTAATTAAAAATGAAAGGCGTCTGCGAGTTAGTTTCAATTTCTTGAACCATATTTGCGTTGGTATCGTATAGCCTGTGGATTCATTCGAGCTTTTTTTCGAGGGAAAAATACCCGGCGCGATTTAGACCTAGAAGTGAAGGGCCTTGCTTTACGGAATAGTAATGCAGTTGCTCCTGTACTGCAGGCAAAGGTCAAGACAATGCGTGGAATAAATTACAATCAGGTTGACAGAAAATGTCATCAGATGGTAGAAACACACATAATATTGACACGAATCTTCTGTATAAGGTACAGTGCATGCACGCTTGTTTCAGAACAATCACAGTACGGTAACCTTCAAGCGATGTTGAACATCCAACATTACTCGTCCATTAAAATAAAAAAAGCGAAATTGAAAGTTCTACAACACTTGTATCTCGTAAGAAAGCTATGCTTTTCTGGAATTAAAGTCCGGCTCCTTGCATAGATGGTCCGGTCAGGTCAAGGATTTTAGTCGCGCCTGATTAATTCCTGAAACTGTCCATCCACACACTACACACCGCATTACAAGCCACCGCAGAAACACGCAACATAAGGTTGGCATTAGGAAGGGCAACCTGTCGTAAAACTGGACTACGTTCTCTTGAGCGACAATCCCTACCCGCGACCCCACCAAGGTGTGGGAAAAGTGAAATAATAATCATTTGGTACAATACTATCTCAAATAGAGTGATTAGACGCATAGATTTTTCGAAATAAACAGTACTTTTTCTTGGAGGTCTATTGTGTGTGGCTTAAAGAAACGTATAAAATTGATTAATGTTGTTGATCTATGAAGTGTTCTGCTTTCAGCTTTAAATCTGCATATTATTATTATTATTATTATTATTATTATTATTATTATTATTATTATTATTTTTTGCTATGGGCTTTACGTCGCACCGACACAGATAGGTCTTATGGCGACGATGGGATAGGAAAGGCCTAGGAGTTGGAAGGAAGCGGCCGTGGCCTTAATTAAGGTACAGCCCCAGCATTTGCCTGGTGTGAAAATGGGAAACCACGGAAAACCATTTTCAGGGCTGCCGATAGTGGGATTCGAACCTACTATCTCCCGGATGCAAGCTCACAGCCGCGCGCCTCTACGCGCACGGCCAACCCGCCCGGTATTATTATTATTATTATTATTTCCTAGTGGCTTGACGACGCACTAACATATCGAAGGTGTTTGGTGACGCAAGCATGGAAAAGGGCTAGGATTGGGAAGGTAGCGGCTGTGGCCTTAATTTTCTGGTTTGAAAATGGGATACCACTGAAAACTATGTTCAGCGCTGACGACGGTGGGATTCGAACCCGCCATCTCCCGATGCAAACTCACAGACACGCGACCCTAACCACACAGCCAACTCGCTCGATATTTTAAGAGAATGTTTACATTTTACGTTAATATGACTATAAACCCTCCTCTAGCATTTTTCAATTTTTGTTGTGTTGTGTCGAGCGTCCAGCTTGTTAGCTGAGCTTGCGTTAAATTCACTATAGAGAGTGTGCGGCACTAAACTGGTGATAGCTTGCATCCGGGAGATAGTGGGTTCGAATCCAACTGTCGGCAGGCCTGAAGATGGTTTTCCGTGGTTTCCCAATTTCACACCAGGCGAATGCTGGGGCTGTACCTTAATTAAGGCCACAGCTGCTTCCTTCCAACTCCTAGGTCTTTCCTATCCCATCGTCGCCATAAGACCTATCTGTGTCGGTGCGACGTAAAGCCAATAGCAAATAAATAAATAAATAAATAAATACATAAATAAATAAATAAATAAATAAATAAATAAATGCATTACATAAATAAACTGGTGAGCATTGACTAGCATCATACAGCGGTGATAAACTTTCGCGTAACGCTTGCAAAATCGTATGCACATCGGAAGTGGCACGTAAACAACTACATGAATTTAAAAAAAAAAGTAAGTTAACCTGGACCCATCATTACGAAAGAGTAATCATCTCCCTTTCCTTATTCTCTTTTTTCTGGATTTTCGCCAAATGCTTGGGGTGATCATGAGGCGTGAATTATGCCAAGTTTTACGACACGATGGCTTTTCTGACGCTAACCGTATGCGGACGGATATATTCAACTATTATCTGTTTGTGTGCTGGTTGGTAGTGTGGTTTGGTGTGCATAAACACCCATTCACTGAATCAGAAGTAATAACCAGATGAACAAAAAATCCCCGACCCGGCCAGGAATCGAAACCGACACCCACTGAACTGAAGGTCGCTACGCTGACCATTCAGCTAAGGAGCCTGATGTATTATAATAATAATAATAATAATAATAATAATGGCTCTGGTAACTTCGTGACAATATTATTTTTAAAAATTCATCAATCTGCAATCAATCTAAAAACTCATTTCAAATTTGCAGTTGCAATTCTTTTTAGAACTGAATTTTTAACCAATAAGCCTAAGCCTAAGGGTTATGCTTAGTGACGGGAGAGCAGTTTCACGGCTCAAAGTTACAGTATATTGGTTAATTCCAGATTCAGAAACTGCACAGTGTTTCTTGTTCTGAATGACCTGTCGCTTTTTGACGTAGAGCCACCGGTGGACTGGGTACACGGAAATAAAACATCCGCACCATGGGTGTGCCTGTATTTGTTACATAAGAGTCTGCAGTAGATGGGACGTGTAACAGATAGCAGTCGGATAAGCACGACTGAACATCTTGTTTGCATGGTCACTAGAGGACACAGGGTTACAGAATGCTCAGAGCACGTAACTTGTGGCCTTGTCATTTTAACATTTTTTTTCTATTTCTGTCCACAGTTAATCCAATCTGCAGATTTTATTTGATTGAGCTGTCAAAATTATTATCGAGACTTTAACATGTTCTTCCAAATAGGGGAGAAAAGCTAGTCAGTGGTATGAAATACTGTACACAGAGTGTAAGGGAAAGTTATACCGAGAACGTAATAATAATGTTAATAATGTTATTAGCTTTACGTCCCACAAACTACTATTTTAAGGTCTTCGGAGACGCCGAGGTGCCGGAATTTAGTCCCGCATGAGTTCTTTTACGTGCCAATAAATCTACCGAGACGGGGCTGTCGTATTTGAGCACCTTCAAATACCACCGGACTGAGCCAGGATCGAACCTGCCAAGTTGGGGTTAGAAGTCCAGCGCCTTAACCGTCTGAGCCACTCAGCCCGGCTTATACCGAGAACGTGAGGAAGTGTATTTTTACAAGATGGTACAGTAATCAACGTCCTGTTATTGTCCAGAAAGAGACAATGTTTTCCGTTTTGCTTTACGTCACACCCGTAGCAAGTGTTTGTGTACTCATATGTACTCAAGGCACACGGCTCCGCTAGTTACTTTACGTCGCACCGACACAGATAGGTCTTATGGCGACGATGGGACAGGAAAGGGCTAGGAGTGGGAAGGAAGCGGCCGTGGCCTTAATTAAGGTACAGCCCCAGAATTTGCCTGGTGTGAAAATGGGGAACCACGGAAAACCATTTTCAGGGCTGCCGACAGTGGGGTTCGAACCTACTATCTCCCGAATACTGGATACTGGCCGCACTTAAACGACTGCAGCTATCGAGCTCGGTCAAGGCACACGGGAATCCATCAAACAATCATGGCACTTGTGGTGTAGTCTATGACAATGCGAGTATTTGTAAACATGAAGGTTACATCCTATGGACGTTGACTTTCGCACAGCAAACATGACACACGATGATGGAAATGATGGAGGACACCACCGAATGGACACAGAGGACGCCCAAGCTTTTAGAGTAGATGTTCGGCATGTCCACCATTTGTTCGCAGACATGTTTCACAGCGACGAATTCATGATGCCCAAAGACGTCCCTGTATGGATTCCGCTGCAGCAAAAATACGTTGGCGGAGCTCACCTTCCGGGTCGATTTAACTTACATACCCCAGACTCTCGACATGGCCCCACAGGCTAAAATGCAGGGAACTTTAATCGGGAGACCGAACTGACCACCTAATTGAAACATTGCGTCCTATCCAACAACGTACGCCACGGCTCATATGAGGTGGTGTACTATCATGAGTACACATTCATGCGCATTTCCAACGGCACATTCGAGATACACCGGCGGTTCACCTCAGAGGAAAGTTAGGTGATTTGCACCTGTCTGACGCGTGGGTAATATGTGGGTCTCAATTAGGCAATCAAAATGATACTGGCCCATATAGTCACTGTAAATCGTCGCTGAAAAGGACCCTGCCAAATCACATGTGGGTTAAAGACAGCTCATGTATTACGGAAATTCGACAACCCGTTCTTTGTGAAGCAGGCTTCGTCTGTGACTAACACGGGGAGCAGTGGTGGTTGTGCCGTTTCGTTTAGAAACCACTGACAGAATTCCCGACCTCGTAGAAATCCTTCTTGCAGGCATCACACATGTCGCACATGTCGCAGAAGCTCTTCACGAATACCCGAAGGACAGTCCACTGACAGACACCAACAGCGCACGCAATACTTCACATACTTATCCCCAGGTGCCGTTCAATTATGACTAGAATGTTAGCTTCTACTGGTAACAGTTGTCATGATCTTTACCGTCCACAGTCTCGATAGGACACTAAAACACTACCAGTATCGCGTATTCGCTGGTACACAGCAACGCACGTTCGCCTATTGAATGTGTGGCGATCAGGAAACCGTTCTTTGTACAATCGGATAGCAACTTCTGAATTAAGACGTACTTCGCCTTATATAAGCAGCATATCCACTAGCTCGTTTTTTAGAAAACATTTTCCCTGCAAGAACAGTCTGCAGTTTTACTGTCCTGTTAGTCCACAAACAAACCATGTCAGTTATCAATCTAGCTTGGTGTAAATCACTCTACTACTCGGACCTTCGTTCAGGTGTGCTGTACTTGTTACAGCAGGTCGCTTGACCTTGCGACTAGAGTACCTCGCTATCTATCTATCTAAGAATGTTTTCATTCCCCACCCTGAAGGGGTGGGGCGGGCCATCTAGAGTGTTACGCCCTCTCTCTGGCCAAGAGATGCGGGCGGGTTGGGGAGATGTGATGGAAGAAGGAGGTGGGTAAAGGATGTGAAGAAGGAGGAGATGGGGGAGGAATTTTGCCTATGCCTAAGGATGTTACTACTGTATTTATTCATTTATTATTGCTTTTCTTTTAGTACCTCGCAGCATACTGCACTGTTGCGCGTTCTTACTGATAGTATTACCTTACATAAAAGTATTGTATTTTACAATGTCATGTCTGTACCATCACAGTACCTACAGTAAGACAAAAATAAAAATTGTTTTCACGTATGGCTTGCAGATATTCTCTGCTATTCCTTATGATCGTGGAACAATATTTTCTTTCACCCCGTATATACCGTATTTCCCCAGTGTGGTTTGATGATAATTACGACGATAATTACTGATGATTATGATAGTAGACCGAGCGAGTTACACGGTTCGGGCCATGCAACATTATCTTGTATTCGGGATATAGATTCGGACAACATCGTTGGCAGCCCTGAAGTTGGTATTCCCTGGTTTCCCCATTTTCACTCCAGGTACATCCTGGGGCTGTACTTTAATAAAGATCACTATTGCTTCCATCCCAGACTTAGCACTGTCCTACCTCATCGTCGGCATAGGACCTATCTGAGTCGGGCGGACATAAAACCATTAATACATCTTCGTTGTAAACTTATTCCTTTCAGCGTTCAGTCTGCAAGACTCTTTGAATTAACTAAGCGCCTCGATAATAATCTGTTTGCAACTAGCTCTGTGGCCTCGATTATTTCCATACATTATTTTCAAATAATTAGAAACTGAGTAACCATTGCGAAATAGGCCTCTCTCTAATGCTCTTATCTTCCAAGCCCCAATCAATTATTCTGCAACGTAATATATCCTCCTTTATTCGCCTCACGTGATCCCATACCACAGAACCGGTTAATGCGCACGGTTTCACACATGGAGTTAATATAAAACTTAGCCTTTATTCCTTCATTGCAAGTACCCTCCTGTCATTGTTACCACATGTATATATCAAAAATCGTTCTTCTAACTTTCATGTCTTATTTCTAACTCATATCTGAAAACAGACCGATGTAATTTCGCCTGAGATCTCACCTTTTCCTACAGAATATCGTTGATTGCAAGTGCGAACTCACCGCATTAGCTTTGCTAGACATTGATTTAATTTCACTTTTTATACTACCATCCTGGGAGAATACACATTTTAAATACACGAAATGACCCAATATTCCAGTTTCATATTTCCTACCTGACATTCATTCCTCTTATGTTTCTTCCCTAATGAATTCACTTTTGTCCTAGAAATGCTAATTTTCGTATCACATTCGCTGCATCTCTTTTCAAGCTCCAAGATATTAGATTACAGTCTTCAACACAGTACGCCATTAAACACTGCTTACTACTCGTACATTTTTACCCAGCTGAATGCCTTCCTGCTATTTTATTTCTTACTGTAAACGCTCCCTCCAAGATATTAGATTACAGTCTTCAACACAGTACGCCATTAAACACTGCTTACTACTCGTACATTTTTACCCAGCTGAATGCCTTCCTGCTATTTTATTTCTTACTGTAAACGCTCCATTTATACTATGAACAACAAAGTAGAAAGATTGCAGCCTTGTCTAACTCCTGTTACTACTTTGAACCAATAACTCATTCTACTTTCAATTCCCACTGCGGCCCGATTGTCAACATAAATGCCTTTGATTACTTAGGTTACTGCTAATAATTTGTGGTACTTTATCTTTATTATTTTTAGAATTTCGTTCAGGGCCATTAGAGACGATGTTAAGTAACTAATACACTTTTGGATGCCCAGAATCGCTGCATTCTTTTTCTGGCAGTTTCCTGCGTCCACTCTCTGTTCTGCTCTGTTCCAGTTCTTCATGAAAGTCCTTGAAATTGTCGAACTTTAATCTGTATCCTGCTCGATATGAGGTGTCCTCCCGCCTCAGACCAACCCTGCTGAAGTCATTTCTTATCTCTTGAAACCACTTATCGGTCTAATGCCCAGTATTTTTAAGATCTGCTTTGTTAGCAGCATTTCATCCATTCTGTATAAATGTCCACAGAACTTCAGTCTTCAACATCAACATGAAATGGAAATGAAATGGCGTATGGCTTTTAGTGTCGGGAGTGTCCTAGGACAAGTTCGGCTCGCCAGATGCAGGTCTTTTGATTTGACTCCCGTAGGCGACCTGCGCGTCGTGATGAGGATGAAACGATGATGAAGACGACACATACACCCAGCCCCCGGGCAAGAGAAATTAATCAATTATGGTTAAAATTTCCAACCCAGCCCGGAATCGAACCCGGGACCCCTGTGACCAAAGGCCAGCACGCTAACCACTTCGACATGGAGCCGGAAGACATCATCATGATGATCATAATCATCATCCTTGTGCTCATATGCCTAACGAGGCGCGGTGAAGGCTGGTGGACCATTAGAACTCCGTAAATAGGAATACAATTCACCCTATTCGTGCACAAAAATCAGCTTCCTACATTGCAGCTGGCAGTGCATCATCTCAATATTTAAAAATACAGTAACCCACACACTCGTACAGATAATCTAGACTTCCCTTCGAGCACAATTTTTGAAATGTGTGTAAGCGCTACAGAGTCTCAGTTGAATAGCATTGCTTCATTATAACTTGGATTAGCCTACTATCTGACGCTATTCCTGTGCGAGCTTCTTTCGATTCTAAAGTACTACGTTCCTTAGGTCTGTCGAGTTGTTCATCTGATCACTTTTTACTATTCTTCTCTTTTATTAGCAGAGCCAGGAATGTCCTGCATGGATAAGTTAGAACGAAAACGAGTGTATTCTCCTTCCTGCTGTATGGTTGTGTAGAGAGAGAGGCATAAATAGTAGGGGTTATACTAGGCCTTTCCCAAAAATCCATGCAAGTTTCATTGCAAAACTGTCGTGCGGGTATAAGGATTCCATAGTCCGGCTCCATGGCTAAATGGCAGCGTGCCGGCCTTTGGTCACAGCGGTCCTGGGTTCTATTCCCAGCACTAAAAGCCATACGCCATTTCATTTCAAAGATACCATAATCGTTTACTACATGACACTTCTGATCTTACAACCTATTCTCTCAGTCTACAATTTTCATAACGAGGCTCTGATATTCTCGTAATTTCCTCCTTAAATGCATAACCACCTAAAATATTAAGAGTCGCTTAAATGCGGCCAGTGTCCAGTATTCGGGAGATAGTAGGTTCGAACCCCACTGTCGGCAGCCCTGAAAATGGTTTTCCGTGGTTTCCCATTTTCACACCAGGCAAATGCTGGGGCTGTACCTTAATTAAGGCCACGGCCACTTCCTTCCCACTCCTAGCCCTTCCCTGTCCCATCGTCGCCATAAGACCTATCTGTGTCGGTGTGACGTAAAACAACTAGCAAAAAAAAAATATTAAGCACCGAGCTCGATAGCTGCAGTCGCTAAAGTGCGGTCAGTATCCAGTATTCGGGAGATAGTAGGTTCGACCCCCACTGTCGGCAGCCCTGAAAATGGTTTTCTGTGGTTTCCCATTTTCACACCAGGCAAATGCTGGGGCTGTACCTTAATTAAGGCCACGGCCGTTTCCTTCCCATTCCTAGCCCTTTCCTGTTCCATCGTCGCCATATGACCTATCTGTATCGGTGCGACGTAAAGCAACTAGCAAAAAAAGAAAATATATATATATGCACCAGACATTCAACTCATGCCTTCCTTCCTCCTCTTGGCATCTGTAATTCAAGTTGGTGCTCAAGCGCAGAGTCAGTTCATTGTTCCACATGCATATCTACAAAAGCAATTTAACACCACGGAAATGTGATACTGTTTGATCATCAGCAATTTCCAATCATCCTACCGAAAAACGTGACTGCCGGTCGTAAGCTCCCTGAAGACGCCATATGGTGCCTGTCATCCACACAAATACCAATTACCATTTGCCGTGTAATTACTGATTGATTACAGACACTGGCCGAGCTTGGCTGTGGCAGAATTAATACCACTGTGGAGGACAATTACATAGGAACACTCATAGGAGCTCGTCCCGTAACAGGATATAGGAGATTTTGAACATAAGATGTGACATAAGTTAGCGAATCATATATGCGACTATTAATTGAAAAGTTACTAAGGCATTGTCTTATTTGTGTGCGGTTAGTTGAGAAAAACTATGAAGATGAGAATATATTGGACATGTCAACAGATCCATCTTCTATACATTTTTTTTTTGCTATTTGCTTTACGTCGCACTGACACAGATAGGTCTTATGGCGACGATGGGATAGGAAAGGCCTAGGAGTTGGAAGGAAGCGGCCGTGGCCTTAATTATGGTACAGCCCCGGCATTTGCCTGGTGTGAAAATGGGAAACCACGGAAAACCATCTTCAAGGCTGCCGACAGTGGGACTCGAACCCACTATATCCCGATTACTGGATACTGGCCGCACTTAAGCGACTGCAGCTATCGAGCTCGGTTCTATACATTTTATAAGAATGGAATATGCTTCTATGATATGGAACTCATACACCGTGAAGTATGTTGATCTAACTAAGAATGTTCAAAGAACATTTCTGAAAAATATTTATTACAAGAGATTTGGTTATTATCCTTGCTACAGATTGTATGCCTCAATACTTAAAACTGTTAATGCCAAGAAACTGTCACACAGAAGGAATTGTAAGGGTCTGAATTTCTTTCATGAATTAACTAATAATACAACTGACTATAGTAAAATTAGAGGATAAATTAACATTTATGTTCCTAATGTAACTCCCAGTAGATTCCAGAATACAATCTTCATATCGAATACAAACGAAGATTTATTCAAGAACTCTCCAGCGTACAGAATTATGACTCAGTATAATCAAGTGCATCATCTTAATATAGATATTTTCAACATGTTGAAAAGCCAGTTTACTATACTGAGTGTTACAGACCGTTTTATAAGACAACTGATACACTGAGATGTAACTATCTCAACTAATGGACACCATTTTTCTTTCCTGTACCTTCTTTTGTAATTAAGTTCTGTTATTGGTAATATACTGGTCAATTTACTCTATTACCTGTTAATATTCAAATAATAATGAGCACTGTAACTGAGAAATCTTTAATGATCACAAAGTAAATAATTAAACAAATAAATAAATAATTAAACAAACAAACAAATAAATAAATAAATAAATAAAACTGTGAGAATGTGGATTTGTTTCGGCGTAACTCGGCCATGGTTGGAGTTAAAATTTGTGTATATTCAGAAGCATTCTTGACTTACATACAAGGCTATATTCTATAAAGGTAACCCAAACGAGGAGCATGTGGTAAAATAAAATGTAAAGGAAGCTAAAAAAAAAACAGCTGGCCATATTCGAAAGCAATGCGGACGGCTTCAGCTCGTGCAGATACCTTCATTGCCGTGACGTTATTCAATGAACAATTCCTGCACATACGCGAGCGTAGCCGCGGAAACTAGCCGGTTATATTTTTCTTCTTTCTTCTATTTGTTATAGGCCTACGTAGGTGCGACACAGACAGGTCTTATGGCGACGATGGGATAAGCCAGGGCTGGGACTGGGAAGGAAGTGACCGTGGCCTTAATTAAAGCGTGAAAATGGAAAGCCACGGAAAATCATATTCAGAGTTTTCGTCAGTGGGATTCGAACCTAGTATCTCCCGAATGTAAGCTGATAGCTACATGACCCAAACTGCGTAGCGACT
The DNA here is from genome assembly GCF_040414725.1 of Anabrus simplex. Lineage (NCBI taxonomy): Eukaryota > Metazoa > Arthropoda > Insecta > Orthoptera > Tettigoniidae > Anabrus > Anabrus simplex. Next base: position 143,132,140 of record NC_090265.1, read on the forward strand.
CGCTCGGTATGTTACAAAATATGATCGTGAATCATGGGCAGTGACTAAGAAAACGGAATCTGCTTAGAAATAAAGATTATGCGCAAAACATATAAACCAATATGTGATATGTGGGTAAGTGGAGAATACGAACTAATTTTGAGTTATATAGCTCTCATCCTGATACAGATAAAAGAACGGAAGAACGGAATGGCTAGGATATGTTATAAGAATGGAAGATGACAGGATATTTAAAATGCTAAATTCAAAACAAGGAAAAAGTCGAGCTGTTGGAAGACTAAGACGGTTGAAGGTCATTGAGGATGATATAAAAGTTCTAGGTGTGAGAAAGCAGAAAAAGAGAGCGCTTGACAGGAAATAATGGTCGAAAGCGCTGTCTTCTGACCACTAGTTAGCGGTATTTATAGGTGCTCAAATACGCCAGCCTCGTGCGTACAGGAATTCTCGTGAGAAGAAATTCCAGCACTTATACCTTAAAAGTAATTAGTGGGACTTAAAATTAATAACTTTCTTCTTCTTCTTATTTTTCTTCTAGAAATAACTAGTACCTATAAAAATCTAATGTTTCGATGAATTTTGGTAACTATAGCTTTGCAAGCAGCATTCTGGTCCCAGAATACCGTCGAAGAATAACAAAGCGAGAAAAGTGTGCATTGGAGCTTGACATACTGTAGGCTGTGCTATTTATTTATTTATTTATTTATTTATTTATTTATTTATTTATTTATTTATTTATTTATTTATTTATTTATTTATTGTATGGTTTTACAGATACAATACGTACGTATATGACTTTGGGAAACAAACTATATCTTAATGTTCAGGTTGTTTATGAAACTAAATGTCTCTGGAAACGCCCGAGCAAAATCACTGATGCTGCCAATACTTTTTTTTTTGGACACTCGGTGATATGCTGGATGGTCTGCTTAGAGGCACTACAATCGCAGTTAGGTGTAGAAATTCTTTTCCATTTGCAGTGGAAATCTGAGCAGTTATCATGGCCCGATCGTATCCTTTTGAGAATAGACCAGGCTTTCCGAGGAAGCTCAAATCCAGGTGGCAGAGTTGACTCAGACCTAGTATCATGTCTTCCCTGGCATTCTTTAGTTATATTGAAGTTGGTATTCTTCAGTTCTATTGTAGTTCTTATTGATGGCTGTGTTTTTAAAATGCCATAAGGAACTTAGGAAATGGAAAAGTGGAGGAGGACATACTCTTTACTAATGCATGATAATCGGCACTGTGATTAGGGATTGCATTTTGAAGAAAACGGAGATGAAAGAATTTTGTTTTGTTAGCGAGCCTTACTGAAAACGTGGAATTGCTTACAGAAATAAGACTTCTACTTCTGGAGAGGCACATAGCCTTGGGATTCACTCAGCCTACAACAGAAATGAGTACAAAGTTAATTCTTTGAGGGGAAGGGGAAAATGCGGCCGAGCGTAGAATCCATCCAGCGATGAATTCAGGGGAGACCAGAGGAGGAAATTTCACCCCTCTCCTGGATTCCACCATTTTCTCTACGGGAGATTTCCGAATTTATTTTAACTAAATGCTTATTAATCCGTGCAGTGCTTTCTTTGTACTGTAATGTTGTAGCCGGGCTGAATGGCTCGGACGGTTGAGGCGCTGGCCTTCTGACCCCAACTTGGCAGGTTCGATCCTGGCTCAGACCGTTGGTATGTGAAGATACTCAAATACGTCAGAACTCAGGCGGGACTAAATTCCAGCACCTCGGCGTCTCCGAAAACAGTAAAAGTAGTTAGTGGGACGTAAAGCCAATTATATTATTATATAATACTGTATTATTGATAACTGTTATGAAGTTGTCAGCAATTGGAATCGTGCATTGAATTGTCCACTGAATGTTACGAGGAACCAGCAGAAGTAGAGTGTTTATTCTTTAAAATTTGTAAATACTGTAAAAGTTATACCTATATTATAATTTAAAATCCTAGTGTCATCTAATGTATATAAAACATTGTGTACATTGTCTTATGAAACCATTTTCTTAATATATATACTGCGTCGATTTAATACTAGGCTTTAATTACTCACCTGTCAAATTAGAAGAGTGCGTCTTTGTTTTGCTGAAACGCAGTTATTAATCACTTGATCGAGGAGTTCGTCTGCTGGTGCCGGAATTTAGTCCCGTAGGAGTTATTTTACGTGCCAGTAGATCTACCAATACGAGGCTATCGTATTTGAGCACCTTCAAATACCACCGGACTGAGTCACGATCGAACCTGCCAAGTTGGGGACAGAAGACCAGCGCCTCAACCACCTGAGCCATTCAGCCCGGCACGTTAATAAAAGACACAGATTTAATAATATAAGATATGCAGTGTTACAATTACGACAAAAAATAACTTCACCGACAGTCGTTGCACTGCTTATAGTTGTTTCTTCTTTTCTGTCTGTGTGCGTGTGAGTAGGCCTATACTATAAGAACCCAGAAACATTAAAAAACTATGAAATCCAAGTATATTTTCACTGATACTTCATACGTGTGGGTGTGTGTTTGTTGCAAGTGCAAATTTACTGTTTTTCTTTTCATTTGATTCAAAGGTATGTGTAGTTGGCTGTTTGGTTTGATATCTAAAGCCAATGAATTAAAAAAAAAGGCTCATGATGTGAACAGAGATGGCTTCACTTCTTTCGCGCAAACATGAACGAGTATAATATCAGTCATCAATAAAATCAAACCTAGGGTATTCCAAGCTTTGGTTGAAATGTATATATTCTAAGTCAGACGGTTGTGTTGGTGATTATAATTGTTTTAAGGTGTAGTACAACTAGGTAACAGTCCTCTCACTAATTCGAAATAAAAAATTAAATTCGACATTATTTTTTGTACAAGTTTGCTTTACGTCGCACCGACACAGATTTATCTTATTGCGACGATGGGACAGGAAAGGGATAGAAGTGGGAAGGAAGCGATCGTGGCCTTAAGGTACAGACCCAGCATTTGCCTGGTGTGAAAATGGGAAACCACGGAAACTATCTTCAGGGCTGTTGGCAGTGGGGTTCGAACCCACTATCTCCCGAATGCAAGCTCACAGCTACGCGACCCTAACCGCACAGCCAGCTCTCTCGGTAAATTCGATCCTTCGAAAACTACCGGTAAAGGAAAGAAAAAGGGCGCGAAGGGCGTGAATATAGAAGACTTCTAATGCTTCACAAACCTTGTATCGTCGAGTCAAAAGGAAACAAGAGGTCGGATAGGAAACCTGAAAATGTAGAGTCTGGCTCAAGTAAGTGGAAATAATGCCAGAATCAGCGACGGGACCCGTGGTCGCCAACCCACGCTTCCAAGTTGAGACCCTACACCGGTAAGGGATGCCGTGGGTGTGTTCTTTCACCCTATCCACAGTGTGTATTCGAAGTCAACAAAGCACCTTGTCTTCTCTAATTCCATGCAATCTCCACTCCGTTTTAGACCCAGAACTATAAAAGAAGGTGTTAAGTGCATTAGATGAACACCAGTGAGTACTCTACTAATGCACACGCTTGTTTTTATTACCCCCAGAGTACTGTGCAAATGAGGGTGCTGCAGGAGTTCAAAATTAATGCTTTCCTATTGGATTAAGAGCAGCATCGCAGCCAACAAGGGGCTCCGGATGTGTGAATGGGTCTCTTGCCATTGACAATGTCACTTTCATGAGTGTTCCTTTCTAGTTACATGAAGTTGCTCCGTGATTTAGCTGGATTGCATTTAAAAAAACATCGCTTCCGTTCTCCCTGCTGTGTCCAAGCATTACTGCTGTAGTGTCCAGCGCAAGGCCGACTGCATTAACCCACAAAATCTCCCTTTTTACAACATGGTTGATCTATGAATGTATATTAACCATTTATATCATTTCAGAAAAGTTTAAACCTAGTCAATGAACACATATTAACCATTTTATCTCACTGTAGACATCCTAAAGTAAGTAAATGAATACACATTAACCCATTTATCTCAAGTTAAATAGCCGGGCCGAGTGGCTCAAACGGTTGAGGCGCTGGCCTTCTGACCTTAACTTGACAGGTTCTATCCTGACTCAGCCCGGTGGTAACTGAAAGTGCTCAAATACGTCAGCCTCGTGTCAGTAGATTTACTGGCACGTAAAAGAACTCCTGCTGGACTAAATGCCAGCACGTCGTCGTCACGCAAAACCGTAAAAGTAGTTAGTGGGACGTAGAAACAATTATTATTATTATTATTATTATTATTATTATTATTATTATTATTATTATTATTATATCTCACATTAAATAGCCTAAACATTATTAATAAATACATATTAATCCATTGCTCTCACACTTGAGGTACTAATTACGGAATTACAGAGCAGTAAAATAGGTCATATAACTGGTATATCATCGGTCGGCAGTCAGGTCATGGATGCGGCCGAATATTCAAACTTCCAGCTAACGTCTAGCGAGTTCATAGGATATCAGCAGGCGCATGCAGATTTTTTTTCCTATAAAGATGAGCGACACTGCGAGGAAACTCACGTTTCCATGTTCAAATCAGGACCTACGTTATGTGCATACAGTATACGTAATGGGTACTGAAGCACACTGCCATATTTCGTTTTATTTCATACTTGAACTTAAATAATTTGCTCTAACCGGCGCGAACATTCTTTAATCGGTCAAGTATGCACTCTACACGACACAAACGTTACGCATTATGCCTACAGCACATAGTAATCCACAGTGGCTGGCGATTTCAGCTTTCTCAGCCGGTTAATGCAGAACTCCGCATCAACATATAGTCCTTCAAAACCACAGGCTTGCTTTTTCCTTTTGTAATTTAACAACGCAGCAACAATGTTAGCATAATGTCTAATAAAATAAAGTAATCCACAGTGGCTGGCGATTTCAGCTTTCCCAGCCGGTTAATGCAGAACTCCGCATCAACATACAGTCCTTCAAAACCACAAGCTTGCTTGTTCCTTTTGTAATTTAACAACGCAGCAACAATGTTAGCATAATGTCTGAATAAAATAAATTACAGTATATACGACTGCAGCATTTTAACTTCTTACTCCCAGGCCTTGGGTTGAATTTCGACCCAGCACAAGGTTAAAAATGTTCACACAACTGACAACATGTCACTCCGACATCGGCAGGATATCTTGGCAGGATGTAAGTCTAATTAAAAGGCGATTTGAAATACTGGTTAAGCTGAATTATACCTACTCTATTTTTATAATGTGTTTTGCGTTGCAGACAGGACTTATGGCAATGATGGGATAGGAAAAAGTTTAGGAGTGGGAAGGAAGCGACCGTGGCCTTAACTAAGGTATTGCTCCAGAATTTGCCTGGTGTGAAAATGGGAAACCACGGTAAACCATCTTCAGAGCTTCCGACAGTGCGGTTGAAACCCACTATCTCACGAAAACAAGCTGAAAGCTACGTGGTCCAAACCACGTAAGCACCTGCTCGGTTATACTGACTCCCTTGGTAAGTTTATAATACCCTTGTTAAATGGTGTAATAACATGGTGGTGATCGTTGTTTTAAAAATAAGTAACTATGTAACAATCCCTTATTAACACTAATCATAGGGGAAATGGAGGAGTATCGAATAATGAGGGTGTCAGCAATGAAAAGAAGACAGTAAGAGTTAACCGAGAGAGGACGAATAGGAAATATGACAGCGAGAAGGCAGACACAAGTAAGTGTAAAGCATTGCCAGCCTTGTCGTAGTCCGTTCTGCTGACAGGAGAGGGACTGGTACATGGCTAAACCCTAAATTATTATTATTATTATTATTATTATTATTATTATTATTATTATTATTATTATTATTATTATTATTGGCCTTTTACCATTTGGTGTGCGGATCTGACCCAATTTTATAGCCGAATTTCCTTCCCGACGCCAATACTATGTCGAGGGATGTAATCACTATTGCCTGTTTCTGTAGTGTTTAGTAGTGTAAATGGTAAGGAAGCGTATTAAGACGAACTCAATTACCCAGTCCCCGAGCCAGACGAATTAGCCATACGCATCTGAAATCCCCGTCGTGGCCGGGAATCGACGAAGCCGGGGCTCTCTGAACCGAAGGCCAGTATGCTGACCATTCATCCAGCAAGCCGGATTATTTGTCAATGAAGCAGTTCCCCCAAATATTATCATGTTATAATACGTTGATAAAATATAGGTTTAATGTAATATTAATAAAATCTTAAAAAGTAAATCCAATTCCTGTTTTCTTAACTGAGTGGCTCTAACCCTAAAATGGCGGGTTCAGTCCCGACTCGGTCAGGTAATATTCCAAGATGTTCAAATACGTCAGCTTCTGCGGTATCTCTAAATCACGTTACGGCGCGTCCAGAAAGCGAACCTCGTAATGTCATCGTGTCACGTTGCTGTCTGTACGGTACTCAGTAACTTAATCGCGGAAACTTATATAAACGATGCGGAACGAGGCTCGCTGCGTTCCACTACTTGTCGGTTTTCCTGCGGCACATCACAGGGCTGCGAACGAGCTAATTACAGCAAGGTAGGACGTATACAGAACTTCCGCGCGTAACACGCATTCTCCTCTTTCTGCCTGATCAGTAAACATGCAGTGGACCGAGCAAAACACACTGCATTTTATTGAACTGTACAGAGGTAAATACATATTGTGAATAGCCCCATATCCCAAGCATTTCCACAAAATTTTGAAGAACAGCTGATGATGATGATGATGATGATTATGATGATGATGCTGCTTGATGTTTAAAGGGGCCTAACATCTAGGTCATCGGCCCCTAATGGTACGAAATGAGATGAAATGGAATGACAAATTAAAAGTCCAAAATCCTCCACTGACCCGTATTCAAAACGTGAGGACGAAGAATGAATGGTTGGATGGATATGAATTTAAAACAATCAGTGGATCCGACCCGCAATGTCTCACATTCACAGAAACATTAGTATTACTGACCAAGGGACTGCGTCTATGGCATAATACTGAATCGATGATGCCTGTTGTCTAAAGGGGTCCAAAATCCAAGTCATCGGCCATTCATAATGGCACTTATCGCTAGGAAAGTAGAACCATGGTATATGTCATGTTGCGGTACTAATCAAAAGTAGTGCAGACTCGCGGCATTCCACACAGTATGGTACTACTCACAGGTAATGAAATTTCTACATGGAATACAGACCTATGGTGTTTCGCACATTGCGGCGGCATTTACAGGCAACACAAACCTATGGTGTTCATCACATACGTGTACTAACCACAGGGACCCGCACTATCCCGTGGTGTTCCTCATATAGTGGGTACTAATCATAGGCAAGCCCGAACCATGGTGTCGCTCTTAACGTGGTACTAATCACAGGTACACCGAGCTCGATAGCTGCAGTCGCTTAAGTGCGGCCAGTATCCAGTATTCGGGAGATAGTAGGTTCGAACCCCACTGTCGGCAGCCCTGAAGATGGTTTTCCGTGGTTTCCCATTTTCACACCAGGCAAATGCTGGGGCTGTACCTTAATTAAGGCCACGGCCGCTTCCTTCCCACTCCTAGACCTTTCCTGTCCCATCGTCGCCATAAGACCTATCTGTGTCGGTGCGACGTGAAGCAAATGGCAAAAAAAAAAAAAAAATTAAAAAAAAATCACATGTACTGTAGAAACCGGCAACGCACTCTGTTGCTACTAATCACACACCTATTTGGTACCTAACATAGTGGTACTACGCGCAAGTAAAAGCGACCCATGGTGTTCTCCGCGTGGTGGTATTAATCACAAGTAGTTTCATGGTTCTAATACCATCATCCCTTGGTCGCCTCTTTTAGTCGCCTCTAACGACAGGCAGGGGATACCGTGGGTGTATTCTTCGTCTGCGTCCCCCACCCACAGGGGGTTGTGTGTTCGGTCCGCAAGAGGTATTTTATTTCCCTCGCAAGTCCGCCGGCAAGCCGGTTAGGACCCCCCTATCCACCACCTGGGACGCACCACGTGGGAGTATCACCTCTCCCCCTGCTACGCCAGCGTAGTAGGTTCGTGGTTAAGGAACAGTGTCCTATCAAACTGATAAGGTATTCAAAGTCTGTTGGTGACATTCTTGTAGTTCACTAACAGTTTGAAACTTCATGTCAGCTAGCAAATTTGAACCACCATGTGTAGTTATAAGTATACAGTATATAACTGAGTTTGCCATCATCGCCCCTGTTTCAGTCTCATTTTGATTGCATAATACAAATAAATACAGGCTGCTGCAACTACCTCCATGTTTGAAAGCAGCACTATTTCGAACGCAGGTAGGTTACGTGTTACGGAATGCGTCGCGCTGTGGAAAAGTTCACCTCGTACCCACGGCACGTAACCTTGCCCTGGTTAATCTCAGCACGTTAAGTCGTTACATTTAAGACTCTTGGCGCGCAAGTCTGTACAACACTCTCGCTACCTCAGCGTCTCTGTAAACTGTAAAGGTAGTTAATGCGATGTAAAACCAATAGCATTATAGTCTTAGAAGCTCCTCTCTTCGGATCGCAACTCCCTAGTTGAGAACCGTACTTACAGCAATGTAGCCTGCTGGTTGCGCGGAGAAGAGACAGGTTCCAAGCGGGGTTAGTGAATTGAGAATTACAAGACGTAGGGCATTTCAGTAAAATGTTCCGAAGTCTCTTATTCAATAATGCACATAGTCTGCAAACATACTGAATATCTGGAACTCCTGTTAGCCTTGGTAGCATGTGAGAGCAGAGGCTATTTAGGCCAGAGTATAGCATGACCATTAGGCTCACTGAGTCAAGACTCGAGCTGCGATCACATACAATCCCAGGCTCCAAGTTGAGTGGTCGGCGTCTTGGCCTTTTGTCCTTTGAGGCCGGAGTTTGATTCGCGGCCGGGTCGCGCGATTTTATTCTTAAACGGTTAATTCCCTTGAAATGAGGACCGGGTACTTGTGTTGTCCCCAACATTCCTGCAACTCATACAACAAACGACACTGTCCTTAACGACAATAACACGCACATTCCTATACAAAGTACATGACAGATTAGCTATGTTTACAGTAGTGGCTTGGTCAATTTTGGGAGTAGCTGACCCAGTCAACAATTGAAGAACTTTATTTGACATTTCAGAGAGATTATCAACAAGGTTGCTAGCCTCCTTAGCATGGTCCTCTTTTAGTTTAAGAGACAATAGGTCCCTTACTCTATTGTAAAAGGTGAAACAGTCTAGCTTGTACTCGTTTAAGTTGATTGGGAGATGGATCACTTACTTCAAAAAACTAACTACAGATGCTAGCTCAGTAGTGTTGTCAGTGATAGTGGAAAGAGCCTCATCAATGTCCTTCTCTCCCAAGGTGGGGATACAAATTGGTAACTCTAATGACTCTTTCAGTTTGGTTGAATCTATCGCAACCGTGCCTCCAGATTGAACATTTCTAATAGCTAATTCGTAAATCAATTCCTCCTTGCGCAAGCAGCCGGGTTGGAGGACTTCGCGAGGGCCGGACATGATGACAAAAATTTACAAATTTAGAAAATAGGAAAGGGAAATTCCAGCGACTGAGAAAATTGTTAGAGTACAAATCGAATCTTATGTTTAGCCTTCGAAAGGGGCTTAATAGAGACCCACTCAACCACGCTCTGCTACCACTTGTCACGGGGTTACCCATGGACCAGCAGAGGTGAAAGAAGGTGCCGGGGTGAATGGGTCTAACTACTAAATCAAAGTTAATTTAAAACTTTAACAAAGGTTATATTTTCTTGAATTTCAACAATCAACAACAAAACTTTAACAACTTAGTGAGATAACAATGATATATCAGGTACAATGACAAGGTTTAGACAAAGCAAGAAAACCCAAACTTTAGTGACAGTTTAGTAACCAGGCCTTCCAGCCCCTCGCTTTACATTACCTGAGCTCTCAGCTCAACTTTATAAAAGATTACAATTTTACACAAAGGGCGGAAATCCCCTAATACATGGAGCACCTGCTCCCGATTACAATATGAAGCCTCCCAGAGGCAATTTTACAACACTAGAAAAAGAGCTCACGCGCTCTCAGTTCTCAAGCCTATTCCAGGCAACACACTATGAAAATCTAATAATCACTGGCCTTACGAGACACTATTTACAAATAGCCATCTTATTACACAGAGGTGTCTAGTACCCAACCTACGGGGCCTTAGTGAAAAAGAACAGGTTCAATAAACGGCCCGAGTGGAGGAATGGAGTCAAAGATTGAGCTCCCCCCAAAAATATTAAAAACCTATAGGGCACTTGGCCAATGAAACAGGGCTAATCCCAAACTACTGAGGTAGCGCACATGGAGATAACTTCAATACATTTCAGAAAAAAATGCGGTACCTCAAACCAAGATGAAGGGGAACTTGAGAGGGTATATCACTCTCTATCCCCGGATTACAATTAAAGATTTATGAACTTTTACATGAGCCGCATTGAGAATTACATTTTAAGGAAGTTGGTTACAAAGTTAAAGTTTCGAACCTTTCCCTCGGGTTAAACTGCGGATCTAGCAAAAGTGAAGATGTTAAGTGGCCATACCTTGTCGGAGAACTGCAACCTGATGAAAGAGGCGCCTCCCGCCCCCCTGCTTGACACACACACTTAGTTAGATGACGATGAAAAGTGGCCTAGAGACGGGAAAATCTGCAGTTTATAAACCCTCGGGGAAAGTTCGAGACCTCTCACGAATAAAACAGCCACACCCCTACACTCAATATCGAAGAAGAAATACGGGATTGGCTGAAAATAAATGACAGAAATTCGTGATTGGCTAAATTCAAAACTGGCGGAAAGAAAAGATAAATATTGCCAACTCAAAGATGAATGAACAAAATTTAGTAAGAAAAAAATTTATGAATACAAAATTTCTTCAAAAAGGTTCTTTCACTTCGCACCAGGGTGCATGATCATAGTTTTCTAGCAGTGACATCTATGAGAGAATGTCCCAATTTCTTGATGAATGGAAAACAAAACGAGTTGAAATTCACACAGTACTGGAAACTTCACAATAACAAAATTTTAGTGGTGCCATCTTCAGAGAAAATTTATAAGTTGGTCCAGTTTCAAGTTCACTGTTTCTGCTGTAGAGGAGTTCTTTAAGGCGCAAAATTTAAATGTGCGGCGTAGAGGTGTACCTCCCGGTATAGTAATAATAATAATAATAATAATAATAATAATAAATTTTTATTTATTTTACATTTTATGGCTTAGGACCACTCTAGTTAATGAAATGGCGTATGGCTTTTAGTGCCGGGAGTGTCCGAGGACATGTTCGGCTCGTCAGGTGCAGGTCTTTTGATTTGACTCCCGTAGGCGACTTGCGCGTCGTGATGAGGATGAAATGATGATGAAGATGACACAGACACCCAGCCACCGTGCCAGCGAAATTAACCAATTATGGTTAAAATTCCCGACCGTGCGGGAATCGAACGCGGGACCCCTGTGAACAAAGGCCAGCACGCTAACCATTTAGCCATCGAGCCGGATACTCTAGTCAATTATACAAAAGGGTTTCTTGATTTCCTATCAGCCCAATATCTTTTCATCCTGAGAGATGCTGCCTTCCTTTGTTCTGTTGAAAATACCCTCCCATTAGACCTTTTACTGATCTTTGTCTGTAGCCTGGTGTGTGTTCTTGAATTATTTTCTGTTTTGCTTTTGAGGTCACACAGAAGAACAGAATAAGCAAGTTGGGGAAAGAATGAAAAATACTGGCAGGGAGTGAAGGTAGAGAAGGCTAAAAATACCGCAAAGATTGTTAACGTGGTTCACAGACGAAGGGAATAATAATAATAATAATAATAATAATAATAATAATAATAATAACAACAATTGTATCGGAGGTACACCAACTCCGTACGTTCAAACTCAGCGCCTTTTAGAAGGCCATCTGTTATATGAACAGTGAAACTCATTTCTGAAGATGTTTCGAACTTCATCTCCAGGTGACTCTACTGTCGAGTTATGTGCTCCATCTGGTGAGAGGATGGACAATTAATTTTCAAGAGGAGTTTGGTATTCGTATGTTTCCAAAAATGAATTGTTTATAGATGGCCGAAACGAAGGAGAAAATAATAATAATAATAATAATAATAATAATAATAATAATAATAATCATCGTCGTAGCACCATCCGTTAAAGCAGCTGAGCAACCGATTGCGGAACGTTATCATCGGACGGGCAAAATATGACTCAAAATCTCATCTGAAGAAACAAAATATAAGACCATTATCAAGGACAGTCTATCTAAGCTAAAAACAAAACAGGGCAATGTTCAAAAGGTCGAAACATTCAAACTGAAGACCGCTTACATGAAGAGAGCACTATTATGGGGAGGTAAGATCCGACACTTGTAAGACCAGAAGTTTTGTATGCGTCAGAAACAATGGGCTTGAGAAATAAAACCTGAAAACGCGATCTGGAGAAACTAGAACGAAAGACAGGGAGAAATATCTTAGGATCCATTAGAAATGGAAGGAACAAGGTCGGCAAACAGACGTCATCAGGAAAACTAGGCCGACTTTTTTCGGTCACATATTCCGTATGTCTAACAGCAGGTTGACGAAACTGATCCTAACACAAGTTTGGAATCTCAAAGGCAAATCTAGATGGCACCAAGCAGGGGCTGACGATTTGGGGCTAAGCGGAATAACTAAACAAGATATCCTAGACAGACACATCTTAAAAAAAAAGTCCAGGATTGGAGGGTACCTGAATATGAGGTCAAACAAGTGAAACAACTTCACTGCTCAGAGGACAGAAGAGGCCCAAGCCTCCGTATCAAACTAAAGATAATCTAAGACTAGCAACTCTTGTTTTGCAAAAACGAGAGGTTCTTCTCCCCTGTTAATGATTGTTAAGCTCAATAGCTTACCTTATTTCCTCTTATAAATAGCCATTGTCCTCTTGTTAAAATTTGTTAAATTATTACTGGTGTGTACGGTCTATTTACCTTCATTTTCTACAACAATAATTCGAAATAAAATGGAACTTGCACCTTGAAGTATGTGAATATCCAGACTGGACTAACCTAGCGGTTGTGGAGTGTTAATGTGCTAATTAAAGGTAAGCAAAATGAGTATTTATAATCCTCGCAAGAATAGTAGTATTGTTCTTTCTAAAGGTACTTCCTACCGTCTGCAGAAGTTCAGTTCTACTTCGTCCTAGTGGACTGAAGCTACCTTACGGTTAACTGAGGAAAGCTACCGAAAATTGTCGAGAACGCTCAAATGTTTTATATTAGGATTTGGTTTATCTCATTAGCAAGGTAATATCGTTTGTACCTGGAAGCAGTTCAGGAAAGTTTACTGGTTCAATGGACCTTGTGGAGGACTTAAGTTTCATTACCGCCCTCCCCTTAGGCATGCCACCTCGGCCCTCCTGCTCTACGCTCCTGTGTGCAACACCACAATTGAAGGGCTGGGCCAAGTGCCACTTTTTAAAAATGGAGAAAATTAAGGTTAAAGTTTAGTCACTGCTATAATTCACAGACACAGATTACAGAGACTACAACATTTGCATGTTATAGTTAAGAGATTCATTAATCACTACAAAGCAAAATTCAAAGATTATCTGGCTTTTTAATACAAATAAAAAGTAAATGAATATCATCATTTTCCACTGGAGTGGATTTGGCCCACTTTGGCTCTAAACAGAAAGGATGAATTTTAACAATACGCCAGTGGGCCATCTCCACATCGCACTGTAAGGTACTTCATTTTGCCGTAGTTACATCACATCATTGCAAATCCTTAAAAAACTTATGATTAACTGGTGGAATGAGTGGAAGTATGGCAATTAAATCATCATATTTAGCTTTTGTCAGCTTAATGGGTGCTGTGTAAGCAGGACTCAGTTCCCATGGTGAAGGTACTGAAGTTGTTACCTTTACAGATGTCCTGCCCTTACGAGAAGGTGAAATATCAAGGATTTTCCATTCTTCCATTTCGTTGAGGGTGTACCTGAACTTAATCTTAAGAGGTTCATTAGACTGGAAACGAAACCACCTAATTTTGAGCCACTCAAACTTCTCTCAATCTACTGTTTCCTTACGATACACAAAGTTTTTTGAAAGCTCCTTAATGTTCACAAATTCTTTCTGTTCCATTTTCTTCACACTAAAGGGTTTATTTCTCCTATATTCCTTAACTAAGGTCACATAATCTTCTACCGAAAACCGTGATTTTGCCTTATGTTTTGAAGTTTCGATGGTACAAAAATCTCTGTCATTAGGCAAATATGAATGGCTAGGTTCTAGGAACTTATGATCAATAGTTTTAAATTGGGAATAATGAACTAATGTGGCCCACAAAAATGCAATATATTGATTCCTATTCTGACTACCACAAGTGTCCGAATAGGCTATTAAATGATTTGCTGTTGTGCTGACGTTCCTCAGGTAATACAGAATACAGTCATGAACCTACTTCTGTTGGGCCCCTTTGTGCTGTATCTTCACCCCACAGGTACATGTACCCTTTCCTACATTATACATACAAAACTTCCTCTTGTAAAAATAAACACTACTTGTTATTAAGGGTAGGAGGAGGGTTTGCTGCTTCTATTTTCCTCGTGGCCGATGTCCGCCATGATGCTACGCATATCACGTGACTCAGAGCAAGCGAGGGATTGGTCATGCGGATTTGGCCCACTATGGCACTACCTCCAGCGGCTAGTTCAATTTGGTTGATATTTTGTGACCCTGTAGCACATAAATGGGAAGACATAGAGATAGCCCAGTTGGAGAGATAATACCTAAGTCAGAAATGAACCGCTAGGTGGCATTAACTCAATTTCGACGGTTGGTGGATTTGGCCCACTATGGTTCTCAGCCCTTCATTGTTTTCGTTTAGATACAACTACAGAGAGCAGACACATCACTTGATTTGTGTATTTACCTCAAGAAATAAAAAGGAGGAGCTCTCCGGTGACTGATTTAATTGTCTGAGATAGTAAAATGTATTCTTCTTCTTCTTCTTATTATTATTATCTACCGGCCCCGCAATCTAGGGGTAGCGTGCCCACCTATCATCTGGAGGCCCTGGGTTAGATTCCCCGCAAGGAGCCTTTACATAGACTTGAGGGCTGGTTCGAGATCCACTCAGCGTATGTGATTATAATGGAGGAGCTATCAGACGGTGAGACTGCGACCCCGGTCTAGAAAACCAAGAATAAAGGCCGAGAATTCGTCGTCCAGACCACGCGTCGCCTCATTCTGCAGGCCTTCGGGCTGAGCAGCGGTCGCTTGGTAGGCCAAGGCTCGTCAGGGTTGTAGTGCCATGGGGTTTGGATTATTATTATTATTATTATTATTATTATTATTATTATTATTCCGACCGCTTTGCTGGATGGTCAGCATTGTAGCCTTCGGTTCCAAGGGTCCAAGGGTCCCGGGTTCGATTCCCGACTGGGCTGGAGATTTTAGTCACATCTGGGCAATTGTTTTGTGTTTGGCTTACATCCTCATTTACAGACAATACACCACATTAGCAACATCCTTCCATATAGGGTTGACAATAGACAACTTATTTCGCCGTAAAAATGGACATGCCGGGCTGAGTGGCACAGGCGGTTGAGGCGCTGGCCTTCTGATCCCAACTTGGCAGGTTCAAACCTGGCGCAGTCCAGTGGTATTTGAATGTGTTCAAATACGTCAACCTCGTGTCGGTCGATTTACTGAAACGTAAAAGAACTCCTGCGGGACTAAATTCCGGCAACTCGGCGGCTCCGAAAAGTCTCAAGTCACCAGAAAGTAAAGAGCAGGTAAAATAATCCGAATATATAAAGCTATACATATGCAGCAGATAATTTATTCAAGAGAAATAAATAAAAGAGTGCTAAGTCCTGGAAGTTGGATCAGATGACAGGTAAATTAGCGAGACCGTACATAACGGGTGAATATCTTAATTCCCAGTCTTTAGAGTGAGGTTAGATAATCCCTCCGCTTGTTGAATGAAAATCTAGCTGTTAAGCCGTGATTATCTGGCACCATTCATGTTAATTTCTGATTACATTTCAAAAGAGCCAACATAGTTCTTGCGCTAAGTTATAACACGAGTACGATGATAAAAAAGTGTCTGAATAAAGTAAAAAGAAAACTGACAGGAAGGAGCGGAAACCATCTGCTGTTGCCGCGGGGTTTAAACTAAAGTAACGAGGTGGCCACACAAAAGCCATAGCCTTGGCCAAAGAATAAAGACGGTACACAATGGTCCTCATGTCCTAGTTTTGTGGTTTCAGAGCTTTCTTGTCTCAACAGTCACAAACTAGGAACAGTTCACTCAGTGGTGCCTATCGCGGTACAATATAAACAATGGTGGCTGGTGATTATTTTAATAATAATAATAATAATAATAATAATAATAATAATAATAATAATAATAATGGGACGGTAGTGTACCAGATCCATAACAGATTATATCGTAACCGAGTTCGAATTGAGGAAATCTGTTAGGAATGTACGGGATTTCTGAGGATTTTTCGATGATACAGACCACTATCTGATCTGTAGTGAGCTAAGTATCTCTAGGCCTAGGATAGAGATGTAAAGTCTGTCTGCAAACGAATAAGGATAGAAAATCTCCAGGACGAGGAAATGAGACAGAAGTACATGGATATGATTAGTGAGTAGTTTCGAACAGTGGGCAGTAGGCAGGTTCACGATTACACAGACGGACATAAATGTTCACACAGAGGCTCATTAACACATTAATGTATAAAATAGGCACTGTAGCAAACTGCATACGTTGTTCGGTCCGTCATGAATTGAAACGATACATTATGCACACAAACGCTAAATTACGTACAATAAAATCCTGATCATACATGAAGAGATGAGGAAAATAAGGCCGGGCAGTGATGGTATGCCTGGACAGAAGTCCACACACAGCAATGAAAGCTGTCCACAAACAGAGTAGTACACATCAGTTCTGACTTGAACATTGAGGAGTGAACATAGTTACCAGCCTTGTTTACATGAGAAGTGGATACCGGTGATTCAAGATGGAATGCTGAAAATTAGGAAGGAAACTACAATTGAAGAAAAATAATAGTAACTCTTCAATGAAGAAGGCAAATCATAAGCCGAAATTGCACAAATCATTAAACGAAGCAGATACATAGTGTGCAGTATCATTAAGAAGTACAAAACTTCAAAAGCATTTATAAATAAAGACAGAAGTGGACGTTCCCGTAAGCTTACTCTGAGAGAAGAGAAGACTGTAATTAGGGTAGTGCAAAAGACTCCAAAAATAGCATCTTCCGAAATTGCTGCAGAATTTCAGGAGTACAATGCTAAATAGGTACATCCTAAGACCATTCGTCGAACTCTTCATAGAGCTGGATATCATGCCCGAAGTCCCACGAGGAAGCCATTTATCAGCCCAGTAAACAGAAAGAAGAGATTGGTATCTGCTTAAGAGTACATAATGAAGGATGATGACTTCTGGAAAAGAATTATTTTTTCAGATGAAAGCAAATTTAACTTTTTTCGCCATGATGAAAGAATGTCGATGTGGAGGAAAATGAATACAGAGTTTGAAACAGCCAATCTCCACGCTACAGTTAAACACGGTGGTGGAGGTGTTATGGTGTGGGGGTGCAAGGCGGCTTCAGATGTTGGAGACCTAGTGTTTATAGAGGGAACATTTTTCTTTTTTGCTAGTTGCTTTACGTCGCACCGATACGGATAGGTCTTATTGCGACGATGGGACAGGAAAGGGCTAGGAGTGGGAAGGAAGCTTTTTTGCTAGTTGTTTAACGTCGCACCGACACAGATAGGTCTTACGGCGACGATGGGACAGGAAAGGGCTAGGAGTGGGAAGGAAGCGGCCGTGGCCTCACTTAAGGTACAGCCCCAGCATTTGCCTGGTGTGAAAATGGGAAACCACGGAAAACCATTTTCAGGGCTGCCGACAGTGGGGTTCGAACCTGCTATCTCCCGAATACTGGATACTGGCCGCACTTAAGCGACTGCAGCTATC
The DNA here is from genome assembly GCF_040414725.1 of Anabrus simplex. Lineage (NCBI taxonomy): Eukaryota > Metazoa > Arthropoda > Insecta > Orthoptera > Tettigoniidae > Anabrus > Anabrus simplex. The sequence goes on from NC_090265.1 coordinate 143,150,086, forward strand.
GAGCTCGGTTGGGAAGAAGCGGCCGTGGCCTTATTTAAGGTACAGCCCCAGCATTTGCCTGGTGAAAAAATGGGTATAGAGGGAACAATGGACCATTATGTTTATCTGCCTATTTTGAAAAACATTTTGCGACATAGTGTCCAAAGACTAGGTCTACAGGCTAATTACTGCTTTCAGCAGGACAAAGACACGGAGCATACTGCTAATAATGTTCGATAATGGATTGTTTATAATACACCTTAAACTCTGAAAATCCCTCCCCAGTCCCCCAACCTTAACCCCATTGAACATCTATGGGATGAACTCAAACGACGAGCCAGAAAACACCACATATTCAACAAAAACCAGCTGAAAGAATTGCTTCTACAATAATTGTATACTATTGGTGAAGAAATCACAAGAAATTTAGTAGCTTCAATGCCCAACAGATTAATAAGTGTTATTCGCAATAAGGGAATGCACACGCGTTACTAAACCATGCACAACTGGTGACAAACGTGTAGTTTAAGTTGTTGAGGAAACATTTATGTCCACCCATACCGACACAGATATGTCTTACGGCGACGATGGGATAGGAAAGGCCTAGGAAATGGAAGGAAGCGGCCATGGCCTTAATTAAGGTACAGCCCCGGCATTTGCCTGGTGTGAAAATGGGAAACCACGGAAAACCATCTTCAGGGCTGCCGACAGTGGGGCTCGAACCCACTATCTCCCGATTACTGGATACTGGCCGCACTTAAGCGACTGCAGCTATCGAGCTCGGTGTTTTTGCACCTATCTATAAGCAAGAGAACGGGAAGGATTGCAACAACTATCGAGGTATCTCATTGATTAGCATACCAGGCAAAGTATTCACCGGGATCTTGGGAGAAGGGTGCGATCAGTGGTTGGGAGGAAGTTGGAAGAAAACCAGTGTGGTTTCAGACCACAGAAAGGCTGTCAGGATCAGATTTTCAGTATGCGCCAGGTAACTGAAGAATGCTACTTGAGGGATATACAGTTATGTTTATGTTTCGTAGACCTAGAGAAAGCATATGACAGGGTACCGAAGGAAAAAAGCTTCAATATACTAGGGAACTATGGGATTAAGGGGAGATTATTAAAATCAATCAAAGGCATTTATGTTGACAATTGGGCTGCAGTGAGAATTGATGGTAGAATGAGTTTTTGGTTCAGGGTACTTACAGGAGTTAGACAAGGCTGTAATCGCTCACCTTTGTTGTTCGCAGTATACATGGATCATCTGCTGAAAGGTACACAGTGGTAGGGAGAGATTCAGTTAGGTGGAAATGTAGTGAGCAGTATGGCCTATGCTGACGTCTTTGTCTTAATGGCAGATTGTGCCGAAAGCCTGCAGTCTAATAGCTTGGAACTTGAAAATAGGTGCAATGAGTATGGTATGAAAATTAGCCTTTCGAAGACTAAATTGATGCCAGTAGGTAAGAAATCCAAGAGAACTGAATGTCCGATTGGTGATACAAAGCTAGAACAGGTAGATAATTTCAAGTATTTAGAGTGTGTGTTCTCCCAGGATGGTAATATAGTAAGAGAGATTGAATCAAGGTGCAGTAAAGCTAATGCAGTGAGCTCGCAGTTGCGATGAACAGTATTTTGTAAGAAGGAGTTAGCTCCCAGACAAAAGTATCTTTACATAGGTCTGTTTTCAGATGAACTTTGCTTTACGAGAGTGAAAGCTGGGTGGACGCAGGATATCTTATTCATAAGTTAGAAGTAACAGACATGAAAGTAGCGAGAATGATTGCTAGTACAAACAGGTGGGAACAATGACTGGAGGTACTCGGAATTATTAGATAAAGGCTAAGTTAGGAATGAACTCAATGGATGAAGCTGTACGCATAAACTGGCTTCGGTGGTGGGGTCATGTGAGGCGAATGGAGGAGGATATTTTACCTAGGAGGATAATGGATTCTGTTATGGAGGGTAAGAGAAGTAGAGGGAGATCAAGACTCAGTTTCTAACGATTTAGAGGTAAGAGGTATAGAACTAAATGAGGCCACAGCACTAGTTGCAAACAGAAGATTGTGGCGACGTTTAGTAATTTCACAGAGGCTTGCAGACTGAAAGCTGAAAGGCATAATAATAATAATAATAATAATAATAATAATAATAATAACAATAATAATAATAATAATAATAATAATAATAATAATCTTCATCATCATCATAATTTTTACATCCCACTAACCACATTTATTTATGGTTTTCAGAGACACCGATGTGACTGGATTTTCCCTCGCAGGAGTCCTTTTACGTGCCAGTAAATCTACCAACACGAGGGTGACGAATATGATTACCTTGAAATACCACCGGACTTAGCCAGGATCGAGCCTGCCACGGTGTGGTCAGAAGGCCTGCGCCCCAACAGTCTGAGCCACTCAGCCTGGCATGTTATTATTTCATCAGGGTGTGCATACTTGAATATGGTACAGTAAACGTTTGATTATTCCTCCTTTTATTTTGGAGGAGACAGTTCAAAATTAAAAACAATAGATTAAATTCTAACAACGGTTAGTGTGACCTTACAGACGCTCCTAATTTTGGCTTTAGATAACAGTCGCATCAAAAACAAGCTTAGCATCACCTTGGACCAAAGAGATCCTCACTCTTAACAAAGAAACAAAACGAAAGAAAAAACAGAGAGGTACCATATCAGCGTTATTTATTGCCCAACAAAACGACATGCGTAAGCCTCTACTAAATACCGCAATACGTCCCCTTCCACTGACACATGCCTGAATTCGTCTTGGCATACTCTCCACTAGTTCATCAACGTAATATTGATCTCAATTGTCCCACTCCTCAATGGTGATTCGGCGTAAATCTCGCGGAGAGGTTGCCGAGTCGTGTCGTCCAAAAACAGCCTTCTGTAATTTATTCGAGGCGCGTTCGACAAAGTTCATGTCCGGAGAACATGGCGGTCATTCTAATAGACACAGTTTTTTTTACAATTTGCTTTGCGTTACACCGAGACAGGTAGGTCTTATGGGAAGATGGGATAGGAAAGGGCTAGGAGTAGAAAGGAACGGCCGTGACCTTAATTAAGGTACAGCTCCAGCATTTGCCTGGTGTGAAAATGGGAACCCACGGAAAACCCTCTAAAGGACTGCCGTCAGTGGTGTTCGAACCCACTAACTTCCGGATGCAAGCTCACAGCTGCGCGCCCCTAACCGCACGGCCAGCTTGCCCGATGATAACACAATTAAAAGACACACAAGCGCAATGAGAAACTTTCTTTGTGTGTGTGTAATGAAACTCAATTTTTGTAAGTGATCACGAAGGAAGTCATTAACAATAACAGCACAATGGGTGCGCGCATTAAGACAAATTCTCCACCAAAATGCTTGTAATAATGTGCCACTATAGAGCGGAGGATGTCGTCTCTATATCGTACAGCCGTGACATTGCCCTAAATGACTAGGAGTGTCGTAAGGTGGCCCCACATAATGCCACCCCATAACATCAAACATGTGCTGGACAGTGTCTGAGACGTAAACCCTGACCAGATTGCCTCCAACACTTTGCCGACGATAGTCAAGAAGAAGGCTTATGTGACATTCATCTGTGAAAGGGACCTCGTGCCATTTCTGAAGAGAGAATTCAGCATAGTGTTGGTCCAATCTGTGCCGTGCCCCATGATTTATTTATTATTTATTTACTTATTTGCGTCTTTATTAAGTGACGAAGTTAGGGCTCTTGGCCCTCTCTGACACAACCACATACATTTTTTGACTTTTACAGCATAAATTTAAAATATCACGATAATCAATAAATTACAGTTGATGAGATAAGACGAGCAAGTCAGATACCTGAGGAATAACAATAATACAACTAATTAAGATTACGATTGATGAAAAGGATATGGGAAAATAGAGTGGATAATAACAGAAAGATATCAAATTAATACGTAAGGAATATATCTACTAACTAGCTTAAAGGAAACCTTATTCTAATATGAAGCAAAAAGTAATTAAGGGAATATTACTATGTTACAATCTGAGTATACTAAATACAATGTTACTATATTATCTATTTCTAGGAACAAATGAGAAGAGTAAAAAACGTAAATGGGATAGCCTAAGATCCGTAAATCTAGTACGTAATGATGTCTAGGTTTGAGAGCTGGGCCTCGCCATGGGTATCGAGAGTGAAGTTGTACTTCGTGCAACCTGTTTCTCTCACTTTGAGCTGAAACGCGGCGACCTGCGATTGCCCGAGAATCATTATTCAAAATGATGGCATTGCGTTCAGGGTTACTCCGAGCTGAAGGTAACTGTCATCGACTGCAGTCGTAGCTGTGCAAGGCAAGACATCAACAGTTCCCGTCTCCCTGGGCCGCTTCAATGCTCGAGCTACATTAATTTGATTACGGCCCACACGTCAAGCAATTACCCTTGTTGACCATCCTCCTTGACACAATGTCGATATTGCTCGTGCCATCCTAGACGCTTACTACACTGCTCAGAACACACTTTATAACATCTCATGTAAAGAAGAGTTTCGTGCGATATGCTGGACGCTGGTACGGTCTGTTCCCGTCTGTGTCCCATGATTAATATCCTATGTACAATCCTCTATTTGTAACTAGTCCTGTGACGTCGTTTACTTCTATACCTCACACGTAGAAACTGAGACTAGCCATCGTCGTCTTGGTCTCCCTCCACTTCTCTTACCCTCCATAACAGAGTTCAACCCTTTCAGACCGAGTAGGCACAATTGTGCGGGTTCGTATTTTAGTTATCCCTGACCGTATTTGATGTTTTTTCGGCGCTACACCGGACTGCAGTGATTGTGCAGGACACGTGGCGTGTATTTCAATTGATTTTAGTATGCGCTTGACCGCCAGGGCGAAGGAAGAAGAGTTTAAAAAGCACAGTTGATCGGCGAGATGGCAGGAAGCAGTAGTGCCGAAAGTAAGTATTTATTTACTGCGTTTATATTAATCTAGAAGCTTTACTGAATACCGGGATATATTAAATGAAGTGTGTACATTGGTTAGTGAACGTAAATTTTGAAGCTACACCATCGTACGTGATACAAGGAGGTTTTGAATTTTGATACGCACAATTGTGTGGGTCCTGTTTTTCGGACGTTAGTTTTTATTTTGTAAAATAAACTATTAATATGTGTATTGAGGAGCATTTTAGTCAGTTCTTGACGTACAAACAAAAATTCACACCTCCAGTTTTCTTTCAGGTCTGAAAGGGTTATTCTCCTAGATAACCTATCCTCCTCTATTTGTCTCACATGACCCCACCACCGAAGTCGGTTTATGCGTACAGTTTCGTCCATCGAGTTCATTCCTAACTTACCTTTTATCTCGTTGTTTCGAGTACCCTCCTGTCATTGTTTCCACCCGTTTGTACCAACAATCATTCTTGTTAATACCATGGCTGTTACTTCTAACTTAATATATCCTGAGTCCACCCAGTTTTCACTCCCGTAATGCAAGATGGTCTGAAAACAGACCGATGTAAAAAAATAGTTTCGTCCACGAGCTGACGTCCTTCTTACAGACTACTATTGATCGCGACTGCGAGCTCACATCATTAGTTTTACTGCACCTTGATTCAATCTCACTTATTCTACTAAATGAATATAATATTCTTCTTGTCTTCGGATAGGTCTACTATTACCCACGTTAAGCATCGTTCATTTCCGGTTCTTCTTCATCCTTTCGGAATGGACTGCTCTGCGTTCTAGCGACCAGGTGTTGCCGGTCCGTTTTCTGCTCATTCGATCTTGAAATCCCTTATTTTTTTATGACCATCCTGTTAAGACGAACACAAACATACAGTCTCCGAGCTAGACGAATTAACCAGACGGGACTAAAATCCCAGCCCGCCCGGAAGTCGAACCCAGGGCCTTCTGAACCGAAGGCTGGTATGCTTATCATTCAGCCAAGGAGCCGCACTGTCGAAGGACAAAGGACAAAACAAATCCCGTTTTAAAGATAACAGGTAGTGTCCCCCGTTTTTGCACAAGGTAAATGCTGTATCTTAAGGCCACAGTCTCTTCCTTCACAGTTCTACCCATGTCTTATCCCATCGTCACCAAAAAAATGTCCGTGCTGGTGTGACGAAGAACAAGTAGCTTAATAAAGAAAAAAATACTTCAATATATAATAAAATAACTTAGTACGAAAAACTTCAACCTCGATACTGACCTCGAAATTAACACCACTTCATTAATTCGTACACCAGAACAGTGATAGTCGAACGAAGGCAGGTGACGCAGGTAATATTAGATTAGGAAATTAAGTCATAAAGAAAGTAGATGTGTATTTTTTTTTTTTTTTTTGCTAGTTGCTTTACGTCGCACCGACACAGACAGGTCTTATGGCGACGATGGGACAGGAAAGGGCTAGGAGTGGGAAGGAAGCGGCCGTGGCCTTATTTAAGGTACAGCCCCAGCATTTGCCTGGTGTGAAAATGGGAAACCAGGGAAAACCATTTTCAGGGCTGCCGACAGTGGGATTCGAACCTACTATCTCCCGAATACTGGATACTGGCCGCACTTAAGCGACTGCAGCTATCGAGCTTGGTGATGTGTATTGTTACTTGGGTAGTAAAATAACTAACGATGGCAGAAGAAAAGAGGACATAAAATGCAGACTAGCAAAGCAAAGAAGGCCTTTCTTAAGAAAAGTAATTTGCTCACTTTGAACATTGATATAGGAATTAGAAAGATGTTTTTCTCAAGACTTTCGTCTGGAGCGTGGCATTGTATGGAAGTGAAACATGGATGATAGGTAGCTCACAAAGAAAGAGAATAGAAGCTTTTCAAATGTGGTGTTTCAGATGAATGCTGAAGGTGAGATGTATAGATCGAATCACGAATGAAGAGATACTGAATCGAATTGGCGAGAGGAGATCGCATTTGGCTAAATTTGAGGAGAAGAAGAGAGAGAATGATAGGACACTTCTTAGGACAGTTGGCTTTTGAGGGAAATGTAGGCGGGTAGAAAACTGTAGGGGTAGACCGAGGTATGAATATAACAAGCAGATTAGAGCAGATGTATGATGCAGTAGTTACGTAGAAATAGAAAGTCTAGCACAGGGTAGGGTGGCATGGAGGCTGCATCAAACCGGTCTATGGACGGTTGACCCAAATCTTGTAGTCATGCGTGGTATCATATACCCATTTCCTATATAATAATAACAGCTAGCTCCTCTGCCCTGACAAAATTATTTCAGAGACGTATAAGAAACTGCAAGTCGGCATGTACAGCAGGAAGCCCCTAACCCTCAAGGAACGACGAATACCTTATGACCAAAAATTCTCACGGGTCTCAAGAAAGGGGGAGGGTGGATTTACGAAAATATCTGAGACTGCTAAAGCAATCGTTTCCATTATCGTACAAATTTCGAATGCGGCTGTGTCGGGGTCTCGGCCGTAAATTTTAACGTAAAATACGCACCACGTGATAATTATAGTCTAAATATATTATGCAGTCGGGGAACATCACAAGATTTCCTTATCGTTGGGAGTTTTATTTCACTTCAAATTCCCCCTCTTAGAGATATGGACGCTACCCAGTGGTATAAACATTTATAATAACAATCCACGGCCTATCTGCGCTATCAAGCGGCACAAGATTTAACCATCATAGGAGGTCGTGCGTGACACATCGCTGTGAAACAAAGTGCATTCTTTGTGTCTTTGTCCCTTATTTTTACCCATTGTGAGTTGAATGTTTTCAATCAGGTTTCTTATTATTATTTATTTTCCTTAAATTGTACATGTACAATTTAGGGGTGATAGATGGAGAAAGGGCAAGCCCCACATACACGGAAGTGCCTCCATCTCCACATGTGTACATCAACTCTACTGAATATTTACATACAAACTTATGTAGCCATTTACACACGTGCATGATGAAGGCATTGATAATTTCTCTTGCATGTTCCTTGTATCGTAGCGAATCTAAGAGATATCGAATTTTAAAAATCCAAATTTCTGTCGAAGGTTGAGAAACCCAAATGTCGAATTTTATTCTTATTTGATAGGCGGTTCCTGAGTGTGATGGGTGAATGAATGGCATTTATTTATTTATTTATTTATTTATTTATTTATTTATTTATTTATTTATTTATTTATTTATTTATTTACTTTATGTGCCATCTATCGGTGGCTGATTTTTCCGGAGAGACCTAGGCTTTACTGTGCCTAGTATGGGCTAGAACAAAATTGTTCCTTTCACTGGCCGGTCTCAGACTCATTCCTGGATTTGACAATATGAAAGTGAGAGAGGTATGAGCGATGCTACCAATGCCATTCCTTATGAAGCCAGGTCATGTTATGAATGGTGCAAAAATGTCATTCCTAGCGTTGGTTAGTGTAGCCATTTCAGTGGGCTTGGCAGACTTATTATGTGTAACAGCATCTTCTGGATCTGTAAGGAAAGCAACGGGGAACTACCTCACTCATTTCCCTAGTATGCATGTTCAGTGACGTCTAGGCCGTCTTTGATAGCTGATGGCGGAGATGGTGAGAATCAAACCAGCCTTCGGCCTGAATACTCAACATCATATTTGCTAGATAAGTGACTTACATTAGAACCGGCTTACACTAAATACAGAAACATTTACGGTGCAACACTTCATCTTAAAATAAATGTGTCAAAACTGAAGAGAGAATGAGAAAAGTTGCATTTAAAGAAAGCTGTTCATGCATGATGAAGACTTGCAGATGCGAAGATAGTGCTGTAAAGACAAGAACATACATATACAATGACGAACAACCCATCAAATACTGCTTCGTCAACTCTTTTACGTTGCTTATTGTTAATATCGTTAAACACTTTGGCAAACCGCGAGGGAAAAAATCGAGAGAACCAAATTCACAAAATATCCTCATAATGTAGTGCGAACCCCCAGTGTTATTTATTTATTTATTTATTTATTTATTTATTTATTTATTTATTTATTTATTTATTTATTTATTTATTATTTATTTATTTATTTATTTCTACGCTTTCCTATATGCTCTAGCTTGATGAAAAAGGGAACTGTAAATGAGAAAGGGGGATCAGGACAAAGTTCCATATATTTCACGTACGACTGGTGTCTGTGTTTAGCATGATCAATAACGAACCGACTACAAGCACGATTTCAAAATATGATGCCATACATGGAATGCCATGTATTTCAACCCCGTTTTTCTGATACGAGGTCGGTGATGAGATGAAATGTGATGGCATATTTTTATGTTCGGATACCCTTCCTCACGCTAACCTCAGTTGCGGAGTTAATGAAGATTAAATGAATGTTGATGAATGAAATTGGGTAAGGAGATGGAAGGGATCTGCTGTGGGCTATTCATAGAAATTCAATAATATGGACTGTCCTCGATTTTGGTTGCAAGTGAAAATGTGAAACAGAAAACCATTCTCAGGACAGCCGACGGTGGGGTCCGAACCCGCTCGTCTCCCAAATGCAGAACGGTAACACGCGGAACTCGAATATACACACTGTTTGATTATTATACAGTGTGCAGTGCATATTTTGGTTGCTAAAGAAATTTTATGGTACTGTACATTTTCTTAGGATTCGGAAGAATTTAATGCTCTTTAGATCTTTAATTTTTTCACTAGCAATAAGTAAAACGTGACAGAAATGAATTAATCGTAACTTCACGAGTCGAAATTTATTGTAACAAAATATTGTTAACGTAGGTCAGTACGAAGATTCTGCCTTGAAAATCCACAGGCTGTTTCCAGTCATTCGATCGGGTCAGGAATGGAATGAATGAAGTCTCCATCTAGCGGCGAGGGTAGGAATTGCGCCGGCTGCCGAAGCCTGTCGCACTCCTCTGGAGCAATGATTAATCACTGATAGATGAAATAAATATATATTGGAGAGTGTTGCTGGAATGAAAGATGACAGGGGAAACGGGAGTACGCGGAGAAGAACCTGTCCCGCCTCCGCTTTGTCCAGCACAAATCTCACATGGCGTGATCGGGATTTGAACCACGAAACTCAACGGTGAGAGACAGGCGCACTGCCACATGAGCCATGGAGGCTGAATATTCCTCCTTGTTCTTATAACAAGCATTACGAGAGATACAAACTTGAAGTACGGATGGAGATATGGGTACGCACAACGTCGCTATGACCTATGGTCATCCTTTTCATTTCACTTGATGATTTGATAAAAATCACATATTCATAGAAAGATGATGATGATGCTTGTTGTTTTAAGGGGCCTAACATCGAAGGTCATCGGCCCCTAATGGTACGAAATGAAAGAACAAAAATTGCAAAGGGATCCACTGACCAAAATAAAAATAAAATATGGCATGAAGAATGAATGGATGGGCAGGAACTCAACAAAACACAAAACAAACAAACAAAAACAAGTTAATCGGACTCAATACAGATCGAAAATAACATTATTACCGACCAAGGAACCACTTATAAAGCACAATGATGCTTGGTGTCTAAAGGGGGTGCAAAAACCACGTCTAAGGCCCCACAGAATGGTACATGTCGCGAGTAAAATAGAACCATGGTATGTGTCATGTTGGGGTATTAATCAGAAGTAGCGAAGACTTACGGTGTTCCACAAAAGATGGTACTACTCACAAGTATTGCAATACGTACAAGTAACGCAGACCTATGGTGTGTCTCACACAATGGCCCAACTCAGAGTCAACGCAAACCGAGAAGGTTCCCCACCTAGGTGTACTAAACACGGGCGCCGGTATTCCCGAGGTGTTCCTCACATAGTGGGTACTAATCACAGGCAACGCAGACCCACGGTGCTGCTCATATAGTGGTACAACTCACAGGCTACGCCCAGACCCGCGGTGTTGCACACATGGGTAAGACGCACGGGTACTGGAATCCACCAGGCCAGGCTTTTACTGCTACTAATCACAAACCTATTTCGTACCGAATTTAGTGGTACTACTCGCAAGTACAGGCAACCTATGGTGTTCCCCGCGTGATGGTACGATTCAAAATTAGTTTCATGGTTCTAATTCAGTCAGCCCTTGGTCGCCCCTTTTAGTCGCCTCTTACGTCAGGCAGGGGATACCGCGGGTGTATTATACATGTGCGTCCCCCACCCGCAGGGGGTTTCATAGAAAGAAAATAATATAGACAGTAAATTAAGTTACTCAGATTACAGATGTTTCACGATAACATACAAGCTTAAATATAAATGGCTATAACAATGTTTCGTACTTAATGCCCCTTCCATTTCTGTTGGTCTTATGAGACGCCGGATTGCTGTAATTTTGACATGAAAGGGCTTCTGTAACATTACAATAAATCTAATGCAAGGTCCCTCACAAGGTAACTGTGAGTTGGACCAGACACATTTTAATGAAACTTGGGTGAATGCGGTCAATTAATTCGATATTTAATGGTGTTAATTTTATCGTGAAAGTCAACGGTAGGGTTACAATTACTTGCTGGAAAATAGTTGTGCGGCTCGAATATTTAGCTGATTATGATGCAGAATGACCTTGCGTGTGCACTATAGAAATGCATCAATAGTTAATTTTAATGTGTAACACTTTATATATAAAAGGCTAAGTCCGACTGACTGTAAGCAACGCCCAGCCAAAACTACTCGACATAAAGGAATGACATTTTGGAGATACATTTATATTACAATATAGGTGATCACTAAGGCAGGATTTCTGGATATTCCGTCGCTAAAGGGGTGAAAAGGGGGGGGGGGTGAATTGTTTATGTACCGGGCGGTACACCTCCGCTCCGCTAATTCAAACTTTGCGCCAGTTGAAACTCCTCTGCTGGAGGAAGCCTGAACTTTAACTACAGTGTTAATTCTCAAGTTTCTCAGAAGATGTCCCTACTTGTAAATTTTGAAGTTTTCTGAACTGGGTCGTTTTCGATGTATTTTTGTTTTGCCTGTAGTAAGAAGTGTGGACATTCTCTTCTAGATGGCACTACTGAAGGACTACAATTATGCACCCTAGTGCGAAGTGAAAGAACTGTGTTTTTGGAGAAATTTTGGGTTCATAAGTTTGTTCTTTATTAAATTTCTTTCGGCCATTGTTTAAGTTGGCAATGTTAACCCTTTCTTTCCGCCAGTTTTGAATTTGACCAATAAGGAATTTCTGTAATTAATTTTCCACCAATAAGGTGTTTCTTCTTCGTTTAGTGTAGTAGTTTTTGCCATTATCCAATAAAAGGCTTGTGGGCGGGTGTTCTCATTCCTGAAACGCCTCGAACTTTCCACGAGGGTATATAAACTGCTGATTTTCGGGTCTCCGGGCCACTTCAGTAACATCTATCTTTGTGTAAATTATGTAGCAGGGGGCGGGAAGCGCCTCTTTCTTCGGGCAGCAGTTCAACCACCAGGTAATGGCCTTTTAATAACTTCTTTTCTTGCTAGCTCAGCAGTTTAACTCTCGGGGAGGTCCGAAGCCTTTGACCATGTAACCTTCCTCTAAAATGTAAAGACACTTGGTATCAATTCTATCTTTTTAAACTACAATTTGGGATAGAGAGTGCTTAACCCTCTCGAGCTCCCACTCATATTGCTTTGAGGTGAACTTATTTTCACAACCGTTTCTTCCCTTCTAATGTAATGTAAATCGTTTTCTTATATAAGTCACCTCTTTAGTATGGGATTAGCCCTTGCATTAACGGCCTAGTGCCAAGTAGGTTTTAATAAAGTATATTAGGAGTGCAGTTTCGCCTCCTCTCAAGTTGGTATTTTGGAGGCCACGTAATTGTCCTGTTTCTTCACTGAATAGGCCTCAGTAGGTTGGGTATTTTTACCCCTGTGTTATTTGTGTTTGGAGGTCAACTTGAAAGTGGAGTTTGGTGTGGCCTTTGATAGGCTTGAACTTACTGTATGAGCGGGTTGCTCTTTCTTAAAATTTGTTTCTGCGTGCCTCGAGGAGGCTTTACTGTGTAATTGGGAGCAAGAGCTCCTGGGCATGATTGGGGTCTTCTGCCCCTTTGTTGAATCTTGTATATCGTAAGGTTGGGCTTATAGCTCAAGAATTGTGTGTCTGGCTCTTGGAGCCCAAATCCTGTAACACTGTAATTATACTCTCTCGAATTCTTGCTAGGCTACTGAGTTCCTGTTATAATTGTTATTTATTGATCTTGAAAAGAAAATATAACCTTGTTAAATTTTATCTTAATTTTAATTTAGTATTTTGAGACCTGTTCGCCCCAGCACCTTCTTTCACCTCTGCACATCCACAATACTCCGTAACAGTTTAAATGAGTTAATCTATACCTCAAAATCTTAACAGTTTGCAGACGTAAACATTGGTATTTGGAATCTCCTGTAAAAGTAGAGAAACAAGAATAATTTGTTTTCGGAAAATCCACTTAAAGGGAAGTGAAAAAGGGGGTGAATTTTTTAAAATTAACATATCTGCAGAATATCTCAAAAACTTAACATGTTACAAACGTGAAAATTGGTATTATTAATCTCTTTTAAAAATAAAGAAACGCGTAATTTTTGGTTTTCGGAAAATCCACTTGGAGGAGGGGGGGGGGGCTTGAAAAGAAGTGAAGTACGGGTTGAAGTATTTTTATTACGAAACTTATCTATATAAATAAAATGTTAACGACCGTGTGTCCATATTGAACTATTTGTCACCCCCCAATGATTACAAAATTACCTGTTGGAGGTTTCGAGCATGTTAGTAGATCCTCTTGTACCAAAATAAAACACATTTCATGCCCCATAAACCTATTTTAATAACACGCAAATTATATAAATATATCACAATGTTAAGGATTTTAACACTTGTGTATTGTTTATAAAGGAAGCTAAAATATTACGCAGAGTGCCATTTTGGTCATTAGATTTAAATGTGCGTGCTATTTATACAATGTTTTGACACAAACGAGGAAACTGTCGGATGGCAGTTCAGAATTGCTCATTTTATCACGCTATGGCTAAATTTCTAGAAAATAGAAAAAAAAGAATTTAAGTTGGAGACGCATTATCCGATCGTTCGACTCCTTGGGTGAATGGTCACCATTGAGGCCTTCGGTTCAAAGGATCATGGGTTAGATTCCCGACTGAATCGGAGTTTTTAATCGCGTCTGATTAATTCTTCTGGCTCGGGAACCGGCTGTTTGTATTTGTCGCAACACTTTCCTCTTCATATGCAGACAACACACTACACTACCAACCGCCACAGAAACACGCAATAGTGGTTACATCCCTCCATATCGAGCTGGCGTCAGGAAGGGCATCCGGCCGCAAAACAGGGCCAAATCCACATGAGCAACATAGTTCACAGCTGCGATACCGCAAGGTGTGGGAAAAGCAGAAGAAGAATTATTTGATCCTTTAGTGATTAAGAGGGAGTTTCCCCAAAGCACTGTTTTATATAGGCTATACGTTACGAGTATTTTTTTTTTCTGGTACTTATTTTAAGTCGCACTAACATATCAAATGTTTCTGGCGACGGAAAGATGGGGCTGCCGACAGTAGGGTTCGAATCCACTATCTCCCGAATGCAAGCTCACAGCTGCGCGCCCCTAAGGGCGCGGCCAACTCGTTCGGTCTTAGAAGTATTATTAGTCCCACAGCTTTGTCGAGTTCTCCAAGACTGCGACTTGCGATACAAGTGGGGCACTACTTCTTATTCCTCCTGTTAACCTACGTCTCATAAGTTTTGTATCCATAGATTTAAATATAATGTCTGTTCAATTTTTAAATCACTTATAAGTGTTACATTTTGGTTAATGATATTTTCCGGATATTTTATTCTTTATTTGTGCTTTTACTGCATTTTTTCAAGTATGATATAGAATATAAAATTAACTGCATGTATCAAGACATAAGAAAATATTACAATAAACAATACCCTCTCTCGGATCTGTGGTTTCCGGATTTCAGCTGTGAGAGAAATATGAACAGATTTCTGAATTTGCTCCGAAACTTCACTAAGACTACAAGACGCTGATGTAAAAAGCATGCTTCTGTTATTTTAGCATGCGATAAGTACAAAATGAATTAACAGAAGAAAATGGAAATACATACAGCTGCATACTTACCATCTTACTTGTAAAACAACTCCGAATTTCACTCGATATGAGTGACAAGAAATCACAGTTCCAGAAGGGACGGGTTCTGTCTCCTGGTCTGTGAAACACTTTACACAACTTTGGAAATAGTTTCTTATTGTATGTGCTGACGGATGAGAAAAAATGATGCGGAAGAAGCTGTGAAAACTGCGACGTATATGAGCAATAAAGAACAATGCAAGGCATCAGTCCATTATTTTGGACGTTTAGCCACTCTGTAGGGAAGTGATGATTGTAAAAATGCATGAAGCCATCGTGCAGAAAAGCTTGGCTCCAATATATAATATTAAAAAAGTGCTCGTTGTGTAGCTCAGCGATAATGAAGCATGCTCGAAGCTGTACCGAAGTCGGCTTTAACAGCTGCGACAGTGAGCTTCAACAGAGCGATTCCTACCGTTAAAATGAGCTCGTCAGCCAGCCACCCTTGTAGACACACAGCACGCTTCAATCGTCTGGGTTCAACTGAAAAGTACACACAGTCACAATTAGATACTGCTCGATCACAAAGAAGACCAGTTCTCTCCACCAAATACAGTCTGTACGATTGTATCAACAAGCATTTCAAACGAGTATTCTTTTGAAATGGTATTTTCCAACTTAAAGAACAGGGATGAATAATAGTCAACTGCCATACAAGGAACTTAACTATGGTTACAAGATTAGTATTTCTACGATCATTTATGCCTTCCAATTATACATCATGTTTATGAAAAGTTAAACGAAGAAATATTGAAACGTAAGTGAAACTTACAGTAAATATTGAGAAGAGGATGCCAAACAAGTGATTGGAACTTCAGTGTGATTTTGCATTTCTGCCCTCTGATTGTCATGTATGGTGTAAAAAGAGAGGGCTGTTGAGGAATCAATCAATTAGTGTATCAGAGCCCACATGCTATAAAACCTTTCTCGAAGGTCATTATGCCTCATCGTGGTAAAAAGGCGCAGTATACATAGACCTTGAACGGATACAAGTGATCGGCCTGGGTAAAAGCGGATTTTCGTACCGCGACATTGCTGATCTTTAAGATATAATGCCAAAGCTGTGCAGCTAGTGTGGAAGTAGTGGACCGAAGAGAAACAGATGCATCGATAATTCAGCAACGGGTTATGAACGCTGATATCATCACGGGATGACAAACATCTCGTCTACATGACAGGAAAGGACTGTACAGCTTCATTACAAATGTAACCGGTGTGGTACTCTCCGCTTCGACTGTTCGACGACGCGACGCCTGTTTCGAAGAGGACTGGGTGCACGCACTCGTTTGCGGGTTTTTTTCTTGTCCTTGGATCATCGACGTCTCTGGCTACAATGGGCTTATGAACATATCGCACATGCATAAAAATGGTGTCCCGACATAAACAATCAACACTGCCCCACTCCAGTGCTGAAAATCTGGGGAGAACGTGAAGGGGTAGTGTAAGGCAACTCCAGTACCGAAAAGGTGGGTAATGGAGTGAACGGGTGTATCCACCACTGTGCCGATTTCAATCACAACAGTCTTGTAGCGGGATGTCCACCTGCAGCAATGCGTTGAGCGAGGCGGTGGTGGGACGCCGTGCTTTGTTTATGTCGGAACACCATTTCTGTTCATGCGTGTACACAGTGGCGAACAGACTGGCAGTATGTCACGTATTCGGACGAATCCCGCTTTTAACTGTTTGTAACGAAGGCCGTTTACACATAAGAAGATACTGTCATAGATATAAAGCATACAGAAAGGGAATTTCGGTCCAATTCATATGCCAAATTCTAGTATGAATGACCAGTGTTCGTCATAATGAAACAGAGTAATCTGCGGTCATAGGCCTCTGTAAGTCGAGTATTCAGCCCAAAGGCTGGTTTTGATTCTCAAACGCTCCACTATCAGCCGTCATAAAATGCCTAGTCGTCTCTGAAGTGCCATACCTATCTACGAGTAAACGCTTGTTTTATAGGTTTTCATCCCGGATACCAATATTACCTTAATCAGCCTATTGCCTTGGGCCCTTCCTATTCTCTGCAAGTCATCCACATCTGATTCCATGCAATTTACTTTCACTTCTGCCGTAAACACTTCCATATTCTCTTTAATTCCATATATGATCGGGCATCTGCAACTTTAGACAAGCGTTGATGTCCGGACTTGCATCTCCAGTTCCCGTGTGCGCTGTTCTAACACCAAGCGATGTTCCTTTGCAATTTTTACTTCCTCCTGATATATCTAGGCATTTGTCGTGGTAAAAAGGCGCAGTATAAATAGACCTTGAACGGATACAAGTGATCGGCCTTGGTAAAAGCGGATTTTCGTACTGCGACATTGCTGATCTTCTGTGATATAATGCCAAAGTCTGCATTAGTGGGCCGAAGAGAAACAGATGCATCGGCAATGCAGCAAAGGGTTATGAACGGTGATATCATCATGGGATCACAAACATCTCGTCCACATGACAACAAAAGACCGTACAGCTTCATCACAAATGTAACCGGTGTGGCATTTTCCGCTTCCACGTTCGACAAAGCGTGTTTCGAAGAGGACTGGGTGCACGCACTCGTTTGCGAAGGATCCTTTGTCCTTGGACCACAGCTCCGCGACCCTAACCACTTTAGAAGCCACTTATGTCGCATTCGAGTTATTGAGTATCCATACTGTTCATGCGATAATCAGTAAATTCTAGACATGAATTACATTTTCTTTGCGTGTGACCATTATCGAGAACAACAGCGATCAATTATTTTATTTTAACAATTTGGGTTCCACTTCCAGTTAACATTCAGTGTTTATTTTCCACAACCAACCTTCAGATTCATAACACCGGGCGAGTTGGCCGTGCGCGTAGAGGCGCGCGGCTGTGAGCTTGCATCCGGGAGATAGTAGGTTCGAATCCCACTATCGGCAGCCCTGAAAAGGGTTTTCCGTGGTTTCCCATTTTCACACCAGGAAAATGCTGGGGCTGTACCTTAATTAAGGCCACGGCCGCTTCCTTCCAACTCCTAGGCCTTTCCTATCCCATCGTCGCCATAAGACCTATCTGTGTCGGCGCGACGTAAAGCCCCTAGCAAAAAAAAAAAAAAGATTCATAACGTCATTGCTTCTTTCCTAAAACAGTATAATTTACACTTGTAAAATAAATTGTTTTCAGTATTGTTAAGTCTGTTACAGTGTGTAATTGTACACGACTGTGCTTTAATTTACATATTTTGTAAATCAATTTTGTAAGACTTTTTATTTTAATGTTGTCAGAAAGTTGCATGCCTTTGCTGGCGAGATGTAGTGTTTACAGTGCACTATGTCTTCTGGTATGGGCTATATCAAATTTGTCACGTTCATTGACCTGTCTCATCCTTGGCTTTGACAATATGAAAGTGACTGAGGTATGAATGATAGTAATACCATTCCTTATGCAGCCAGTCCCTGCTATGAATAGTGTGAAAATATCGCTCATAGGGTCGGTTGGTGCATGCATTTCAGTGGGCTTGGCAGACTGATATGTAATAGCAACGGCTGGCTCGGTGAGGAAAGCAACGGGAAACTACCTCACTCCTCATTTCCCTAGTACGCCTCTTCAGTGACGCCTAGGCTATTTATGACAGCTGTTGGCGGAGCTGCAGAGGATCAAACCAGCTGAATACACAACATACAGAAAGTTGCAGGGACTATGTTTGACAGAAGCCTTTATTAACAGGTGCGTTTTACCTTCCTTTTGTGTGAATCACAGTGTTTTCCAGTTTTGTTATGTCTGTAGCTATGTAGTATATGATTCTGGATTGCTGGCTGCACGGCTCCTTGGAGTCCAAAGCCAAAAGTAAAAACACCTTATAAGATTTGATATGAGAACAGTAAACAATTCTTTGTACATTTTTTTCTTTTTTGCTATTTGCTTTACGTCGCACCAACACATAAGTTTTATGGCGACGATGGGATAGGAAAGGCGTAGGAATTGGAAGGAAGCGGCCGTGGCCTTAATTAAGGTACAGCCCCGGTATTTGCCTGGTGTGAAAATGGGAAACCACATAAAACCATCTTCAGGGCTGCCGACAGTGAGGCTCGAACCCACAATCTCTCGATTACTGAATACTGGCCGCACTTAAGCGACTGCAGCTATCGAGCTCGGTCTTTGTACATTTAACGTGAACACCTTTTATACATTTTGAATGTTACATTTGATCGAGCGAGTTGGCCGAGTGGTTCGGTCGCGTAGCTGTTAGCTTTCATTCGAGAGATGGTGGGTTCGAATTCCGTCGGCAGTCTTGAAGACTGTTTTCTGCGGTTTCCCCGTTTTCACACCACGGAAATGCTGGGGCTGTACCTGAATTAAGGCCACCGCTATCTTCCCAATTCTGGCCATTTCTCATCCTTCTGTCGCCGAAAACCTTCCATGTGTTCACGAAACGATAAACCACCAGGAAATAAAGGTATATGAACTTGTAAATATTTATAATTTTACGGATTTGACAATGAGTCTTGTAAACCGAAAGCAGTCGATACTGCTCAGCGCCTGACTGTCCAGCCCCATGGCTAAATGATTAGCGTGTTGGCCTTTGGTCCAAGGGGTCACGGGTTAGATTCCCAGCTGGGTCAGGTATTTTAAGATTAATTTGTTTAATCCGGCACGGGGACTGAGTGTGTGTACCGTCTTAAGAGTTTAGAATTCATCGTAAATCTGGCCCCATCTTCAGCCACGCGGGTCGCCTATAGGCGTCAGTACGTTAAGACTTGAACCAGGTCTCTCCGGAGGCCATACGAAAAAAAAAACACCACCGTAATGCAAAAATTATTTGAATACAAATATAGACACTTGCTTTCATCTTTCAAATAGACTAGCAGCAGTAAATAAAATTAGTTTTATAATAAATCAGCAACAATAAAATAATGAGGATAAAATATGTACCATTTAAATTAGCTATAGACTTAATTATAAAATCGTGAATCAAACATTTTTCCCGCGCAAAGAAATGGACTGTATACTGAAACTATATTTAAATAAAAACTGCACAATGTGTGGCGTGAACTTTGGAGATGTTTGTTCTTACATTTTCTGTTCCTGTTCCCATATTATTCGGCACAACAAATCTACCAAAGTGAATATTAAAAAAGATGGAAAGCACTCACAGGAATAGTGAGACATTTCAAGTGGCTAAAATTGATTTACAGGAAGTGGACAGTAAAGCAAAATGTCTTGAAATTAATGTGTCTTGTTTTTAGGATGAAAGGAAACATTTTCAGTGTGTTCTAAAATTTTTGGTTTGGTTGAAAATCAAGTTGAATTATTGGCTCACAACCCTAGAGAGGAAAATAGTAGACAATTAAAAACTGCTCCGTGGAAAACTATTCAGCATTAACAGCTGAAAATAGTAGTGATTTTCAGCTTACGGTTGTAAATGATGATCAGTCTACAAGTTCGTGTGATAAGTTTTAAAATATTTAGCAAAATTTGTGAAAATTTAAGTGAAAAGAGATCGTAGCAAGAAAGGAATGAGATATCCAAACGAATTCAAACTATGGCTAAAAATCTGCTTTTAAGTCACTTTTAAGTTTGTGCAAAACTTACTACATTTAAATGACCCACAACAAGGTGCTTAAGGTTAAAAAAAAATATATGGACTTTTCCCACTTACTTGTGGTCGTCACTATGTTTGGTTTAAGTCCAGTATGTTTTTTATCAATATGTTTTCCTTTCTATATTTGTCCATGCACTGACTTCCATTTGTAATTAAGATATTTCCTCCTTAACCTATCGAAAATTCCCATCAACACTTTCTCGGGGTTTGATGTTAAAATTCAATTTGGACTTTCCTGAAACGTTCATATGAAAACCGAGCAAGTGGCCGCGTGGTTGACGTAGCTTTAAACTTACATTCGGGAGATAGTGGGTTCGAACCACACTGTCGGCAGGCCTGATGGTGGTTTTTCGTGATTTCCATTTTCATACCCTAAGCAAGGTCTCTGTCTCTCCCTTCCCACTCCCTGCCGTTACCTATTCCATTGTCGCCGTAAAATCTGTATAGGTGCGACGTAAGGCAAACTGTAATCACATCAAAACCATATAGGACATCGCTTTGAAAATAATAAAGTTTTCCACAGGGTGAAAAAATGCATACACTTCACGCTCCCAAGTTGAGAGTCCCTGCAGGTTCCCCCTTCAATGGCCTCTTACGATAGGCAGGGATTCTACCACTCCGTTCACAGGGGGAGTTATTTTAAGTCCCGATAAATCTACTGACACGAGACTATATATTTGAGCACCTCCAAATATTCCCAAATCTGAGATCGAACTTGGGCTCAGAAACCAATTTGTCACTCAACGCAGCTTCAGATACACTGTAATGATGACAAATCTAGCAATATGTTCACTTACACTACCGGGTGGGACATCTCACGACACATAATTAACATCTCCCTGATTTGACAGTGTGATTATACATGACATTGAACTCCCACAGAAATCTTAGTCAGCAATAACAGTGTACGCTGACAGCACTGTCAGCTATGGAAAGTACTCGAGGAAATCTGTCACAATTACCAACAAAACGCGTCAAGTACTGTATTTGCAAGATCCAGATGAAATACCTCTTCAGAACTGACTCGGTTAGGAATGTGGTAATTGCTTCATGCTTAATAATAATAATAATAATAATAATAATAATAATAATAATAATAATAATAATAATAATAATTTATTTTTTGCGAGGGAGTGTGGAAAATCTTTCATAAGACGCTTGTGAGGGTCCGCACTCAACGAGCCTGTGGAGATTTTTACCCACTAAACCACACTCCCTTTTCCCACGACGTTTATCTCCGCCCCGGAAACCGCTCTCTCACTACTTTTCACTACGGATGTCGTGCTTAATGCATCTTGTGCTTCATCTTCCTTTTTCTGCTTTACCGTCTGTCGCAATCATCCAGATCCTTCTTCTTCTGACGCAGAATATTTTCTACGTAGACTGCCACCTGATCCCAAGACTCTTGACTTCGCAGCATTACTGACATGGAGTCTGCTGGTGTCAATTCTTCCTGCATAACTTCTAAGCATCTTCTTTATGGCAGCCAATGAACGCACACAAGGAAAGTATGTAATACATCATCGATATCACCGCAGTATATGCACACCCGACTAGTTGCTAGCCTTAGTCTATGAAGAAGTTTTCGGAAGTATCCATGACCTGTCAAGAACTGTGCGAGATAGTAGTTCACTTCACCATGATTTCGGCCAACCCATACGCCCAGAGAAGGCAACAGCATTTTCGTCCATTTCCCTCTAGAATCATCTTCCCATCTCGTTTGCCATCGTTGCATTCTGTGACTAAGAGCCAAAGCCTTTGCCCATCTCCTTCCTACCTCTCCTTGTGTGAGCCAAATTTTTGTCTTTCAAAAACCAACAAGTCAATAGGAGCGACTGCTGCTACTACTAGAATCGCACGTTCTGATACTGTACGATATGCGCATGCAGTTCGTATAGAAGCTCTCCGTTGTACAGTCGCAATTCTTGTCCGATATTTTGCAATTTTTAACGATTCAGCCCAAATTTCCGAACCGCATAGAAGTGTTGATTTGGCAGTCGACATGAGAAGCCACCTTTTACTATATTTCGGCCCCTTGATAATTCCCTTGAGTCTAGTCAGTGCAGTCATGGTTTTCGCTGCCTTATCTGTTAGCCGCTGGATGTGGCCCAACATGTAAACATAGTATCAAATGTTACACCAAGATATTTTGTGCTCCTAGTTGTTTCGATGACTACAGTATCTGTCCAATCTGCATCGGCACAACAGTATTAATTCTTTTCCTCGCCAGGAGGACAATTTCAGTTTTATGATCTGCGAGTTCTAACCTGTAATTTATCATCCATTCTTTAACCTGTCGCATCACCTGATTCAGTTTAAGTTGAGCCAGCTCAATAATAATAATAATAATAATAATAATAATAATAATAATAATAATAATAATAATAATAATAATAATAATAATAATAATAATAATAATAATAATAATAATAATAATAAGAAGAAGAATAATAATAATAAGAAGAAGAAGAAGAAGAAGAAGAGAGGGAGGGGCAATTGCACGCATCTAGGGCTAAACACCTGTATAAGGTACTATGTTGGATCCAAAGTTTCTACAATACTCCAGTATGATAGGAAATATAGTTAGGAATACGGAGTGTGGAATACAAGTACACAAGTAGTAAAGTTCTCGAGTCTTGTACCAAAATATAGAAATTGGCTTTGCGTACCATTACCCACTCATGTGGGGCAATGACACGCATGTACTTCTTTCACCACAGAAGAGACAAACATCATTGATGGTATTCCTCTGTGGCAACCCAGACACCACTTCTTCCGTGTAACCATCGTTATCATCATGCTAACTAAGTTCATCGTCACATATTTCATCTGACGAACTGTTGTTGTCTTGAAAAAGTACCTTCTTTGTCTTCTTCATTTTCTTGAATTTGCAACTCGAGTCTTCTTGACAGTATGTATAATAGTTTCTTTCTCTCTTCTATTCCAACTCCTCTAATACTAACTTTCTGGATGTGGCTGTCAAATATCAGTGTGCTTCTTAGGCCTAGGCCATTGTGTTTTAGCACAAAATGTTAATGCTCTGATAGGATAGGAACTGATACAAAAACAATTCAGTTTTCCTTGCAGAAATTAAAGGAGGAAAGTGATGTGTGACTCGAAAAGAAGAGTTGGATTGTTCACTGATGATTGCGTGTGTGCAGCGAAATGCTTGAGCCATGTCAGGAACAAGTCCTCATTCATTTATCCTGACTTGGAGCACACGTAAATGCTTCCTGGAGGGCCTCCACATGTTATTGTAGTGGACATCCTCACACCAGGATATACAGTATAAACATGGGTGGTATATAATTACCCGTATGATTCATGGCGAAACATACAGTAAGCTGTTCGCTGTCCTTACTTGCTTTTGACCTTTGCGGTCAATTATTGGAGGTGGCTTCTGGACGGTCGAAATGATAGTTTCGTCAACGTTATAAATACGTGACGTAGGAAACTAACGTTTTTCACTGACAGTCAAGGGATTCTGATAAAGTCTGTCAACTTCTGCTTTATTAAATGATAAAATTCTGCTTACTCTAGTTGCTTCGTGTTTCCGCAGACAGTTCTGCGTTTCTTGTCGAGAAACCTTGTGCGCAGTCATTGCCGGCCAACTAATTTAGTAGTGTTGTTAATTAAAATTGTTATAAAGATAGTTCTAGTCTGCAAATTCATAGGCAACACGACGTAGTTCAATCATCGTCATGCCGTGAATAGCCTAGCCAATTGAAGAAGGTGAGAACAGAACTGATCGCACTGAAGGGGTAATGAGACGCAGAGCGCGTTCGATTAACCCTCTAGATACCTTCACACCTTCTATCCTGTCATTTTTAACCGATGAAGGAAAAATGGAAATCACGTGTGTACCATAAGATATCGCATTTCACGTTAAGAAAACCGAAGACTTTCGAGGAAAAAGTGGACAGTTTAGTACGTACATTAATATAAATTCAACTCTTCTGTTGTAAGATGATGCAACAAAAGGAATATTTCTGCACAACACAAGAAACATACGCAAGTCAGGCTGACATTCTGCTCATAACAACGTTATGGTGACTACCCATTAGATTGAAGCAGATTACAGAATGCTTGCTACCATGGGAGGGGATTTAGAGGGTTGCGTCCCATTACCCGACGCGTCCCATTGCCTCTCTCTCTCCCATAATAATAATAATAATAATAATAATAATAATAATAATAATAATAATAATAATAGCCACATTTCACTGATGCCATGCGCAAGAGACTTCTGACATTGTATGGCCATATCTATAGAATGGACAGAGACAGACTCAACACAAGATTATTTAAAGTAATCAACTCAAAGAAGGCCAAAATAAACTGGCTGAAAGAACCAAAGGCGGATCTCTAAGAAATGATTATCATGGACATCAGATCGTGAAGTTTTTAGTACAGTAGTAGCCAAGCACACGTTCGCGGAGAAACCTAAAAGAAGGAAACTGGTAGGAAGTGGACTACAGAATGTACGATGCAACACAGTGCATTCATTAAGATAATTTGGGAGGATAAGAAGGCGAAAGCCAACAAAAGTGTTCGAACACGCTCTTTGAATGGTCATAACGAAGGAAGAAAGAAAGAAAGAAAGAAAGAAAGAAAGAAAGAAAGAAGGAATGGAAGGAAGGATAGAAAGCGGAAGAAGTTGTCAGTTTCACGAACTACTTTTACTACGATGATCAAAGATAGATCATTTTAAGTCAGTAGCTCGTACTGAATATGGCTGGATAATGTTAGACTGGTCTGCAAAAAGTTTTTATAGTTATTTCTACGGTGGTATGATAACGCAATCAAAGGAAGTTAAAACTCTGCTTCTGATTCGGTTTCATTTAACTGAGAGGAGGCTATTCGATCCATGGCCCAGTGACAACGCACGACAAGGCACCATTTATCACCATTAACTGAACATACGCAACATTTCAAGCTTCCACTACACTGTTTCGTTCTTGTTCGCCATCACTTCCTGTCGTACCGAGCCATTCTTTTCCGCCGAGTCTGTGATGTTTTACGTGCTACACAAACCAACCCAATTCATTGTAGATTTTTCCCTTGCTTTCGTTTTTTCTTTTGAAACAGCCTAGAAGCCAATCTTTCACAATAGCATTTATAAAACGGACATGTCAAACACGCGGATCCTTCGCTTGTGATATGTGACCCGCACCACGATTAGATTTTAATAAATAATTATACCTTCAATGCGTAAAATATGCACAGTAGAGCCATTAAGTTCGTGGATCGGCCGTCTAGTGTCGCTGTGCTGTATTATAGCGGAGAATTTGCACCGCAGAATGTTGCCGTGACAGTTCCTCGCTAGTCCCAGAAGGAGGCAGTTGTGTGCATACAGTATAAGCAGAACTGCGGTCTCTGTCCTGAAGGGTAGTTGGATGTCAACGGCGGAACTTGAGAATGTCGCAGTATGAGCAACGGGAAAATTTCAAGTTCTACCAAGAATTAGGCAAATCCACCGCGAAACGTTTGGAGATGATCAAGTCGAAATTGCCTGGATCACCGCAACGGGGAAAAGACGCGAAAAGACAGCTCAAGAGACTATGTGATCCAGAACTGTTAGCGCCAGTCCACGAACATATTGACTGTAGTACGTACACAGGTGTACACTGTGTTGCCTACACTGTAAGCGCCAGTCCAAGAAGTTATTGACTGTAGTACAGTACATGAGTGTACGCCGTGTTACCTGCACTGTAGGCGCCGGTTCACGAACTTAACTGTAGCAGTAATGATGATGATGCTTGTTGTTTAAAGGGGCCTAACATCTGTGTCATCGGCCCCTAATGGTACCAAATGATATGAATTAAAAGCCAAAAAATATCCACTGACCAGAATTCAAAACGTGAGGACGAAGAATGAATAAATGGATGGATCAGTGGAACCGACCCACAGTGCCTCACATGCACAGAAGCTGGCATAGAACAATAGTATTACTGACCAAGGGACTGCTTCTATAACACAATACTGAATTGATGATACCTGTAGTCGAAAGGGGTGCAAAATAAAGTCAGCGGCCCCTCACAATGCTACTTATCGCTAGGAATGTAGAACCATGGTATTTGTCATGTTGCGGTACTAATCAAGAGTAGCGTAGACTCGCGGTATTCCACACATTATGGTACTATTCACAGGTAATGAAATTCGCACATGTATTACAGGCCTACGCTGTTTCGCACATTGCGGCGCCATTTACAGGCAACGCAAACCCATGGTGTTCAAAGTGTATTAACCACAGGGACTCGTACTATCCCGTGGTGTTCCTCATATAGTGGGTACTAATCGTAGGCAAGCCAGAACCATGGGTTCCCTCATCCCACGATGTCGCTCATATAGTGCTACTTAATCACAGGTACTGTAAAAGCCGTCGCGTCTCGTTTGCTACTAATCACAAACCTATGTGGTACCCAACATAATGGTACCAAGCGACCCATGGTGTTCCCCGCATGCTTGTACTAATCACAAGTAGTTTCATGGTTCTAATTTGATCATCCCTTGGTCGCCCCTTTTAGTCGCCTCTTACGACAGGCAGGGGATACCGTGGGTGAATTCTTCGTCTGCGTCCCCCACCACAGAGGATAGTGTGTTTCGTCCGCGAGAGGTGTTTTATTTCCCACAAGTCCGCCGGCAAGCCGGTTAGGCCCCCCCCCCCCCCTCATCCGTCACCTGGGACGCGCAACGTGGGAGCATCACCTCTCCCACCGCTATGCCAGCGTAGTAGGTTCGTGGTATAGCAGCAGTAGTAGTAGTATAATGATTTCAAATCGTCTGAAGATGGTTTCTCTTTGCTTAGTGATCTATTCTCCTTTGATGTTCAGAAGGTAGGAAGCAACATCCAAATGGAACCCACTGACATCCGATGTGACACTGTGCTGAAAAATAGTTCAATGAAGTTGAGATCCTTATTATTATTATTATTTGTCAAGCCAGTAGGTACTTATGAAGTCAAACAAAACTGTTCACAGATCAGATAGCACAAAATTTATCCTGCATCCTGAAAGTGGCATCAAAAAGGTGTTAAATCTGAAGTAAACAGTAAGATTAAGTATTTACACTGGCCTTCAGACGTACAGTAATAATTATATTAGCCTCTATTCTATTCTATTCTATTCTAGTATATTATATTATAAAGTGAACTGCTCACGAACCTACTACGCTGTCGCAGCAGGCGGAGAGGTGATACTCCGACATGGCGCGTCCCAGGTGGCGGATAGGAAGGTCCTCACCGGATTACCGGCGGACTTGAGCGAAATAAAATAGCTCTCGCGGACCAAACACACTTCACAATTTCATTCATCATCATACCATATTTCATTAATCACTTTTCAAGATCACATCTGGAATAGTAAAGCCTGACCATGGTCAGAACATTGAAAAATGATGAGACAATCAACCAAACATGGAGAGTCTTCTAATGAAAAAAAAAACACCACTCGGATACGGTGGGGTGTCACTTAGAAGAACATGGCGTGTCGGAGCGCCTGGAAGCCCAACAGACAAACTGCAGACACAGACTTAAATTCAGTAAACCAGGGAAATTCTCTTTGTTTGCAACATTAAACATAAACTCGATAATGAAAATTGGAAAGTTGAAACACTTAACACATGTAGGCTTCTATGAAAAAAAGAAAGAAATGACGAAAAATACTTCGGAGATAATAAATAAAATTATACCTCATCGTAAAACCCTGATAACAGGTAAAGTGTGATGCCCTTCATAAGTACCTTCTCGTGTAATATCACGTCATCATTGGATCATAGTTAAGGTAAATAAAGTCAATCTTAAAAACAGGAGGGAGTTGTCGTATTGGTGAAATCATTTAATTATTCCTATTGTTACTATAGCTCCAATAGCAACACGGGATTCTAAAACAGCCCTTCAGGAACTTCGGAACAAAGATAAGGACCCACTTGAATCTGGAGGATATCGTCGTTACAAAGGACCTCCAGGAAAAAGAAGTAATGAAGAATGTCCTCAAATTAGGAGTAGGATTTCTGGTTCATACCAGCATATTAGATTCAGTGGATGACTTCTCATCAAACTCCCCAAGAACGGCAACCTTAGCGGTTAAAGTAGAGAACAAAATATATACATTGATGAATGTCCATGCCCCAACAAATTACAGAAACATGAAAATTAAAGAAACTGAAATATTTTGGGAAGAGCTTGACCAACTGATATCAAATATCCCTGATAACCATGTTAAAATAATGCTTGGATATTTCAACGCGAAAATTGGACAAGAAAGAAGGTATCGCACAGTGGTAGGTAAATGGCCAGCTCATAAATTGGCGACCAAAAATGGTCAAAGATTAACTGAAATTTTCATAGCCCGTGGGCTTATTCCTGAAGCCACAAGATCTAAGAGAAAACCTCACAAGTGAATGACCTGGAAATCCCCTAATGTTAAAATGGGCGAGTTTCAGATAGACCATGTAGCAATGCATAAAAAGTACCACAAAGAAATCTATAATGTCAAAGTCCTTCATGCGGTGGACATCGTTTCAGACTACCATATTTCAAAGATAAAAATAAAGTTAACCCCAAGAAGGAAATACAAACTACCGAAATCCACTAGGAGGAGGAAATATGACGCTAGGTACTTAATAAATAATGCATTGTATTCAGAGAGATCCAAAACAAATCTAAGCGACACACTGGAAACGATTACTGATAAACGGAAAAACACTGCCGAAGAAATTGCTCCTAATAGGAGGAGAAAGAAACAAGTCTGGTGGAATGAGGAATGTGATATGGCAATACAGAAAAGGCACAAAGCATGTCCAAATGACCAACAAAAGAAAACCAAAACATCTTGAGAAGAAATAAACACTGCTAGAAGACAAGCGACCAAATAAAGTAAACGAATCAATAGAGACCATCAAAAAGGAATCCTTAACATAATAGATGAGTCATTCAAACAACATAAGGGATTACAGGACATTTAGACAATATCAAAGTATACTGCACCCACACACATGATGAAAAATAATGAAGGGAAACTAGCACACAATAATCGAGAGAATGCCAAAATTCTAGCCGATCACTTCAATGAATTACTAAATGCTGGGGAATCAAAGGAATAGTCTGCATTTGAGCTTTATCAAAAATAAAACACATCTAGAAAAGGTAATACCACCAGATTTCAATGAAGTAATAAAAACAATTGGTTGGCTCAAGAACTACAAGGCAGCAGGAGAGGATCAAGTGGTTGCAGAGCTGTGGAAGAATGCAAATAAACAAACACTTCGTAGACATCTGAAATTCTGAAAAACTGCCTGAAGAATGGAACACAGCTATAATTCACCCAATTCAGAAAAAAGGTGATATATTGGATCCAAATAATTACCAGGGGATTTCTTTACTTGATATCACACATAAGATCCTGTCTAGAATTATCCTAACAAGAATTCAGGAACAACTCGACCAAGAACTTGGAGAATATCAGGGAGGATTTCGACGTGGAAGAAGCTGTCCAGGTCAAATCATCAAAGTGGATCATGAAACATCAAAGAGTGAGAAACAAAAAGTTAGACATCACTTTTGTTGGCTTCAAGAAAGCGCATGACAGTATCCATCGTGAGTCATTACTTAAAATCCTCAAGGAATTTGGATTACACCAGAAACTTATCAACTTTATTGGAATTACCATTAAGAACACTGAATCAAAAGTTAAATTCAGAGGGAAATTGTCTGAATCATTTGAAATCCAGGCTGGACTTCGACAGGGTGACGGTCTCTCACCATTACTATTTAACTGCACACTGGAGAAAATCATGCGAGAGTGGACTAGGAAATGCCAACCAAACATAAAGATTGGCAAACATATCAAACTCAATTGCCTGGCATTTGCAGATGACCTTGCGCTGCTCGCAAATAGTGCGGAATAGTCTAAACAAACCAAATTGAAGAACTCGAAAAATAGCAGCAAAAGTCGGACTAAAAAACTCATTTGAAAAGACGGAAATGATGCCATCCTTCAAAGTTGAAATACCAACTATCACACTGAATAATAAGAAACAAATTAAGATTGTAAATAAATTCAACTATCTTGGAGAGATTATTACTTGGAACTTAAACGAGAAAGTATCAGTAGAAAATAGAACAACTAAATTCAAACAAGCACAACGTATCACTTTGCCAACCTACAAGAAGAAATAAATCTCTCTCGTTAAATGCAAAATTCAAACACTACAACTCCTTTATTAAATCTGAAGCAACCTATGCTAGTCAAACACTATTCAATTTGAACACGAAATCAATAACAGATAAATTACAGAAGGCATAAAGAATCGCTAGAACATTTATAAACAAAAAACACCGAGTAGATGGTCAATGGCGATTATTACCTAATGAAATGTTATATCAGGAAACTGAGTCAATAACAGACACAATGCGGAAAAGGAGGGTTGAATTTTTGTCCCACATATCAAGACTACCAGAAACCAGAGTACTGAAACATCTTTTCAACTACTTTTGCTGGAAAAAGTAAAGCCAAGAATGACTGGTTCAAAGAAGTCCAAGATAATTTAGATGGGTTAGGCTTGACAATGCAGCAAATTGAAGACCGAGAAGAGAAGAGGATCCTGAGAAACAAAGACTTTAAACTTAACCTAAAAACTTTAACACGCAAACAGTACATCATAACTGACGAAGAAACGGCAGCCAGGTCGGAAAGAATGAAGTTGTGGGTGTAGAAGAAGAAACATAAACCAAATTTGGAACTAATACTCTTAAGGCTTAAATATATGTGGATTGATTAAAGTGCTCCAATGTGGGCGTACAAAAATAAGTGTACTTAGCTCAAATTGGAACCATGAGAAGAGTAGGTATTCTAGCCATCGATAAGCAGAGAGAGATCGTTCTGTAATATTGGACCCAATATTACGCACAGACTCAGGCGAACAACAGCCGCACGATGTGCACTCTGAGAAGCAGACAATCTGTGCTCCAGTATCCAGTTACATCATGTGAACACCGTCACTCTTTACGGATTGTTAGTGGGTGCAATAGGTACCATACCGGGATGATGGCCGAGTTGTGGGAGAGGTTTGTCCTCAACGAAAGCTACCTAGCCGTGATCGCTGAGGAGGCTGTGTGCAGTTCCGTGCTTCTTTTAAGGAACCATTTATATTCCAAGATATAAAAATTGTGCAATACTGTGTCTTATGACAAACCCGTTGAGGGTCAGTTGTGCGCCTGATGTTTCTGCTCTTAGGCATCCCAACGAACGTCAGTGGGATGATTTAAATCCTTCAAAGCACTTACTGATCACTGCAAGATTTTTGCAAAAACACGTATGCGACAGGTATTTACACGATACATCAAACTCTCACACAGTTATGTGCAAATTGTAAGCTTTCGACTGGTTATGAAATTATCGCTAAAAGCGATGGCATTCTAATAGAAAATGTGTGTGAGTTTGTGAAGCGGGACTTAGTTTTACACCAAGTAAGCTTTCTGATAAATTGGAGGCAACAGTCATCGTGGTGTAGTGGACTAACCACAGACGTGTTGATGCATGCTGCGTTGGTAAGTGGGTTCGAATCCACGAGCGATAAATATTTTCATCCACATTTTAAACTTTGAGAATCAAATAAGAGGCCATTCGTGGCACATTCGACCAATAGTATGCATGTTTAATGTGTAGTGGCCTGACTTTTTTGGTGTAGCCTAGCAGTCCTGGTCATTTCTTCGCTATGTATTCAACATATGAGTATGTGGACATGCTCATCTACGGTGAAGCAAGACAGAACGCACAGGAAAGATTTCCGCACAGACAACAACCTAATGCAAATACGTTTGGGAGGGTGGAGCGACGTCTGCGTATAACTTCGTAACTTTCCCGAACAGGTCCTGTGAGAGAGGCACCAGTTACGTCCGGTGAAACTGCTGAGATGGTTTTGGACATTTTCCGGCAGAATCCTCACACGAGTACCCTGGTAGTAGCACAACAGGCCAACATCGGCCAGTCGTCTGTTGTAAGGATATTGCATTCCCGTTTTTTTGTCCGTATCACCTGCAACTACATCAAGAACTCCACGGACGAGATTCCAAAACTCGTCTTGATTTCTGTGCGTGGATACTGACGCAAGTGGCAAATGATCCAGAGTTTGTATCTCGAATTGTATTTTTGGACGAGACATTTCGTAATAATGGCTCTGTGAATCGTCATAATGTGCACTACTGGAGTGTTGAAAATCCCCACTGGGTAACGCAGGCAGTACTTCAGCCACGATGGGGAGTAAATGTCTGGTGTGGTATACTTGTGATCACCTAATTGGACCATATTTCCTTGAGGATCATTTGACAGGAGCCCGGTACCTACAGTTTCTTCAAGACCAAGTACCATTGCTGCTAGAGGATGTGCCCCTGGGTGAGCGTGTAACCCTGTGGTATCAACACGACGGAGCTCCCCCTCAGTGTCAGCAGATGTACGCAACTACCTGAATGTTACACATCCCGGTCGATGGATAGGAAGTGGAGGACCTGTCACCTGGCCTGCTAGATCACCCCATTTGACGTCACTGGACTTCTTCCTATTGGGCTATTTGAAGGATGTTGTGTACGCTCAGCAGCCGGAAAATACTGAAAGTCTTCGAAAACTTACTACGGAAGTCTGTGAATCCGTATCCCCTACAATGCTACAAAGAGCCCGAATGGCAGTTCAACCGTGTGCTGAAACGTGCATTACTGCAGAAGTCCATCTATTCGAATACTTACTGCGCTAACAGGCTGCTTCTCAGTCAAGCGGATTCAAACCCGCAGCCATTCTATCCTCGTCCAGTCTTGCTTATAAAACATCCACATAAGTAGCCCTAATGGCCTAGATCAGTGCCAAAACAAACAAACAAACAAACAAATAAATAACCCACGACGTGAGGGCATTCGGATACATAGGCTCTGTGGATGATTCTCGAAGTACAAAATGCGAATAAAATTTACAGGCTCAAGTGGGATTCGAACCAACCTACCAAACGCAGCTGTATTAACAGCACAGCACTTAACCTATGACCCCATGGCGACTCCGGCAAGTAGGTTTCCAGAAAGCCTAATAGATGGACTACTACTTCCGCTTCACAAATGCACACACGTTTTCTATCAATATGACATCGCTTTTAGCGTTCATTTCATACCCTACTGAAAGCTCACAATTGGCACGTACTTTTTACATAACTGTATGACAGTTTGATCTGTGTAAATGCCTGTCGCATACGGTATATGTTTTTGCAAAGGTAATGGTGCAACGAATAAATTCATGCCCATGACGTGGAAAGGGCGTCTTTCAAAGCTGACCAATGGAAACGATTGTTCGTCCATTTCTCGGATCGTAGTAGTATATAAGTGCAAATGGTTTCTAGAGGACCCGCTGCAATCGCTGTTGACGATTAAGATGCCAGATACCATACCACCTGGACTACATTTACGAAATAAAAAACATACGCCTCAAACCAGGATCGACCCCTCGACCTCCTGGATGCTAACCCAAAACTCGACCCACTGCACCAACTGTACAGCACGAATAATGTGTGCTGACAGAGGTAGTTACCCTACATGTGGTTACAGTGTTGCCAGATTGCCACTCTTCAAGGTCCTTTTTCTGCCGGATATACTCGCAGGACGAACTTTTGTGAGATATTTTTTTTATTGCTGGTATGTGAGGAGTCGCGCTGCGACGCCTGAGTGCGCGAATTTCGGTTTATTCTGTATAAAGTCGCGGAATAAGAAACTACAGTCTAAGCTATAAACATTTTTTTCACCCGGGATGAAATAGTAGTTTAGGGGAAGTCGCCTATAATTTATGTTAATGGTCCTATCGGAAAGTACTACATAACAGAACTTATAGAGAATACAATTTCCGATCATTTATGCCTTATTCAGTTTTACCGTACCAACTACGATAAGAGTGGTATTTGAAAGTCGGAAGAAAACTCAATCTGAAGGCCTACAGTATCTAAAGCTCAAACTTGATCAACAGTAACATTACGCTGACCATTGTTTGTTGTGTCTTATGCTGCCACTCATCTCCGATAGGTGGAATACTGCTGCGTACCGAGTACAACAGCCTTCCTGAATATTGGCGGGAAATAGCAGGGGAGTTAGATAACTTTCTTCTCGAGCATACCATTTCTCTGGTTCATACATTTTCTAATACTGCTGGTACGTAACGCGCTGGTTCATCATAGTATTCAAGCTATTCGATCCCTACTCTGACGCGCTAACTGAATTGATCAGTGTGCACAATCAACAGAATCATGGCAGAGGCTCACGACCTGGTCTAGAATTACAATTTCGGCGTATTCCAAATAATAACACCATAGTTCAGTAAATAAGTCAAAAAGCCAAGCCTGAAATGAGCCGTTTCTCAAGAAAAGATTCTTCCTCTTCACTTTTATTAAATTTACATACATTTTATTCCAAATTAGCAGCCAAGAGGGGGTTTCTCCTCTGGCTTGGAGGGAATGTTTGCCTCCAAGTCAGATACATTTTACCCCACTAGTGTAGTGAATTGAGATTTTCCATCTCATCGGGTACTCCTAGGAAACAGAGTAAAAGGGCATAGTTTCTTGCCCTGGGACTCTCCACTCATTGCCCCCCCTCTCGCCCCTCAAAATAAAAGTGTGTTCACGGCTCACGGCCGTCTGCGGCCTGGTCATTCCATCTCTGGTACTGCGGACTGTTAGATCGGCAGCCTACTACTGTTCGTTAAAAGTGAGAAAATGTGCGGTTTTTCATTTGATCGAGTATTTCATATGATAGCATTGCTTTTAATCGCGACATTCCTACTGACGTCATTGTAATGACGTGTTGGGAAAACCACTAAGGCAGTCTTTCTGAGGATGTCAAAAGGCAGGCTGAGAGTGAGTGTCTACCATTATAATGAAATTTCCCCAACTTGACTGTGATTGATGGTAGGCGAGGGGCCTACCATTACAATGAAAATTCCCTAATCCAGTCTTCACATAAAAAGAAGACGTTTGGTGACTTCTCCGTCGCGTTTCTAGGATAACGTTACGAGCTATGCAATTTAATGCAATCTTACTCAACGTGTGCACTACCTATACTAGAATTCTGTATACAATGTAGAACTCCGTAGCGAAACACGGGTAAATCAGCTAGTTAATTATAAATTACACCCCATTACTCGTTCATCCTACAAGGCCAGGGGACTTACACAGGTGCTTACTCCATTATCCGACGTGAGTGAACCCTGCAACTCGAACTCCGAGACCTTCGAGAACATTTGGAACCTCAACACCGTCCAGAACAGCCATCGAGGGATATTGCATGGTTCCATAGTGCCGAGAGGTGTTTCATGGTGAAGACGGGAGGAGCAGCGGTTCGACGCGGGACATCGCCAGCAACAGAACGGAAGCACATCGTGCCTAACTAATATCCAACTGTACTGAGGTGATATAATCTTGGCTTTGTTCAATAAATCAGCAGTTTAAAATAGACATGAACTTCATTAGAAGTAAAACTATCTCACTTTCTGTACCCGCTCCAATCAACCTGAAGTTGTTAGCCTTGAGTTCATCTCATGCTCTTCAAGCTCTAAAGCATGGGCATGTCCTGGTACAATATAGTAATTAGAAAGACGTTTTCGAAGACATTCGCCTGGAGTTGGCATTGTATAGAAGTGATATATGGACGATAACTAGCTCAAAAAGAAAGGGAGTTGGAGCTTTCGAAAAGTGATGTTAAAAACGAATACTGAAGGAGAAATGGGTAGATAGAATCACGAATGAATAGGTAATCGAATTGTTGAGAGGAAAACGACTTGGCGAAATTTGACCTGAATGAGAGATAGGCTGATAGAACATTTTAAGATACCCAGAGCCTGTTCAGTTAGTTTTTGATTGAAGGCGGTAAAATGGCAGGGGTAGGTTAGGTTAGGTTAGGTTAGGTCAGGTTAGGACCAAGGTTTGAATATTACAAACAGATTAAAGTAGATGTTGTAGTTACACAGAAATGAAAAGGTTAGCACAGGATAGGATGGCATGGAGAGCTGCATCAAACTAATCTATGAACTGATGACCCAAACAAGCATAAATTATATATCCTGTAGTAACTTCCTGTAAAAGATATATGGAAATTTGTATTATTTAGTCTTCTCATTTTGCTGTGCGACCCTAGGAGCTAAATTTATCAGTCGAACTAGCACTATACAGATGATGAGCTTGACATACCTGGTCTAAAACATGCTAGCCCAACACTAAAATCTGCACCAATGTCGGACCTCTAAATTCGAAATTAATAAATATTACAGAAGAAATATATTTGTAAATATCAAAAGTAATAAGCCATCCCCCCAGTATTTAAGACTTACGGGACATCGGTTTCGATCCAGGAATTCATCAGGGAGGGAAAATACTATTATTATTATTATTATTATTATTATTATTATTATTATTTGCTTTACGTCGCATCGATACAGATAGGTCTTATGGCGATGATGGAATAGAAGAGGCCTAGGAGTGGCAAGGAAGCGACCGTGGCCTTAATTAAGGTACAGCCCCAACAGTTGCCTGGGGTGAAGATGGGAAACCACGGAAAACCATCGTCAGGGCTGCCGACAATGGGGTTCGAACCTACTATCTCCCGAATGCAAGCTTACAGGTGCGCAGCCCTAACTACACGGCCAACTCGCTCGGTTGAAAAAAGATTTTAATAATACAGTAATACCATTGTAATAATCGCCCTGCATTTAAAGAGATGCCAGTGTATCGGAATTTAGTCGTAAAACAGCGCCGTTTCAATGATACAAGATGATCATTTGTTCTTTGTAACTGATCATTTGTACTAATTGGAGTCCGAGGAGATATTTCGAAGGACAAAATAAGCTACAAAAAACTTACAGCTGTCATACAGCTCTATGCTCTATAGCTTTCGCTTCCATGAACGGAGTGTGGAGACTAATTTCGGGGTGAATAACCTCGAGAGAAAACAACAGCAATAAAGAAACCATTGTGGAGATTTACTGGGAATAGGAACCATGCAAGTGTCTGGAAAAGGGAACAATTGACATTATATGGTCAGTTAACCAATTCAATATGAAAGCAATAATTTTAAGTGGTATTTAACGTAATGCACCAACAGAGTAGCGAACCACCCACCAGCTATGTTCGATCGAATTCCGTCACTGGCGGTTGGTGTGCAATAGTACTTTTAATGTAAGAGAATTCCATGAGTAGATTTACTAGTATCCCTCTGCAGGGTAAACTTGCAGTGCAATGGCGTGTATTAAAACCAATAACAGTGGAAAAGAGATTAAACAATTCAAAATAACACGGTGTCCGGTTCCTTGGCTGAATGGTCAGCGTACTGGTCTTCGGTTTCGATGGCCCCGAGTTCAATTTCTGGGCGTACCCGGGGATTGTAACTACGTATGGTCAATTCATTTGGCTCGGGGAATGGGTGTCTGTGTTAGTCTTAATACACTTCTGTTCGTCAGCACACAACATACCACACTGGAAATCAATCAATCAATCAATCAATCAATCAATCAATCAATCAATCAATCAATCAATAAACTAACTGCACTTAGGGCTCTCGCCCAGGAGGCAGATTCCCTATCAATTTACCTACCATTTCCTTAAATATCTTCAGAGAACTTGGAAATTTATCGAACATTTTCCTCGATAATTTATTCCAATCCCTTATTCCTTGCTCTATAAATGAATATTTTCCCCAATTTGTCCTCTTGAATTCCAACTTTATCTTCATATTATGATCTTTCCTACTTTTAAAATCTCCACTCAAGCTTATAATTATGTCATTCCTCGTCGGGCCCCACGGGGGTTCGATTCCCGGCCGGGTTATGGTTTTTTAATTGTAATGATTAATATCCCTGGCCTGGGAACTGGGTGGTTGTGACGTCCTTAATGCTCCTTTCCGCACACACAACATTCCACACTACCGCAGGTTCATAAAATATGGTGCCAGTAGGGGCAAAAGATCCACATGTGTCGACGCCCCGAACAAATAGCATTTTAAAAAATGTCATTCCTCGCCAACACTTCACTTACAGCTCGAAACATACCACATGCCGAACATCTCGTCTCCTTATTCCCAATTCTTCCCAGTCCAAAGTTTGCAATATTTTCGTAACCCTTTCCCTCGACATAAGGTTGGCGTAAGCATGAGAATCCGGCCGTAAAACTGAGCAAAATCAACATCAGTGCCATCTCCGTACAGGTCATGAAGGTCGAAACACACGGTGGGATGGAGTTGTTAACTCCACGCTCTGACGCCTTTGGCTTCTCCCCCTACAGGAATTAACCCAATACTATTTTTATTTTTTTAATGTAGGTTCAGTGAACCGTGAAGCTTCTTCAGAACCGTAAATGTTGTTTCTAAATGTTTCGACTTTCTGACGGGGTATCGAACGCACGTCCTTCCGGGTGAATCAAGTACGCCTTTGCCACCTCGTCTAGGCCCTCTCTCTTCGAGTGATGAACTTGATCAAACACCCACTGAATACAGTAAGAAACAAATGATAGGGAGGGAGCTGTTACCTGGTTTAGATGGTTGAGCAGAAAAATCCGCATCACATCATGTTGTTCATGTCAGCATAAAACAATCTTGTTGAATTGCTCACGTGTTCACATGACATTAAAATTCCGTCTACAAAGACTAATGATGTGAGTTTAACGTGCCATTAATTTTAAACGGTTCTGTCGGTATTTTGACCTGAAATCAACTAACACAAGTCTCCCTTATGTAATCACTCATAAATTTCAATCGACTGCGTCGGGAATCGATTTCGAAACCTGAAGCATAGGAGGCCAGCTTCTAATCAATTACTCTACGCTGTCAAGGCAGCCAGTTACGTCTACAAAGAAATCTCATTTTAGCTACTAGGAGCGCTAGTGAACCTGTTCAACACTGAAACCGACCACGGGTGCTGAGGTGCTGGAATTTTCTCCCAGAGGAGTTAATGTGTGCGGGAGTAAATGCATCGACAAGAAGCTGTGGTGTCTGAGCACCTTAAAATACTACCGGACTGAGTCAGGATCGAACCCACCAACGTGGGCTGAGAAAGCTAGCGCTCTACTGACCGCGCCACGTTTTCCAGCCCTGTCCGTAGATTTTCCGTAAGCGCTTATTATTATTATTATTATTATTATTATTATTATTATTATTATTATTATTATTATTATTATTATTATTATTATTAAGTAATGGAACGCAGTCCAATAAAGTCAAGTGATGCCCGAAATAGCAGAATATAAGATGAAGTCCTAATGGAAGTTCGTGAATATTGTTATTGTACTTGCGCACTAGACGGGCCAATGATAGTACACATAAGGAAAACGTAAAATGTAGCCTAGCGTAAGCAAGGAAGGTCTTCCATAAGAAATCTGCTCACTTGAATGATGCATGAGGGTTGTGAATTAGAAATGAGGAGGGAGGGGGGAAGGAATTTCTACGACCTCATACCAAAGATTGAGTGAAATGAAACGAACCGAGCCTAGCATCACTTGTTTTTTTTTTTTTTTTTGCTACGGGCTTTACGTCGCGCCGACACAGATAGGTCTTATGGCGACGATGGGATAGGAAAGGTCTAGGAGTTGGAAGGAAGCGGCCGTGGCCTTAATTAAGGTATAGCCCCAGCATTTGCCTGGTGTGAAAATGGGAAACCACGGAAAACCATTTTCAGGGCTGCCGATAGTGGGATTCGAACCTACTATCTCCCGGATGCAAGCTCACAGCCGCGCGCCTCTACGCGCACGGCCAACTCGCCCGGTAGCATCACTTGTGATAAGATTGTAAATGCTAATATTTTCGCATAATTAATATGCATGTAATGCGGTTAACATTGACGAACGTGTTGTATTAGTTTATTGTTCAGAGTTGTTTTGTATTGCGTATTTGTAGAAAGTTCGAATTGGTCCTTTGGTTCTGACGGTGACTATTGTTAACGTTCCTTGTGAAGGCAATTATTAATTATGTAGGCCTTTAATGTAACACCTTGGAAATTACACATATCAGAAAGAGGATTACTTAAGAGAGGCATTGCGATAGCTTACCTAGTAATAGCTTTGCCGGGCTGAGTGGCTCAGACGGTTAAGGCGCTGGCCTTCTGACCCCAACGTGGCAGGTTCGATCCTGGCTCAGTCCGGTGGTATTTGAAGGTGCTCAAATACGCCAGCCTCGTGTCGGTAGATTTACTGGCACGTAAAAGAACTCCCGCGGGACTAAATTCCGGCACCTCGGCGTCTCCGAAGACCGAAAAAGTAGTTAGTGGGACGTAAAGCAAATAACATTATTATTATTAGTAATAGCTTCGTGTCTTTGTGCTTGTGTTTCGATCCTAAATGGCATGCTGTACGCACGTAAAATTAGCAGTAGAAGTTTTTATTTAAAATGTGTTAGTATTGCGAATTTATTTGTCTATTGTTTATAGTTCTTGGTTCAGGGTACTTACAGGGGTTAGACAAGGCTGTAAACTTTCACCTTTGCTGTTCGTAGTTTACATGGATCATCTGCTGACAGGTACAAAATGGCAGGGAGAGATTCAGTTAGGTGGAAATGTAGTAAGCAGTTTGGCCTATGCTGACGACTTGGTCTTAATGGCAGACTGTGTCGAAAGCCTGCAGTCTAATATCTTGGAACTTGAAAATAGGTGTAATGAGTATGGTATGAAAATTAGCCTCTCGAAGACTAAATTGATGTCAGTAGGTAAGAAATTCAATAGAATTGAATGTCAGATTGGTGATACAAAACTAGAAAAGGTCGATAATTTCAAGTATTTAGGGTGTGTTTTCTCCCAGGACGGTAATATAGTAAGTGAGATTGAATCAAGGTGTAGTAAAGCTAATGCAGTGAGCTCGTAGTTGCGATCAGCAGTATTCTGTAAGAAGGAAGTCAGCTCCCAGACAAAACTATCTTTACATAGGTCTGTTGTCAGACTAACATTGCTTTACGGGAGTGAAAGCTGGGTGGACTCAGGATATCGTATTCATAAGTTAGAAGTAACAGACATGAAAGTAGCAGGAATGATTGCTGGTACAAACAGGTGGGAACAATGGCAGGAGGGTACTCAGAATGAGGAGATAAAGGCTAATTTAGGAATGAACTCGATGGATGAAGCTGTACGCATAAACCGGCTTCATGTGGGGTCATGTGAGGCGAATGGAGGAGGATAGGTTACCTAGGAGTATAATGGACTCTGCTATGGAGGGTAAGAGAAGTAGAGGTAGACCAAGACGACGATGGTTAGACTCGGTTTCTAACGATTTAAAGATAAGAGGTACGGAACTAATGAGGCCACAACACTAGTTGCAAATCGAGGATTGTGGCGACGTTTAGTAAATTCTCAGAGGCTTGCAGACTGAACGCTGAAAGGCATAACTCTATAATGATAATGTATGTATGTATGTATGCATGTATGTATGTACTGTTTATAATTATTTAGTGTCCGGCTCCATGCCTGAATGGTTAGCCTGATGGCCTTTGGTCATAGGGGTCCCGGGTTTCGATTCCCGGCAGGGTCGGGAATTTTAACCATCATTGGTTAATTTCTCTGGCACGGGGGCTGAGTGTATGTGTCATCTTCATGATCATTTCATCCCCATCACGACGCGCAGGTCGCCTACGGGAGTCAAATCAAAAGACCTTCACCTAGCGAGCCCAACATTTCGTCGGACACTCCCGGCACTAAAAGGCATACGCCATTTTAATTACTTAGTGTCGTTATGAGTTTTCTTTGAATCCTGTTAGCTTGTTATACGTAAAATTATTATAAACTTATTTTATATAATGCGTGTCGTAGTGTGGATGGCCATCGTTTTATTGCTTCCAACTGCTCGGTGAGACTATTTTCTGTAATGAGACGGACATTAAACTCGTATCTTCGGATTCCTCAAGGTAATGCAGCTCATTTTAGGCGCAACTCTTATTGGAGGTGCGCTGCATGTACCTTCTGTAAGCACATAGGAGCCCACCTGCCATTGTTAAATCTCTGAAATACCAGGAATCGAACCCGGTCTCACAAGACGGGAGCTGATAGCACTAACCACTACAGCACGGAGGCGGTCACTGAGACGCATAAAGAAATATTTAAGAACACCACAGTTAGAAGCTCATTTAAGCGGCCTTGCTGCCCTTGCTATTGACCATGATCTCACAGTGAAACTGGACAAGCCGGGCTGAGTGGGTCAGTCCGGTGGTATTTGAAGGTGCACAAATACGTCAGCCACATGTCGGTAGATTTACTAACACGTAAAAGAACTCCTGCGGGACTAAATTCCGGCTCCTCTGCGTCTCCGAAAACCGTAAAAGTGGTTAGTAGGACGTAAAGCTCATAACATTATTATTATTATTATTATTATTATTATTATTATTATTATTATTATTATTATTATTATTATTAAATTAGACTATGAAGAACCGTAAAAACTCACTTGTCAATGGTAGAGCAAGGAGGATGCAGCTTATTATCTATATGCATTCCTGATTTATGACAAAAACTATAGGTAAGCTCGGGCAAATTTCTGTCCCCTAACTATTCGTGTTTATAATTTCAATTTTGTGTAAATTGCGTTAATTTTATGCAAGTGCAGGTATTAGATGGCAAAGTAACGATACGTAAAACGATTACTATTATGTACCCGTATTTTTTACAGAGTGTCTTAAGTAGTCTTTTGCCCAAGGATGTAAAGATACCGAAATACGGGCCCCATGACACCACTGTATGGAAGTGAAACATGGTGTAAAAAGAAAGACCTTTTGTAATGTCTTGTTACAGAAAAATACTGAAGATTACAAAATAAAACTTACTGACGAGCAAATTGGCTACGTAGTTCGATGAACGTAACTGTAAGCTTGCATTCGGGAGACGGTGGATTCTAAACCACTATCGGCAGCCCTGAAGATGGTTTTCCGTCATTTTACCATTATTCAAAACAAGAAAATGCTGCGCCTGCAAGAGATACCGAGTCATGCCGGTGAAACATTCGACTTGGAAAAAGTTATATCGACAAGACACAATCTGAGACACCAAGGACTTGTTCAGTCGGTTTTAGAGGGAAGTGTAGACGTTAAGAAC
Organism: Anabrus simplex; assembly: GCF_040414725.1. NCBI lineage: Eukaryota > Metazoa > Arthropoda > Insecta > Orthoptera > Tettigoniidae > Anabrus > Anabrus simplex. The sequence continues at coordinate 143,193,753 of NC_090265.1, forward strand.
TGGCTTAGCCGCTGGCTTCCTACCCGGGGTAAGGCTCAAATGCCTGTCGATCCTGGATTGAGATTTTCATCTCGAAAATCACGTGGCGTCAAGAAGAGCGGCTTAAACCCCGGCCAAAACTAAAAGAGCCTGGTTGGTCCCAGAAATAACTGGGATATGCTGGGGATGGTAGTAGTGTACAAGTTAAGAACAGTTGGGATTGGCCAACATATGAATATAACAATAAAACACATTAGATGTGGAACGCAACAGTGAAGTACAAATTTCGAATTATTATTATTATTATTATTATTATTATTAATGAATTATTTCAGTAAATGAAGGAAAATGCCTAACCGCTTGGCTCTGTGTGTGGCGGCAGGGGGCGTGGGGAGAGAGGAAGGAGGAAAGCATATTAAACTTTACAATGCCTGTACTGAAACGTCCAAGGATCTGAAAAGCTATTGCATATATAGCATGCACGGAAGACCACAGCCAGACTTCCAATATCGTCTCCATGGTGACAAGAACTGTTGTTTGTTTGCATTCCAAAACGAATTGGAAACCTCCAGCGATTCAATTCTCTAGGGGAGGGGAGGTTATCAGCGAGCATGAAGAGCTGTGATACCCATGAAATTGAGGTGAGCTCAACGTGAAACAGTTCGACTGCTATCTCCGTGAAGTAGAAGTGAAGGCCAGTCACGTAGAATTCAATATCACAACCATGCCCACTCACAGAGTGATATGCGTAGCGTAACGCATTGTAATAATGACCTGTAATAACAGAAATGGGTGGCATACGGATTACTAGAAAAATATAGTGCAGTCGAACTGCTTCCAACTGAGCAGTTAGCAAATGCAGTAGAGATAATATGCGACACTTACGGATTTAGCCTTGATAAAATGTGAGACAATTCGACGGTGGCGCTCCTAGTGACTTGACCTGAAAAGCCGCGCTATTTTTTTTTTAGCTACGGGCTTTACGTCGCACCGACACAGATAGGTCTTATGGCGACGATGGGATAGGAAAGGCCTAGGAGTTGGAAGGAAGCGGCCGTGGCCTTAATTAAGGTACAGCCCCAGCATTTGCCTGGTGTGATAATGGGAAACCACGGAAAACCATTTTCAGGGCTGCCGATAGTGGGATTCGAACCTACTATCTCTCGGATGCAAAGTCGCGCTAAATTCAAATATCAATGGAAATGCATATACGAAAATGGATAAATAAATTACGTCTAGAAAGAAAGTATCATTGAGATATTAATTTCGAAATTGCTAAAGCAATTCCGGATAAATGAATGATGAATTATTTAAAAGGTTATTATTTAAAGACTGAAATTAGACATACCAACAAGATGTGAAATGGACTGCTGTGAAATGGGTGATCTTTCATTTATGCATTATTTTTTTTTATTTTATTTTTTTTTTTGCTTTAGCATTTCTGCCTGAACTTTTACGGTTAGATTTGTATTTCTTCTCATTTAAAAACATTGTATCATCACATTAAGACACTTGTCAATAAAAATATCGGCACATTCCTTACACACATGATGCAATGAATTAACATTTAAAAGCTAGACAATTTTCCTCTTAACATGAAGCCTACTAACAGAAAGAAAATATATAAAATCCCGGCTTTAATCTGAAAAGAGGGATAAAAGAAAGAAAAGTATGAAAACGTTGTCGATAGTGATATTTGAGGAATATTTACGTACAATTAGAGTGAAAATGTAACATACCCTTGGCTGTATAGTCGAGGATTTTTAAAGTCGCTGGCCTGGAAATTATCTGAACAGATCTTATAATTCTTATATAAGTGTAACGTCCCTTCTTTCTCGTACACTTTATCCGAATCACTTCTGTGACATTTCAAAACCCACAGATCACACCTACAACAAAACATCGGTATTGAAGGTTAACTGCTGCACTATACAATAAAATATGCGTATTATATTTTAAGCCAGTTAAAATATGGGTCGAGCAGGTCAGAAGATTATAATGTACTATAAAAATCTCTTTGTCACTGGAAGAATATATATGCAAACGCAATATTACTTAAATTTTCTTGTCACGAGGGTACGAAAGAAAGACAGCGCATTCTTCTGTACTTCATAGTTACTGCAGCCAAACACAGCACATACCTTTCCCCTCATGTTGAGAGGAGATATCAAGGAATGACACACGCTACTATTTAATTATGTCAGCTCACTGAAAACGTATAAATAACACCAAAAACTTCACACACAAATACACGTGCTCTTATAACAGAATCAGTAGTTCTCAGGTCTACCCGCTAGAGAGCTCTAATAGCTGTCCCTCGATATCTCGCTCAGTGTCGCGTATTGTCTCTACTGTATTTGCAGTTAGTCAGCAATGTGTTGATATTTGCGCGGCAGTTCAAATGTTTACGAACTAACATGGAGGGGAAGATGAAATACTGTCATAATTATCATAGTAGCCATTAACTCATTACTCTGCAGTGATGCGTATAACCGTTGTCATATAAATAGGAAATGGATTGTCGTTATTGTTTATTTAATTCAGTTGTGGATTGGTAAATTAATTTAACAGTTGGCGTTTGTGCTTTTATGGACCCCATAATTATCCAAAGGTCATATCTGCAATGCTTTTATAAAAAAGGCAACCTCGGTCATTTTGTATCTTCGATGCTTAAATTGTACAACAATAATAATAATAATAATAATAATAATAATAATAATAATAATAATAATAATAATAATAATAATTTTCATGACCACACTGTAAATACACTTTCAGCTTATCAGGCCATCTTGGGTACATACAGCGTATGCCGATGATATGTTGAGTATAGAACAAACAAAAAAGTGGCCAAGAGGACACCAGTGTAATCCGAATTCATAACCTTCTGATTTGGCATAGGATTCTCTAGATTATTAATATTATTTTTGTTTACAATTTGTTTTATGACGCACCGACACAGATAGGTCTTGTGGCGACGGTGGGACGGAAAAGGCCTAGGAGTGGGAAGGAAGAAGCCGTGGCTCTAATTAAGGCATAGCCCCAGTATTTGCTTGGTGTGAAAATGGGAAACCACGGAAACCATCTTCAGGGCCGCCGGCAGTGGGGTTCAAACCCACTATCTCCCGGATGCAAGCTCACAGCTGCGCGGCCCTAACCACACGGCCAACTCGCCCGGTATACTCTAGATTAAGCTATGGTGGCCTGGGTCACAGGTGTGCTGGCAGTCGTGTCAAATTTTTATCTCTGATCCCTTCCAACAGAACAAATATGAGCTAAGCCACCGTAGCTCAATTGGCGGAGAATCCGACGCGAAATTGGAAGGTAGTGGTGTTCACCGATGTCCGGTTGGCCATTTTTGTCCTGTACTCAGCATTTCTTCGACATGTAGTCTATCTACTTGAACTTGCCC